>NW_026061742.1:3696378-4312441 GCF_023897955.1 Schistocerca gregaria | reverse complement strand
ACACTAGATCGCGTGTTAAGGTCCTAGGTCATGTCCAAGCCACCAAAGCCGGCTAAAAAGTGAATAATCGACAACTAAATCTTGAATTGTACTACATTTTACTGACTATTGCTTCAACTTAGAAGCTTCTTCTGTGTTCTACTTTGGTGCTTTTAGTGTCTCCGCATACCGCAGCACGCGACATAGCTTTGCAGACGATAAATGTAACCGTTTCAGAGAGAAGAGCGGCCAATGTGACGATCTGGCTTTAAGTCGATTCGATAACAAATGACGAAAACGGACGGATTTCTCAGGTTTTTACTACATATGAACACTTTTCACATTCTCCCGTGCAACGGGGCTGCTAGTCCTCCTTTCATGCAAAATCTTAAGGTCCTAGGTCATTTCCAAGCCACCAAAGCCGTCTAAAAAGTGAATAATCGACAACCAAAACTTGAATTGTACTCCTTCTTACTGGCTATTGCTTCAACTTAGAAGCTTCTTCTGTGATCTACTATGGTGCTTTTAGTGTCTCTGCATACCGCAGCACGGGACATAGGTTTGCAGATGATAAATGTAACCGTCTCAGAGAGAAAAGCGGCCAATGTGACGATCTGGCTTTAAGTCGATTCGATAACAAATGACGAAAACGAACGGATTTCTCAGGTTTTTACTACATATGAACACTTTTCACATTCTCCCGTGCAACGCAGCTGCTAGTCCTCCTTTCATGCAAAGTCTTAAGGTCCTAGGTCATGTCCAAGTCACCAAAGCCGGATAAAAAGCGAATAATCGACAACTAAAACTTGAATTGTACTACTTCTTACTGCCTATTACTTCAACTTAGAAGCTTCTTCTGTGTTGTACTATGGTGCTTTGTCTCTGCATACCGCAGAACGCGACATAGCTTTGCAGAAGATAAATGTAACCGTCTCAGAGAGAAAAGCGGCCAATGTGACGATCTGGCTTTAAGTCGATTCGATAACAAATGACGAAAACGGACGGATTTCTCAGGTTTTTACTACATATGAACACATTTCACATTCTCCCGTGCAACGCGGCTGTTAGTCCTCCTTTCATGCAAAATCTTAAGGTACTAGGTCATGTAGAAGCCAATAACGCTTCTAAAAAGTGATAATCGACAACTAAAACTTGAATTGTACTACTTCTTACTGGCTACTGCTTCAACTTAGATTCTTCTTCTGTGTTCTACTATTGTGCTTTTAATGTCTCCGCATACCGCAGCACGTGACATAGCTTTGCAGACCATAAATGTAACCGTTTCAGGGAGAAAAGCGGCCAATGTGACGATCTGGCTTTAAGTCGATTCGATAAAAAGTAGGAAAACGGACGAATTTCTCAGGTTTTCACTACATATGAACCCTTTTCACAGTCTTCCGTGCAACGGGGCTGCTAGTCCTCCTTTCATGCAAAATCTTAAGGTTCCACCTCATTTCCAAGCCACCAAAGCCGTCTAAAAAGTGAATAATCGACAACCAAAACTTGAATTGTACTCCTTCTTACTGGCTATTGCTTCAACTTAGAAGCTTCTTCTGTGATCTACTATGGTGCTTTTAGTGTCTCTGCATACCGCAGCACGGGACATAGGTTTGCAGATGATAAATGTAACCGTCTCAGAGAGAAAAGCGGCCAATGTGACGATCTGGCTTTAAGTCGATTCGATAACAAATGACGAAAACGGACGGATTTCTCAGGTTTTTACTACATATGAACCCTTTTCACATTCTCCCGTGCAACGCGGCTGCTAGTCCTCCTTTCATGCAAAATCTTAAGGTTCCACCTCTTGTCCAAGGCACCAAAGCCGCAAAAAATCAATAATCGATAACCAAAACTTGAATTGTACTGCTTGTTAAGGCTATTGCTTCAACTTAGAAGTTTATTCTGTGTTCTACTATGGTGCTTTTAGTGTCTCCGCATACCGCAGCACGTGACATAGCTTTGCAGACGATAAACGTAACCGTTTCAGAGAGAAAAGCGGCCAATGTGACGATCTGGCTTTAAGTCGATTCGATAACAAATGACGAAAACGGACGGATTTCTCAGGTTTTTACTACATATGAACCCTTTTCACATTCTCCCGTGCAACGCGGCTGCTAGTCCTCCTTTCATGCAAAATCTTAAGGTTCCACCTCTTGTCCAAGGCACCAAAGCCGCAAAAAATCAATAATCGATAACCAAAACTTGAATTGTACTGCTTCTTACGGCTATTGCTTCAACTTAGAAGCTTCTTCTGTGTTTTACTGTGGTGCTTTTAGTGTCTCCGCATACCGCAGCACGCGACATAGCTTTGCAGACGATAAATGTAACCGTCTCAGAGAGAAAAGCGGCCAATGTGACTATCTGGCTTTAAGTCGGTTCGATAACAAATGACGAAAACGGACGGATTTCTCAGGTTTTTTAGTACATATGAACACATTTCACATTCTCCCGTGCCACGCGGCTGCTAGTCCTCCTTTCATGCAAAATCTAAAGGTTCCACCTCTTGTCCAAGGCACCAAAGCCGCTAAAAATCAATAATCGATACCCAAACTTGAATTCTACTGCTTCTTATGGCTATTGCTTCAACTTAGAAGCTTCTTCTGTGTTCTACTATGGTGCTTTTAGTGTCTCCACATACCGCAGCACGCGACATAGCTTTGCAGACGATAAATGTAACCGTCTCAGAGAGAAAAGCGGCCAATGTGACGATCTGGCTTTAAGTCGATTCGATAAGAAATTACGAAAACGGACGGATTTCTCAGGTTTTTGCTACATATGAACACTTTTCACATTCTCCCGTGCACCTCGGCTGCTAGTCCTCCTTTCATGGAAAATATTAAGGTCCTAGGTCATGTCCAAGCCACCAAAGCCGGCTAAAATGTGAATAATCCACAACTAAAACTTGAATTGTACTACTTCTTACTGGCTATTGCTTCAACTTAGAAGCTTCTTCTGTGTTCTACTATGGTGCTTTTAGTGTCTCCGTATACCGCAGCACGTGACATAGCTTTGCAGACAATAAACGTAACCGTTTCAGAGAGAAAAGCGGCCAATGTGACGATCTGGCTTTAAGTCGATTCGATAACAAATGACGAAAACGGACGGATTTCTCAGGTTTTTACTACATATGAAACCTTTTCACATTCTCCCGTGCAACGCAGCTGCTAGTCCTCCTTTCATGCAAAATCTTAAGGTTCCACCTCATGTCCAAGGCACCAAAGCCGGCTAAAAATCAATAATCGATAACCAAAACTTGAATTGTACTACTTCTTACTGGCCATTGCTTCAACTTAGAAGCTTCTTCTGTGTTCTACTAAGGTGCTTTTAGTGTCTCCGCATACCGCAGCACGCGACATAGCTTTGCAGACGATAAATGTAACAGTCTCTGAGAGAAAAGCGGAGAATGTGACGATCTGGCTTTAAGTCGATTCTATAACAAATGACGAAAACGAAGGATTTCTCAGGTTTTTACTAAATATGAACCCTTTTCACATTCTCCCGTGCAACGCAGCTGCTAGTCCTCCTTTCATGCAAAATCATAAGGTTCCACCTCATGTCCAAGGCACCAAAGCCGGCTAAAAATCAATAATCGATAACCAAAACTTGAATTGTACTGCTTCTTATGGCTATTGCTTCAACTTAGAAGCTTCTTCTGTGTTCTACTATGGTGCTTTTAGTGTCTCCGCATACCGCAGCCCGCGACATAGCTTTGCAGACGATAAATGTAACCGTCTCAGAGAGAAAAGCGGCCAATGTGACGATCTGGCTTTAAGTCGATTCGATAACAAATGACGAAAACGGACGGATTTCTCAGGTTTTTACTACATATGAACACTTTTCACATTCTCCCGTGCAACGCGGCTGCTAGTCCTCCTTACATGCAAGATCTTAAGGTCCTAGGTCATTTCCAAGCCACCAAAGCCGGCTAAAAAGAGAATAATAGACGCCTAAAACTTGAATTGTACTACTTCTTACTGGCTATTACTTCAACATAGAAGCTTATTCTGTGTTCTACTATGGTGCTTTTAGTGTCTCCGTATACCGCAGCACGCGACATAGCTTTGCAGACAATAAACGTAACCGTTTCAGAGAGAAAAGCGGCCAATGTGACGATCTGGCTTTAAGTCGATTCGATAACAAATGACGAAAACGGACGGATTTCTCAGGTTTTTACTACTTATGAACACTTTTCACATTCTCCCGTGCACCGCGGCTGCTAGTCATCCTTTCATGCAAAATATTAAGGTCCTAGGTCATGTCCAAGCCACCAAAGCCGGCTAAAATGTGAATAATCGACAACTAAAACTTGAATTGTACTACTTCTTACTGGCTATTGCTTCAACTTAGAAGCTTCTTATGTGTTCTACTATGGTGCTTTTAGTGTCTCCGCATACCGCAGCACGCGACATAGCTTTGCAGACGATAAATGTAACCGATTCAGAGAGAAGAGCGGCCAATGTGACGATCTGGCTTTAAGTCGATTCGATAACAAATGACGAAAACGGACGGATTTCTCAGGTTTTTTACTACATATGAACACATTTCACATTCTCCCGTACAACGCGGCTGTTAGTCCTCCTTTCATGCAAAGTCTTAAGGTCCTAGGTCATGTCCAAGCCACCAAAGCCGGCTAAAAAGTGAATAATCGACAACTAAATCTTGAATTGTACTACATTTTACTGACTATTGCTTCAACTTAGAAGCTTCTTCTGTGTTCTACTTTGGTGCTTTTAGTGTCTCCGCATACCGCAGCACGCGACATAGCTTTGCAGACGATAAATGTAACCGTTTCAGAGAGAAGAGCGGCCAATTCGACGATCTGGCTTTAAGTCGATTCGATAACAAATGACGAAAACGGACGGATTTCTCAGGTTTTTACTACATATGAACACTTTTCACATTCTCCCGTGCAACGGGGCTGCTAGTCCTCCTTTCATGCAAAATCTTAAGGTCCTAGGTCATTTCCAAGCCACCAAAGCCGTCTAAAAAGTGAAAAATCGACAACCAAAACTTGAATTGTACTCCTTCTTACTGGCTATTGCTTCAACTTAGAAGCTTCTTCTGTGATCTACTATGGTGCTTTTAGTGTCTCTGCATACCGCAGCACGGGACATAGGTTTGCAGATGATAAATGTAACCGTCTCAGAGAGAAAAGCGGCCAATGTGACGATCTGGCTTTAAGTCGATTCGATAACAAATGACGAAAACGAACGGATTTCTCAGGTTTTTACTACATATGAACACTTTTCACATTCTCCCGTGCAACGCAGCTGCTAGTCCTCCTTTCATGCAAAGTCTTAAGGTCCTAGGTCATGTCCAAGTCACCAAAGCCGGATAAAAAGCGAATAATCGACAACTAAAACTTGAATTGTACTACTTCTTACTGCCTATTACTTCAACTTAGAAGCTTCTTCTGTGTTGTACTATGGTGCTTTGTCTCTGCATACCGCAGAACGCGACATGGCTTTGCAGAAGATAAATGTAACCGTCTCAGAGAGAAAAGCGGCCAATGTGACGATCTGGCTTTAAGTCGATTCGATAACAAATGACGAAAACGGACGGATTTCTCAGGTTTTTACTACATATGAACACATTTCACATTCTCCCGTGCAACGCGGCTGTTAGTCCTCCTTTCATGCAAAATCTTAAGGTACTAGGTCATGTAGAAGCCAATAACGCTTCTAAAAAGTGATAATCGACAACTAAAACTTGAATTGTACTACTTCTTACTGGCTACTGCTTCAACTTAGATTCTTCTTCTGTGTTCTACTATTGTGCTTTTAATGTCTCCGCATACCGCAGCACGTGACATAGCTTTGCAGACCATAAATGTAACCGTTTCAGGGAGAAAAGCGGCCAATGTGACGATCTGGCTTTAAGTCGATTCGATAAAAAGTAGGAAAACGGACGAATTTCTCAGGTTTTCACTACATATGAACCCTTTTCACAGTCTTCCGTGCAACGGGGCTGCTAGTCCTCCTTTCATGCAAAATCTTAAGGTTCCACCTCATTTCCAAGCCACCAAAGCCGTCTAAAAAGTGAATAATCGACAACCAAAACTTGAATTGTACTCCTTCTTACTGGCTATTGCTTCAACTTAGAAGCTTCTTCTGTGATCTACTATGGTGCTTTTAGTGTCTCTGCATACCGCAGCACGGGACATAGGTTTGCAGATGATAAATGTAACCGTCTCAGAGAGAAAAGCGGCCAATGTGACGATCTGGCTTTAAGTCGATTCGATAACAAATGACGAAAACGAACGGATTTCTCAGGTTTTTACTACATATGAACACTTTTCACATTCTCCCGTGCAACGCAGCTGCTAGTCCTCCTTTCATGCAAAGTCTTAAGGTCCTAGGTCATGTCCAAGTCACCAAAGCCGGATAAAAAGCGAATAATCGACAACTAAAACTTGAATTGTACTACTTCTTACTGCCTATTACTTCAACTTAGAAGCTTCTTCTGTGTTGTACTATGGTGCTTTGTCTCTGCATACCGCAGAACGCGACATGGCTTTGCAGAAGATAAATGTAACCGTCTCAGAGAGAAAAGCGGCCAATGTGACGATCTGGCTTTAAGTCGATTCGATAACAAATGACGAAAACGGACGGATTTCTCATGTTTTTACTACATATGAACACATTTCACATTCTCCCGTGCAACGCGGCAGTTAGTCCTCCTTTCATGCAAAATCTTAAGGTACTAGGTCATGTAGAAGCCAATAACGCTTCTAAAAAGTGATAATCGACAACTAAAACTTGAATTGTACTACTTCTTACTGGCTACTGCTTCAACTTAGATTCTTCTTCTGTGTTCTACTATTGTGCTTTTAATGTCTCCGCATACCGCAGCACGTGACATAGCTTTGCAGACCATAAATGTAACCGTTTCAGAGAGAAGAGCGGCTACTTTGACGGTCTGGCTTTAAGTCGATTCGATAAAAAGTACGAAAACGGACGAATTTCTCAGGTTTTCACTACATATGAACCCTTTTCACAGTCTTCCGTGCAACGGGGCTGCTAGTCCTCCTTTCATGCAAAATCTTAAGGTTCCACCTCATGTCCAAGGCACCAAAGCCGGCTAAAAATCAATTATCGATAACCAAAACTTGAATTGTACTGCTTCTTACTGACTATTGCTTCAACTTAGAAGCTTCTTCTGTGTTCTACTATGGTGCTTTTAGTGTTTCCGCATACTGCAGCACGCGACATAGCTTTGCAGACGATAAATGTAACCGTTTCAGAGAGAAGAGCGGCCACTTTGACGATCTGGCTTTAAGTCGATTCGATAACAAATGACGAAAACGGACGGATTTCTCAGGTTTTTACTACATATGAACCCTTTTCATATTCTCCCGTGCAACGCGGCTTCTAGTCCTCCTTTCATGCAAAATCTTAAGGTCCTAGGTTATGTCCAAGCCACCATAGCCGGCTAAAAAGTGAATAATCGACAACTAGAACTTGAATTGTACTACTTGTTACAGGTTATTGCTTCAACTTAGAAGCTTCTTCTGTGTTCTACTATGGTGCATTTAGTGTCTCCGCATACCGCAGCACGTGACATAGCTTTGCAGACGTAAATCTAACCGTTTCAGGGAGAAAAGCGGCCAATGTGACGATCTGGCTTTAAGTAGATTCGAAAACACATGACGAAAACGGACGTATTTCTCAGGTTTTTACTACATATGAACACTTTTCACATTCTCCCGTGCAACGCGGCTGCAAGTCCTACTTTCATGCAAAATCTTAAGTTCCTACATCATGTCCAAGCCACCAAAGCCGGCTAAAAAGTGAATAATCGACAACTAAAACTTGAATTGTACTACTTCTTACTGACTATTACTTCAATTTAGAAGCTTCTTCTGTGTTCTACTATGGTGCTTTTAGTGTTTCCGCATACCGCAGCACACGACATATCTTTGCAGACGATAAATGTAACCGTCTCAGAGAGAAAAGCGGCCAATGTGACGATCTGGCTTTAAGTCGATTCGATAACAAATGACGATAACGGACGGATTTCTCAGGATTTTACTACATATGAACCCTTTTTACATTCTCCCGCCAACGCGGCTGCTAGTCCTCCTTTCATGCAAAATCTTAACGTTCCTCCTCATGTCCAAGGCACCAAAGCCGGCTACAAATCAATTGTCGATAAACAAAACAAGAATTGTACTGCTTCTTACTGACTATTGCTTCAACTTAGAAGTTTCTTCTGTGTTCTACTATGGTGCTTTTAGTGTTTCCGCATACCGCAGCACGCGACATAGCTTTGCAGACGATAAATGTAACCGTCTCAGAGAGAAAAGCGGCCAATGTGACGATCTGGCATTAAGTCGATTCGATAACAAATGACGAAAACGGACGGATTTCTCAGGTTTTTACTACATATGAAAACTTTTTACATTCTCCCGTGCAAAGGGGCTGCTAGTCCTCCTTTCATGCAAAATCTTGAGGTCCTAGGTCATGTCCAAACCACCAAAGCCGGCTAAAAAGTGAATAATCGACAACTAAAACTTCAATTGTACTACTTCTTACTGGCTATTACTTCAACTTAGAAGCTTCTTCTGTGTTCTACTATGGTGCTTTTAGTGTCTCCGCATACCGCAGCACGCGACGTAGCTTTGCAGACGATAAATATAACCGTCTCAGAGAGAAGAGCGGCCAATGTGACGATCTGGCTTTAAGTCGATTCGATAACAAATAACGAAAACGGACGGATTTCTCAGGTGTTTACTATATATGAGCACTTTTCACATTCTCCCGTGCAACGCGGCTGCTAGTCCTCCTTTCATGCAAAATCTAAACGTCCTAGGTCATGTCCAAGCCACCAAAGCCGGCTAAAAATCAATAATCGATAACCAAAACTTGAATTGTAATGCTTCTTACTGACTATTGCTTCAACTTAGAAGCTTCTTATGTGTTCTACTATGGTGCTTTTAGAGTTTACGCATACCGCAGCACGCGACATAGCTTTGCAGACTATAAATGTATCCGTCTCAGAGAGAAAAGCGGCCAATGTGACGATCTGGCTTTAAGTCGATTCGATAACATATGACGAAAACGGACTGATTTCTCAGGTTTTTACTTTTCACATTCTCCCGTGCAACGGGGCTGCTAGTCCTCCTTTCATGCAAAATCTTAAGGTTCCACTTTATGTCCAAAGCACCAAGGCCGGCTAAAAATCAATAATCGATAAACAAAACTTGAATTGTACTGCTTCTTACTGGCTTTTGCTTCAACTTAGAAGCTTCTCCTGTGATCTACTATGGTGCTTTTAGTGTCTCCGCATACCGCACCACGCGACATAGCTTTGCAGACGATAAATGTAACCGTCTCAGGGAGAAAAGCGGCCAATGTGACGATCTGGCTTTAAGTCGATTCGATAACAAATGACGAAAATGGACGGATTTCTCAGGTTTTTACTACATATGAACCCTTTATCACATTCTCCCGTGCAACGCGGCTGCTAGTCCTCCTTTTATGCAATATCTTAAGGTCCTAGGCTATGTCCAAGCCACCAAAGCTGGCTAAAAAGTGAATAATCGACAACTAAAACTTGAATTGTACTACTTCTTACTGGCTATTGCTTCAACTTAGAAGCTTCTTCTGTGTTCTACAATGGTGCTTTTAGTGTCTCCGTATACCGCAGCACGCGACATAGCTTTGCAGACGATAAATGTAACCGATTCAGAGAGAAGAGCGGCCAATGTGACGATTTGGCTTTAAGTCGATTCCATAACAAATGACGAAAACGGACGGATTTCTCAGGTTTTTACTACATGTGAACCCTTTTCACATTCTCCCGTGCAACGCGGCTGCTAGTCCTCCTTTCATGCAAAATCTTAAGATTCCACCTTATGTCCAAGGCACCAAAGCCGGCCAAAAATCAATAATCGATAACCAAAACTTGAATTGTACTGCTTCTTACTGGCTATTGCTTCAACTTAGAAGATTCTTCTGTGTTCTACTATGGTGCTTTTAGTGTCTCCGCATACCGCAGCACGCGACATAGCTTTGAAGACGAAAAATGTATCCGTCTCAGAGAGAAAAGCGGCCAATGTGACGATCTGGCTTTAAGTCGATTCGATAACAAATGACGAAAACGGACGGATTTCTCAGGCTTTTACTACATATGAACCCTTTTCATATTCTCCCGTTCAACGCGGCTTCTAGTCCTACTTTCAGGGATAATCCTAGGGTCCTAGGTCATGTCCAAGCCACCAAAGCCGGCTAAAATGTGAATACTCGTCAACTAAAACTTGAATTGTACTACTTCTTACTCGCTATTGCTTCAACTTAGAAGCTTCTTCTGTGTTCTACTATGGTGCTTTTAGTGTCTCCGCATACCGCACCACGCGACATAGCTTTGCAGACGATAAATGTAACCGTCTCAGAGAGAAAAGCGGCCAATGTGACGATCTGGCTTTAAGTCGATTCGGTAACAAATGACGAAACCGGACGGATTTCTCAGGTTTTTACTACATATGAACACTTTTCACATTCTCCCGTGCAACACGGCTGCAAGTCCTCCTTTCATGTAAAATCTTAAGGTCCTAGGTCATGTCCAAGCCACCAAAGCCGGCTAAAAAGTGAGTAATCGACAACTAAAACTTGAATTGTACTACTTCTTACTGCCTATTACTTCAACTTAGAAGCTTCTTCTGTGTTCAACTATGGTGCTTTTAGAGTCTCCGCATACCGCAGCACGGGACATAGCTTTGCAGACGATAAACGTAACCATTTCAGAGAGAAAAGCGGCCATAGTGACGATCTGGCTTTAAGTCGATTCGATAACAAATGACGAAAACGGACGGATTTCTCAGGTTTTTACTACATATGAACCCTTTTCACATACTCCCGTGCAACGCAGCTACTAGTCCTTCTTTCAAGCAAAATCTTGAGGTTCGACCTCATGTCCAAGGCACCAAAGCCGGCTAAAGATCAATAATCGATAGCCAAAACTTGAATTGTACTACTTCTTACTGGCCATTGCTTCAACTTAGAAGCTTATTCTGTGTTCCACTATGGTGCTTTTAGTGTCTCCGCATACCGCAGCACGCGACATAGCTTTGCAGACGATAAATGTAACCGTCTCAGAGAGAAAAGCGGCCAATGTGACGATCTGGCTTTAAGTCGATTCGATAACAAATGACGAAAACGGACGGATTTCTCAGGTTTTTACTACATATGAACACTTTTCACATTCTCCCGTGCAACGGGGCTGCTAGTCCTCCTTTCATGCAAAATCTTAAGGTCCTAGGTCATTTCCAAGCCACCAAAGCCGTCTAAAAAGTGAATAATCGACAACCAAAACTTGAATTGTACTCCTTCTTACTGGCTATTGCTTCAACTTAGAAGCTTCTTCTGTGATCTACTATGGTGCTTTTAGTGTCTCTGCATACCGCAGCACGGGACATAGGTTTGCAGATGATAAATGTAACCGTCTCAGAGAGAAAAGCGGCCAATGTGACGATCTGGCTTTAAGTCGATTCGATAACAAATGACGAAAACGAACGGATTTCTCAGGTTTTTACTACATATGAACACTTTTCACATTCTCCCGTGCAACGCAGCTGCTAGTCCTCCTTTCATGCAAAGTCTTAAGGTCCTAGGTCATGTCCAAGTCACCAAAGCCGGATAAAAAGCGAATAATCGACAACTAAAACTTGAATTGTACTACTTCTTACTGCCTATTACTTCAACTTAGAAGCTTCTTCTGTGTTGTACTATGGTGCTTTGTCTCTGCATACCGCAGAACGCGACATGGCTTTGCAGAAGATAAATGTAACCGTCTCAGAGAGAAAAGCGGCCAATGTGACGATCTGGCTTTAAGTCGATTCGATAACAAATGACGAAAACGGACGGATTTCTCAGGTTTTTACTACATATGAACACATTTCACATTCTCCCGTGCAACGCGGCTGTTAGTCCTCCTTTCATGCAAAATCTTAAGGTACTAGGTCATGTAGAAGCCAATAACGCTTCTAAAAAGTGATAATCGACAACTAAAACTTGAATTGTACTACTTCTTACTGGCTACTGCTTCAACTTAGATTCTTCTTCTGTGTTCTACTATTGTGCTTTTAATGTCTCCGCATACCGCAGCACGTGACATAGCTTTGCAGACCATAAATGTAACCGTTTCAGGGAGAAAAGCGGCCAATGTGACGATCTGGCTTTAAGTCGATTCGATAAAAAGTAGGAAAACGGACGAATTTCTCAGGTTTTCACTACATATGAACCCTTTTCACAGTCTTCCGTGCAACGGGGCTGCTAGTCCTCCTTTCATGCAAAATCTTAAGGTTCCACCTCATTTCCAAGCCACCAAAGCCGTCTAAAAAGTGAATAATCGACAACCAAAACTTGAATTGTACTCCTTCTTACTGGCTATTGCTTCAACTTAGAAGCTTCTTCTGTGATCTACTATGGTGCTTTTAGTGTCTCTGCATACCGCAGCACGGGACATAGGTTTGCAGATGATAAATGTAACCGTCTCAGAGAGAAAAGCGGCCAATGTGACGATCTGGCTTTAAGTCGATTCGATAACAAATGACGAAAACGAACGGATTTCTCAGGTTTTTACTACATATGAACACTTTTCACATTCTCCCGTGCAACGCAGCTGCTAGTCCTCCTTTCATGCAAAGTCTTAAGGTCCTAGGTCATGTCCAAGTCACCAAAGCCGGATAAAAAGCGAATAATCGACAACTAAAACTTGAATTGTACTACTTCTTACTGCCTATTACTTCAACTTAGAAGCTTCTTCTGTGTTGTACTATGGTGCTTTGTCTCTGCATACCGCAGCACGCGACGTAGCTTTGCAGACGATAAATGTAACCGTCTCAGAGAGAAAAGCGGCCAGTGTGACGATCTGGCTTTAAGTCGATTCGATAACAAATGACGAAAACGGACGGATTTTTCAGGTTTTTACTACATATGAACCCTTTTCACATTCTTCCGTGCAACGCGGCTGCTAGTCCTCCTTTCATGCAAAATCTTAACGTCCTAGGTCATGTGCAAGCCACCAAAGCCGGCTAAAAATCAATAATCGATAACCAAAACTTGAATTGTACTGCTTCTTACTGACTATTGCTTCAACTTAGAAGCTTCTTATGTGTTCTACTATGGTGCTTTTAGAGTTTACGCATACCGCAGCACGCGACATTGCTTTGCAGACTATAAATGTATCCGTCTCAGAGAGAAAAGCGGCCAATGTGACGATCTGGCTTTAAGTCGATTCGATAACAAATGACGAAAACGGATGGCTTTCTCAGGTTTTTACTACATATGAAACCATTTCTCATTCTCCCGTGCAACGCGGCTGCTAGTCCTCCTTTCATGCAAAATCTTAAGGTTCCACCTCATGTCCAAGGCACCAAAGTCGGCTAAAAATCAATAATCGATAACCAAAACTTGAATTGTACTGCTTTTTACTGGCGATTCCTTCAACTTAGAAGCTTCTTCTGTGTTCTAATATGGTGCTTTTATAATCTCCGCATACCGCAGCACGGGACATAGCTTTGCAGACGATAAATGTAACCGTCTCAGAGAGAAAAGCGGCCAATGTGACGATCTGGCTTTAAGTCGATTCGATAACATATGACGAAAACGGACTGATTTCTCAGGTTTTTACTTTTCACATTCTCCCGTGCAACGGGGCTGCTAGTCCTCCTTTGATGCAAAATCTTAAGGTTCCACTTTATGTCCAAAGCACCAAGGCCGGCTAAAAATTAATAATCGATAAACAAAACTTGAATTGTACTGCTTCTTACTGGCTATTGCTTCAACTTAGAAGCTTCTTCTGTGATCTACTATGGTGCTTTTAGTGTCTCCGCATACCGCAGCACGCGACATAGCTTTGCAGACGAAAAATGTAACCGTCTCAGAGAGAAATGCGGCCAATGTCACGATCTGGCTTTAAGTCGATTCGATAACAAATGACGAAAATGGACGGATTTTTCAGGTTTTTACTACATATGAACACTTTTCACATTTTCCCGTGCAACTCGGCTGCTAATCCTCTTTTCATGCAGAATCTTAATGTTCCACCTCATGTCCAAGGCACCAGAGCCTCCTAAAAATCAATAATCGATAACCAAAACTTGAATTGTACTGCTTATTACTGGTTATTGCTTCAACTTAGAAGCTTCTTCTGTGTTCTACTATGGTGCTTTTAGTGTCTCCGCATACCGCAGCACGCGACATAGCTTTGCAGACGATAAATGTAACCGATTCAGAAAGAAGAGTGGCCAATGTGACGATCTGGCTTTAAGTCGATTCGATAACAAATGACGAAAACGGACGGATTTCTTAGGTTTTTACTACATATGAACCCTTTTCTCATTCTCCCGTGCAACGCGGCTGCTAGTCCTCCTTTCATGCAAAATCTTAAGGTTCCACCTCATGTCCAAGCACCAAAGCCGGCTAAAAATCAATAATCGATAACCAAAACTTGAATTGTACTGCTTCTTACTGACTATTGCTTCAACTTAGAAGATTCTTCTGTGTTCTACTATGGTGCCTTTAGTGTTTCCGCATTCCGCAGCATGCGACATAGCTTTGCAGACGATAAATGTAACCGTCTCAGAGAGAAAAGCGGCCAATGTGACTATCTGGCTTTAAGTCGATTCGATAACAAATGACGAAAACGGACGGATTTCTCAGGTTTTTACTACATATGAAAACTTTTCACATTCTCCCTTGCAACGCGGCTGCTAGTCCTCTTTTCATGCAAAATCTTAAGGTCCTAGGTCATGTCCAAGCCACCAAAGCCGGCTAAAAAGTGAATAATCGACAACTAAAACTTCAATTGTACTACTTCTTACTGGCAATTGCTTCAACTTAGAAGATTTTTCTGTGTTCTACTATGGTGCTTTTAGTGTCTCCGCATACCGCAGCACGCAACGTAGCTTTGCAGACGATAAATGTAACCGTCTCAGAGAGAAAAGCGGCCAATGTGACGATCTGGCTTTAAGTCGATTCGATAACAAATGACGAAAACGGACGGATTTCTCAGGTGTTTATTATATTTGAACACTTTTCACATTCTACCGTGGTACGCGGCTGCTAGTCCTCCTTTCATGCAAAATCTTAAGGTTCCACCTCATGTCCATGGCACTAAAGCCCCCTAAAAATCAATATTCGATAACCAAAACTTGAATTGTGCTGCTTCTTACTGGCTATTGCTTCAACTTAGAAGCTTCTTCTGTGCTCTACTATGGTGCTTTTAGAGTCTCCGCATACCGCAGCACGTGACATAGCTTTGCAGACGAGAAATGTAACCGTCTCAGAGAGAAAAGCGGCCAATGTGACGATCTGGCTTTAAGTCGATTCAGTAACAAATGACGAAAACGGACGGATTTCTCAGGTTTTTACTACATATGAACCCTTTATCACATTCTCCCGTGCAACGCGGCTGCTAGTCCTCCTTTCATGCAAAATCTTAAGGTCCTAGGCCATGTCCAAGCCACCAAAGCCGGCTTATAAGTGAATAATCGACAACTAAAACTTGAATTGTACTACTTCTTACTGGCTATTGCTTCAACTTAGAAGCTTCTTCTGTGTTCTACTATGGTGCTTTTAGTGTCTCCGCCTACCGCAGCACGAGACATAGCTTTGCAGACGACAAATGTAACCGTCTCAGAGAGAAAAGCGGCCAATGTGACGATCTGGCTTTAAGTCGATTCGATAACAAATGACGAAAACGGACGGATTTCTCAGGTTTTTACTACATATCAACACTTTTCACATTCTCCCGTGCAACGCGGCTGCTAGTCCTCCTTTCATGCAAAATCTTAAGGTCCTAGGTCATGTCCAAGCCACCAAACCCGGCTAAAAAGTGAATAATCGACAACTAAAACTTGAGTTGTACTACCTCTTACTGGCTATTACTTCAACTTAGAAACTTCTTCTGTGTTCTACTATGGTGCTTTTAGTGTCTCCGCATACCGCAGCACGCGACGTAGCTTTGCAGACGATAAATGTAACCGTCTCAGAGAGAAAAGCGGCCAATGTGACGATCTGGCTTTAAGTCGATTCGATAACAAATGACGAAAACGGACGGATTTCTCAGGTTTTTACTACATATGAACCCTTTTCACATTCTCCCGTGCAACGCGGCTGCTAGTCCTCCTTTCATGCAAAATCTTAACGTCCTAGGTCATGTCTAAGCCACCAAAGCCGGCTAAAAATCAATAATCGATAACCAAAACTTGAATTGTAATGCTTCTTACTGACTATTGCTTCAACTTAGAAGCTTCTTATGTGTTCTACTATGGTGCTTTTAGAGTTTACGCATACCGCAGCACGCGACATAGCTTTGCAGACTATAAATGTATCCGTCTCAGAGAGAAAAGCGGCCAATGTGACGATCTGGCTTTAAGTCGATTCGATAACATATGACGAAAACGGACTGATTTCTCAGGTTTTTACTTTTCACATTCTCCCGTGCAACGGGGCTGCTAGTCCTCCTTTCATGCAAAATCTTAAGGTTCCACTTTATGTCCAAAGCACCAAGGCCGGCTAAAACTCAATAATCGATAAACAAAACTTGAATTGTACTGCTTCTTACTGGCTTTTGCTTCAACTTAGAAGCTTCTTCTGTGATCTACTATGGTGCTTTCAGTGTCTCCGCATACCGCAGCACGCGACATAGCTTTGCAGACGAAAAATGTAACCGTCTCAGAGAGAAAAGCGGCCAATGTGACGATCTGGCTTTAAGTCGATTCGATAACAAAAGACGATAACGGACGGATTTCTCATGTTTTTACTACATATGAGCCCTTTATCACATTCTCCCGTGCAACGCGGCTGCTAGTCCTCCTTTCATGCAAAATCTTAAGGTCCTAGGTCATGTCCAAGCCACCAAAGCCGGCTAAAAAGTGAATAATCGACAACTAAAACTTGAATTGTACTACTTCTTACTGGCTATTGCTTCAACTTAGAAGCTTCTTCTGTGTTCTACTATGGTGCTTTTAGTGTCTCCGCATACCGCACCACGCGACATAGCTTTGCAGACGATAAATGTAACCGTCTCAGAGAGAAAAGCGGCCAATGTGACGATCTGGCTTTAAGTCGATTCGGTAACAAATGACGAAAACGGACGGATTTCTCAGGTTTTTACTACATATGAACACTTTTCACATTCTCCCGTGCAACACGGCTGCAAGTCCTCCTTTCATGTAAAATCTTAAGGTCCTAGGTCATGTCCAAGCCACCAAAGCCGGCTAAAAAGTGAGTAATCGACCATTAAAACTTGAATTGTACTACTTCTTACTGGCTATTACTTCAACTTAGAAGCTTCTTCTGTGTTCTACTATGGTGCATTTAGTGTCTCTGCATACCGCAGCACGCGACATAGCTTTGCAGACGATAAATGTAATGGTCTCAGAGAGAAGAGCGGCCAATGTGACGATCTGGCTTTAAGTCGATTCGATAACAAATGACGATAACGGACGGATTTCTCAGGTTTTTACTACATATGAACCCTTTATCACATTCTCCCGTGCAACGCGGCTGCTAGTCCTCCTTTCATGCAATATCTTATGGTCCTAGGTTATGTCCAAGCCACCAAAGCTGGCTAAAAAGTGAATAATCGACAACTAAAACTTGAATTGTACTACTTCTTACTGGCTATTGCTTCAACTTAGAAGCTTCTTCTGTGTTCTACAATGGTGCTTTTAGTGTCTCTGTATACCGCAGCACGCGACATAGCTTTGCAGACGATAAATGTAACCGATTCAGAGAGAAGAGCGGCCAATGTGACGATTTGGCTTTAAGTCGATTCCATAACAAATGACGAAAACGGACGGATTTCTCAGGTTTTTACTACATATGAACCCTTTTCACATTCTCCCGTGCAACGCGGCTGCTAGTCCTCCTTTCATGCAAAATCTTAAGATTCCACCTTATGTCCAAGGCACCAAAGCCGGCCAAAAATCAATAATCGATAACCAAAACTTGAATTGTACTGCTTCTTACTGGCTATTGCTTCAACTTAGAAGCTTCTTCTGTGTTCTACTATAGTGCTTTTAGTGTCTCCGCATACCGCAGCACGCGACATAGCTTTGCAGACGATAAATGTAACCGTCTCAGAGAGAAAAGCGGCCAATGTGACGATCTGGCTTTAAGTCGATTCGATAACATATGACGAAAACGGACTGATTTCTCAGGTTTTTACTTTTCACATTCTCCCGTGCAACGGGGCTGCTAGTCCTCCTTTGATGCAAAATCTTAAGGTTCCACTTTATGTCCAAAGCACCAAGGCCGGCTAAAAATTAATAATCGATAAACAAAACTTGAATTGTACTGCTTCTTACTGGCTATTGCTTCAACTTAGAAGCTTCTTCTGTGATCTACTATGGTGCTTTTAGTGTCTCCGCATACCGCAGCACGCGACATAGCTTTGCAGACGAAAAATGTAACCGTCTCAGAGAGAAATGCGGCCAATGTGACGATCTGGCTTTAAGTCGATTCGATAACAAATGACGAAAATGGACGGATTTTTCAGGTTTTTACTACATATGAACACTTTTCACATTTTCCCGTGCAACTCGGCTGCTAATCCTCTTTTCATGCAGAATCTTAATGTTCCACCTCATGTCCAAGGCACCAGAGCCTCCTAAAAATCAATAATCGATAACCAAAACTTGAATTGTACTGCTTATTACTGGTTATTGCTTCAACTTAGAAGCTTCTTCTGTGTTCTACTATGGTGCTTTTAGTGTCTCCGCATACCGCAGCACGCGACATAGCTTTGCAGACGATAAATGTAACCGATTCAGAAAGAAGAGTGGCCAATGTGACGATCTGGCTTTAAGTCGATTCGATAACAAATGACGAAAACGGACGGATTTCTTAGGTTTTTACTACATATGAACCCTTTTCTCATTCTCCCGTGCAACGCGGCTGCTAGTCCTCCTTTCATGCAAAATCTTAAGGTTCCACCTCATGTCCAAGCACCAAAGCCGGCTAAAAATCAATAATCGATAACCAAAACTTGAATTGTACTGCTTCTTACTGACTATTGCTTCAACTTAGAAGATTCTTCTGTGTTCCACTATGGTGCCTTTAGTGTTTCCGCATTCC
This sequence comes from Schistocerca gregaria, assembly GCF_023897955.1. NCBI lineage: Eukaryota > Metazoa > Arthropoda > Insecta > Orthoptera > Acrididae > Schistocerca > Schistocerca gregaria. The sequence continues at coordinate 4,293,377 of NW_026061742.1, read as the reverse complement.
GCAGCATGCGACATAGCTTTGCAGACGATAAATGTAACCGTCTCAGAGAGAAAAGCGGCCAATGTGACTATCTGGCTTTAAGTCGATTCGATAACAAATGACGAAAACGGACGGATTTCTCAGGTTTTTACTACATATGAAAACTTTTCACATTCTCCCTTGCAACGCGGCTGCTAGTCCTCTTTTCATGCAAAATCTTAAGGTCCTAGGTCATGTCCAAGCCACCAAAGCCGGCTAAAAAGTGAATAATCGACAACTAAAACTTCAATTGTACTACTTCTTACTGGCAATTGCTTCAACTTAGAAGATTTTTCTGTGTTCTACTATGGTGCTTTTAGTGTCTCCGCATACCGCAGCACGCAACGTAGCTTTGCAGACGATAAATGTAACCGTCTCAGAGAGAAAAGCGGCCAATGTGACGATCTGGCTTTAAGTCGATTCGATAACAAATGACGAAAACGGACGGATTTCTCAGGTGTTTATTATATTTGAACACTTTTCACATTCTACCGTGGTACGCGGCTGCTAGTCCTCCTTTCATGCAAAATCTTAAGGTTCCACCTCATGTCCATGGCACTAAAGCCCCCTAAAAATCAATATTCGATAACCAAAACTTGAATTGTGCTGCTTCTTACTGGCTATTGCTTCAACTTAGAAGCTTCTTCTGTGCTCTACTATGGTGCTTTTAGAGTCTCCGCATACCGCAGCACGTGACATAGCTTTGCAGACGAGAAATGTAACCGTCTCAGAGAGAAAAGCGGCCAATGTGACGATCTGGCTTTAAGTCGATTCAGTAACAAATGACGAAAACGGACGGATTTCTCAGGTTCTTACTACATATGAACCCTTTATCACATTCTCCCGTGCAACGCGGCTGCTAGTCCTCCTTTCATGCAAAATCTTAAGGTCCTAGGCCATGTCCAAGCCACCAAAGCCGGCTTATAAGTGAATAATCGACAACTAAAACTTGAATTGTACTACTTCTTACTGGCTATTGCTTCAACTTAGAAGCTTCTTCTGTGTTCTACTATGGTGCTTTTAGTGTCTCCGCCTACCGCAGCACGAGACATAGCTTTGCAGACGACAAATGTAACCGTCTCAGAGAGAAAAGCGGCCAATGTGACGATCTGGCTTTAAGTCGATTCGATAACAAATGACGAAAACGGACGGATTTCTCAGGTTTTTACTACATATCAACACTTTTCACATTCTCCCGTGCAACGCGGCTGCTAGTCCTCCTTTTATGCAAAATCTTAAGGTCCTAGGTCATGTCCAAGCCACCAAACCCGGCTAAAAAGTGAATAATCGACAACTAAAACTTGAGTTGTACTACCTCTTACTGGCTATTACTTCAACTTAGAAACTTCTTCTGTGTTCTACTATGGTGCTTTTAGTGTCTCCGCATACCGCAGCACGCGACGTAGCTTTGCAGACGATAAATGTAACCGTCTCAGAGAGAAAAGCGGCCAATGTGACGATCTGGCTTTAAGTCGATTCGATAACAAATGACGAAAACGGACGGATTTCTCAGGTTTTTACTACATATGAACCCTTTTCACATTCTCCCGTGCAACGCGGCTGCTAGTCCTCCTTTCATGCAAAATCTTAACGTCCTAGGTCATGTCTAAGCCACCAAAGCCGGCTAAAAATCAATAATCGATAACCAAAACTTGAATTGTAATGCTTCTTACTGACTATTGCTTCAACTTAGAAGCTTCTTATGTGTTCTACTATGGTGCTTTTAGAGTTTACGCATACCGCAGCACGCGACATAGCTTTGCAGACTATAAATGTATCCGTCTCAGAGAGAAAAGCGGCCAATGTGACGATCTGGCTTTAAGTCGATTCGATAACATATGACGAAAACGGACTGATTTCTCAGGTTTTTACTTTTCACATTCTCCCGTGCAACGGGGCTGCTAGTCCTCCTTTCATGCAAAATCTTAAGGTTCCACTTTATGTCCAAAGCACCAAGGCCGGCTAAAACTCAATAATCGATAAACAAAACTTGAATTGTACTGCTTCTTACTGGCTTTTGCTTCAACTTAGAAGCTTCTTCTGTGATCTACTATGGTGCTTTCAGTGTCTCCGCATACCGCAGCACGCGACATAGCTTTGCAGACGAAAAATGTAACCGTCTCAGAGAGAAAAGCGGCCAATGTGACGATCTGGCTTTAAGTCGATTCGATAACAAAAGACGATAACGGACGGATTTCTCATGTTTTTACTACATATGAGCCCTTTATCACATTCTCCCGTGCAACGCGGCTGCTAGTCCTCCTTTCATGCAAAATCTTAAGGTCCTAGGTCATGTCCAAGCCACCAAAGCCGGCTAAAAAGTGAATAATCGACAACTAAAACTTGAATTGTACTACTTCTTACTGGCTATTGCTTCAACTTAGAAGCTTCTTCTGTGTTCTACTATGGTGCTTTTAGTGTCTCCGCATACCGCACCACGCGACATAGCTTTGCAGACGATAAATGTAACCGTCTCAGAGAGAAAAGCGGCCAATGTGACGATCTGGCTTTAAGTCGATTCGGTAACAAATGACGAAAACGGACGGATTTCTCAGGTTTTTACTACATATGAACACTTTTCACATTCTCCCGTGCAACACGGCTGCAAGTCCTCCTTTCATGTAAAATCTTAAGGTCCTAGGTCATGTCCAAGCCACCAAAGCCGGCTAAAAAGTGAGTAATCGACCATTAAAACTTGAATTGTACTACTTCTTACTGGCTATTACTTCAACTTAGAAGCTTCTTCTGTGTTCTACTATGGTGCATTTAGTGTCTCTGCATACCGCAGCACGCGACATAGCTTTGCAGACGATAAATGTAATGGTCTCAGAGAGAAGAGCGGCCAATGTGACGATCTGGCTTTAAGTCGATTCGATAACAAATGACGATAACGGACGGATTTCTCAGGTTTTTACTACATATGAACCCTTTATCACATTCTCCCGTGCAACGCGGCTGCTAGTCCTCCTTTCATGCAATATCTTAAGGTCCTAGGTTATGTCCAAGCCACCAAAGCTGGCTAAAAAGTGAATAATCGACAACTAAAACTTGAATTGTACTACTTCTTACTGGCTATTGCTTCAACTTAGAAGCTTCTTCTGTGTTCTACAATGGTGCTTTTAGTGTCTCTGTATACCGCAGCACGCGACATAGCTTTGCAGACGATAAATGTAACCGATTCAGAGAGAAGAGCGGCCAATGTGACGATTTGGCTTTAAGTCGATTCCATAACAAATGACGAAAACGGACGGATTTCTCAGGTTTTTACTACATATGAACCCTTTTCACATTCTCCCGTGCAACGCGGCTGCTAGTCCTCCTTTCATGCAAAATCTTAAGATTCCACCTTATGTCCAAGGCACCAAAGCCGGCCAAAAATCAATAATCGATAACCAAAACTTGAATTGTACTGCTACTTACTGGCTATTGCTTCAACTTAGAAGCTTCTTCTGTGTTCTACTATAGTGCTTTTAGTGTCTCCGCATACCGCAGCACGCGACATAGCTTTGCAGACGATAAATGTAACCGTCTCAGAGAGAAAAGCGGCCAATGTGACGATCTGGCTTTAAGTCGATTCGATAACAAATGACGAAAACGGACGGATTTCTCAGGTTTTTACTAGATATGAACCCTTTTCACATTCTCCCGTTCAACGCGGCTGCTAGTCCTCCTTTCATGCATAATCTTAAGGTTCCACCTCATGTCCATGGCACCAAAGCCGGCTAAAAATCAATTTTCGATAACCAAAACTTGAATTGTACGGCTTCTTACTGGCTATTGCTTCAAATTAGAAGCTTCTTCTGTGTTCTGCTATGGTGCTTTTAGAATCTCCGCATACCGCAGCACGCGACATAGCTTTGCAGACGATAAATGTAACCGTCTCAGAGAGAAAAGCGGCCAATGTGACGATCTGGCTTTAAGTCGATTCGATAACAAATGACGAAAACGGACTGATTTCTCAGGTTTTTACTTTTCACATTCTCCCGTGCAACGGGGCTGCTAGTCCTCCTCTCATGCAAAAGCTTAACGTTCCACCTCATGTCCAAGGCACCAAAACCCCCTAAAAATCAATAATCGATAACCAAAACTTGAATTGTACTGCTTCTTACTGGCTATTGCTTCAACTTAGAAGATTCTTCTGTCTTCTACTATGGTGCTTTTAGTGTCTCCGCATACCGCAGCACGCGACATAGCTTTGAAGACGAAAAATGTATCCGTCTCAGAGAGAAAAGCGGCCAATGTGACGATCTGGCTTTAAGTCGATTCGATAACAAATGACGAAAACGGACGGATTTCTCAGGCTTTTACTACATATGAACCCTTTTCATATTCTCCCGTGCAACGCGGCTTCTAGTCCTACTTTCAGGGATAATCCTAAGGTCCTAGGTCATGTCCAAGCCACCAAAGCCGGCTAAAATGTGAATACTCGTCAACTAAAACTTGAATTGTACTACTTCTTACTCGCTATTGCTTCAACTTAGAAGCTTCTTCTGTGTTCTACTATGGTGCTTTTAGTGTCTCCGCATACCGCACCACGCGACATAGCTTTGCAGACGATAAATGTAACCGTCTCAGAGAGAAAAGCGGCCAATGTGACGATCTGGCTTTAAGTCGATTCGATAACAAATGACGAAAACGGACTGATTTCTCAGGTTTTTACTTTTCACATTCTCCCGTGCAACGGGGCTGCTAGTCCTCCTCTCATGCAAAAGCTTAACGTTCCACCTCATGTCCAAGGCACCAAAGCCCCCTAAAAATCAATAATCGATAACCAAAAATTGAATTGTACTGCTTCTTACTGACTATTGCTTCAGCTTAGAAGCTTCTTATGTGTTCTACTATGGTGCTTTTAGAGTGTCCGCATACCGCAGCACGCGACATAGCTTTGCAGACGATAAATGTAACCGTCTCAGAGAGAAAAGCGGCCAATGTGACGATCTGGCTTTAAGTCGATTCGATAAGAAATGACGAAAACGGACGGATTTCTCAGGTTTTTACTACACATGAAACCTTTTCTCATTCTCCCGTGCAACGCGGCTGCTAGTCCTCCTTTCATGCAAAATCTTAAGGATTCTACCTCATGTCCAAGGCACCAAAGTCGGCTAAAAATCAGTAATCGATAACCAAAACTTGAATTGTACTGCTTCTTACTGGCGATTCCTTCAACTTAGAAGCTTCTTCTGTGTTCTACTATGATGCTTTTAGAGTCTCCGCATACCGCAGCACGGGACATAGCTTTGCAGACGATAAATGTAACCGTCTCAGAGAGAAAAGCGGCCAATGTGACGATCTGGCTTTAAGTCGATTCGATAGCAAATGACGAAAACGGACTGATTTCTCAGGTTTTTACTTTTCACATTCTCCCGTGCAACGGGGCTGCTAGTCCTCCTTTCATGCAAAATCTTAAGGTCCTAGGTCATGTCCAAGCCACCAAAGCCGGCTAAAAAGTGAATAATCGACAACTAAAACTTGAATTGTACTACTTCTTACTGGCTATTGCTTCAACTTAGAAGCTTCTTCTGTGTTCTACTATGGTGCTTTTAGTGTCTCCGCATACCGCAGCACGCAACGTAGCTTTGCAGACGATAAATGTAACCGTCTCAGAGAGAAAAGCGGCCAATGTGACGATCTGGCTTTAAGTCGATTCGATAACAAATGACGAAAACGGACTGATTTCTCAGGTGTTAATATATTTGAACACTTTTCACATTCTACCGTGGTACGCGGCTGCTAGTCCTCCTTTCATGCAAAATCTTAAGGTTCCACCTCATGTCCATGGCACTGAAGCCCCCTAAAAATCAATATTCGATAACCAAAACTTGAATTGTGCTGCTTCTTACTGGCTATTGCTTCAACTTAGAAGCTTCTTCTGTGCTCTACTATGGTGCTTTTAGAGTCTCCGCATACCGCAGCACGTGACATAGCTTTGCAGACGATAAATGTAACCGTCTCAGAGAGAAAAGCGGCCAATGTGACGATCTGGCTTTAAGTCGATTCAGTAACAAATGACGAAAACGGACGGATTTCTCAGGTTTTTACTACATATGAACCCTTTATCACATTCTCCCGTGCAACGCGGCTGCTAGTCCTCCTTTCATGCAAAATCTTAAGGTCCTAGGCCATGTCCAAGCCACCAAAGCCGGCTTATAAGTGAATAATCGACAACTAAAACTTGAATTGTACTACTTCTTACTGGCTATTGCTTCAACTTAGAAGCTTCTTCTGTGTTCTACTATGGTGCTTTTAGTGTCTCCGCATACCGCAGCACGAGACATAGCTTTGCAGACGACAAATGTAACCGTCTCAGAGAGAAAAGCGGCCAATGTGACGATCTGGCTTTAAGTCGATTCGATAACAAATGACGAAAACGAACGGATTTCTCAGGTTTTTACTACATATCAACACTTTTCACATTCTCCCGTGCAACGCGGCTGCTAGTCCTCCTTTCATGCAAAATCTTAAGGTCCTAGGTCATGTCCAAGCCACCAAACCCGGCTAAAAAGTGAATAATCGACAACTAAAACTTGAGTTGTACTACTTCTTACTGGCTATTACTTCAACTTAGAAACTTCTTCTGTGTTCTACTATGGTGCTTTTAGTGTCTCCGCATACCGCAGCACGCGACGTAGCTTTGCAGACGATAAATGTAACCGTCTCAGAGAGAAAAGCGGCCAATGTGACGATCTGGCTTTAAGTCGATTCGATAACATATGACGAAAACGGACTGATTTCTCAGGTTTTTACTTTTCACATTCTCCCGTGCAACGGGGCTGCTAGTCCTCCTTTCATGCAAAATCTTAAGGTTCCACTTTATGTCCAAAGCACCAAGGCCGGCTAAAAATCAATAATCGATAAACAAAACTTGAATTGTACTGCTTCTTACTGGCTATTGCTTCAACTTAGAAGCTTCTTCCGTGATCTACTATGGTGCTTTTAGTGTCTCCGCATACCGCAGCACGCGACATATCTTTGCAGACGAAAAATGTAACCGTCTCAGAGAGAAAAGCGGCCAATGTGACGATCTGGCTTTAAGTCGATTGATAACAAAAGACGATAACGGACGGATATCTCATGTTTTTACTACATATGAACCCTTTATCACATTCTCCCGTGCAACGCGGCTGCTAGTCATCCTTTCATGCAAAATCTGAAGGTCCTAGGTCATGTCCAAGCCACCAAAGCCGGCTAAAAAGTGAATAATCGACAACTAAAACTTGAATTGTACTACTTCTTACTGGCTATTGCTTCAACTTAGAAGCTTCTTCTGTGTTCTACTATGGTGCTTTTAGTGTCTCCGCATACCGCACCACGCGACATAGCTTTGCAGACGATAAATGTAACCGTCTCAGAGAGAAAAGCGGCCAATGTGACGATCTGGCTTTAAGTCGATTCGGTAACAAATGACGAAAACGGACGGATTTCTCAGGTTTTTACTACATATGAACACTTTTCACATTCTGCCGTGCAACACGGCTGCAAGTCCTCCTTTCATGTAAAATCTTAAGGTCCTAGGTCATGTCCAAGCCACCAAAGCCGGCTAAAAAGTGAGTAATCGACCATTAAAACTTGAATTGTACTACTTCTTACTGGCTATTACTTCAACTTAGAAGCTTCTTCTGTGTTCTACTATGGTGCATTTAGTGTCTCTGCATACCGCAGCACGCGACATAGCTTTGCAGACGATAAATGTAATGGTCTCAGAGAGAAAAGCGGCCAATGTGACGATCTGGCTTTAAGTCGATTCGATAACAAATGACGATAACGGACGGATTTCTCAGGTTTTTACTACATATGAACCCTTTATCACATTCTCCCGTGCAACGCGGCTGCTAGTCCTCCTTTCATGCAAAATCTTAAGGTCCTAGGTTATGTCCAAGCCACCAAAGCTGGCTAAAAAGTGAATAATCGACAACTAAAACTTGAATTGTACTACTCTGTTAGAATATTGCTGCGCGGTGTGGGATCCTTACCAGGTGGGATTGACGGAGGACATCGAGAGGGTGCAAAGAAGGGCAGCTCGTTTTGTATTATCGCGTTATAGGGGAGAGAGTGTGGCAGATATGATACACGAGTTGGGATGGAAGTCATTACAGCATAGACGTTTTTCGTCGCGGCGAGACCTTTTTACGAAATTTCAGTCACCAACTTTCTCTTCCGAATGCGAAAATATTTTGTTGAGCCCAACCTACATAGGTAGGAATGATCATCAAAATAAAATAAGAGAAATCAGAGCTCGAACAGAAAGGTTTAGGTGTTCGTTTTTCCCGCTCGCTGTTCGGGAGTGGAATAGTAGAGAGATAGTATGATTGTGGTTCGATGAACCCTCTGCCAAGCACTTAAATGTGAATTGCAGAGTAGTCATGTAGATGTAGACTTCTTACTGGCTATTGCTTCAACTTAGAAGCTTCTTCTGTGTTCTACTATGGTGCTTTTAGTGTCTCCGTATACCGCAGCACGCGACATAGCTTTGCAGACGATAAATGTAACCGATTCAGAGAGAAGAGCGGCCAATGTGACGATTTGGCTTTAAGTCGATTCCATAACAAATGACGAAAACGGACGGATTTCTCAGGTTTTTACTACATATGAACCCTTTTCACATTCTCCCGTGCAACGCGGCTGCTAGTCCTCCTTTCATGCAAAATCTTAAGATTCCACCTTATGTCCAAGACACCAAAGCCGGCCAAAATTCAATAATCGATAACCAAAACTTGAATTGTACTGCTTCTTACTGGCTATTGCTTCAACTTAGAAGCTTCTTCTGTGTTCTACTATGGTGCTTTTAGTGTCTCCGCATACCGCAGCACGCGACATAGCTTTGCAGACGAAAAATGTAACCGTCTCAGAGAGAAAAGCGGCCAATGTGACGATCTGGCTTTAAATCGATTCGATAACAAATGACGAAAACGGACGGATTTCTCAGGTTTTTACTACATATGAACCCTTTTCATATTCTCCCGTGCAACGCGGCTTCTAATCCTCCTTTCAGGCAAAATCTTAACGTCCTAGGTCATGTCCAAGCCACCAAAGCCGGCTAAAAATCAATAATCGATAACCAAAACTTGAATTGTACTGCTTCTTACTGACTATTGCTTCAGCTTAAAAGCTTCTTATGTGTTCTACTATGGTGCTTTTAGAGTTTCCGCATACCGCAGCACGCGACATAGCTTTGCAGACGATAAATGTAACCGTCTCAGAGAGAAAAGCGGCCAATGTGACGATCTGGCTTTAAGTCGATTCGATAACAAAAGACGATAACGGACGGATTTCTCATGTTTTTACTACATATGAACCCTTTATCACATTCTCCCGTGCAACGCGGCTGCTAGTCATCCTTTCATGCAAAATCTTAAGGTCCTAGGTCATGTCCAAGCCACCAAAGCCGTCTAAAAAGTGAATAATCGACAACTAAAACTTGAATTGTACTACTTCTTACTGGCTATTGCTTCAACTTAGAAGCTTCTTCTGTGTTCTACTATGGTGCTTTTAGGGTCTCCGCATACCGCACCACGCGACATAGCTTTGCAGACGATAAATGTATCCGTCTCAGAGAGAAAAGCGGCCAATGTGACGATCTGGCTTTAAGTCGATTCGATAACGAATGACGAAAACGGACTGATTTCTCAGGTTTTTACTTTTCACATTCTCCCGTGCAACGGGGCTGCTAGTCCTCCTCTCATGCAAAAGCTTAACGTTCCACCTCATGTCCAAGGCACCAAAACCCCCTAAAAATCAATAATCGATAACCAAAACTTGAATTGTACTGCTTCTTACTGGCTATTGCTTCAACTTAGAAGATTCTTCTGTCTTCTACTATGGTGCTTTTAGTGTCTCCGCATACCGCAGCACGCGACATAGCTTTGAAGACGAAAAATGTATCCGTCTCAGAGAGAAAAGCGGCCAATGTGACGATCTGGCTTTAAGTCGATTCGATAACAAATGACGAAAACGGACGGATTTCTCAGGCTTTTACTACATATGAACCCTTTTCATATTCTCCCGTGCAACACGGCTGCAAGTCCTCCTTTCATGTAAAATCTTAAGGTCCTAGGTCATGTCCAAGCCACCAAAGCCGGCTAAAAAGTGAGTAATCGACAACTAAAACTTGAATTGTACTACTTCTTACTGCCTATTACTTCAACTTAGAAGCTTCTTCTGTGTTCAACTATGGTGCTTTTAGAGTCTCCGCATACCGCAGCACGGGACATAGCTTTGCAGACGAAAAATGTAACCGTCTCAGAGAGAAGAGCGGCCAATGTGACGATCTGGCTTTAAGTCGATTCGATAACAAATGACGAAAACGGACTGATTTCTCTGGTTTTTACTTTTTACATTCTCCCGTTCCACGCGGCTGCTAGTCCTCCTTTCATGCAAAATCTTAACGTTCTACCTCATGTCCAAGGCACCAAAGCCCCCTAAAAATCAATAATCGATAACAGAAACTTGAATTGTACTGACTCTTACTGGCTATTGCTTCAACTTAGAAGATTCTTCTGTGTTCTACTATGGTGCTTTTAGTGTCTCCGCATACCGCAGCACGCGACATAGCTTTGCAGACGAAAAATGTAACCGTCTCAGAGAGAAAAGCGGCCAATGTGACGATCTGGCTTTAAGTCGATTCGATAACAAATGACGAAAACGGACTGATTTCTCAGGTTTTTACTTTTCACATTCTCCCGTGCAACGGGGCTGCTAGTCCCCCTTTCATGCAAAATCTTAACGTTCCACCTCATGTCCAAGGCACCAAAGCCCCCTAAAAATCAATAATCGATAACCAAAAATTGAATTGTACTGCTTCTTACTGACTATTGCTTCAGCTTAGAAGCTTCTTATGTGTTCTACTATGGTGCTTTTAGAGTGTCCGCATACCGCAGCACGCGACATAGCTTTGCAGACGATAAATGTAACCGTCTCAGAGAGAAAAGCGGCCAATGTGACGATCTGGCTTTAAGTCGATTCGATAAGAAATGACGAAAACGGACGGATTTCTCAGGTTTTTACTACACATGAAACCTTTTCTCATTCTCCCGTGCAACGCGGCTGCTAGTCCTCCTTTCATGCAAAATCTTAAGGATTCTACCTCATGTCCAAGGCACCAAAGTCGGCTAAAAATCAGTAATCGATAACCAAAACTTGAATTGTACTGCTTCTTACTGGCGATTCCTTCAACTTAGAAGCTTCTTCTGTGTTCTACTATGATGCTTTTAGAGTCTCCGCATACCGCAGCACGGGACATAGCTTTGCAGACGATAAATGTAACCGTCTCAGAGAGAAAAGCGGCCAATGTGACGATCTGGCTTTAAGTCGATTCGATAACAAATGACGAAAACGGACTGGTTTCTCAGGTTTTTACTTTTCACATTCTCCCGTGCAACGGGGCTGCTAGTCCTCCTTTCATGCAAAATCTTAAGGTCCTAGGTCATGTCCAAGCCACCAAAGCCGGCTAAAAAGTGAATAATCGACAACTAAAATTTGAATTGTACTACTTCTTACTGGCTATTGCTTCAACTTAGAAGCTTCTTCTGTGTTCTACTATGGTGCTTTTAGTGTCTCCGCATACCGCAGCACGCAACGTAGCTTTGCAGACGATAAATGTAACCGTCTCAGAGAGAAAAGCGGCCAATGTGACGATCTGGCTTTAAGTCGATTCGATAACAAATGACGAAAACGGACTGATTTCTCAGGTGTTAATATATTTGAACACTTTTCACATTCTACCGTGGTACGCGGCTGCTAGTCCTCCTTTCATGCAAAATCTTAAGGTTCCACCTCATGTCCATGGCACTGAAGCCCCCTAAAATTCAATATTCGATAACCAAAACTTGAATTGTGCTGCTTCTTACTGGCTATTGCTTCAACTTAGAAGCTTCTTCTGTGCTCTACTATGGTGCTTTTAGAGTCTCCGCATACCGCAGCACGTGACATAGCTTTGCAGACGATAAATGTAACCGTCTCAGAGAGAAAAGCGGCCAATGTGACGATCTGGCTTTAAGTCGATTCAGTAACAAATGACGAAAACGGACGGATTTCTCAGGTTTTTACTACATATGAACCCTTTATCACATTCTCCCGTGCAACGCGGCTGCTAGTCCTCCTTTCATGCAAAATCTTAAGGTCCTAGGCCATGTCCAAGCCACCAAAGCCGGCTTATAAGTGAATAATCGACAACTAAAACTTGAATTGTACTACTTCTTACTGGCTATTGCTTCAACTTAGAAGCTTCTTCTGTGTTCTACTATGGTGCTTTTAGTGTCTCCGCATACCGCAGCACGAGACATAGCTTTGCAGACGACAAATGTAACCGTCTCAGAGAGAAAAGCGGCCAATGTGACGATCTGGCTTTAAGTCGATTCGATAACAAATGACGAAAACGAACGGATTTCTCAGGTTTTTACTACATATCAACACTTTTCACATTCTCCCGTGCAACGCGGCTGCTAGTCCTCCTTTCATGCAAAATCTTAAGGTCCTAGGTCATGTCCAAGCCACCAAACCCGGATAAAAAGTGAATAATCGACAACTAAAACTTGAGTTGTACTACTTCTTACTGGCTATTACTTCAACTTAGAAACTTCTTCTGTGTTCTACTATGGTGCTTTTAGTGTCTCCGCATACCGCAGCACGCGACGTAGCTTTGCAGACGATAAATGTAACCGTCTCAGAGAGAAAAGCGGCCAATGTGACGATCTGGCTTTAAGTCGATTCGATAACATATGACGAAAACGGACTGATTTCTCAGGTTTTTACTTTTCACATTCTCCCGTGCAACGGGGCTGCTAGTCCTCCTTTCATGCAAAATCTTAAGGTTCCACTTTATGTCCAAAGCACCAAGGCCGGCTAAAAATCAATAATCGATAAACAAAACTTGAATTGTACTGCTTCTTACTGGCTATTGCTTCAACTTAGAAGCTTCTTCCGTGATCTACTATGGTGCTTTTAGTTTCTCCGCATACCGCAGCACGCGACATATCTTTGCAGACGAAAAATGTAACCGTCTCAGAGAGAAAAGCGGCCAATGTGACGATCTGGCTTTAAGTCGATTGATAACAAAAGACGATAACGGACGGATATCTCATGTTTTTACTACATATGAACCCTTTATCACATTCTCCCGTGCAACGCGGCTGCTAGTCATCCTTTCATGCAAAATCTGAAGGTCCTAGGTCATGTCCAAGCCACCAAAGCCGGCTAAAAAGTGAATAATCGACAACTAAAACTTGAATTGTACTACTTCTTACTGGCTATTGCTTCAACTTAGAAGCTTCTTCTGTGTTCTACTATGGTGCTTTTAGTGTCTCCGCATACCGCATCACGCGACATAGCTTTGCAGACGATAAATGTAACCGTCTCAGAGAGAAAAGCGGCCAATGTGACGATCTGGCTTTAAGTCGATTCGGTAACAAATGACGAAAACGGACGGATTTCTCAGGTTTTTACTACATATGAACACTTTTCACATTCTGCCGTGCAACACGGCTGCAAGTCCTCCTTTCATGTAAAATCTTAAGGTCCTAGGTCATGTCCAAGCCACCAAAGCCGGCTAAAAAGTGAGTAATCGACCATTAAAACTTGAATTGTACTACTTCTTACTGGCTATTACTTCAACTTAGAAGCTTCTTCTGTGTTCTACTATGGTGCATTTAGTGTCTCTGCATACCGCAGCACGCGACATAGCTTTGCAGACGATAAATGTAATGGTCTCAGAGAGAAAAGCGGCCAATGTGACGATCTGGCTTTAAGTCGATTCGATAACAAATGACGATAACGGACGGATTTCTCAGGTTTTTACTACATATGAACCCTTTATCACATTCTCCCGTGCAACGCGGCTGCTAGTCCTCCTTTCATGCAAAATCTTAAGGTCCTAGGTTATGTCCAAGCCACCAAAGCTGGCTAAAAAGTGAATAATCGACAACTAAAACTTGAATTGTACTACTCTGTTAGAATATTGCTGCGCGGTGTGGGATCCTTACCAGGTGGGATTGACGGAGGACATCGAGAGGGTGCAAAGAAGGGCAGCTCGTTTTGTATTATCGCGTTATAGGGGAGAGAGTGTGGCAGATATGATACACGAGTTGGGATGGAAGTCATTACAGCATAGACGTTTTTCGTCGCGGCGAGACCTTTTTACGAAATTTCAGTCACCAACTTTCTCTTCCGAATGCGAAAATATTTTGTTGAGCCCAACCTACATAGGTAGGAATGATCATCAAAATAAAATAAGAGAAATCAGAGCTCGAACAGAAAGGTTTAGGTGTTCGTTTTTCCCGCTCGCTGTTCGGGAGTGGAATAGTAGAGAGATAGTATGATTGTGGTTCGATGAACCCTCTGCCAAGCACTTAAATGTGAATTGCAGAGTAGTCATGTAGATGTAGACTTCTTACTGGCTATTGCTTCAACTTAGAAGCTTCTTCTGTGTTCTACTATGGTGCTTTTAGTGTCTCCGTATACCGCAGCACGCGACATAGCTTTGCAGACGATAAATGTAACCGATTCAGAGAGAAGAGCGGCCAATGTGACGATTTGGCTTTAAGTCGATTCCATAACAAATGACGAAAACGGACGGATTTCTCAGGTTTTTACTACATATGAACCCTTTTCACATTCTCCCGTGCAACGCGGCTGCTAGTCCTCCTTTCATGCAAAATCTTAAGATTCCACCTTATGTCCAAGACACCAAAGCCGGCCAAAAATCAATAATCGATAACCAAAACTTGAATTGTACTGCTTCTTACTGGCTATTGCTTCAACTTAGAAGCTTCTTTTGTGTTCTACTATGGTGCTTTTAGTGTCTCCGCATACCGCAGCACGCGACATAGCTTTGCAGACGAAAAATGTAACCGTCTCAGAGAGAAAAGCGGCCAATGTGACGATCTGGCTTTAAGTCGATTCGATAACAAATGACGAAAACGGACGGATTTCTCAGGTTTTTACTACACATGAAACCTTTTCTCATTCTCCCGTGCAACACGGCTGCTAGTCCTCCTTTCATGCAAAATCTTAAGGATTCTACCTCATGTCCAAGGCACCAAAGTCGGCTAAAAATCAATAATCGATAACCAAAACTTGAATTGTACTGCTTCTTACTGGCGATTCCTTCAACTTAGAAGCTTCTTCTGTGTTCTACTATGATGCTTTTAGAGTCTCCGCATACCGCAGCACGGGACATAGCTTTGCAGACGATAAATGTAACCGTCTCAGAGAGAAAAGCGGCCAATGTGACGATCTGGCTTTAAGTCGATTCGATAGCAAATGACGAAAACGGACTGATTTCTCAGGTTTTTACTTTTCACATTCTCCCGTGCAACGGGGCTGCTAGTCCTCCTTTCATGCAAAATCTTAAGTTTCCACCTTATGTCCAAAGCACCAAGGCCGGCTACAAATTAATAATCGATAAACAAAACTTGAATTGTACTGCTTCTTACTGGCTATTGCTTCAACTTAGAAGCTTCTTCTGTGTTCTACTATGGTGCTTTTAGTGTCTCCGCATACCGCACCACGCGACATAGCTTTGCAGACGATAAATGTAACCGTCTCAGAGAAAAAAGCGGCCAATGTGACGATCTGGCTTTAAGTCGATTCGATAACAAAAGACGATAACGGACGGATTTCTCATGTTTTTACTACATATGAACCCTTTATCACATTCTCCCGTGCAACGCGGCTGCTAGTCATCCTTTCATGCAAAATCTTACGGTCCTAGGTCATGTCCAAGCCACCAAAGCCGTCTAAAAAGTGAATAATCGACAACTAAAACTTGAATTGTACTACTTCTTACTGGCTATTGCTTCAACTTAGAAGCTTCTTCTGTGTTCTACTATGGTGCTTTTAGGGTCTCCGCATACCGCACCACGCGACATAGCTTTGCAGACGATAAATGTATCCGTCTCAGAGAGAAAAGCGGCCAATGTGACGATCTGGCTTTAAGTCGATTCGATAACGAATGACGATAACGGACGGATTTCTCAGGTTTTTACTACATATGAACCCTTTATCACATTCTCCCGTCAACGCGGCTGCTAGTCCTCCTTTCATGCAAAATCTTATGGTCCTAGGTTATGTCCAAGCCACCAAAGCTGGCTAAAAAGTGAATAATCGACAACTAAAACTTGAATTGTACTACTTCTTACTGGCTATTGCTTCAACTTAGAAGCTTATTCTGTGTTCTATTATGGTGCTATTAGTGTCTCCGTATACCGCAGCACGCGACATAGCTTTGCATACGATAAATGTAACCGATTCAGAGAGAAGAGCGGCCAATGTGACGATCTGGCTTTAAGTCGATTCCAAAACAAATGACGAAAACGGATGGATTTCTCAGATTTTTACTACATATGAACCCTTTTCACATTCTCCCGTGCAACGCGGCTGCTAGTCCTCCTTTCAAGCATAATCTTAAGGTTCCACCTCATGTCTATGGCACCAAAGCCGGCTAAAAATCAATTTTCGATAACCAAAACTTGAATTGTACGGCTTCTTACTGGCTATTGCTTCAAATTAGAAGCTTCTTCTGTGTTCTGCTATGGTGCTTTTAGAATCTCCGCATACCGCAGCACGCGACATAGCTTTGCAGACGATAAATGTAACCGTCTCAGAGAGAAAAGCGGCCAATGTGATGATCTGGCTTTAAGTCGATTCGATAACGAATGACGAAAACGGACTGATTTCTCAGGTTTTTACTTTTCACATTCTCCCGTGCAACCGGACTGCTAGTCCTCCTTTCATGCAAAATCTTAACGTTCCACCTCATGTCCAAGGCACCAAAGCCCCCTAAAAATCAATAATCGATAACCTAAATTTGAATTGTACTGCTTCTTACTTACTATTGCTTCAACTTAGAAGATTCTTCTGTGTTCTACTATGGTGCTTTTAGTGTCTCCGCATACCGCAGCACGCGACATAGCTTTGCAGACGAAAAATGTATCCGTCTCAGAGAGAAAAGCGGCCAATGTGACGATCTGGCTTTAAGTCGATTCGATAACAAATGACGAAAACGGACGGATTTCTCAGGTTTTTACTACATATGAAACCTTTTCATATTCTCCCGTGCAACGCGGCTGCTAGTCCTCCTTTCATGTAAAATCTTAAGGTCCTAGGTCATGTCCAAGCCACCAAAGCCGGCTAAAAATCAATAATCGATAACCAAAACTTGTATTGTACTGCTTCTTACTGACTATTGCTTCAACTTAGAAGCTTCTTATGCGTTCTACTATGGTTCTTTAAGAGTTTCCGCATACCGCAGCACGCGACATAGCTTTGCAGACTATAAATGTAACCGTCTCAGAGAGAAAAGCGGCCAATGTGACGATCTGGCTTTAAGTCGATTCGATAACAAATGACGAAAACGGACTGATTTCTCACGTTTTTACTTTTCACATTCTCCCGTGCAACGGGGCTGCTAGTCCTCCTTTCATGCAAAATCTTAAGGTTCCACCTTATGTCCATAGTAACAAGGCCGGCTAAAAATCAATAATCGATAACCAAAACTTGAATTGTACTGCTTCTTACTGGCTATTGCTTCAACTTAGAAGCTTCTTCTGTGTTTTACTATGGTGCTTTTAGTGTCTCCGCATACCGCAGCACGCGATATAGCTTTGCAGACGATAAAAGTAACCGTCTCAGAGAGAAGAGCGGCCAATGTGACGATCTGGCTTTAAGTCAATTCGATAACAAATGACGAAAACGGACGGATTTGTCAGGTTCTTACTACATATGAACGCTTTTCACATTCTCCCGTTCCACGCGGCTGCTAGTCCTCCTTTCATGCAAAATCTTAAGATTCCACCTTATGCCTTAGGCACCAAAGCCGGCCAAAAATCAATAATCGATAACCAAAACTAGAATTGTACTGCTTCTTACTGGCTATTGCTTCAACTTAGAAGCTTCTTCTGTGTTCTAATATTGTGCTTTTAGTATCTCAGCATACCGCAGCACGCGACATAGCTTTGCAGACGATAAATGTAACCGTCTCAGAGAGAAAAGCGGCCAATGTGACGATCTGACTTTAAGTCGATTCGATAACAAATGACGAAAACGGACGGAGTTCTCAGGTTTTTACTACATATGAACACTTTTCACATTCTCCCGTGCAACACGGCTGCAAGTCCTCCTTTCATGCAAAATTTTAAGGTCCTAGGTCATGTCCAAGCCACCAAAGCCGGCCAAAAAGTGAGTAATCGACAACTAAAACTTGAATTGTACTACTTCTTACTGGCTATTACTTCAACTTAGAAGCTTCTTCTGTGTTCTACTATGGTGCATTTAGTGTCTCTGCATACCGCAGCACGCGACATAGCTTTGCAGACGATAAATGTAATGGCCTCAGAGAGAAAACCGGCCAATGTGACGATCTGGCTTTAAGTCGATTCGATAACAAATGACAATAACGGACGGATTTCTCAGGTTTTTACTACATATGAACCCTTTATCACATTCTCCCGTGCAACGCGGCTGCTAGTCCTCCTTTTATGCGAAATCTTAACGTTCCACCTCATGTCCAAGGCACCAAAGCCCCCTAAAAATCAATAATCGATAACCAAAACTTGAACTGTACTGCTTCTTACTGACTATTGCTTCAACTTAGAAGATTCTTATGTGTTCTACTATGGTTCTTTTAGAGTTTCCGCATACCGCAGCACGCGACATAGCTTTGCAGACTATAAATGTAACCGTCTCAGACAGAAAAGCGGCCAATGTGACGATCTGGCTTTAAGTCGATTCGATAACAAATGACGAAAACGGACGGATTTCTCAGGTTTTTTTTACATATGAACACTTTTCACATTCTCCCGTGCAACACGGCTGCAAGTCCTCCTTTCAGGCAAAATCTTAAGGTCATAGGTCATGTCCAAGCCACCAAAGCCGGCTAAAAAGTGAATAATCGACGCCTAAAACTTGAATTGTACTACTTCTTACTGGCTATTACTTCAACTTAGAAGCTTCTTCTGTGTTCTACTATGGTGCTTTTAGTGTCTCCGCATACCGCAGCACGCGACATAGCGTTGCAGACGATAAATGTAACCGTGTCAGAGAGAAAAGCGGCCAATGTGACGATCTGGCTTTAAGTCGATTCGATAACAAATGACGAAAACGGACGGATTTCTCAGGTTTTTACTACATATGAACCCTTTTCACATACTCCCGTGCAACGCAGCTGCTATTCCTCCTTTCATGCAATATCTTAAGGTTCCACCTCATGTCCAAGGCACCAAAGCTGGCTAAAAATCAATAATCGATAACCAAAACTTGAATTGTACTGCTTGTTAAGGCTATTGCTTCAACTTAGAAGCTTCTTCTGTGTTCTACTATGGTGCTTTTAGTGTCTCCGCATACCGCAGCACGCGACATTGCTTTGCAGACGATAAAAGTAACCGTCTCAGAGAGAAAAGCGGCCAATGGGACGATCTGGCTTTAAGTCGAATCGATAACAAATGACGAAAACGGACTCATTTCTCAGGTGTTTACTATATATGATCACTTTTCACATTCTCCCTTGCAACGCGGCTGCTAGTCCTCCTTTCATGCAAAATCTTAAGGTCTTAGGTCATGTCCAAGCCACCAAAGCCGGGTAAAAATCAATAATTGATAACCAAAAATTGAATTGTACTGCTTCTTACTGACTATTGCTTCAACTTAGAAGCTTCTTATGTGTTCTACTATGGTGCTTTTAGAGTTTCCGCATACCGCAGCACGCGACATAGCTTTGCAGACTATAAATGTAACCGTCTCAGAGAGAAAAGCGGCCAATGTGACGATCTGGCTTTAAGTCGATTCGATAACAAATGACGAAAACAGACGGATTTCTCAGGTTTTTACTACATATGAAACCTTTTCTCATTCTCCCGTGCAACGCGGCTGCTAGTCCTCCTTTCATGCAAAATCTTAAGGTTCCACCTCATGTCCAAGGCACCAAAGCCGACTAAAAATCAATAATCGATAACCAAAACTTAAATTGTACTGCTTCTTACTGGCGATTCCTTTAACTTAGAAGCTTCTTCTGTGTTCTACTATGGTGCTTTTAGAGTCTCCGCATACCGCATCACGCGACATAGCTTTGCAGACGATATATGTAACCGTCTCAGAGAGAAAAGCGGCCAATGTGACGGTCTGGCTTTAAGTCGATTCGATAACAAATGACGAAAACGGACGGATTTCTCAGGTTTTTACTACATATGAACCCTTTTCACATTCTCCCGTGCAACGCGGCTGCTAGTCCTCCTTTCATGCAAAATCTTAAGGTCCTAGGTCATGTGCAAGCCACCAAAGCCGGGTAAAAGTCAATAATCGATAACCAAAACTTGAATTGTACTGCTTCTTACTGACTATTGCTTCAACTTAGAAGCTTCTTATGTCTTCTACTATGGTGCTTTTAGTGTTTCCGCATACCGCAGCACGCGACATAGCTTTGCAGACTATAAATGTAACCGTCTCAGAGAGAAAAGCGGCCAGTGTGTCGATCTGGCTTTAAGTCGAGTCGATAACAAATGACGATAACGGACGGATTTCTCAGGTGTTTTCTATATATGTACACTTTTCACATTCTCCCGTGCAACGCGGCTGCTAGTCCTCCTTTCATGCAAAATCTTAAGGACCTAAGTCATATCCAAGCCACCAAAGCCGGCTAAAATGTGAATAATCGACAACTAAAACTTGAATTGTACTACTTCTTACTGGCTATTGCTTCAACTTAGAAGCTTCTTCTGTGTTCTACTATGGTGCTTTTAGTGTCTCGGCATACCGCACCCAGCGACATAGCTTTGCAGACGATAAATGTAACCGTTTCAGAGAGAAGAGCGGCCAATGTGCCATCTGGCTTTAAGTCGATTCGATAACAAATGACGAAAACGGACGGATTTCTAAGTGTTTTTACTACATATGAATACTTTTCACATTCTCCCGTGCCACGCTGCTGCTAGTTCTCCTTTCATGCAAAATCTTAAGGTCCTAGCTCATGCCCAAAGCACCAAAAAAGGCTAAAAAGTCAATAATCGATAAATTAACGTGAATTGTACTACTTCTCACTGGGTATTACATCAACTTAGAAGCTTCATCTGTGTTCTACTATGGTGCTTCTAGTGACTCCGCATACAGCAGCACGCGACATAGCT
Organism: Schistocerca gregaria; assembly: GCF_023897955.1. Taxonomy (NCBI): domain Eukaryota; kingdom Metazoa; phylum Arthropoda; class Insecta; order Orthoptera; family Acrididae; genus Schistocerca; species Schistocerca gregaria. The sequence continues at coordinate 4,272,252 of NW_026061742.1, read as the reverse complement.
TTGCAGACGGTAAATGTAACCGTTTCAGAGAGAAGAGCGGCCAATGTGACGATCTGGCTTTACGTCGATTCGATAACAAATGACGAAAACGGACGGATTTCTCAGGTTTTTACTACATATGAACCCTTTTCATATTCTCCCGTGCAACGCGACTGCTAGTCCTCCTTTCATGCAAAATCTTAAGGTTCCACCTCATGTCCAAGGCACCAAAGCTGGCTAAAAATCAATAATCGATAACCAAAACTTGAATTGTACTGCTTGTTAAGGCTATTGCTTCAACTTAGAAGCTTCTTCTGTGTTCTACTATGGTGCTTTTAGTGTCTCCGCATACCGCAGCACGCGACATTGCTTTGCAGACGATAAAAGTAACCGTCTCAGAGAGAAAAGCGGCCAATGTGACGATCTGGCTTTAAGTCGAATCGATAACAAATGACGAAAACGGACGGATTTCTCAGGTGTCTACTATTTATGAACACTTTTCACATTCTCCCTTGCAACGTGGCTGCTAGTCCTCCTTTCATGCAAAATCTTAAGGTCCTAGGTCATGTCCAAGCCACCAAAGCCGGCTAAAAAGTGAATAATCGACAACTAAAACTTCAATTGAACTACTTCTTACTGGCTATTAGTTCAACTTAGAAGTTCTTCTGTGTTCTACTATGGTGCTTTTAGTGTCTCCGCATACCGCAGCACGCGACATAGCTTTGCACACGATAAATGTAACCGACTCAGAGAGAAGAGCGGCCAATGTGACGATCTGGCTTTATGTCGATTCGATAACAAATGACGAAAACGGACGGATTTCTCAGGTTTTTACTACATATGAACCCTTTTCTCATTCTCCCGTGCAACGCGGCTGCTAGTCCTCCTTTCATGCAAAATCTTAATGTTCCACCTCATGTCCAAGGCACAAAAGCCGGCTAAAAATCGATAATGGATAACCAAAACTTAAATTGTAGTGCTTCTTACTGGCTATTGCTTCAACTTAGAAGATTTTTCTGTGTTCTACTATGGTGCTTTTAGTGTCTCCGCATACCGCAGCACGCGACATAGCTTTGCAGACGATAAATGTAACCGTCTCAGAGAGAATAGCGGCCAATGTGACGATCTGGCTTTAAGTCGATTCGATAACAAATGACGAAAACGGACTGATTTCTCAGGTTTTTACGACATATGAACCCTTTTTACATTCTCCCGTGCAACGCGGCTGCTAGTCCTCCTTTCATGCAAAATCTTAAGATTCCACCTTATGTCCAAGACACCAAAGCCGGCAAAAAATTAATAATCGATTACCAAAACTTGAATTGTACTGCTTCTTACTGGCTATTGCTTCAACTTAGAAGATTCTTCTGTGTTCTACTCTGGTGCATTTGGGGTCTCCGCATACCGCAGCACGCGACATAGCTTTGCAGACGAAAAATGTAACCGTCTCAGAGAGAAAAGCGGCCAATGTGACGATCTGGCTTTAAGTCGATTCGATAACAAATTACGAAAACGGACGGATTTCTCAGGTTTTTACTACATATGAACACTTTTCACATTCTCCCGTGCAACGCGGCTGCTAGTCCTCCTTTCATGCAAAATCCTAAGGTCCTAGGTCATGTCCAAGCCACCAAAGCCGGCTAAAAAGTGAATAATCGACAACTAAAACTTCAATTGTACTACTTCTTACTGGCTATTACTTCAACTTAGAAGCTTCTTCTGTGTTCTACTATGGTGCTTTTAGTGTCTCCGTATGGCGCAGCACGCGACATAGCTTTGCACACGATAAATGTAACCGTTTCAGAGAGAAGAGCGGCCAATGTGACGATCTGGCTTTACGTCGATTCGATAACAAATGCCGAAAACGGACGGATTTCTCAGGTTTTTACTACATATGAACCCTTTTCATATTCTCCCGTGCAACGCGGCTGCTAGTCCTCCTTTCATGCAAAATCTTAAGGTCCTAGGTCATGTCCAAGCCACCAAAGCCGGCTAAAAGTCAATAATCGATAACCAAAACTTTAATTGGACTGCTTCTTACTGGCTATTGCTTCAACTTCGAAGTTCTTCTGTGTTCTACTATTATGCTTTTAGTGTCTCCGCATACCCCAGCACGCGACATAGCTTTGCAGACGATAAATGTAACCGTCTCAGAGATAAAAGCGGCCAATGTGACGATCTGGCTTTAAGTCGATTCGATAACAAATGACGAAAACGGACGGATTTCTCAGGTTCTTGCTAAATATGAAAACTTTTCACATTCTCCCGTGCAACGCGGCTGCTAGTCCTCCTTTCATGCTAAATCTTAAGGTCCTAGGTCATGTCCTAGCCACCAAAGCCGGCTAAAAAGTGAACAATCTACAACTAAAACTTGAATTGTACTACCTCTTACTGGCTATTACTTCAACTTAGAAGCTTCTTCTGTGTTCTACTATGGTGCTTTTAGAGTCTCCGCATACCGCATCACGCGACATAGCTTTGCAGACGATATATGTAACCGTCTCAGAGAGAAAAGCGGCCAATGTGACGATCTGGCTTTAAGTCGATTCGATAACAAATGACGATAACGGACGGATTTCTCAGGTTTTTACTACATATGAACCCTTTTCACATACTCCCGTGCAACGCGGCTGCTAGTCCTCCTTTCATGCAAAATCTTAAGGTCCTAGGTCATGTCCAAGCCACCGAAGCCGGCTAAAGAGTGAATAATCGACAACTAAAACTTGAATTCTACTACATCTTACTGGCTATTGCCTCAACTTAGAAGCTTCTTCTGTGTTCTACTATGGTGCATTTAGTGTCTCAGCATACCGCAGCACGCGACATCGCTTTGCAGACGATAAATGTAACCGATTCAGAGAGAAGAGCGGCCAATGTGACGATCTGGCTTTAATCGATTCGATAAAAAATGACGGAAACGGACGGATTTCTCAGGTTTTTACTACATATGAACCCTTTTCACATTCTCCCGTGCAACGCGGCTGCTAGTCCTCCTTTCATGCAAAATCTTAAGATTCCACCTTATGTCCAAGGCACCAAAGCCGGCCAAAAATCAATAATCGATAACCAAAACTTGAATTGTACTGCTTCTTACTGGCTATTGCTTCAACTTAGAAGCTTCTTCTGTGTTCTACTATGGTGCTTTTAGAGTCTCCGCATACCGCAGCACGCGACATAGCTTTGCAGACGATAAATGTAACCGTCTCAGAGAGAAAAGCGGCCAATGTGACGATCTGGCTTTAAGTCGATTCGATAACAAATGACGAAAACGGACGGATTTCTCAGGTTTTTACTACATATGAACCCTTTTCACATTCTCCCGTGCAACGCGGCTGCTAGTCCTCCTTTCATGCAAAATCTTAAGGTCCTAGGTCATGTGCAAGCCAGCAAAGCCGGGTAAAAGTCAATAATCGATAACCAAAACTTGAATTGTACTGCTTCTTACTGAGTATTGCTTCAACTTAGAAGCTTCTTATGTGTTCTACTATGGTGCTTTTAGTGTTTCCGCATACCGCGGCACGCGACATAGCTTTGCAGACGATAAATGTAACCGTCTCATAGAGAAAAGCGGCCAATGTGACGATCTGGCTTTAAGTTGTTTCGATATTAAATGACGATAACGGACGGATTTCTCAGGTTTTTACTACATATGAACCCTTTTCACATTCTCCCGTGCAACGCGGCTGCTAGTCCTCCTTTCATGCAAAATCTTAAGGTCCTAGGTCATGTCCAAGCCACCAAAGCCGGCTAACGAGTGAATAATCGACAACTAAAACTTGAATTGTACTGCTTCTTACTGGCTATTGCTTCAACTTAGAAGATTCTTCTGTGTTCTACTATGGTGCATTTGGGGTCTCCGCATACCGCAGCACGCGACATAGCTTTGCAGACGAAAAATGTAACCGTCTCAGAGAGAAAAGCGGCCAATGTGACGATCTGGCTTTAAGTCGATTCGATAACAAATTACGAAAACGGACGGATTTCTCAGGTTTTTACTACATATGAACACTTTTCACATTCTCCCGTGCAACGCGGCTGCTAGTCCTCCTTTCATGCAAAATCCTAAGGTCCTAGGTCATGTCCAAGCCACCAAAGCCGGCTAAAAAGTGAATAATCGACAACTAAAACTTCAATTGTACTACTTCTTACTGGCTATTACTTCAACTTAGAAGCTTCTTCTGTGTTCTACTATGGTGCTTTTAGTGTCTCCGTATGGCGCAGCACGCGACATAGCTTTGCACACGATAAATGTAACCGTTTCAGAGAGAAGAGCGGCCAATGTGACGATCTGGCTTTACGTCGATTCGATAACAAATGCCGAAAACGGACGGATTTCTCAGGTTTTTACTACATATGAACCCTTTTCATATTCTCCCGTGCAACGCGGCTGCTAGTCCTCTTTTCATGCAAAATCTTAAGGTCCTAGGTCATGTCCAAGCCACCAAAGCCGGCTAAAAGTCAATAATCGATAACCAAAACTTTAATTGGACTGCTTCTTACTGGCTATTGCTTCAACTTAGAAGTTCTTCTGTGTTCTACTATGGTGCTTTTAGTGTCTCCGCATACCCCAGCACGCGACATAGCTTTGCAGACGATAAATGTAACCGTCTCAGAGATAAAAGCGGCCAATGTGACGATCTGGCTTTAAGTCGATTCGATAACAAATGACGAAAACGGACGGATTTCTCAGGTTTTTGCTAAATATGAAAACTTTTCACATTCTCCCGTGCAACGCGGCTGCTGGTCCTCCTTTCATGCAAAATCTTAAGGTCCTAGGTCATGTCCAAGCCACCGAAGCCGGCTAAAGAGTGAATAATCGACAACTAAAACTTGAATTCTACTACCTCTTACTGGCTATTACTTCAACTTAGAAGCTTCTTCTGTGTTCTACTATGGTGCTTTTAGAGTCTCCGCATACCGCATCACGCGACATAGCTTTGCAGACGATATATGTAACCGTCTCAGAGAGAAAAGCGGCCAACGTGACGATCTGGCTTTAAGTCGATTCGATAACAAATGACGATAACGGACGGATTTCTCAGGTTTTTACTACATATGAACCCTTTTCACATACTCCCGTGCAACGCGGCTGCTAGTCCTCCTTTCATGCAAAATCTTAAGGTCCTAGGTCATGTCCAAGCCACCGAAGCCGGTTAAAGAGTGAATAATCGACAACTAAAACTTGAATTCTACTACATCTTACTGGCTATTGCCTCAACTTAGAAGATTCTTCTGTGTTCTACTATGGTGCATTTAGTGTCTCAGCATACCGCAGCACGCGACATCGCTTTGCAGACGATAAATGTAACCGATTCAGAGAGAAGAGCGGCCAATGTGACGATCTGGCTTTAATCGATTCGATAAAAAATGACGGAAACGGACGGATTTCTCAGGTTTTTACTACATATGAACCCTTTTCACATTCTCCCGTGCAACGCGGCAGCTAGTCCTCCTATAATGCAAAATCTAAAGATTCCACCTTATGTCCAAGGCACCAAAGACGGCCAAAGTTCAATAATCGATAACCAAAACTTGAATTGGACTGCTTCTTACTGGCTATTGGTTCAACTTAGAAGCTTCTTCTGTGTTCTACTATGGTGCTTTTAGTGTCTCCGCATACCGCAGCACGCGACATAGCTTTGCAGACGATAAATGTAACCGACTCAGAGAGAAGAGCGGCCAATGTGACGATCTGGCTTTAAGTCGTTTCGATAACAAATGACGAAAACGGACGGATATCTCAGGTTTTTACTACATATGAACCCTTTTCACATTCTCCCGTGCAACGCGGCTGCTAGTCCTCCTTTCATGCAAAATCTTAAGATTCCACCTTATGTCCAAGGCACCAAAGCCGGCCAAAAATCAATAATCGATAACCAAAACTTGAATTGTACTGCTTCTTACTGGCTATTGCTTCAACTTAGAAGCTTCTTCTGTGTTCTACTATGGTGCTTTTAGAGTCTCCGCATACCGCAGCACGCGACATAGCTTTGCAGACGATAAATGTAACCGTCTCAGAGAGAAAAGCGGCCAATGTGACGATCTGGCTTTAAGTCGATTCGATAACAAATGACGAAAACGGACGGATTTCTCAGGTTTTTACTACATATGAACCCTTTTCACATTCTCCCGTGCAACGCGGCTGCTAGTCCTCCTTTCATGCAAAATCTTAAGGTCCTAGGTCATGTGCAAGCCAGCAAAGCCGGGTAAAAGTCAATAATCGATAACCAAAACTTGAATTGTACTGCTTCTTACTGAGTATTGCTTCAACTTAGAAGCTTCTTATGTGTTCTACTATGGTGCTTTTAGTGTTTCCGCATACCGCGGCACGCGACATAGCTTTGCAGACGATAAATGTAACCGTCTCATAGAGAAAAGCGGCCAATGTGACGATCTGGCTTTAAGTTGTTTCGATATTAAATGACGATAACGGACGGATTTCTCAGGTTTTTACTACATATGAACCCTTTTCACATTCTCCCGTGCAACGCGGCTGCTAGTCCTCCTTTCATGCAAAATCTTAAGGTCCTAGGTCATGTCCAAGCCACCAAAGCCGGCTAACGAGTGAATAATCGACAACTAAAACTTGAATTGTACTGCTTCTTACTGGCTATTGCTTCAACTTAGAAGATTCTTCTGTGTTCTACTATGGTGCATTTGGGGTCTCCGCATACCGCAGCACGCGACATAGCTTTGCAGACGAAAAATGTAACCGTCTCAGAGAGAAAAGCGGCCAATGTGACGATCTGGCTTTAAGTCGATTCGATAACAAATTACGAAAACGGACGGATTTCTCAGGTTTTTACTACATATGAACACTTTTCACATTCTCCCGTGCAACGCGGCTGCTAGTCCTCCTTTCATGCAAAATCCTAAGGTCCTAGGTCATGTCCAAGCCACCAAAGCCGGCTAAAAAGTGAATAATCGACAACTAAAACTTCAATTGTACTACTTCTTACTGGCTATTACTTCAACTTAGAAGCTTCTTCTGTGTTCTACTATGGTGCTTTTAGTGTCTCCGTATGGCGCAGCACGCGACATAGCTTTGCACACGATAAATGTAACCGTTTCAGAGAGAAGAGCGGCCAATGTGACGATCTGGCTTTACGTCGATTCGATAACAAATGCCGAAAACGGACGGATTTCTCAGGTTTTTACTACATATGAACCCTTTTCATATTCTCCCGTGCAACGCGGCTGCTAGTCCTCTTTTCATGCAAAATCTTAAGGTCCTAGGTCATGTCCAAGCCACCAAAGCCGGCTAAAAGTCAATAATCGATAACCAAAACTTTAATTGGACTGCTTCTTACTGGCTATTGCTTCAACTTAGAAGTTCTTCTGTGTTCTACTATGGTGCTTTTAGTGTCTCCGCATACCCCAGCACGCGACATAGCTTTGCAGACGATAAATGTAACCGTCTCAGAGATAAAAGCGGCCAATGTGACGATCTGGCTTTAAGTCGATTCGATAACAAATGACGAAAACGGACGGATTTCTCAGGTTTTTGCTAAATATGAAAACTTTTCACATTCTCCCGTGCAACGCGGCTGCTGGTCCTCCTTTCATGCAAAATCTTAAGGTCCTAGGTCATGTCCAAGCCACCGAAGCCGGCTAAAGAGTGAATAATCGACAACTAAAACTTGAATTCTACTACCTCTTACTGGCTATTACTTCAACTTAGAAGCTTCTTCTGTGTTCTACTATGGTGCTTTTAGAGTCTCCGCATACCGCATCACGCGACATAGCTTTGCAGACGATATATGTAACCGTCTCAGAGAGAAAAGCGGCCAACGTGACGATCTGGCTTTAAGTCGATTCGATAACAAATGACGATAACGGACGGATTTCTCAGGTTTTTACTACATATGAACCCTTTTCACATACTCCCGTGCAACGCGGCTGCTAGTCCTCCTTTCATGCAAAATCTTAAGGTCCTAGGTCATGTCCAAGCCACCGAAGCCGGTTAAAGAGTGAATAATCGACAACTAAAACTTGAATTCTACTACATCTTACTGGCTATTGCCTCAACTTAGAAGATTCTTCTGTGTTCTACTATGGTGCATTTAGTGTCTCAGCATACCGCAGCACGCGACATCGCTTTGCAGACGATAAATGTAACCGATTCAGAGAGAAGAGCGGCCAATGTGACGATCTGGCTTTAATCGATTCGATAAAAAATGACGGAAACGGACGGATTTCTCAGGTTTTTACTACATATGAACCCTTTTCACATTCTCCCGTGCAACGCGGCAGCTAGTCCTCCTATAATGCAAAATCTAAAGATTCCACCTTATGTCCAAGGCACCAAAGACGGCCAAAGTTCAATAATCGATAACCAAAACTTGAATTGGACTGCTTCTTACTGGCTATTGGTTCAACTTAGAAGCTTCTTATGTGTTCTACTATGGTGCTTTTAGTGTTTCCGCATACCGCGGCACGCGACATAGCTTTGCAGACGATAAATGTAACCGTCTCATAGAGAAAAGCGGCCAATGTGACGATCTGGCTTTAAGTTGTTTCGATATTAAATGACGATAACGGACGGATTTCTCAGGTTTTTACTACATATGAACCCTTTTCACATTCTCCCGTGCAACGCGGCTGCTAGTCCTCCTTTCATGCAAAATCTTAAGGTCCTAGGTCATGTCCAAGCCACCAAAGCCGGCTAACGAGTGAATAATCGACAACTAAAACTTGAATTGTACTGCTTCTTACTGGCTATTGCTTCAACTTAGAAGATTCTTCTGTGTTCTACTATGGTGCATTTGGGGTCTCCGCATACCGCAGCACGCGACATAGCTTTGCAGACGAAAAATGTAACCGTCTCAGAGAGAAAAGCGGCCAATGTGACGATCTGGCTTTAAGTCGATTCGATAACAAATTACGAAAACGGACGGATTTCTCAGGTTTTTACTACATATGAACACTTTTCACATTCTCCCGTGCAACGCGGCTGCTAGTCCTCCTTTCATGCAAAATCCTAAGGTCCTAGGTCATGTCCAAGCCACCAAAGCCGGCTAAAAAGTGAATAATCGACAACTAAAACTTCAATTGTACTACTTCTTACTGGCTATTACTTCAACTTAGAAGCTTCTTCTGTGTTCTACTATGGTGCTTTTAGTGTCTCCGTATGGCGCAGCACGCGACATAGCTTTGCACACGATAAATGTAACCGTTTCAGAGAGAAGAGCGGCCAATGTGACGATCTGGCTTTACGTCGATTCGATAACAAATGCCGAAAACGGACGGATTTCTCAGGTTTTTACTACATATGAACCCTTTTCATATTCTCCCGTGCAACGCGGCTGCTAGTCCTCTTTTCATGCAAAATCTTAAGGTCCTAGGTCATGTCCAAGCCACCAAAGCCGGCTAAAAGTCAATAATCGATAACCAAAACTTTAATTGGACTGCTTCTTACTGGCTATTGCTTCAACTTAGAAGTTCTTCTGTGTTCTACTATGGTGCTTTTAGTGTCTCCGCATACCCCAGCACGCGACATAGCTTTGCAGACGATAAATGTAACCGTCTCAGAGATAAAAGCGGCCAATGTGACGATCTGGCTTTAAGTCGATTCGATAACAAATGACGAAAACGGACGGATTTCTCAGGTTTTTGCTAAATATGAAAACTTTTCACATTCTCCCGTGCAACGCGGCTGCTGGTCCTCCTTTCATGCAAAATCTTAAGGTCCTAGGTCATGTCCAAGCCACCGAAGCCGGCTAAAGAGTGAATAATCGACAACTAAAACTTGAATTCTACTACCTCTTACTGGCTATTACTTCAACTTAGAAGCTTCTTCTGTGTTCTACTATGGTGCTTTTAGAGTCTCCGCATACCGCATCACGCGACATAGCTTTGCAGACGATATATGTAACCGTCTCAGAGAGAAAAGCGGCCAACGTGACGATCTGGCTTTAAGTCGATTCGATAACAAATGACGATAACGGACGGATTTCTCAGGTTTTTACTACATATGAACCCTTTTCACATACTCCCGTGCAACGCGGCTGCTAGTCCTCCTTTCATGCAAAATCTTAAGGTCCTAGGTCATGTCCAAGCCACCGAAGCCGGTTAAAGAGTGAATAATCGACAACTAAAACTTGAATTCTACTACATCTTACTGGCTATTGCCTCAACTTAGAAGATTCTTCTGTGTTCTACTATGGTGCATTTAGTGTCTCAGCATACCGCAGCACGCGACATCGCTTTGCAGACGATAAATGTAACCGATTCAGAGAGAAGAGCGGCCAATGTGACGATCTGGCTTTAATCGATTCGATAAAAAATGACGGAAACGGACGGATTTCTCAGGTTTTTACTACATATGAACCCTTTTCACATTCTCCCGTGCAACGCGGCAGCTAGTCCTCCTATAATGCAAAATCTAAAGATTCCACCTTATGTCCAAGGCACCAAAGACGGCCAAAGTTCAATAATCGATAACCAAAACTTGAATTGGACTGCTTCTTACTGGCTATTGGTTCAACTTAGAAGCTTCTTCTGTGTTCTACTATGGTGCTTTTAGTGTCTCCGCATACCGCAGCACGCGACATAGCTTTGCAGACGATAAATGTAACCGACTCAGAGAGAAGAGCGGCCAATGTGACGATCTGGCTTTAAGTCGTTTCGATAACAAATGACGAAAACGGACGGATATCTCAGGTTTTTACTACATATGAACCCTTTTCACATTCTCCCGTGCAACGCGGCTGCTAGTCCTCCTTTCATGCAAAATCTTAAGATTCCACCTTATGTCCAAGGCACCAAAGCCGGCCAAAAATCAATAATCGATAACCAAAACTTGAATTGTACTGCTTCTTACTGGCTATTGCTTCAACTTAGAAGCTTCTTCTGTGTTCTACTATGGTGCTTTTAGAGTCTCCGCATACCGCAGCACGCGACATAGCTTTGCAGACGATAAATGTAACCGTCTCAGAGAGAAAAGCGGCCAATGTGACGATCTGGCTTTAAGTCGATTCGATAACAAATGACGAAAACGGACGGATTTCTCAGGTTTTTACTACATATGAACCCTTTTCACATTCTCCCGTGCAACGCGGCTGCTAGTCCTCCTTTCATGCAAAATCTTAAGGTCCTAGGTCATGTGCAAGCCAGCAAAGCCGGGTAAAAGTCAATAATCGATAACCAAAACTTGAATTGTACTGCTTCTTACTGAGTATTGCTTCAACTTAGAAGCTTCTTATGTGTTCTACTATGGTGCTTTTAGTGTTTCCGCATACCGCGGCACGCGACATAGCTTTGCAGACGATAAATGTAACCGTCTCATAGAGAAAAGCGGCCAATGTGACGATCTGGCTTTAAGTTGTTTCGATATTAAATGACGATAACGGACGGATTTCTCAGGTTTTTACTACATATGAACCCTTTTCACATTCTCCCGTGCAACGCGGCTGCTAGTCCTCCTTTCATGCAAAATCTTAAGGTCCTAGGTCATGTCCAAGCCACCAAAGCCGGCTAACGAGTGAATAATCGACAACTAAAACTTGAATTGTACTGCTTCTTACTGGCTATTGCTTCAACTTAGAAGATTCTTCTGTGTTCTACTATGGTGCATTTGGGTTCTCCGCATACCGCAGCACGCGACATAGCTTTGCAGACGAAAAATGTAACCGTCTCAGAGAGAAAAGCGGCCAATGTGACGATCTGGCTTTAAGTCGATTCGATAACAAATTACGAAAACGGACGGATTTCTCAGGTTTTTACTACATATGAACACTTTTCACATTCTCCCGTGCAACGCGGCTGCTAGTCCTCCTTTCATGCAAAATCCTAAGGTCCTAGGTCATGTCCAAGCCACCAAAGCCGGCTAAAAAGTGAATAATCGACAACTAAAACTTCAATTGTACTACTTCTTACTGGCTATTACTTCAACTTAGAAGCTTCTTCTGTGTTCTACTATGGTGCTTTTAGTGTCTCCGTATGGCGCAGCACGCGACATAGCTTCGCACACGATAAATGTAACCGTTTCAGAGAGAAGAGCGGCCAATGTGACGATCTGGCTTTACGTCGATTCGATAACAAATGCCGAAAACGGACGGATTTCTCAGGTTTTTACTACATATGAACCCTTTTCATATTCTCCCGTGCAACGCGGCTGCTAGTCCTCCTTTCATGCAAAATCTTAAGGTCCTAGGTCATGTCCAAGCCACCAAAGCCGGCTAAAAGTCAATAATCGATAACCAAAACTTTAATTGGACTGCTTCTTACTGGCTATTGCTTCAACTTAGAAGTTCTTCTGTGTTCTACTATGGTGCTTTTAGTGTCTCCGCATACCCCAGCACGCGACATAGCTTTGCAGACGATAAATGTAACCGTCTCAGAGATAAAAGCGGCCAATGTGACGATCTGGCTTTAAGTCGATTCGATAACAAATGACGAAAACGGACGGATTTCTCAGGTTTTTGCTAAATATGAAAACTTTTCACATTCTCCCGTGCAACGCGGCTGCTAGTCCTCCTTTCATGCAAAATCTTAAGGTCCTAGGTCATGTCCAAGCCACCGAAGCCGGCTAAAGAGTGAATAATCGACAACTAAAACTTGAATTCTACTACCTCTTACTGGCTATTACTTCAACTTAGAAGCTTCTTCTGTGTTCTACTATGGTGCTTTTAGAGTCTCCGCATACCGCATCACGCGACATAGCTTTGCAGACGATATATGTAACCGTCTCAGAGAGAAAAGCGGCCAATGTGACGATCTGGCTTTAAGTCGATTCGATAACAAATGACGATAACGGACGGATTTCTCAGGTTTTTACTACATATGAACCCTTTTCACATACTCCCGTGCAACGCGGCTGCTAGTCCTCCTTTCATGCAAAATCTTAAGGTCCTAGGTCATGTCCAAGCCACCGAAGCCGGGTAAAGAGTGAATAATCGACAACTAAAACTTGAATTCTACTACATCTTACTGGCTATTGCCTCAACTTAGAAGCTTCTTCTGTGTTCTACTATGGTGCATTTAGTGTCTCAGCATACCGCAGCACGCGACATCGCTTTGCAGACGATAAATGTAACCGATTCAGAGAGAAGAGCGGCCAATGTGACGATCTGGCTTTAATCGATTCGATAAAAAATGACGGAAACGGACGGATTTCTCAGGTTTTTACTACATATGAACCCTTTTCACATTCTCCCGTGCAACGCGGCAGCTAGTCCTCCTATAATGCAAAATCTTAAGATTCCACCTTATGTCCAAGGCACCAAAGACGGCCAAAGTTCAATAATCGATAACCAAAACTTGAATTGGACTGCTTCTTACTGGCTATTGGTTCAACTTAGAAGCTTCTTCTGTGTTCTACTATGGTGCTTTTAGTGTCTCCGCATACCGCAGCACGCGACATAGCTTTGCAGACGATAAATGTAACCGACTCAGAGAGAAGAGCGGCCAATGTGACGATCTGGCTTTAAGTCGTTTCGATAACAAATGACGAAAACGGACGGATATCTCAGGTTTTTACTACATATGAACCCTTTTCACATTCTCCCGTGCAACGCGGCTGCTAGTCCTCCTTTCATGCAAAATCTTAAGATTCCACCTTATGTCCAAGGCACCAAAGCCGGCCAAAAATCAATAATCGATAACCAAAACTTGAATTGTACTGCTTCTTACTGGCTATTGCTTCAACTTAGAAGCTTCTTCTGTGTTCTACTATGGTGCTTTTAGAGTCTCCGCATACCGCAGCACGCGACATAGCTTTGCAGACGATAAATGTAACCGTCTCAGAGAGAAAAGCGGCCAATGTGACGATCTGGCTTTAAGTCGATTCGATAACAAATGACGAAAACGGACGGATTTCTCAGGTTTTTACTACATATGAACCCTTTTCACATTCTCCCGTGCAACGCGGCTGCTAGTCCTCCTTTCATGCAAAATCTTAAGGTCCTAGGTCATGTGCAAGCCAGCAAAGCCGGGTAAAAGTCAATAATCGATAACCAAAACTTGAATTGTACTGCTTCTTACTGAGTATTGCTTCAACTTAGAAGCATCTTCTGTGTTCTACTATGGTGCTTTTAGTGTCTTCGCACACCGCAGCACGCGACATAGCTTTGCAGACGATAAATGTAACCGTCTCAGAGAGAAAAGCGGCCAATGTGACGATCTGGCTTTAAGTCGATTCGATAACAAATAACGAAAACGGACGGATTTCTCAGGTTTTTACTACATATGAACACTTTTCACATTCTCCCGTGCAACGCGGCTGCTAGTCCTCCTTTCAACCAATATCTTAAGATTCCACCTTATGTCCAAGACACCAAAGCCCCCTAAAAATCAATAATCGATAACCAAAACTTGAATTGTACTGCTTCTTACTGGCTATTGCTTCAACTTAGAAGTTCTTCTGTGTTCTACTATGGTGCTTTTAGTGTCTCCGCATACCGCAGCACGCGACATAGCTTTGCAGACGAAAAATGTAACCGTCTCAGAGAGAAAAGCGGCCAATGTGACGATCTGGCTTTAAGTCGATTCGATAACAAATGACGAAAACGGACGGATTTCTCAGGTGTTTACTATATATGAACACTTTTCACATTCTGCCGTGCAACGGGGCTGCTAGTCCTCCTTTCATGCAAAATCTTAAGGTCCTAGGTCATGTCCAAGCCACCAAAGCCGGCTAAAAAGTGAATAATCGACAACTAAAACTTCAATTGTACTACTTCTTACTGGCTATTACTTCAACTTAGAAGCTTCATCTGTGTTCTACTATGGTGCTTCTAGTGACTCCGCATACAGCAGCACGCGACATAGCTTTGCAGACGATAAATGTAACCGTCTCAGAGAGAATAGCGGCCAATGTGACGATCTGGCTTTACGTCGATTCGATAACAAATGCCGAAAACGGACGGATTTCTCAGGTTTTTACTACATATGAACCCTTTTCATATTCTCCCGTGCAACGCGGCTGCTAGTCCTCCTTTCATGCAAAATCTTAAGGTCCTAGGTCATGTCCAAGCCACCAAAGCCGGCTAAAAGTCAATAATCGATAACCAAAACTTTAATTGGACTGCTTCTTACTGGCTATTGCTTCAACTTAGAAGTTCTTCTGTGTTCTACTATGGTGCTTTTAGTGTCTCCGCATACCCCAGCACGCGACATAGCTTTGCAGACGATAAATGTAACCGTCTCAGAGATAAAAGCGGCCAATGTGACGATCTGGCTTTAAGTCGATTCGATAACAAATGACGAAAACGGACGGATTTCTCAGGTTTTTGCTAAATATGAAAACTTTTCACATTCTCCCGTGCAACGCGGCTGCTAGTCCTCCTTTCATGCAAAATCTTAAGGTCCTAGGTCATGTCCAAGCCACCGAAGCCGGCTAAAGAGTGAATAATCGACAACTAAAACTTGAATTCTACTACCTCTTACTGGCTATTACTTCAACTTAGAAGCTTCTTCTGTGTTCTACTATGGTGCTTTTAGAGTCTCCGCATACCGCATCACGCGACATAGCTTTGCAGACGATATATGTAACCGTCTCAGAGAGAAAAGCGGCCAATGTGACGATCTGGCTTTAAGTCGATTCGATAACAAATGACGATAACGGACGGATTTCTCAGGTTTTTACTACATATGAACCCTTTTCACATACTCCCGTGCAACGCGGCTGCTAGTCCTCCTTTCATGCAAAATCTTAAGGTCCTAGGTCATGTCCAAGCCACCGAAGCCGGCTAAAGAGTGAATAATCGACAACTAAAACTTGAATTCTACTACATCTTACTGGCTATTGCCTCAACTTAGAAGCTTCTTCTGTGTTCTACTATGGTGCATTTAGTGTCTCAGCATACCGCAGCACGCGACATCGCTTTGCAGACGATAAATGTAACCGATTCAGAGAGAAGAGCGGCCAATGTGACGATCTGGCTTTAATCGATTCGATAAAAAATGACGGAAACGGACGGATTTCTCAGGTTTTTACTACATATGAACCCTTTTCACATTCTCCCGTGCAACGCGGCAGCTAGTCCTCCTATAATGCAAAATCTTAAGATTCCACCTTATGTCCAAGGCACCAAAGACGGCCAAAGTTCAATAATCGATAACCAAAACTTGAATTGGACTGCTTCTTACTGGCTATTGGTTCAACTTAGAAGCTTCTTCTGTGTTCTACTATGGTGCTTTTAGTGTCTCCGCATACCGCAGCACGCGACATAGCTTTGCAGACGATAAATGTAACCGACTCAGAGAGAAGAGCGGCCAATGTGACGATCTGGCTTTAAGTCGTTTCGATAACAAATGACGAAAACGGACGGATATCTCAGGTTTTTACTACATATGAACCCTTTTCACATTCTCCCGTGCAACGCGGCTGCTAGTCCTCCTTTCATGCAAAATCTTAAGATTCCACCTTATGTCCAAGGCACCAAAGCCGGCCAAAAATCAATAATCGATAACCAAAACTTGAATTGTACTGCTTCTTACTGGCTATTGCTTCAACTTAGAAGCTTCTTCTGTGTTCTACTATGGTGCTTTTAGAGTCTCCGCATACCGCAGCACGCGACATAGCTTTGCAGACGATAAATGTAACCGTCTCAGAGTGAAAAGCGGCCAATGTGACGATCTGGCTTTAAGTCGATTCGATAACAAATGACGAAAACGGACGGATTTCTCAGGTTTTTACTACATATGAACCCTTTTCACATTCTCCCGTGCAACGCGGCTGCTAGTCCTCCTTTCATGCAAAATCTTAAGGTCCTAGGTCATGTGCAAGCCAGCAAAGCCGGGTAAAAGTCAATAATCGATAACCAAAACTTGAATTGTACTGCTTCTTACTGAGTATTGCTTCAACTTAGAAGCATCTTCTGTGTTCTACTATGGTGCTTTTAGTGTCTTCGCACACCGCAGCACGCGACATAGCTTTGCAGACGATAAATGTAACCGTCTCAGAGAGAAAAGCGGCCAATGTGACGATCTGGCTTTAAGTCGATTCGATAACAAATAACGAAAACGGACGGATTTCTCAGGTTTTTACTACATATGAACACTTTTCACATTCTCCCGTGCAACGCGGCTGCTAGTCCTCCTTTCAAGCAATATCTTAAGATTCCACCTTATGTCCAAGACACCAAAGCCCCCTAAAAATCAATAATCGATAACCAAAACTTGAATTGTACTGCTTCTTACTGGCTATTGCTTCAACTTAGAAGTTCTTCTGTGTTCTACTATGGTGCTTTTAGTGTCTCCGCATACCGCAGCACGCGACATAGCTTTGCAGACGAAAAATGTAACCGTCTCAGAGAGAAAAGCGGCCAATGTGACGATCTGGCTTTAAGTCGATTCGATAACAAATGACGAAAACGGACGGATTTCTCAGGTGTTTACTATATATGAACACTTTTCACATTCTGCCGTGCAACGGGGCTGCTAGTCCTCCTTTCATGCAAAATCCTAAGGTCCTAGGTCATGTCCAAGCCACCAAAGCCGGCTAAAAAGTGAATAATCGACAACTAAAACTTCAATTGTACTACTTCTTACTGGCTATTACTTCAACTTAGAAGCTTCATCTGTGTTCTACTATGGTGCTTCTAGTGACTCCGCATACAGCAGCACGCGACATAGCTTTGCAGACGATAAATGTAACCGTTTCAGAGAGAAGAGCGGCCAATGTGACGATCTGGCTTTACGTCGATTCGATAACAAATGTCGAAAACGGACGGATTTCTCAGGTTTTTACTACATATGAACCCTTTTCATATTCTCCCGTGCAACGCGACTGCTAGTCCTCCTTTCATGCAAAATCTTAAGGTTCCACCTCATGTCCAAGGCACCAAAGCTGGCTAAAAATCAATAATCGATAACCAAAACTTGAATTGTACTGCTTGTTAAGGCTATTGCTTCAACTTAGAAGCTTCTTCTGTGTTCTACTATGGTGCTTTTAGTGTCTCCACATACCGCAGCACGCGACATTGCTTTGCAGACGATAAAAGTAACCGTCTCAGAGAGAAAAGCGGCCAATGTGACGATCTGGCTTTAAGTCGAATCGATAACAAATGACGAAAACGGACGGATTTCTCAGGTGTCTACTATTTATGAACACTTTTCACATTCTCCCTTGCAACGTGGCTGCTAGTCCTCCTTTCATGCAAAATCTTAAGGTCCTAGGTCATGTCCAAGCCACCAAAGCCGGCTAAAAAGTGAATAATCGACAACTAAAACTTCAATTGAACTACTTCTTACTGGCTATTAGTTCAACTTAGAAGTTCTTCTGTGTTCTACTATGGTGCTTTTAGTGTCTCCGCATACCGCAGCACGCGACATAGCTTTGCACACGATAAATGTAACCGATTCAGAGAGAAGAGCGGCCAATGTGACGATCTGGCTTGAAGTCGATTCGATAACAAATGACGAAAACGGACGGATTTCTGAGGTTTTTACTACATATGAACCCTTTTCATATTCTCCCGTGCAACGCGGCTTCTAGTCCTCCTTTCATGCAAAATCTTAAGGTCCTAGGTCATGTCCAAGCCACCAAATCCGGCTAAAAATCAATAATCGATAACCAAAACTTGAATTGTACTGCTTCTTACTGACTATTTCTTCAACTTAGAAGCTTCTTCTGTGTTCTACTATGGTGCTTTTAGAGTTTCCGCATACCGCAGCACGCGACATAGCTTTGCAGACGATAAATGTAACCGTCTCATAGAGTAAAGCGGCCAATGTGACGATCTGGCTTTAAGTCGATTAGATAACAAATGACGATAACGGACGGATTTCTCAGGTTTTTACTACATATGAACCCTTTTCACATTCTCCCGTGCAACGCGGCTGCTAGTCCTCCTTTTATGCAAAATCTTAAGGTCCTAGGTCATGTCCAAGCCACCAAAGCCGGCTAAAGAGTGAATAATCGACAACTAAAACTTGAATTCTACTACTTCTTACTGGCTATTGCTTCAACTTAGAAGCTTCTTCTGTGTTCTACTATGGTGCTTTTAGTGTCTCCGCATACCGCAGCACGCGACATAGCTTTGCAGACGATAAATGTAACCGACTCAGAGAGAAGAGCGGCCAATGTGACGATCTGGCTTTAAGTCGATTCGATAACAAATGACGAAAACGGACGGATATCTCAGGTTTTTACTACATATGAACCCTTTTCACATTCTCCCGTGCAACGGGGCTGCTAGTCCTCCTTTCATGCAAAATCTTAAGATTCCACCTTATGTCCAAGGCACCAAACCCGGCCAAAAATCAATAATCGATAACCAAAACTTGAATTGGACTGCTTCTTACTGGCTATTGCTTCAACTTAGAAGCTTCTTCTGTGTTCTACTATGGTGCTTTTAGTGTCTCCGCATACCGCAGCACGCGACATAGCTTTGCAGACAATAAATGTAACCGACTCAGAGAGAAGAGCGGCCAATGTGACGATCTGGCTTTATGTCGATTCGATAACAAATGACGAAAACGGACGGATTTCTCAGGTTTTTACTACATATGAACCCTTTTCTCATTCTCCCGTGCAACGCGGCTGCTAGTCCTCCTTTCATGCAAAATCTTAATGTTCCACCTCATGTCCAAGGCACCAAAGCCGGCTAAAAATCGATAATGGATAACCAAAACTTAAATTGTAGTGCTTCTTACTGGCTATTGCTTCAAATTAGAAGCTTCTTCTGTGTTCTGCTATGGTGCTTTTAGAATCTCCGCATACCGCAGCACGCGACATAGCTTTGCAGACGATAAATGTAACCGTCTCAGAGAGAAAAGCGGCCAATGTGATGATCTGGCTTTAAGTCGATTCGATAACGAATGACGAAAACGGACTGATTTCTCAGGTTTTTACTTTTCACATTCTCCCGTGCAACCGGACTGCTAGTCCTCCTTTCATGCAAAATCTTAACGTTCCACCTCATGTCCAAGGCACCAAAGCCCCCTAAAAATCAATAATCGATAACCTAAACTTGAATTGTACTGCTTCTTACTTACTATTGCTTCAACTTAGAAGATTCTTCTGTGTTCTACTATGGTGCTTTTAGTGTCTCCGCATACCGCAGCACGCGACATAGCTTTGCAGACGAAAAATGTATCCGTCTCAGAGAGAAAAGCGGCCAATGTGACGATCTGGCTTTAAGTCGATTCGATAACAAATGACGAAAACGGACGGATTTCTCAGGTTTTTACTACATATGAAACCTTTTCATATTCTCCCGTGCAACGCGGCTGCTAGTCCTCCTTTCATGTAAAATCTTAAGGTCCTAGGTCATGTCCAAGCCACCAAAGCCGGCTAAAAATCAATAATCGATAACCAAAACTTGTATTGTACTGCTTCTTACTGACTATTGCTTCAACTTAGAAGCTTCTTATGTGTTCTACTATGGTTCTTTAAGAGTTTCCGCATACCGCAGCACGCGACATAGCTTTGCAGACTATAAATGTAACCGTCTCAGAGAGAAAAGCGGCCAATGTGACGATCTGGCATTAAGTCGATTCGATAACAAATGACGAAAACGGACTGATTTCTCACGTTTTTACTTTTCACATTCTCCCGTGCAACGGGGCTGCTAGTCCTCCTTTCATGCAAAATCTTAAGGTTCCACCTTATGTCCATAGTAACAAGGCCGGCTAAAAATCAATAATCGATAACCAAAACTTGAATTGTACTGCTTCTTACTGGCTATTGCTTCAACTTAGAAGCTTCTTCTGTGTTTTACTATGGTGCTTTTAGTGTCTCCGCATACCGCAGCACGCGATATAGCTTTGCAGACGATAAAAGTAACCGTCTCAGAGAGAAGAGCGGCCAATGTGACGATCTGGCTTTAAGTCGATTCGATAACAAATGACGAAAACGGACGGATTTCTCAGGTTTTTACTACATATGAAACCTTTTCATATTCTCCCGTGCAACGCGGCTTCTAGTCCTACTTTCAGGCATAATCATAAGATCCTAGGTCATGTCCAAGCCACCAAAGCCGGCTAAAAAGTGAATAATCGACAACTAAAACTTCAATTGTACTACTTCTTACTGGCTATTACTTCAACTTAGAAGCTTCATCTGTGTTCTACTATGGTGCTTCTAGTGACTCCGCATACAGCAGCACGCGACATAGCTTTGCAGACGATAAATGTAACCGTTTCAGAGAGAAGAGCGGCCAATGTGACGATCTGGCTTTACGTCGATTCGATAACAAATGTCGAAAACGGACGGATTTCTCAGGTTTTTACTACATATGAACCCTTTTCATATTCTCCCGTGCAACGCGACTGCTAGTCCTCCTTTCATGCAAAATCTTAAGGTTCCACCTCATGTCCAAGGCACCAAAGCTGGCTAAAAATCAATAATCGATAACCAAAACTTGAATTGTACTGCTTGTTAAGGCTATTGCTTCAACTTAGAAGCTTCTTCTGTGTTCTACTATGGTGCTTTTAGTGTCTCCACATACCGCAGCACGCGACATTGCTTTGCAGACGATAAAAGTAACCGTCTCAGAGAGAAAAGCGGCCAATGTGACGATCTGGCTTTAAGTCGAATCGATAACAAATGACGAAAACGGACGGATTTCTCAGGTGTCTACTATTTATGAACACTTTTCACATTCTCCCTTGCAACGTGGCTGCTAGTCCTCCTTTCATGCAAAATCTTAAGGTCCTAGGTCATGTCCAAGCCACCAAAGCCGGCTAAAAAGTGAATAATCGACAACTAAAACTTCAATTGAACTACTTCTTACTGGCTATTAGTTCAACTTAGAAGTTCTTCTGTGTTCTACTATGGTGCTTTTAGTGTCTCCGCATACCGCAGCACGCGACATAGCTTTGCACACGATAAATGTAACCGATTCAGAGAGAAGAGCGGCCAATGTGACGATCTGGCTTGAAGTCGATTCGATAACAAATGACGAAAACGGACGGATTTCTGAGGTTTTTACTACATATGAACCCTTTTCATATTCTCCCGTGCAACGCGGCTTCTAGTCCTCCTTTCATGCAAAATCTTAAGGTCCTAGGTCATGTCCAAGCCACCAAATCCGGCTAAAAATCAATAATCGATAACCAAAACTTGAATTGTACTGCTTCTTACTGACTATTTCTTCAACTTAGAAGCTTCTTCTGTGTTCTACTATGGTGCTTTTAGAGTTTCCGCATACCGCAGCACGCGACATAGCTTTGCAGACGATAAATGTAACCGTCTCATAGAGTAAAGCGGCCAATGTGACGATCTGGCTTTAAGTCGATTAGATAACAAATGACGATAACGGACGGATTTCTCAGGTTTTTACTACATATGAACCCTTTTCACATTCTCCCGTGCAACGCGGCTGCTAGTCCTCCTTTTATGCAAAATCTTAAGGTCCTAGGTCATGTCCAAGCCACCAAAGCCGGCTAAAGAGTGAATAATCGACAACTAAAACTTGAATTCTACTACTTCTTACTGGCTATTGCTTCAACTTAGAAGCTTCTTCTGTGTTCTACTATGGTGCTTTTAGTGTCTCCGCATACCGCAGCACGCGACATAGCTTTGCAGACAATAAATGTAACCGACTCAGAGAGAAGAGCGGCCAATGTGACGATCTGGCTTTATGTCGATTCGATAACAAATGACGAAAACGGACGGATTTCTCAGGTTTTTACTACATATGAACCCTTTTCTCATTCTCCCGTGCAACGCGGCTGCTAGTCCTCCTTTCATGCAAAATCTTAATGTTCCACCTCATGTCCAAGGCACCAAAGCCGGCTAAAAATCGATAATGGATAACCAAAACTTAAATTGTAGTGCTTCTTACTGGCTATTGCTTCAAATTAGAAGCTTCTTCTGTGTTCTGCTATGGTGCTTTTAGAATCTCCGCATACCGCAGCACGCGACATAGCTTTGCAGACGATAAATGTAACCGTCTCAGAGAGAAAAGCGGCCAATGTGATGATCTGGCTTTAAGTCGATTCGATAACGAATGACGAAAACGGACTGATTTCTCAGGTTTTTACTTTTCACATTCTCCCGTGCAACCGGACTGCTAGTCCTCCTTTCATGCAAAATCTTAACGTTCCACCTCATGTCCAAGGCACCAAAGCCCCCTAAAAATCAATAATCGATAACCTAAACTTGAATTGTACTGCTTCTTACTTACTATTGCTTCAACTTAGAAGATTCTTCTGTGTTCTACTATGGTGCTTTTAGTGTCTCCGCATACCGCAGCACGCGACATAGCTTTGCAGACGAAAAATGTATCCGTCTCAGAGAGAAAAGCGGCCAATGTGACGATCTGGCTTTAAGTCGATTCGATAACAAATGACGAAAACGGACGGATTTCTCAGGTTTTTACTACATATGAAACCTTTTCATATTCTCCCGTGCAACGCGGCTGCTAGTCCTCCTTTCATGTAAAATCTTAAGGTCCTAGGTCATGTCCAAGCCACCAAAGCCGGCTAAAAATCAATAATCGATAACCAAAACTTGTAATGTACTGCTTCTTACTGACTATTGCTTCAACTTAGAAGCTTCTTATGTGTTCTACTATGGTTCTTTAAGAGTTTCCGCATACCGCAGCACGCGACATAGCTTTGCAGACTATAAATGTAACCGTCTCAGAGAGAAAAGCGGCCAATGTGACGATCTGGCATTAAGTCGATTCGATAACAAATGACGAAAACGGACTGATTTCTCACGTTTTTACTTTTCACATTCTCCCGTGCAACGGGGCTGCTAGTCCTCCTTTCATGCAAAATCTTAAGGTTCCACCTTATGTCCATAGTAACAAGGCCGGCTAAAAATCAATAATCGATAACCAAAACTTGAATTGTACTGCTTCTTACTGGCTATTTCTTCAACTTAGAAGAATCTTCTGTGTTCTACTATGGTGCTTTTAGTGTCTCCGCATACCGCAGCACGCGACATAGCTTTGCAGACGAAAAATGTAAACGTCTCAGAGAGAAAAGCGGCCAATGTGACGATCTGGCTTTAAGTCGATTCAATAACAAATGACGAAAACGGACGGATTTCTCAGGTTTTTACTACATATGAAACCTTTTCATATTCTCCCGTGCAACCCGGCTTCTAGTCCTACTTTCAGGCATAATCATAAGGTCCTAGGTCATGTCCAAGCCACCAAAGCCGGCTAAAAATCAATAATCGATAACCAAAACTTGAACTGTACTGCTTCTTACTGACTATTGCTTCAACTTAGAAGATTCTTATGTGTTCTACTATGGTTCTTTTAGAGTTTCCGCATACCGCACACGCGACATAGCTTTGCAGACTATAAATGTAACCGTCTCTGAGAGAAAAGCGGCCAATGGGACGATCTGGCTTTAAGTCGATTCGATAACAAATGACGAAAACGGACGGATTTCTCAGGTTTTTTTTACATATGAACACTTTTCACATTCTCCCGTGCAACACGGCTGCAAGTCCTCCTTTCAGGCAAAAACTTAAGGTCATAGGTCATGTCCAAGCCACCAAAGCCGGCTAAAAAGTGAATAATCGACGCCTAAAACTTGAATTGTACTACTTCTTACTGGCTATTACTTCAACTTAGAAGCTTCTTCTGTGTTCTACTATGGTGCTTTTAGTGTCTCCGCATACCGCAGCACGCGACATTGCTTTGCAGACGATAAAAGTAACCGTCTCAGAGAGAAAAGCGGCCAATGTGACGATCTGGCTTTAAGTCGAATCGATAACAAATGACGAAAACGGACTCATTTCTCAGGTGTTTACTATATATGATCACTTTTCACATTCTCCCTTGCAACGCGGCTGCTAGTCCTCCTTTCATGCAAAATCTTAAGGTCTTAGGTCATGTCCAAGCCACCAAAGCCGGCTAAAAAGTGAATAATCGACAACTAAAACTCCAATTGTACTACTTCTTACTGGCAATTAGTTCAACTTAGAAGTTCTCCTGTGTTCTACTATGGTGCTTTTAGTGCCTCCGCATACCGCAGCACCCGACATAGCTTTGCACACGATAAATGTAACCGATTCAGAGAGAAGAGCGCCCAATGTGACGATCTGGCTTGAAGTCGATTCCATAACAAATGACGAAAACGGACGGATTTCTCAGGTTTTTACTACATATGAACCCTTTTCACATTCTCCCGTGCAACGCGGCTGCTAGTCCTCCTTTCATGCAAAATCTTAAGATTCCACCTTATGTCCAAGGCACCAAAGCCGGCCAAAAGTCAATAATCGATAACCAAAACTTGAATTGTTCTGCTTCTTACTGCCTATTGCTTCAACTTAGAAGCTTCTTCTGTGTTCTACTATGGTGCTTTTAGTGTCTCCGCATACCGCAGCACGCGACATAGCTTTGCAGACGAAAAATGTAACCGTCTCAGAGAGAAAAGCGGCCAATGTGACGATCTGGCTTTATGTCGATTCGATAACAAATGACGAAAACGGACGGATTTCTCAGGTTTTTACTACATATGAACCCTTTTCATATTCTCCCGTGCAACGCGGCTTCTAGTCCTCCTTTCAGGCAAAATCTTAAGGTCCTAGGTCATGTCCAAGCCACCAAAGCCGGGTAAAAATCAATAATTGATAACCAAAATTTGAATTGTACTGCTTCTTACTGACTATTGCTTCAACTTAGAAGCTTCTTATGTGTTCTACTATGGTGCTTTTAGAGTTTCCGCATACCGCAGCACGCGACATAGCTTTGCAGACTATAAATGTAACCGTCTCAGAGAGAAAAGCGGCCAATGTGACGATCTGGCTTTAAGTCGATTCGATAACAAATGACGAAAACAGACGGATTTCTCAGGTTTTTACTACATATGAAACCTTTTCTCATTTTCCCGTGCAACGCGGCTGCTAGTCCTCCTTTCATGCCAAATCTTAAGGTCCTAGGTCATGTCCAATCCACCAAAGCCGGCTAAAAATCAATAATCGATAACCAAAACTTAAATTGTACTGCTTCTTACTGGCGATTCCTTCAACTTAGAAGCTTCTTTTGTGTTCTACTATGGTGCTTTTAGAGTCTCCGCATACCGCAGCACGCGACATAGCTTTGCAGACGATATATGTAACCGTCTCAGAGAGAAAAGCGGCCAATGTGACGATCTGGCTTTAAGTCGATTCGATAACAAATGACGAAAACGGACGGATTTCTCAGGTTTTTACTACATATGAACCCTTTTCACATTCTCCCGTGCAACGCGGCTGCTAGTCCTCCTTTCATGCAAAATCTTAAGGTCCTAGGTCATGTGCAAGCCACCAAAGCCGGGTAAAAGTCAATAATCGATAACCAAAACTTGAATTGTACTGCTTCTTACTGACTATTGCTTCAACTTAGAAGCTTTTTATGTCTTCTACTATGGTGCTTTTAGTGTTTCCGCATACCGCAGCACGCGACATAGCTTTGCAGACTATAAATGTAACCGTCTCAGAGAGAAAAGCGGCCAGTGTGTCGATCTGGCTTTAAGTCGAATCGATAACAAATGACGATAACGGACGGATTTCTCATGTGATTTCTATATATGTACACTTTTCACATTCTCCCGTGCAACGCGGCTGCTAGTCCTCCTTTCATGCAAAATCTTAAGGACCTAAGTCATATCCAAGCCACCAAAGCCGGCTAAAATGTGAATAATCGACAACTAAAACTTGAATTGTACTACTTCTTACTGGCTATTGCTTCAACTTAGAAGCTTCTTCTGTGTTCTACTATGGTGCTTTTAGTGTCTCGGCATACCGCAGCACGCGACATAGCTTTGCAGACGATAAATGTAACCGTTTCAGAGAGAAGAGCGGCCAATGTGCCATCTGGCTTTAAGTCGATTCGATAACAAATGACGAAAACGGACGGATTTCTAAGAGTTTTTACTACATATGAATACTTTTCACATTCTCCCGTGCCACGCTGCTGCTAGTTCTCCTTTCATGCAAAATCTTAAGGTCCTAGCTCATGCCCAAAGCACCAAAAAAGGCTAAAAAGTCAATAATCGATAAATTAACGTGAATTGTACTACTTCTCACTGGGTATTACATCAACTTAGAAGCTTCATCTGTGTTCTACTATGGTGCTTCTAGTGACTCCGCATACAGCAGCACGCGACATAGCTTTGCAGACGGTAAATGTAACCGTTTCAGAGAGAAGAGCGGCCAATGTGACGATCTGGCTTTACGTCGATTCGATAACAAATGCCGAAAACGGACGGATTTCTCAGGTTTTTACTACATATGAACCCTTTTCATATTCTCCCGTGCAACGCGACTGCTAGCCCTCCTTTCATGCAAAATCTTAAGGTTCCACCTCATGTCCAAGGCACCAAAGCTGGCTAAAAATCAATAATCGATAACCAAAACTTGAATTGTACTGCTTGTTAAGGCTATTGCTTCAACTTAGAAGCTTCTTCTGTGTTCTACTATGGTGCTTTTAGTGTCTCCGCATACCGCAGCACGCGACATTGCTTTGCAGACGATAAAAGTAACCGTCTCAGAGAGAAAAGCGGCCAATGTGACGATCTGGCTTTAAGTCGAATCGATAACAAATGACGAAAACGGACGGATTTCTCAGGTGTCTACTATTTATGAACACTTTTCACATTCTCCCTTGCAACGTGGCTGCTAGTCCTCCTTTCATGCAAAATCTTAAGGTCCTAGGTCATGTCCAAGCCACCAAAGCCGGCTAAAAAGTGAATAATCGACAACTAAAACTTCAATTGAACTACTTCTTACTGGCTATTAGTTCAACTTAGAAGTTCTTCTGTGTTCTACTATGGTGCTTTTAGTGTCTCCGCATACCGCAGCACGCGACATAGCTTTGCACACGATAAATGTAACCGATTCAGAGAGAAGAGCGGCCAATGTGACGATCTGGCTTGAAGTCGATTCGATAACAAATGACGAAAACGGACGGATTTCTGAGGTTTTTACTACATATGAACCCTTTTCATATTCTCCCGTGCAACGCGGCTTCTAGTCCTCCTTTCATGCAAAATCTTAAGGTCCTAGGTCATGTCCAAGCCACCAAATCCGGCTAAAAATCAATAATCGATAACCAAAACTTGAATTGTACTGCTTCTTACTGACTATTTCTTCAACTTAGAAGCTTCTTCTGTGTTCTACTATGGTGCTTTTAGAGTTTCCGCATACCGCAGCACGCGACATAGCTTTGCAGACGATAAATGTAACCGTCTCATAGAGTAAAGCGGCCAATGTGACGATCTGGCTTTAAGTCGATTCGATAACAAATGACGATAACGGACGGATTTCTCAGGTTTTTACTACATATGAACCCTTTTCACATTCTCCCGTGCAACGCGGCTGCTAGTCCTCCTTTTATGCAAAATCTTAAGGTCCTAGGTCATGTCCAAGCCACCAAAGCCGGCTAAAGAGTGAATAATCGACAACTAAAACTTGAATTCTACTACTTCTTACTGGCTATTGCTTCAACTTAGAAGCTTCTTCTGTGTTCTACTATGGTGCTTTTAGTGTCTTCGCATACCGCAGCACGCGACATAGCTTTGCAGACGATAAATGTAACCGACTCAGAGAGAAGAGCGGCCAATGTGACGATCTGGCTTTAAGTCGATTCGATAACAAATGACGAAAACGGACGGATATCTCAGGTTTTTACTACATATGAACCCTTTTCACATTCTCCCATGCAACGGGGCTGCTAGTCCTCCTGTCATGCAAAATCTTAAGATTCCACCTTATGTCCAAGGCACCAAAGCCGGCCAAAAATCAATAATCGATAACCAAAACTTGAATTGGACTGCTTCTTACTGGCTATTGCTTCAACTTAGAAGCTTCTTCTGTGTTCTACTATGGTGCTTTTAGTGTCTCCGCATACCGCAGCACGCGACATAGCTTTGCAGACAATAAATGTAACCGACTCAGAGAGAAGAGCGGCCAATGTGACGATCTGGCTTTATGTCGATTCGATAACAAATGACGAAAACGGACGGATTTCTCAGGTTTTTACTACATATGAACCCTTTTCTCATTCTCCCGTGCAACGCGGCTGCTAGTCCTCCTTTCATGCAAAATCTTAATGTTCCACCTCATGTCCAAGGCACCAAAGCCGGCTAAAAATCGATAATGGATAACCAAAACTTAAATTGTAGTGCTTCTTACTGGCTATTGCTTCAACTTAGAAGATTTTTCTGTGTTCTACTATGGTGCTTTTAGTGTCTCCGCATACCGCAGCACGCGACATAGCTTTGCAGACGATAAATGTAACCGTCTCAGAGAGAATAGCGGCCAATGTGACGATCTGGCTTTAAGTCGATTCGATAACAAATGACGAAAACGGACTGATTTCTCAGGTTTTTACGACATATGAACCCTTTTTACATTCTCCCGTGCAACGCGGCTGCTAGTCCTCCTTTCATGCAAAATCTTAAGATACCACCTTATGTCCAAGACACCAAAGCCGGCAAAAAATTAATAATCGATTACCAAAACTTAAATTGTACTGCTTCTTACTGGCTATTGCTTCAACTTAGAAGATTCTTCTGTGTTCTACTCTGGTGCATTTGGGGTCTCCGCATACCGCAGCACGCGACATAGCTTTGCAGACGAAAAATGTAACCGTCTCAGAGAGAAAAGCGGCCAATGTGACGATCTGGCTTTAAGTCGATTCGATAACAAATTACGAAAACGGACGGATTTCTCAGGTTTTTACTACATATGAACACTTTTCACATTCTCCCGTGCAACGCGACTGCTAGTCCTCCTTTCATGCAAAATCCTAAGGTCCTAGGTCATGTCCAAGCCACCAAAGCCGGCTAAAAAGTGAATAATCGACAACTAAAACTTCAATTGTACTACTTCTTACTGGCTATTACTTCAACTTAGAAGCTTCTTCTGTGTTCTACTATGGTGCTTTTAGTGTCTCCGTATGGCGCAGCACGCGACATAGCTTTGCACACGATAAATGTAACCGTTTCAGAGAGAAGAGCGGCCAATGTGACGATCTGGCTTTACGTCGATTCGATAACAAATGCCGAAAACGGACGGATTTCTCAGGTTTTTACTACATATGAACCCTTTTCATATTCTCCCGTGCAACGCGGCTGCTAGTCCTCCTTTCATGCAAAATCTTAAGGTCCTAGGTCATGTCCAAGCCACAAAAGCCGGCTAAAAGTCAATAATCGATAACCAAAACTTTAATTGGACTGCTTCTTACTGGCTATTGCTTCAACTTCGAAGTTCTTCTGTGTTCTACTATGGTGCTTTTAGTGTCTCCGCATACCCCAGCACGCGACATAGCTTTGCAGACGATAAATGTAACCGTCTCAGAGATAAAAGCGGCCAATGTGACGATCTGGCTTTAAGTCGATTCGATAACAAATGACGAAAACGGACGGATTTCTCAGGTTTTTGCTAAATATGAAAACTTTTCACATTCTCCCGTGCAACGCGGCTGCTAGTCCTCCTTTCATGCTAAATCTTAAGGTCCTAGGTCATGTCCTAGCCACCAAAGCCGGCTAAAAAGTGAACAATCTACAACTAAAACTTGAATTGTACTACCTCTTACTGGCTATTACTTCAACTTAGAAGCTTCTTCTGTGTTCTACTATGGTGCTTTTAGAGTCTCCGCATACCGCATCACGCGACATAGCTTTGCAGACGATATATGTAACCGTCTCAGAGAGAAAAGCGGCCAATGTGACGATCTGGCTTTAAGTCGATTCGATAACAAATGACGATAACGGACGGATATCTCAGGTTTTTACTACATATGAACCCTTTTCACATACTCCCGTGCAACGCGGCTGCTAGTCCTCCTTTCATGGAAAATCTTAAGGTCCTAGGTCATGTCCAAGCCACCGAAGCCGGCTAAAGAGTGAATAATCGACAACTAAAACTTGAATTCTACTACATCTTACTGGCTATTGCCTCAACTTAGAAGCTTCTTCTGTGTTCTACTATGGTGCATTTAGTGTCTCAGCATACCGCAGCACGCGACATCGCTTTGCAGACGATAAATGTAACCGATTCAGAGAGAAGAGCGGCCAATGTGACGATCTGGCTTTAATCGATTCGATAAAAAATGACGGAAACGGACGGATTTCTCAGGTTTTTACTACATATGAACCCTTTTCACATTCTCCCGTGCAACGCGGCAGCTAGTCCTCCTATAATGCAAAATCTTAAGATTCCACCTTATGTCCAAGGCACCAAAGACGGCCAAAGTTCAATAATCGATAACCAAAACTTGAATTGGACTGCTTCTTACTGGCTATTGGTTCAACTTAGAAGCTTCTTCTGTGTTCTACTATGGTGCTTTTAGTGTCTCCGCATACCGCAGCACGCGACATAGCTTTGCAGACGATAAATGTAACCGACTCAGAGAGAAGAGCGGCCAATGTGACGATCTGGCTTTAAGTCGTTTCGATAACAAATGACGAAAACGGACGGATATCTCAGGTTTTTACTACATATGAACCCTTTTCACATTCTCCCGTGCAACGCGGCTGCTAGTCCTCCTTTCATGCAAAATCTTAAGATTCCACCTTATGTCCAAGGCACCAAAGCCGGCCAAAAATCAATAATCGATAACCAAAACTTGAATTGTACTGCTTCTTACTGGCTATTGCTTCAACTTAGAAGCTTCTTCTGTGTTCTACTATGGTGCTTTTAGAGTCTCCGCATACCGCAGCACGCGACATAGCTTTGCAGACGATAAATGTAACCGTCTCAGAGAGAAAAGCGGCCAATGTGACGATCTGGCTTTAAGTCGATTCGATAACAAATGACGAAAACGGACGGATTTCTCAGGTTTTTACTACATATGAACCCTTTTCACATTCTCCCGTGCAACGCGGCTGCTAGTCCTCCTTTCATGCAAAATCTTAAGGTCCTAGGTCATGTGCAAGCCAGCAAAGCCGGGTAAAAGTCAATAATCGATAACCAAAACTTGAATTGTACTGCTTCTTACTGAGTATTGCTTCAACTTAGAAGCTTCTTATGTGTTCTACTATGGTGCTTTTAGTGTTTCCGCATACCGCGGCACGCGACATAGCTTTGCAGACGATAAATGTAACCGTCTCATAGAGAAAAGCGGCCAATGTGACGATCTGGCTTTAAGTTGTTTCGATATTAAATGACGATAACGGACGGATTTCTCAGGTTTTTACTACATATGAACCCTTTTCACATTCTCCCGTGCAACGCGGCTGCTAGTCCTCCTTTCATGCAAAATCTTAAGGTCCTAGGTCATGTCCAAGCCACCAAAGCCGGCTAACGAGTGAATAATCGACAACTAAAACTTGAATTGTACTGCTTCTTACTGGCTATTGCTTCAACTTAGAAGATTCTTCTGTGTTCTACTATGGTGCATTTGGGGTCTCCGCATACCGCAGCACGCGACATAGCTTTGCAGACGAAAAATGTAACCGTCTCAGAGAGAAAAGCGGCCAATGTGACGATCTGGCTTTAAGTCGATTCGATAACAAATTACGAAAACGGACGGATTTCTCAGGTTTTTACTACATATGAACACTTTTCACATTCTCCCGTGCAACGCGGCTGCTAGTCCTCCTTTCATGCAAAATCCTAAGGTCCTAGGTCATGTCCAAGCCACCAAAGCCGGCTAAAAAGTGAATAATCGACAACTAAAACTTCAATTGTACTACTTCTTACTGGCTATTACTTCAACTTAGAAGCTTCTTCTGTTTTCTACTATGGTGCTTTTAGTGTCTCCGTATGGCGCAGCACGCGACATAGCTTTGCACACGATAAATGTAACCGTTTCAGAGAGAAGAGCGGCCAATGTGACGATCTGGCCTTACGTCGATTCGATAACAAATGCCGAAAACGGACGGATTTCTCAGGTTTTTACTACATATGAACCCTTTTCATATTCTCCCGTGCAACGCGGCTGCTAGTCCTCCTTTCATGCAAAATCTTAAGGTCCTAGGTCATGTCCAAGCCACCAAAGCCGGCTAAAAGTCAATAATCGATAACCAAAACTTTAATTGGACTGCTTCTTACTGGCTATTGCTTCAACTTAGAAGTTCTTCTGTGTTCTACTATGGTGCTTTTAGTGTCTCCGCATACCCCAGCACGCGACATAGCTTTGCAGACGATAAATGTAACCGTCTCAGAGATAAAAGCGGCCAATGTGACGATCTGGCTTTAAGTCGATTCGATAACAAATGACGAAAACGGACGGATTTCTCAGGTTTTTGCTAAATATGAAAACTTTTCACATTCTCCCGTGCAACGCGGCTGCTAGTCCTCCTTTCATGCAAAATCTTAAGGTCCTAGGTCATGTCCAAGCCACCGAAGCCGGCTAAAGAGTGAATAATCGACAACTAAAACTTGAATTGTACTACCTCTTACTGGCTATTACTTCAACTTAGAAGCTTCCTCTGTGTTCTACTATGGTGCTTTTAGAGTCTCCGCATACCGCATCACGCGACATAGCTTTGCAGACGATATATGTAACCGTCTCAGAGAGAAAAGCGGCCAATGTGACGATCTGGCTTTAAGTCGATTCGATAACAAATGACGATAACGGACGGATATCTCAGGTTTTTACTACATATGAACCCTTTTCACATACTCCCGTGCAACGCGGCTGCTAGTCCTCTTTTCATGGAAAATCTTAAGGTCCTAGGTCATGTCCAAGCCACCGAAGCCGGCTAAAGAGTGAATAATCGACAACTAAAACTTGAATTCTACTACATCTTACTGGCTATTGCCTCAACTTAGAAGCTTCTTCTGTGTTCTACTATGGTGCATTTAGTGTCTCAGCATACCGCAGCACGCGACATCGCTTTGCAGACGATAAATGTAACCGATTCAGAGAGAAGAGCGGCCAATGTGACGATCTGGCTTTAATCGATTCGATAAAAAATGACGGAAACGGACGGATTTCTCAGGTTTTTACTACATATGAACCCTTTTCACATTCTCCCGTGCAACGCGGCAGCTAGTCCTCCTATAATGCAAAATCTTAAGATTCCACCTTATGTCCAAGGCACCAAAGACGGCCAAAGTTCAATAATCGATAACCAAAACTTGAATTGGACTGCTTCTTACTTGCTATTGGTTCAACTTAGAAGCTTCTTCTGTGTTCTACTATGGTGCTTTTAGTGTCTCCGCATACCGCAGCACGCGACATAGCTTTGCAGACGATAAATGTAACCGACTCAGAGAGAAGAGCGGCCAATGTGACGATCTGGCTTTAAGTCGTTTCGATAACAAATGACGAAAACGGACGGATATCTCAGGTTTTTACTACATATGAACCCTTTTCACATTCTCCCGTGCAACGCGGCTGCTAGTCCTCCTTTCATGCAAAATCTTAAGATTCCACCTTATGTCCAAGGCACCAAAGCCGGCCAAAAATCAATAAACGATAACCAAAACTTGAATTGTACTGCTTCTTACTGGCTATTGCTTCAACTTAGAAGCTTCTTCTGTGTTCTACTATGGTGCTTTTAGAGTCTCCGCATACCGCAGCACGCGACATAGCTTTGCAGACGATAAATGTAACCGTCTCAGAGAGAAAAGCGGCCAATGTGACGATCTGGCTTTAAGTCGATTCGATAACAAATGACGAAAACGGACGGATTTCTCAGGTTTTTACTACATATGAACCCTTTTCACATTCTCCCGTCAACGCGGCTGCTAGTCCTCCTTTCATGCAAAATCTTAAGGTCCTAGGTCATGTGCAAGCCAGCAAAGCCGGGTAAAAGTCAATAATCGATAACCAAAACTTGAATTGTACTGCTTCTTACTGAGTATTGCTTCAACTTAGAAGCTTCTTATGTGTTCTACTATGGTGCTTTTAGTGTTTCCGCATACCGCGGCACGCGACATAGCTTTGCAGACGATAAATGTAACCGTCTCATAGAGAAAAGCGGCCAATGTGACGATCTGGCTTTAAGTTGTTTCGATATTAAATGACGATAACGGACGGATTTCTCAGGTTTTTACTACATATGAACCCTTTTCACATTCTCCCGTGCAACGCGGCTGCTAGTCCTCCTTTCATGCAAAATCTTAAGGTCCTAGGTCATGTCCAAGCCACCAAAGCCGGCTAACGAGTGAATAATCGACAACTAAAACTTGAATTGTACTGCTTCTTACTGGCTATTGCTTCAACTTAGAAGATTCTTCTGTGTTCTACTATGGTGCATTTGGGGTCTCCGCATACCGCAGCACGCGACATAGCTTTGCAGACGAAAAATGTAACCGTCTCAGAGAGAAAAGCGGCCAATGTGACGATCTGGCTTTAAGTCGATTCGATAACAAATTACGAAAACGGACGGATTTCTCAGGTTTTTACTACATATGAACACTTTTCACATTCTCCCGTGCAACGCGGCTGCTAGTCCTCCTTTCATGCAAAATCCTAAGGTCCTAGGTCATGTCCAAGCCACCAAAGCCGGCTAAAAAGTGAATAATCGACAACTAAAACTTCAATTGTACTACTTCTTACTGGCTATTACTTCAACTTAGAAGCTTCTTCTGTGTTCTACTATGGTGCTTTTAGTGTCTCCGTATGGCGCAGCACGCGACATAGCTTTGCACACGATAAATGTAACCGTTTCAGAGAGAAGAGCGGCCAATGTGACGATCTGGCCTTACGTCGATTCGATAACAAATGCCGAAAACGGACGGATTTCTCAGGTTTTTACTACATATGAACCCTTTTCATATTCTCCCGTGCAACGCGGCTGCTAGTCCTCCTTTCATGCAAAATCTTAAGGTCCTAGGTCATGTCCAAGCCACCAAAGCCGGCTAAAAGTCAATAATCGATAACCAAAACTTTAATTGGACTGCTTCTTACTGGCTATTGCTTCAACTTAGAAGTTCTTCTGTGTTCTACTATGGTGCTTTTAGTGTCTCCGCATACCCCAGCACGCGACATAGCTTTGCAGACGATAAATGTAACCGTCTCAGAGATAAAAGCGGCCAATGTGACGATCTGGCTTTAAGTCGATTCGATAACAAATGACGAAAACGGACGGATTTCTCAGGTTTTTGCTAAATATGAAAACTTTTCACATTCTCCCGTGCAACGCGGCTGCTAGTCCTCCTTTCATGCAAAATCTTAAGGTCCTAGGTCATGTCCAAGCCACCGAAGCCGGCTAAAGAGTGAATAATCGACAACTAAAACTTGAATTCTACTACCTCTTACTGGCTATTACTTCAACTTAGAAGCTTCTTCTGTGTTCTACTATGGTGCTTTTAGAGTCTCCGCATACCGCATCACGCGACATAGCTTTGCAGACGATATATGTAACCGTCTCAGAGAGAAAAGCGGCCAATGTGACGATCTGGCTTTAAGTCGATTCGATAACAAATGACGATAACGGACGGATTTCTCAGGTTTTTACTACATATGAACCCTTTTCACATACTCCCGTGCAACGCGGCTGCTAGTCCTCCTTTCATGCAAAATCTTAAGGTCCTAGGTCATGTCCAAGCCACCGAAGCCGGCTAAAGAGTGAATAATCGACAACTAAAACTTGAATTCTACTACATCTTACTGGCTATTGCCTCAACTTAGAAGCTTCTTCTGTGTTCTACTATGGTGCATTTAGTGTCTCAGCATACCGCAGCACGCGACATCGCTTTGCAGACGATAAATGTAACCGATTCAGAGAGAAGAGCGGCCAATGTGACGATCTGGCTTTAATCGATTCGATAAAAAATGACGGAAACGGACGGATTTCTCAGGTTTTTACTACATATGAACCCTTTTCACATTCTCCCGTGCAACGCGGCAGCTAGTCCTCCTATAATGCAAAATCTTAAGATTCCACCTTATGTCCAAGGCACCAAAGACGGCCAAAGTTCAATAATCGATAACCAAAACTTGAATTGGACTGCTTCTTACTGGCTATTGGTTCAACTTAGAAGCTTCTTCTGTGTTCTACTATGGTGCTTTTAGTGTCTCCGCATACCGCAGCACGCGACATAGCTTTGCAGACGATAAATGTAACCGACTCAGAGAGAAGAACGGCCAATGTGACGATCTGGCTTTAAGTCGTTTCGATAACAAATGACGAAAACGGACGGATATCTCAGGTTTTTACTACATATGAACCCTTTTCACATTCTCCCGTGCAACGCGGCTGCTAGTCCTCCTTTCATGCAAAATCTTAAGATTCCACCTTATGTCCAAGGCACCAAAGCCGGCCAAAAATCAATAATCGATAACCAAAACTTGAATTGTACTGCTTCTTACTGGCTATTGCTTCAACTTAGAAGCTTCTTCTGTGTTCTACTATGGTGCTTTTAGAGTCTCCGCATACCGCAGCACGCGACATAGCTTTGCAGACGATAAATGTAACCGTCTCAGAGAGAAAAGCGGCCAATGTGACGATCTGGCTTTAAGTCGATTCGATAACAAATGACGAAAACGGACGGATTTCTCAGGTTTTTACTACATATGAACCCTTTTCACATTCTCCCGTGCAACGCGGCTGCTAGTCCTCCTTTCATGCAAAATCTTAAGGTCCTAGGTCATGTGCAAGCCAGCAAAGCCTGGTAAAAGTCAATAATCGATAACCAAAACTTGAATTGTACTGCTTCTTACTGAGTATTGCTTCAACTTAGAAGCATCTTCTGTGTTCTACTATGGTGCTTTTAGTGTCTTCGCACACCGCAGCACGCGACATAGCTTTGCAGACGATAAATGTAACCGTCTCAGAGAGAAAAGCGGCCAATGTGACGATCTGGCTTTAAGTCGATTCGATAACAAATAACGAAAACGGACGGATTTCTCAGGTTTTTACTACATATGAACACTTTTCACATTCTCCCGTGCAACGCGGCTGCTAGTCCTCCTTTCAAGCAATATCTTAAGATTCCACCTTATGTCCAAGACACCAAAGCCCCCTAAAAATCAATAATCGATAACCAAAACTTGAATTGTACTGCTTCTTACTGGCTATTGCTTCAACTTAGAAGTTCTTCTGTGTTCTACTATGGTGCTTTTAGTGTCTCCGCATACCGCAGCACGCGACATAGCTTTGCAGACGAAAAATGTAACCGTCTCAGAGAGAAAAGCGGCCAATGTGACGATCTGGCTTTAAGTCGATTCGATAACAAATGACGAAAACGGACGGATTTCTCAGGTGTTTACTATATATGAACACTTTTCACATTCTGCCGTGCAACGGGGCTGCTAGTCCTCCTTTCATGCAAAATCCTAAGGTCCTAGGTCATGTCCAAGCCACCAAAGCCGGCTAAAAAGTGAATAATCGACAACTAAAACTTCAATTGTACTACTTCTTACTGGCTATTACTTCAACTTAGAAGCTTCATCTGTGTTCTACTATGGTGCTTCTAGTGACTCCGCATACAGCAGCACGCGACATAGCTTTGCAGACGATAAATGTAACCGTCTCAGAGAGAATAGCGGCCAATGTGACGATCTGGCTTTACGTCGATTCGATAACAAATGCCGAAAACGGACGGATTTCTCAGGTTTTTACTACATATGAACCCTTTTCATATTCTCCCGTGCAACGCGGCTGCTAGTCCTCCTTTCATGCAAAATATTAAGGTCCTAGGTCATGTCCAAGCCACCAAAGCCGGCTAAAAGTCAATAATCGATAACCAAAACTTTAATTGGACTGCTTCTTACTGGCTATTGCTTCAACTTAGAAGTTCTTCTGTGTTCTACTATGGTGCTTTTAGTGTCTCCGCATACCCCAGCACGCGACATAGCTTTGCAGACGATAAATGTAACCGTCTCAGAGATAAAAGCGGCCAATGTGACGATCTGGCTTTAAGTCGATTCGATAACAAATGACGAAAACGGACGGATTTCTCAGGTTTTTGCTAAATATGAAAACTTTTCACATTCTCCCGTGCAACGCGGCTGCTAGTCCTCCTTTCATGCAAAATCTTAAGGTCCTAGGTCATGTCCAAGCCACCGAAGCCGGCTAAAGAGTGAATAATCGACAACTAAAACTTGAATTCTACTACCTCTTACTGGCTATTACTTCAACTTAGAAGCTTCTTCTGTGTTCTACTATGGTGCTTTTAGAGTCTCCGCATACCGCATCACGCGACATAGCTTTGCAGACGATATATGTAACCGTCTCAGAGAGAAAAGCGGCCAATGTGACGATCTGGCTTTAAGTCGATTCGATAACAAATGACGATAACGGACGGATTTCTCAGATTTTTACTACATATGAACCCTTTTCACATACTCCCGTGCAACGCGGCTGCTAGTCCTCCTTTCATGCAAAATCTTAAGGTCCTAGGTCATGTCCAAGCCACCGAAGCCGGCTAAAGAGTGAATAATCGACAACTAAAACTTGAATTCTACTACATCTTACTGGCTATTGCCTCAACTTAGAAGCTTCTTCTGTGTTCTACTATGGTGCATTTAGTGTCTCAGCATACCGCAGCACGCGACATCGCTTTGCAGACGATAAATGTAACCGATTCAGAGAGAAGAGCGGCCAATGTGACGATCTGGCTTTAATCGATTCGATAAAAAATGACGGAAACGGACGGATTTCTCAGGTTTTTACTACATATGAACCCTTTTCACATTCTCCCGTGCAACGCGGCAGCTAGTCCTCCTATAATGCAAAATCTTAAGATTCCACCTTATGTCCAAGGCACCAAAGACGGCCAAAGTTCAATAATCGATAACCAAAACTTGAATTGGACTGCTTCTTACTGACTATTGGTTCAACTTAGAAGCTTCTTCTGTGTTCTACTATGGTGCTTTTAGTGTCTCCGCATACCGCAGCACGCGACATAGCTTTGCAGACGATAAATGTAACCGACTCAGAGAGAAGAGCGGCCAATGTGACGATCTGGCTTTAAGTCGTTTCGATAACAAATGACGAAAACGGACGGATATCTCAGGTTTTTACTACATATGAACCCTTTTCACATTCTCCCGTGCAACGCGGCTGCTAGTCCTCCTTTCATGCAAAATCTTAAGATTCCACCTTATGTCCAAGGCACCAAAGCCGGCCAAAAATCAATAATCGATAACCAAAACTTGAATTGTACTGCTTCTTACTGGCTATTGCTTCAACTTAGAAGCTTCTTCTGTGTTCTACTATGGTGCTTTTAGAGTCTCCGCATACCGCAGCACGCGACATAGCTTTGCAGACGATAAATGTAACCGTCTCAGAGAGAAAAGCGGCCAATGTGACGATCTGGCTTTAAGTCGATTCGATAACAAATGACGAAAACGGACGGATTTCTCAGGTTTTTACTACATATGAACCCTTTTCACATTCTCCCGTGCAACGCGGCTGCTAGTCCTCCTTTCATGCAAAATCTTAAGGTCCCAGGTCATGTGCAAGCCAGCAAAGCCGGGTAAAAGTCAATAATCGATAACGAAAACTTGAATTGTACTGCTTCTTACTGAGTATTGCTTCAACTTAGAAGCATCTTCTGTGTTCTACTATGGTGCTTTTAGTGTCTTCGCACACCGCAGCACGCGACATAGCTTTGCAGACGATAAATGTAACCGTCTCAGAGAGAAAAGCGGCCAATGTGACGATCTGGCTTTAAGTCGATTCGATAACAAATAACGAAAACGGACGGATTTCTCAGGTTTTTACTACATATGAACACTTTTCACATTCTCCCGTGCAACGCGGCTGCTAGTCCTCCTTTCAAGCAATATCTTAAGATTCCACCTTATGTCCAAGACACCAAAGCCCCCTAAAAATCAATAATCGATAACCAAAACTTGAATTGTACTGCTTCTTACTGGCTATTGCTTCAACTTAGAAGTTCTTCTGTGTTCTACTATGGTGCTTTTAGTGTCTCCGCATACCGCAGCACGCGACATAGCTTTGCAGACGAAAAATGTAACCGTCTCAGAGAGAAAAGCGGCCAATGTGACGATCTGGCTTTAAGTCGATTCGATAACAAATGACGAAAACGGACGGATTTCTCAGGTGTTTACTATATATGAACACTTTTCACATTCTGCCGTGCAACGGGGCTGCTAGTCCTCCTTTCATGCAAAATCCTAAGGTCCTAGGTCATGTCCAAGCCACCAAAGCCGGCTAAAAAGTGAATAATCGACAACTAAAACTTCAATTGTACTACTTCTTACTGGCTATTACTTCAACTTAGAAGCTTCATCTGTGTTCTACTATGGTGCTTCTAGTGACTCCGCATACAGCAGCACGCGACATAGCTTTGCAGACGATAAATGTAACCGTTTCAGAGAGAAGAGCGGCCAATGTGACGATCTGGCTTTACGTCGATTCGATAACAAATGCCGAAAACGGACGGATTTCTCAGGTTTTTACTACATATGAACCCTTTTCATATTCTGCCGTGCAACGGGGCTGCTAGTCCTCCTTTCATGCAAAATCCTAAGGTCCTAGGTCATGTCCAAGCCACCAAAGCCGGCTAAAAAGTGAATAATCGACAACTAAAACTTCAATTGTACTACTTCTTACTGGCTATTACTTCAACTTAGAAGCTTCATCTGTGTTCTACTATGGTGCTTCTAGTGACTCCGCATACAGCAGCACGCGACATAGCTTTGCAGACGAAAAATGTAACCGTCTCAGAGAGAAAAGCGGCCAATGTGACGATCTGGCTTTAAGTCGATTCGATAACAAATTACGAAAACGGACGGATTTCTCAGGTTTTTACTACATATGAACACTTTTCACATTCTCCCGTGCAACGCGGCTGCTAGTCCTCCTTTCATGCAAAATCCTAAGGTCCTAGGTCATGTCCAAGCCACCAAAGCCAGCTAAAAGTCAATAATCGATAACCAAAACTTTAATTGGACTGCTTCTTACTGGCTATTGCTTCAACTTAGAAGTTCTTCTGTGTTCTACTATGGTGCTTTTAGTGTCTCCGCATACCCCAGCACGCGACATAGCTTTGCAGACGATAAATGTAACCGTCTCAGAGATAAAAGCGGCCAATGTGACGATCTGGCTTTAAGTCGATTCGATAACAAATGACGAAAACGGACGGATTTCTCAGGTTTTTGCTAAATATGAAAACTTTTCACATTCTCCCGTGCAACGCGGCTGCTAGTCCTCCTTTCATGCAAAATCTTAAGGTCCTAGGTCATGTCCTAGCCACCAAAGCCGGCTAAAAAGTGAACAATCTACAACTAAAACTTGAATTGTACTACCTCTTACTGGCTATTACTTCAACTTAGAAGCTTCTTCTGTGTTCTACTATGGTGCTTTTAGAGTCTCCGCATACCGCATCACGCGACATAGCTTTGCAGACGATATATGTAACCGTCTCAGAGAGAAAAGCGGCCAATGTGACGATCTGGCTTTAAGTCGATTCGATAACAAATGACGATAACGGACGGATTTCTCAGGTTTTTACTACATATGAACCCTTTTCACATACTCCCGTGCAACGCGGCTGCTAGTCCTCCTTTCATGCAAAATCTTAAGGTCCTAGGTCATGTCCAAGCCACCGAAGCCGGCTAAAGAGTGAATAATCGACAACTAAAACTTGAATTCTACTACATCTTACTGGCTATTGCCTCAACTTAGAAGCTTCTTCTGTGTTCTACTATGGTGCATTTAGTGTCTCAGCATACCGCAGCACGCGACATCGCTTTCAGACGATAAATGTAACCGATTCAGAGAGAAGAGCGGCCAATGTGACGATCTGGCTTTAAGTCGATTCGATAAAAAATGACGGAAACGGACGGATTTCTCACGTTTTTACTACATATGAACCCTTTTCACATTCTCCCGTGCAACGCGGCTGCTAGTCCTCCTATAATGCAAAATCTTAAGATTCCACCTTATGTCCAAGGCACCAAAGACGGCCAAAGTTCAATAATCGATAACCAAAACTTGAATTGGACTGCTTCTTACTGGCTATTGGTTCAACTTAGAAGCTTCTTCTGTGTTCTACTATGGTGCTTTTAGTGTTTCCGCATACCGCAGCACGCGACATAGCTTTGCAGACGATAAATGTAACCGACTCAGAGAGAAGAGCGGCCAATGCGACGATCTGGCTTTAAGTCGTTTCGATAACAAATGACGAAAACGGACGGATATCTCAGGTTTTTACTGCATATGAACCCTTTTCACATTCTCCCGTGCAACGCGGCTGCTAGTCCTCCTTTCATGCAAAATCTTAAGATTCCACCTTATGTCCAAGGCACCAAAGCCGGCCAAAAATCAATAATCGATAACCAAAACTTGAATTGTACTGCTTCTTACTGGCTATTGCTTCAACTTAGAAGCTTCTTCTGTGTTCTACTATGGTGCTTTTAGAGTCTCCGCATACCGCAGCACGCGACATAGCTTTGCAGACGATAAATGTAACCGTCTCAGAGAGAAAAGCGGCCAATGTGACAATCTGGCTTCAAGTCGATTCGATAACAAATGACGAAAACGGACGGATTTCTCAGGTTTTTACTACATATGAACCCTTTTCACATTCTCCCGTGCAACGCGGCTGCTAGTCCTCCTTTCATGCAAAATCTTAAGGTCCTAGGTCATGTGCAAGCCAGCAAAGCCGGGTAAAAGTCAATAATCGATAACCAAAACTTGAATTGTACTGCTTCTTACTGAGTATTGCTTCAA
Organism: Schistocerca gregaria; assembly: GCF_023897955.1. Lineage (NCBI taxonomy): Eukaryota > Metazoa > Arthropoda > Insecta > Orthoptera > Acrididae > Schistocerca > Schistocerca gregaria. Next base: position 4,228,836 of record NW_026061742.1, on the reverse strand, counting down.
CTTAGAAGCTTCTTATGTGTTCTACTATGGTGCTTTTAGTGTTTCCGCATACCGCGGCACGCGACATAGCTTTGCAGACGATAAATGTAACCGTCTCATAGAGAAAAGCGGCCAATGTGACGATCTGGCTTTAAGTTGTTTCGATATTAAATGACGATAACGGACGGATTTCTCAGGTTTTTACTACATATGAACCCTTTTCACATTCTCCCGTGCAACGCGGCTGCTAGTCCTCCTTTCATGCAAAATCTTAAGGTCCTAGGTTTTGTCCAAGCCACCAAAGCCGGCTAACGAGTGAATAATCGACAACTAAAACTTGAATTCCACTACTTCTTACTGGCTATTGCTTCAACTTAGAAGCATCTTCTGTGTTCTACTATGGTGCTTTTAGTGTCTTCGCACACCGCAGCACGCGACATAGCTTTGCAGACGATAAATGTAACCGTCTCAGAGAGAAAAGCGGCAAATGTGACGATCTGGCTTTAAGTCGATTCGATAACAAATGACGAAAACGGACGGATTTCTCAGGTTTTTACTACATATGAACACTTTTCACATTCTCCCGTGCAACGCGGCTGCTAGTCCTCCTTTCAAGCAATATCTTAAGATTCCACCTTATGTCCAAGACACCAAAGCCCCCTAAAAATCAATAATCGATAACCAAAACTTGAATTGTACTGCTTCTTACTGGCTATTGCTTCAACTGAGAAGTTCTTCTGTGTTCTACTATGGTGCTTTTAGTGTCTCCGCATACCGCAGCACGCGACATAGCTTTGCAGACGAAAAATGTAACCGTCTCAGAGAGAAAAGCGGCCAATGTGACGATCTGGCTTTAAGTCGATTCGATAACAAATGACGAAAACGGACGGATTTCTCAGGTGTTTACTATATATGAACACTTTTCACATTCTGCCGTGCAACGGGGCTACTAGTCCTCCTTTCATGCAAAATCCTAAGGTCCTAGGTCATGTCCAAGCCACCAAAGCCGGCTAAAAAGTGAATAATCGACAACTAAAACTTCAATTGTACTACTTCTTACTGGCTATTACTTCAACTTAGAAGCTTCTTCTGTGTTCAACTATGGTGCTTTTAGTGTCTCCGCATGCCGCAGCACGCGACATAGCTTTGCACACGATAAATGTAACCGTTTTAGAGAGAAGAGCGGCCAATTTGACGATCTGGCTTTACGTCGATTCGATAACAAATGCCGAAAACGGACGGATTTCTCAGGTTTTTACTACATATGAACCCTTTTCATATTCTCCCGTGCATCGCGGCTGCTAGTCCTCATTTCATGCAAAATCTTAAGGTCCTAGGTCATGTCCAAGCCACCAAAGCCGGCTAAAAAGTGACCAATCTACAACCAAAACGTGAATTGGACTGCTTCTTACTGGCTATTGCTTCAACTTAGAAGCTTCTTCTGTGTTCTACTATGGTGCTTTTAGTGTCTCCGCAGCACGCGACATAGCTATGCAGACGATAAATGTAACCGTCTCAGAGAGAAAAGCGGCCAATGTGACGATCCGGCTTTAAGTCGATTCGATAACAAATGACGAAAACGGACGGATTTCTCAGGTTTTTACTACATATGAACTTTTTTCACATTCTCCCGTGCAACGCGGCTGCTAGTCCTCCTTCCATGCAAAATCTTAAGGTTCCACCTCATGTCCAAGGCACCAAAGCCGTCTAAAAATCAATAATCGATAACCAAAACTTGAATTGTACTGCTTCTTACTGGCAATTGCTTCAACTTAGAAGCTTCTTCTGTGTTCTACTATGATGCTTTTAGAATCTCCGCATACCGCAGCACGCGACATAGCTTTGCAGACGATAAATGTTACCGTCTCAGAGAGAAAAGCGACCAATGTGACGATCTGGCTGTATGTCGATTCGATAACAAATGACGAAAACGGACTGAGTTCTCAGGTTTTTACTACATATGAACACTTTTCACATTCTCCCGTGCAACGGGGCAGCTTGTCCTCTTTTCAGGCAAAATCTCAAGGTACTAGGTCATGTCCAAGCCTCCAAAGCCGGCTAAAAAGTGAACACTCGACAACTAAAACTTGAATTGTACTACTTCTTACTGGCTATTACTTTAACTTAGAAGCTTCTTCTGTGTTCCACTATGGTGCTTTTAGTGTCTCTGCATACCGCAGCATTCGACATAGCTTTGCAGACGATAAATGTAACCGTCTCATAGAGAAAAGCGGCCAATGTGACGATCTGGCTTTAAGTCGATTCGATTACAAATGACGAAAACGGACGGATTTCTCACGTTTTTACTACATATAAACCCTTTTCACATACTCCCGTGCAACGCGGCTGCTAGTCCTCCTTTCATGCAAAATCTTAAGGTCCTAGGTCATGTCCAAGCCACCAAAGCCGGCTAAAGAGTGAATAATCGAACACTAAAACTTGAATTGTACTACTTCTTGCTGGCTATTGCTTGAACTTAGAAGCTTCTTCTGTGTTCTACTATTGTGCTTTTAGTGGCTCCGCATACCGCAGCACGCGACATAGCTTTGCAGACGATAAATGTAACCGATTCAGAGAGAAGAGCGGCCAATGTGACGATCTGGCTGTAATTCGATTCGATAACAAATGTCGAAAACAGACGGATTTCTCAGGTTTTTACTACATATGAACCCTTTTTATATTCTCCCGTGCAACGCGGCTGCTAGTCCTCCTTTCATGCAAAATCTTAAGGTCCTATGTCATGTGCAAGCCACCAAAGCCGGGTAAAAGTCAATAATCGATAACCAAAACTTGAAATGTACTGCTTATTACTGGCTATTGCTTCAACTTAGAAGCTTCTTCTGTGTTCTACTACGGTGCTTTTAGAGTCTCCGCATACCGCAGCACGCGACATAGCTTTGCAGACGATAAATGTAACCGTCTCAGAGAGAAAAGCGGCCAATGTGACGATCTGGCTTTGATTCGATAACATATGACGAAAACGGACGGATTTCTCAGGTTTTTACTACATATGAACACATTTCACATTCTCCCGTGCAACGCGGCTGCTAGTCATCCTTTCATGCAAAATCTTAAGGTCCTAGGTCATGTCCAAGCCACCAAAGCCGGCTAAAAAGTGAATAATCGACAACTAAAAATTGAATTGTACTACTTCTTACTGGCTATTACATCAACTTAGAAGCTTCTTCTGTGTTCTACTATGGTGCTTTTAGTGTCTCTGCATACCGCAGCCGGCGACATAGCTTTGCAGACGATAAATGTAACCGTCTCATAGAGAAAAGCGGCCAAAGTGACGATCTGGCTTTAAGTTGATTCGATAACAAATTACGGTAACGGACGGATTTCTCAGGTTTTTACTACATATGAACCCTTTACACATTCTCCCGGGCAACGCGGCTGCTAGTCCTCCTTTCATGCAAAATGTTAAGGTCCTAGGTCATGTCCAAGCCACCAAAGCCGGCTAAAGAGTGAATATTCGACAACTGAAACTTGAATTGAACTACTTCTTACTGGCTATTGCTTCAACTTAGAAGCTTCTTCTGTGTTCTACTATGGTGCTTTTAGTGTCTCCGCATACCGCAGCACGCGACATAGCTTTGCAGACGATAAATGCAACCGATTCAGAGAGCAGAGCGGCCAATGTGACGATCTGGCTTTAAGTCGATTCGATAACAAATGACGAAAACGGACGGATTTCTCACGTTTTTACTACATATGAACACTTTTCACATACTCCCGTGCAACGCGGCTGCTAGTCCTCCTATCATGCAAAATCTTAAGATTCCACCTTATGTCTAAGGCACCAAAGACGGCTAAAAAGTGAATAATCGATAACCAAAACTTGAATTGTACTGCTTCTTACTGGCTATTGCTTCAACTTAGAAGCTTCTTCTGTGTTCTACTATGGTGCTTTTAGTTGTCTCCGCATACCGCAGCACGCGACATAGCTTTGCAGACGATAAATGTAACCGTCTCGGAGAGAAAAGCGGCCAATGTGACGATCTGGCTTTAAGTCGATTCGATAACAAATGACGAAAACGGACGGATTTCTCAGGTTTTTACTACATATGAACACTTTTCACATTCTCAGGTGCAACGCGGCTGCTAGTCCTCCTTTCATGCAAAATCTTAAGGTTCCACCTCATGTCCAAGGCACCAAAGCGGGCTACATATCAATAATCGATAACCAAAACTTGAATTGTACTTCTTCTTACTGGCTATTGCTTCAACTTAGAAGCTTCTTCTGTGTTCTACTATGGTGCTTTTAGTGTTTCCGCATACCGCAGCACGCGACATATCTTTGCAGACGATAAATGTAACCGTCTCAGAGAGAAAAGCGGCCAATGTCACGATCTGGCTTTGAGTCGATTCGATAACAAATGACGAAAACGGACGGATTTCTCAGGTTTTTACTACATATGAACCCTTTTCACATTCTCTCGTGCAACGCGGCTGCTAGTCCTCCTTTCATGCAAAATCTTAAGGTCCTAGGTCATGTGCAAGCCACCAAAGCCGGGTAAAAGTCAATAATCGATAACCAAAACTTGAATTGTACTGCTTCTTACTGAATATTGCTTCAACTTAGAAGCTTCTTATGTCTTCTACTATGGTGCTTTTAGTGTTTCCGCATACCGCAGCACGCGACATAGCTTTGCAGACTATAAACGTAACCGTCTCAGAGAGAAAAGCGGCCAATGTGACGATCTGGCTTTAAGTCGAATCGATAACAAATGACGAAAACGGACGGATTTCTCAGGTGTTTACTATATATGAACACTTTTCACATTCTCCCGTGCAACGCGGCTGCTAGTCCTCCTTCCATGCAAAATCTTAAGGTCCTAGGTCATGTCCAAGCCACCAAAGCCGGCTAAAAAGTGAATAATCGACAACTAAAAATTTAATTGTACTACTTCTTACTGGCTATTACATCAACTTAGAAGCTTCTTCTGTGTTCTACTATGGTGATTTTAGTGTCTCTGCATACCGCAGCAGGCGACATAGCTTTGCAGACGATAAATGTAACCGTCTCATAGAGAAAAGCGGCCAAAGTGACGATCTGGCTTTAAGTTGATTCGATAACAAATGACGATAACGGACGGATTTCTCAGGTTTTTACTACATATGAACCCTTTACACATTCTCCCGTGCAACGCGGCTGCTAGTCCTCCTTTCATGCAAAATGTTACGGTCCTAGGTCATGTCCAAGCCACCAAAGCCGGCTAAAGAGTGAATATTCGACAGCTAAAACTTGAATTGTACTACTTCTTACTGGCTATTGCTTCAACTTAGAAGCTTCTTCTGTGTTCTACTATGGTGCTTTTAGTGTCTCCGCATACCGCAGCACGCGACATAGCTTTGCAGACGATAAATGCAACCGATTCAGAGAGAAGAGCGGCCAATGTGACGATCTGGCTTTAAGTCGATTCGATAACAAATGACGAAAACGGACGGATTTCTCAGGTTTTTACTACATATGAACCCTTTTCACATTCTCCCGTGCAACGCGGCTGCTAGTCCTCCTTTCATGAGAAATCTTAAGATTCCACCTTATGTCCAAGGCACCAAAGCCGGCCAAAAATCAATAATCGATAACCAAAACTTGAATTGGACTGCTTCTTACTGGCTATTGCTTCAACTTCGAAGCTTCTTCTGTGTTCTACTATGGTGCTTTTAGTGTCTCCGCATACCGCAGCACGCGACATAGCTTTGCAGACGATAAATGTTACCGTCTCAGAGAGAAAAGCGACCAATGTGACGATCTGGCTGTATGTCGATTCGATAACAAATGACGAAAACGGACTGAGTTCTCAGGTTTTTACTACATATGAACACTTTTCACATTCTCCCGTGCAACGGGGCAGCTTGTCCTCTTTTCAGGCAAAATCTCAAGGTACTAGGTCATGTCCAAGCCTCCAAAGCCGGCTAAAAAGTGAACACTCGACAACTAAAACTTGAATTGTACTACTTCTTACTGGCTATTACTTTAACTTAGAAGCTTCTTCTGTGTTCCACTATGGTGCTTTTAGTGTCTCTGCATACCGCAGCATTCGACATAGCTTTGCAGACGATAAATGTAACCGTCTCATAGAGAAAAGCGGCCAATGTGACGATCTGGCTTTAAGTCGATTCGATAACAAATGACGAAAACGGACGGATTTCTCAGGTTTTTACTACATATAAACCCTTTTCACATACTCCCGTGCAACGCGGCTGCTAGTCCTCCTTTCATGCAAAATCTTAAGGTCCTAGGTCATGTCCAAGCCACCAAAGCCGGCTAAAGAGTGAATAATCGAACACTAAAACTTGAATTGTACTACTTCTTGCTGGCTATTGCTTGAACTTAGAAGCTTCTTCTGTGTTCTACTATTGTGCTTTTAGTGTCTCCGCATACCGCAGCACGCGACATAGCTTTGCAGACGATAAATGTAACCGATTCAGAGAGAAGAGCGGCCAATGTGACGATCTGGCTGTAATTCGATTCGATAACAAAAGTCGAAAACGGACGGATTTCTCAGGTTTTTACTACATATGAACCCTTTTTATATTCTCCCGTGCAACGCGGCTGCTAGTCCTCCTTTCATGCAAAATCTTAAGGTCCTATGTCATGTGCAAGCCACCAAAGCCGGGTAAAAGTCAATAATCGATAACCAAAACTTGAAATGTACTGCTTATTACTGGCTATTGCTTCAACTTAGAAGCTTCTTCTGTGTTCTACTACGGTGCTTTTAGAGTCTCCGCATACCGCAGCACGCGACATAGCTTTGCAGACGATAAATGTAACCGTCTCAGAGAGAAAAGCGGCCAATGTGACGATCTGGCTTTGATTCGATAACATATGACGAAAACGGACGGAATTCTCAGGTTTTTACTACATATGAACACATTTCACATTCTCCCGTGCAACGCGGCTGCTAGTCATCCTTTCATGCAAAATCTTAAGGTCCTAGGTCATGTCCAAGCCACCAAAGCCGGCTAAAAAGTGAATAATCGACAACTAAAAATTGAATTGTACTACTTCTTACTGGCTATTACATCAACTTAGAAGCTTCTTCTGTGTTCTACTATGGTGCTTTTAGTGTCTCTGCATACCGCAGCCGGCGACATAGCTTTGCAGACGATAAATGTAACCGTCTCATAGAGAAAAGCGGCCAAAGTGACGATCTGGCTTTAAGTTGATTCGATAACAAATTACGGTAACGGACGGATTTCTCAGGTTTTTACTACATATGAACCCTTTACACATTCTCCCGGGCAACGCGGCTGCTAGTCCTCCTTTCATGCAAAATGTTAAGGTCCTAGGTCATGTCCAAGCCACCAAAGCCGGCTAAAGAGTGAATATTCGACAACTGAAACTTGAATTGAACTACTTCTTACTGGCTATTGCTTCAACTTAGAAGCTTCTTCTGTGTTCTACTATGGTGCTTTTAGTGTCTCCGCATACCGCAGCACGCGACATAGCTTTGCAGACGATAAATGCAACCGATTCAGAGAGCAGAGCGGCCAATGTGACGATCTGGCTTTAAGTCGATTCGATAACAAATGACGAAAACGGACGGATTTCTCACGTTTTTACTACATATGAACACTTTTCACATTCTCCCGTGCAACGCGGCTGCTAGTCCTCCTTTCATGCAAAATCGTAAGGTCCTAGGTCATGTCCAAGCCACCAAAGCCGGCTAAAAAGTGAACAATCGACAACTAAAACTTGAATTGTACTACTTCTTACTGGCTATTACTTCAACTTAGAAGCTTCTTCTGTATTCCACTATGGTGCTTTTAGAGTCTCTGCATACCGCAGCAGGCGACATAGCTTTGCAGACGATAAATGTAACCGTCTCATAGAGAAAAGCGGCCAATGTGACTATCTGGCTTTAAGTCGATTCGATAACAAATGACGATAACGGACGGATTTCTCTGGTTTTTACTACATATGAACCCTTTTCACATACTCCCGTGCAACGCGGCTGCTAGTCCTCCTATCATGCAAAATCTTAAGATTCCACCTTATGTCTAAGGCACCAAAGACGGCCAAAAATCAATAATCGATAACCAAAACTTGAATTGTACTGCTTCTTACTGGCTATTGCTTCAACTTAGAAGCTTCTTCTTTGTTCTACTATGGTGCTTTTAGTTGTCTCCGCATACCGCAGCACGCGACATAGCTTTGCAGACGATAAATGTAACCGTCTCGGAGAGAAAAGCGGCCAATGTGACGATCTGGCTTTAAGTCGATTCGATAACAAATGACGAAAACGGACGGATTTCTCAGGTTTTTACTACATATGAACACTTTTCACATTCTCAGGTGCAACGCGGCTGCTAGTCCTCCTTTCATGCAAAATCTTAAGGTCCCACCTCATGTCCAAGGCACCAAAGCGGGCTACATATCAATAATCGATAACCAAAACTTGAATTGTACTTCTTCTTACTGCCTATTGCTTCAACTTAGAAGCTTCTTCTGTGTTCTACTATGGTGCTTTTAGTGTTTCCGCATACCGCAGCACGCGACATATCTTTGCAGACGATAAATGTAAACGTCTCAGAGAGAAAAGCGGCCAATGTCACGATCTGGCTTTGAGTCGATTCGATAACAAATGACGAAAACGGACGGATTTCTCAGGTTTTTACTACATATGAACCCTTTTCACATTCTCTCGTGCAACGCGGCTGCTAGTCCTCCTTTCATGCAAAATCTTAAGGTCCTAGGTCATGTGCAAGCCACCAAAGCCGGGTAAAAGTCAATAATCGATAACCAAAACTTGAATTGTACTGCTTCTTACTGAATATTGCTTCAACTTAGAAGCTTCTTATGTCTTCTACTATGGTGCTTTTAGTGTTTCCGCATACCGCAGCACGCGACATAGCTTTGCAGACTATAAACGTAACCGTCTCAGAGAGAAAAGCGGCCAATGTGACGATCTGGCTTTAAGTCGAATCGATAACAAATGACGAAAACGGACGGATTTCTCAGGTGTTTACTATATATGAACACTTTTCACATTCTCCCGTGCAACGCGGCTGCTAGTCCTCCTTCCATGCAAAATCTTAAGGTCCTAGGTCATGTCTAAGCCACCAAAGCCGGCTAAAAAGTGAATAATCGACAACTAAAAATTGAATTGTACTACTTCTTACTGGCTATTACATCAACTTAGAAGCTTCTTCTGTGTTCTACTATGGTGCTTTTAGTGTCTCTGCATACCGCAGCAGGCGACATAGCTTTGCAGACGATAAATGTAACCGTCTCATAGAGAAAAGCGGCCAAAGTGACGATCTGGCTTTAAGTCGAATCGATAACAAATGACGAAAACGGACGGATTTCTCAGGTTTTTACTACATATGAACCCTTTTCACATTCTCCCGTGCAACGCGGCTGCTAGTCCTCCTTTCATGAGAAATCTTAAGATTCCACCTTATGTCCAAGGCACCAAAGCCGGCCAAAAATCAATAATCGATAACCAAAACTTGAATTGGACTGCTTCTTACTGGCTATTGCTTCAACTTCGAAGCTTCTTCTGTGTTCTACTATGGTGCTTTTAGTGTCTCCGCATACCGCAGCACGCGACATAGCTACGCAGACGATAAATGTAACCGTCTCAGAGAGAAAAGCAGCCAATGTGACGATCTGGCTTTAAGTCGATTCGATAACAAATGACGAAAACGGACGGATTTCTCAGGTTTTTACTACATATGAACACTTTTCACATTCTCCCGTGCAACGCGGCTGCTAGTCCTCCTTTCATGCAAAATGTTAAGGTTCCACCTCATGTCCAACGCACCAAAGCCGGCTAAAAATCAATAATCGATAACCAAAACTTGAATTGTACTGCTTCTTACTGGCTATTGCTTCAACTTAGAAGCTTCTTCTGTGTTCTACTATGGTGCTTTTAGTGTCTCCTCATACCGCAGCACGCGACATAGCTTTGCAGACGAAAAATGTAACCGTCTCAGAGAGAAAAGCGGCTAATGTGACGATCTGGCTTAAAGTCGATTCGATAACAAATGACGAAAACGGACGGATTTCTCAGGTTTTTCAAACATATGAACACTTTTCACATTCTCGCGTGCAACGTGGCTGCTAGTTTTCTTTCATGCAAAATCTTAATGTTCCACCTCATGTCCACGTCACCAAAGCCGTCTAAAAATCAATAATCGATAACCAAAACTAGAATGGTACTGCTTCTTACTGACTATTGCTTCAACTTAGAAGTGTCTTCTGTGTTCTACTATGGTGCTTTTAGTGTTTCCGCATACCGCAGCACGCGACTTAGCTTCGCAGACGATAAATGTAACCGTCTCAGAGAGAAAAGCAGCCAATGTGACGATCTGGCTTTAAGTCGATTCGATAACAAATGACGAAAACGGACGGATTTCTCAGGTTTTTACTACATATGAACACTTTTCACATTCTCCCGTGCAACGCGGCTGCTAGTCCTCCTTTCATGCAAAATGTTCAGGTTCCACCTCATGTCCAACGCACCAAAGCCGGCTAAAAATCAATAATCGATAACCAAAACTTGAATTGTACTGCTTCTTACTGGCTATTGCTTCAACTTCGAAGCTTCTTCTGTGTTCTACTATGGTGCTTTTAGTGTCTCCGCATACCGCAGCACGCGACATAGCTTCGCAGACGATAAATGTAACCGTCTCAGAGAGAAAAGCAGCCAATGTGACGATCTGGCTTTAAGTCGATTCGATAACAAATGACGAAAACGGACGGATTTCTCAGGTTTTTACTACATATGAACACTTTTCACATTCTCCCGTGCAACGCGGCTGCTAGTCCTCCTTTCATGCAAAATGTTAAGGTTCCACCTCATGTCCAACGCACCAAAGCCGGCTAAAAATCAATAATCGATAACCAAAACTTGAATTGTACTGCTTCTTACTGGCTATTGCTTCAACTTAGAAGCTTCTTCTGTGTTCTACTATGGTGCTTTTAGTGTCTCCTCATACCGCAGCACGCGACATAGCTTTGCAGACGAAAAATGTAACCGTCTCAGAGAGAAAAGCGGCTAATGTGACGATCTGGCTTAAAGTCGATTCGATAACAAATGACGAAAACGGACGGATTTCTCAGGTTTTTAAAACATATGAACACTTTTCACATTCTCGCGTGCAACGTGGCTGCTAGTTTTCTTTCATGCAAAATCTTAATGTTCCACCTCATGTCCACGTCACCAAAGCCGTCTAAAAATCAATAATCGATAACCAAAACTAGAATGGTACTGCTTCTTACTGACTATTGCTTCAACTTAGAAGTGTCTTCTGTGTTCTACTATGGTGCTTTTAGTGTTTCCGCATACCGCAGCACGCGACATAGCTTTGCAGACGATAAATGTAACCGTCTCAGAGAGAAAAGCGGCCAATGTGACGATCTGGCTTTAAGTCGATTCGATAACAAATGACGAAAACGGACAGATTTCTCAGGTTTTTACTACATATGAACACTTTTCACAATCTCCCGTGCAACGCGGCTGCTAGTCCTCCTTTCATGCAAAATCTGAAGGTCCTAGGTCATGTCCAAGACACCAAAGCCAGCTAAAAAGTGAATAATCGACAATTAAAACTTCAATTGTACTATTTCTTACTGGCTATTACTTCAACTTAGAAGCTTCTTCTGTGTTCTACTATGGTGCTTTTAGTGTCTCCGCATACCGCAGCACGCGACATAGCTTTGCAGACGATAAATGTAACCGATTCAGAAAGAAGCGTGCCCAATGTGACGACCTGGCTTTTAGTCGATTCGGTAACAAATGACGAAAACGGACGGATTTCTCAGGTTTTTACTTCTCTCATTCTCCCGTGCAACGGGACTGCTAGTCCTCCTTTCATGCAAAATCTTAAGGTTCCACCTCATGTCCAAGGCACCAAAGCCGTCTAAAAATCAGTAATCGATAACCAAAACGTGAATTGTACTGCTTCTTACTGGCTATTGCTTCAACTTAGAAGATTCTTCTGGGTTCTACTATGGTGCCTTTAGTGTCTCCGCATACTGCAGCACGCGACATAGCTTTGCTGACGATAAATGTAACCGTCTCAGAGAGAAAAGCGGCCAATGTGACGATCTGGCTTTAAGTCGATTCGATAACAAATGACGAAAACGGACGGATTTCTCAGGTTTTTACTTCTCTCATTCTCCCGTGCAACGGGACTGCTAGTCCTCCTTTCATGCAAAATCTTAAGGTTCCACCTCATGTCCAAGGCACCAAAGCCGTCTAAAAATCAGTAATCGATAACCAAAACGTGAATTGTACTGCTTCTTACTGGCTATTGCTTCAACTTAGAAGATTCTTCTGGGTTCTACTATGGTGCCTTTAGTGTCTCCGCATACTGCAGCACGCGACATACCTTTGCAGACGAAAAATGTAACCGTCTCAGAGAGAAAAGCGGCCAATGTGACGATCTGGCTCTAAGTCGATTCGATAACAAATGACAAAAACGGACGGATTTCTCAGCTTTTTACTACATAAGAACACTTTTCACATTCTCCCGTGCAACGCGGCTGCTAGTCCTCCTTTCATGCAAAATCTTAATGTTCCACCTCATGTCCAAGGCACCAAAGCCGCCTAAAAATCAATAATCGATAACCAAAACTTGAATTGTACTCCTCCTTACTGGGTATTGCTTCAACTTCGAAGCTTCTTCTGTGTTCTACTATGGTGCTTTTGATGTCTCCGCATTCCGCAGCACGCGACATAGCTGTCCACACAATAAAAGTAACCGTTTCAGAGAGAAGAGCGGCCAATGAGACGATCTGGCTTTAAATCGATTCGATAACAAATGACGAAAACGGACGGATTTCTCAGGTTTTTCCTACATATGAACACTTTTCACATTCTCGCGTGCAACGCGGCTGCTAGTTTTCCTTTCATGCAAAATCTTAATGTTCCACCTCATGTCCAAGGCACCAAAGCCGTCTAAAAATCAATAATCGATAACCAAAACGTGAATTGTACTGCTTCGTACTGGCTATTGCTTCAACTTAGAAGCTTCCTCTGTGTTCTACTATGGTGCTTTTAGTGTCTCCGCATACCGCAGCACGCGACATAGCTTTGCAGACGATAAATGTAACCGTCTCAGAGAGAAAAGCGGCCAATGTGACGATCTGGCTTTAAATCGATTCGATAGCAAATGACGAAAACGTGCGGATTTATCAGGTTTTCTACTACATATGAACACTTTTCACATTCTCCCGTGGAACGCGGCTGCTAGTCGCCGTTTCATGCAAAATCGTAAAGTCCTAGGTCATGTCCAAGCCACCAAAGCCGGCTAAAAAGTGTATAATCGACAACTAAAACTTAAATTGTACTACTTCTTACTGGCTATTGCTTCGCCTTAGGAGCATCGTCTGTGTTCTACTATTTTGCTTTTAGTGTCTCCGCATACCGCAGCACGTGACAATGCTTTGCAGACGATAAACGTAACCGTTTCAGAGAGAAAAGCGGCCAATGTGACGATCTGGCTTTCAATCGATTCGATAGCAAATGACGAAAGCGTGCGAATTTATCAGGTTTTTACTACATATGAACACTTTTCACATTCTCCCGGGCAACGCTGCTGCTAGTCGCCCTTTCATGCAAAATCTTAAGGTCCTAGCCAATGTCCAAGGCACCAAAGCCTTCTAAAAAGTCAACAATCGATAACTAAGACGTGAATTGTACTATTTCTTACTGGCTATTACATCAACATAGAAGCTTCTTCTGTGTTCTACTATGGTGCTTTTAGTGTCTCCGCATACTGCAGCACGCGACATAGCTTTGCAGACGATAAATGTAACGGTTTCAGAGCGAAGAGCGGCCAATGTGACGATCTGGCTCGAAGTCGATATGATAACAAATGACGAAAACAGACGGATTTCTCAGGTTTTTACTACATATGAACACTTTTTACATTCTCCCGTGCAACGCGGCTGCTAGTCCTCCTTTCATGCAAAATCTTAAGGTCCTAGGTCATATCCAAGCCACCAAAGCCGGCTAAAAAGTGAATAATCGACAACTAAAACTTGATTTGTACTACATCTTACTGGATATTACTTCAACTTAGAAGCTTCTTCTGCGTTCTACTATGGTGCTTTTAGTGTCTCCGCATACCGCAGCACGCGACATAGCTTTGCAGACGATAAATGTAACTGTCTCAGAGAGAAGAGCGGCCTTTGTGACGATCTGGCTCTAAGTCGATATGATAACAAATGACGAAAACAGACGGATTTCTCAGGTTTTTGCTACATATGAACACTTTTCACATTCTCCCGTGCAACGCGGCTGCTAGTCGCCCTTTCATGCAAAATCTTAAGGTCCTAGCCAATATCCAAGGCACCAAAGCCTTCTAAAAAGTCAATAATCGATAAATAAGACGTTAATTGTACTACTTCTTACTGGCTATTACATCAACATAGAAGCTTCTTCTGTGTTCTACTATGGTGCTTTTAGTGTCTCCGCATACCGCAGCACGCGACATAGCTTTGCAGACGATAAATGTAACCGTTTCAGAGCGAAGAGCGGCCAATGTGACGATCTGGCTCTAAGTCGATATGATAACAAATGACGAAAACAGACGGATTTCTCAAGTTTTTACTACATATGAACACTTTTCACATTCTCCCGTGCAACGCGGCAGCTAGTCCTCCTTTCATGCAAAATCTTAAGGTCCTAGGTCATGTCAAAGCCACCAAAGCCGGCTAAAAAGTGAATAATCGACAACTAAAACTTGAATTGTACTACTTCTTACTGGATATTACTTCAACTTAGAAGCTTCTTCTATGTTCTACTATGGTGCTTTTAGTGTCTCCGCATACCGCAGCACGCGACATAGCTTTGCAGACGATAAATGTAACCGTCTCAGAGAGAAAAGTGTATAATTTGACGATCTGGCTTTAAGTCGATTCGATAACAAATGACGAAAACGGACGTATTTCTCAGGTTTTTACTACATATCAACACTTTCCACATTCTCCCGTGCAACGCGGCAGCTAGTCCTCCTTTCATGCAAAATCTTAAGGTCCTAGGTCATGTCCAAGGCACCAAAGCCGGCTAAAAAGTGAATAATCGATAACTAGAATGTGAATTGTACTACTTATTACTGGCTATTACATCAACTTAGAAGCTTCTTCTGTGTTGTACTATGGTGCTTTAAGTGTCTCCGCATACTGCACCCAGCGACATAGCTTTGCAGACGATAAATAAGACCGTTTCAGAGGGAAGGGCGGCCAATGTGACGATCTGGCTTTAAGTCGATTCGATAACAAATGACGAAAACGGCCGGATATCTCATGTTTTTACTACATATGAACACTTTTCACATTCGCCCGTGCAATGCGGCTAATATTCCGCCTTTCATGCAAAATCTTAAGGTCCTAGCTGCTGTACAAAGCACCAAACTCGGCTAAAAATCAATAATCGATAAACAATACTTGAATTGTACTGCTTCTTACTGGCTATTGCTTCAACTTAGAAGATTTTTCTGTGTTCTACTATGGTGCTTTTAGTGTCTCCGCGTACCGCAGCACGCGACATAGCTTTGCAGACGATAAATGTAACCGTCTCAGAGAGAAGAGCGGCCAATGTGGCGATCTGGCTTTAAGTCGATTCGATAACAAATGACGAAAACGGACGGATATCTCAGGTTTTTACTACATATGAACACTTTTTACATTCTCCCGTGCAACGCGGCTAATATTCCGCCTTTCATGCGAAATCTTAAGGTCCTAGCTCATGCCCTAGGCCCCAAAAAATTATAAAAAGTCAATAATCGATAACTAAAACATGAATTGTACTGCATCTTACTGGGTATTACATCAACTTATAACCTGCTTTTGTGTTCTACTATGGTGCTTTTAGTGTCTCCGCATACCGCAACACGCGACATAGTTCTGCAGACGATAAATGTTACCGTTTCAGAGAGAAGAGCGGCAAATGTGACGATCTGGCTTAAAGTCGGTTTGATAACAAATGAGGAAAACGGGCGAATATCTTAGGTTTTTGCTACATATCAACACTTTTCACATTCTCCCGTGCAACGCAGCTCCTAGTTATCCTTTCATGCAAAATTGTAAGGTCATAGCTCATGTCCAAGGTACCAAAGCCGGCTAAAAAGTCTATAATCGATAACTAAAACTTGAATTGTAATACTTCTTACTGGCTATTACATCAACTTAGAAGTTCTTCTGTGTTCTACTATGGTGCTTTTAGTGACTCCGAATACTGCAGCACGCGTCTTAGCTTCGCTGACGATAAATGTAATCGTTTCAGAGAGAAGAGCGGCCAATGTGACCATGTGGCTTTAAGTCGATTCCATAACAAATGACGAAAACGGACGGATTTTTCATGTTTTTACTACATATGAAACACTTTTCCCATTTTCCCGTGCAACGCGGCTGCTAGTCCTCCTTTCATGCAAAATCTTAAGGTCCTAAGTCATATCCAAGCCACCAAAGCCGGCTAAAATGTGAATAATCGACAACTAAAACTTGAATTGTACTACTTCTTACTGGCTATTGCTTCAACTTAGAAGCTTCTTCTGTGTTCTACTATGGTGCTTTTAGTGTCTCGGCATACCGCACCCAGCGACATAGCTTTCCAGACTATAAATGTAACCGTTTCAGTGAGAAGAGCGACCAAAGTGACGATCTGGCTTTAAGTCGATTTGATAACAAATGACGAAACCGAACGGATTTCTAAGGTTTTTACTACAAATGAACACTTAACACATTCTCCCGTGCAACGCGGCTGCTAGTGGTCCTTTCATGCAAAGTCTTAAGGTCCTAGATCACGTCCAACGCACCCAGGAAGGATAAAAGGTCAATAATCGGTAACTAAAACTTTAATTGTAATGTTTCTTACTGACTATTACATGAACTTAGAAGCTTCTTCTGTGTTCAACTGCGGTGCTTTTAGTGTCTTGCGCATACGGCAGCACGCGACATAGCTTTGCAGACGATAAATGTAACCGTTTCAGACAGAAGAGTGGCCAATGTAACGATTTGGCTTTAAATCGATTTGTTAACAAATGACGAAAATGGACGGATATCTCAGGTTTTACTACACATGAACACTTTTCACATTCTCCCGTGCAACGCAGCTACTAGTCCTCCATTCATGCAAAATCGTAACGTCCTAGCTCATGTCCAAGGTACCAAAGCTGGCTAAAAAGTCAGTAATCGATAACTAAAACTTGCATTGTACTACTTCTTACTGGCTATTATTTCAACTTAGAAGGTTCTTTGTGTTCTACTATGGTGCTTGTAGTGTCTCCGCATACTGCAGCACTCGACACAGCTTTGCAGATGATAAATGTAACTGTTTCAGAGAGAAGAGCGACCAATGTGACGATATGGCTTTAAGTCGATTTGATAAGAAATGACGAAAACGGCCCAATTTCTCAGGTTTTTACTACATATGAACTTTTTTCCCATTCTCCCGTGCAACGCGGCTGCTGGTCCTCATTTCATGCAAAATCTTAAGGTACTACCTCATGCCAATGCACCAAAGAAGGGTAAAAGGTCAATATTCGATAAGTAAAACTTGAATTGTAGTGTTTCTTACTGGCTATTACATCAACTTAGAAGCTTCTTCTGTGTGCTACTATGGTGCTTTTTGTGTCTCCGCATACCACAGCACGCGACATAGCTTTGCAGACGATAAATGTAACCGTTTCAGAGAGAAGAGCGGCCAGTGTGACGATCTGGTTTTAAGTCGAACAGATAACAAATAACGAAAACGGCCGGATTTTTCAGGTTTTTACTACATATAAACACTTTTCAGATTCTCCTGTGCAACGCGGCTGCTAGACTTCCCATCAAGCAAAATCGTAGGGTTCTAGCTTATGTCCAAGGCACCAAAGGAAGGTAAAAGGTAAATAATCAATAACTAAAACTTGAATTTTACTGTCTCTTACTGGCTATTACGTCAACATAGAAGCTTTTTCTGTGTTCTCCCATGGTGCTTTTAATGTCTGGCCCATACCGCAGCACGCGACATAGCTTTGCAGACGATAAATGTAACCGTTTCAGAGAGAAGAGCGGCCAATGTAACGTCCTTGCTTTAAGTCGATTCGATAACAAATGAAGAAAACTGACGGATTTCTAAGGTTGTTACTACATATGAACACTTTTCACATTGTCTCGAGCAACGCGGCTGCTAATCCTCCTTTCATACAAAATCGTAAGGTCCTAGCTCATGTCCAAGGCACCAAAGAAGGCTAGAGATTCAATAATCGATAGTTAAAACTTGAATTGTACTAAATCTTACTGGCTATTACAAAACCGAATAAAAAGTCAAAAACCGATAACTAAAACTTGAATTGTACCACTTCTTACTGGCTATTACATCAACTTAGAAGCTTCTACTGTGGTGCCTTTAGTGTCTCCGTATACCGCACCCAGCGACATAGCTTTGCAGGCGAAAAATGTAACCGTTTCAGAGGGAAGTGCGGCCAATGTGACGATCTGGGTTTAAGTCGACTCGATAACAAATGATGAAAACGGCCGGAATTCTCAGGTTTTTACTACATATTAACACTTTTCACGTTCCCTCGTGCAACGCGGCTGCTAGTCCACCTTTCATGCAAAATCTTAAGGTCCTAGATCATGTACAAGGCACCTAAGCCGGCTGAAAAGTGAATAATCGATAACGAAAACTTGAATTGTACTACTTCTTACTGGCTATAACATAAACTTAGAAGCTTCCTCTGTGTTCCACTATGGTGCTTTTAGTGTCTCCGCATACCGCACCCAGCGACATAGCTTTGCAGACGATAAATCTAACCAGTTCAGAGAGAAGAGCGGCCAATGTAACGTCCTTGCCTTAAGTCGATTCGATAACAAATGACGAAAACGGACGGACTTCTCAGTTCGTTACTACATATGAACACTTTTCACATTGTCCCGAGCAACGCGTATGCTACTCCTCCTTTCATACAAAATCGTAAGGTCCTAGCTCATGTCCAAGGCACCAAAAAAGGTTAAAAATTCAATAATCGATAATTAAAACTTGATTTTTACTACATCTTACTGGCTATTACATAGCAGAATAAAAAGTCAAAAACCAATAACTAAAACTTGATTGTACTACTGCTTACTGGCTGTTACATCAACTTAGAAGGTTCTTCTGTGTTCTACTATGGTGCTTTTAGTGTCTCCGCATACTTTAACACGCGACATAGCTATGAAGACGATAGATGTAACCGTTTCAGAGACAAGTGCTGCCAATGTAACGATCTGGCTTTAAGTCGATTCGATAA
The DNA here is from genome assembly GCF_023897955.1 of Schistocerca gregaria. NCBI lineage: Eukaryota > Metazoa > Arthropoda > Insecta > Orthoptera > Acrididae > Schistocerca > Schistocerca gregaria. The sequence goes on along the minus strand of NW_026061742.1, from coordinate 4,209,621 downwards.
CAAATGACGAAAACGGAAGGATTTCTCAGGTTTTTACCACGTATGAACACTTTTCACATTCTCCCGTGCAACGCGGCTAATAGTCCTCCTTTCATGCAAGATCTTAAGGTCCTAGCTCATGTCCAATGCACCAAAGCCGGCTACATAGTCAATAATCGATAACTAAAACGTGAATTGTACTACTTCTTAATGCCTATTACATAAACGTAGAAGCTTTATCAGTGTTCTACTATGGTGCTTTTACTGTCTCCGCATACGGCATCACGCGACACAGCTTTGCAGACGATAAATGTAACCGTTTCTGAGAGAAGAGCGGCCAACGTGACGATCTGGGTTTAAGTCCATTCGATAACAAATGACGAAAACTGACGGATTTCTCAGGTTTTTACTATATATGAACACTTTTCCCATTCTCCCGTGCCCGCGGATTCTAGTCCTCCTTTCACGCAAAATCATAAAGACCTAGCTCATGTCTAAGGTATGAAAGCCGACTAAAAAGTCAATAATCGATAACTAAAACTTGAATTGCACTGTTTCTTACTGGCTAATACATGAACTTAGAAACTTCTGCTGTGTTGTACTATGGTGCTTTTAGTGACTCCGCATACCGCAACACTCGACATAGCTTTGCAGACGATAAATGTAACCGTTTCAGAGAGAAGAGCGGGCAATGTGACGAACTGGCTTTAAGTCGATTTGACAACAAATGACGAAAACGGGCGGATTTTTTAGGTTTTTACTACAAATGAGCACTTTTCACAGTCTCCCGTGCAACGCGGCTGCTAGTCCTCCTTTCATGCAAAATCTTAAGGTCCTAGTTTATGCCCAAGGCACGAAAGCCGAATAAAAAGTCAATAATCGATAACTAAAACTTGAATTGTACTACTTCTTACTGTCTATTACAACAACTTAGAAGCTTCTTCTGTGTTCTACTATGCTCCTTTTAGTGTCTCGCCCATACCGCAGCACGCGACATAGCTTTGCAGACGATAAATGTAACTGTTTCAGAGAGAAGAGCCACCAATGAGACGATCTGGCTTTAAGTCGATTCGATAACAAATGACGGAAACGGAGGGAATGCTCAAGTTTTTACTATATATGAACAATTTTCACATTCTCCCGTGCAAAGCGGCTGCTACAGTTCCCTTCATGCAAAATCGTAACGTCCTAGCTCATGTCCAAGGTACCAAAGCCGACTAAAAAGTCAGTAATCGATAACTAAAACTTGCATTGTACTACTTACTGGCTATTACTTCAACTTAGAAGCTTCCTCTGTGTTCTACTATGGTGCTTTTTGTGTCTCCGCATACCGCAGCACGAGACATAGCTTTGCAGACGATAAATGTAACCGTTTCAGAGAGAAGAGCGGCCTACGTGACGATCTTGTTTTAAGTCTATTCGATAACAAATGACGATAACGGACGGATTTCTCAGGTTTTTACTGTATATGAACACTTTTCACATTCTCCCGCGCAAAGCGGCTGGTACACTTCGATTCATGCAATATCTTAAGGTAATAGCTCATGTCCAAGGCAACAAAGAAGGGTAAAAGATCAATAATCGATAACGAAAACTTGAATTGTACTGTTTCTTACTGGCAATTACATCAACTTGGAAGTTTCTTCTGTGTTCTACTATGGTGCTTTTAGTGTCTCCGCATACTGGAGCACGCGACATTGCTTTGCAGATGATAAGTGTAACCGTTTCAGAGAAAAGGGCGGCCAATGTAATGTCCTTGCCTTAAGTCGATTCGATAACGAATGACGAAAACGGACGGACTTCTCAGTTAGTTACTACATATGAATTCTTTTCACATTGTCCCGAGCAACACGGCTGCTAATCCTCCTTTCATACAAAATCGTAAGGTCCTAGCTCATGTCCAAGGCACCAAAAAAGGCTAAAAATTAAATAATCGATAATTAAAACTTGAATTGTAATACATCTTACTGGCTATTACATAGCAAAATAAAAAGTCAAAAACCAACAACTAAAACTTGCATTGTACTACTTATTACTGGCTATTACTTCAACTTAGAATCTTCTTCTGTGTTCTGCTATGGTGCTTTTAGTGTCTCTGCATACCGCATCACGCGACATAGCTTTCCAGACGATAAATGTAACCGTTTCAGAGACAAGTGCTGCCAATGAAACGATCTGGCTTTAAGTCGATTTGATAACAAATGACGAAAAGGGACGGATATCTCAGGTGTTTCCTACATAAGAACAATTTTCACATTCTCCCATGCAATGCGGCTGCTAGTCCTCCTTTCATGCAAAATCTTAATGTCCTAGAGCATGTACAAGGCACCTAAGCCGGCTGAAAAGTGAATAATCGTTAACGAAAACTTGAATTGTACTACTTCTTACTGGCTATTACATCAACTTAGAAGCTTCTTCTGTGTTCTACTATGGTGCTTTTAGTGTCTCCGCATACCGCACCCTGCGACATAGCTTAGCAGCCGATAAATGTAACCGTTTCAGAGGGAGGACCGGTCAATAATGCGATCTGGCTGTAAGTCGATTCGATAACAAATGACGAAAACGGAAGGATTTCTCAGGTTTTTACCACGTATGAACAGTTTTCACATTCTCCCGTGCAATTCGGCTGCTAGTCCTCCTTTCATGCAAAATCTTAAGGTCCTAGCTCATGACCAAAGCACCAAAGCCGGCTAAAAAGTCAATAATCGATAACTAAAACTTGAATTGCACTGTTTCTTACTGGCTAATACATGAACTTAGAAACTTCTGCTGTGTTGTACTATGGTGCTTTTAGAGTCTCCGCAGACCGCAACACTCGATATAGCTTTGCAGACGATAAATGTAACCGTTTCAGAGAGAAGAGCGGGCAATGTGACGAACTGGCTTTAAGTCGATTTGACAACAAATGACGAAAACGGGCGGATTTCTTAGGTTTTTACTACAAATGAGCACATTTCACAGTCTCCCGTGCAACGCGGCTGCTAGTCCTCCTTTCATGCAAAATCTTAAGGTCCTAGCTTATGCCCAAGGCACGAAAGCCGAATAAAAAGTCAATAATCGATAACTAAAACTTGAATTGTACTACTTCTTACTGTCTATTACAACAACTTAGAAGCTTCTTCTGTGTTCTACTATGCTGCTTTTAGTGTCTCGCCCATACCGCAGCACGCGACATAGCTTTGCAGACGATAAATGTAACTGTTTCAGAGAGAAGAGCCACCAATGAGACGATCTGGCTTTAAGTCGATTCGATAACAAATGACGGAAACGGAGGGAATTCTCAGGTTTTTACTATATATGAACATTTTTCACATTCTCCCGTGCAAAGCGGCTGCTACAGTTCCCTTCATGCAAAATCGTAACGTCCTAGCTCATGTCCAAGGTACCAAAGCCGGCTAAAAAGTCAGTAATCGATAACTAAAACTTGCATTGTACTACTTACTGGCTATTACTTCAACTTAGAAGCTTCCTCTGTGTTCTACTATGGTGCTTTTTGTGTCTCCGCATACCGCAGCATGAGACATAGCTTTGCAGACGATAAATGTAACCGTTTCAGAGAGAAGAGCGGCCTACGTGACGATCTTGGTTTAAGTCTATTCGATAACAAATGACGATAACGGACGGATTTCTCAAGGTTTTTACTATATATGAACACTTTTCACATTCTCCCGCGCAACGCGGCTGCTAGTGGTCCTTTCATGCAAAGTCTTAAGGTCCTAGATCAAGTCCAACGCAAACAGGAAGGGTAAAAGATCAATAATCGATAACTAAAACTTGAATTGTAATGTTTCTTACTGACTATTACATGAACTTAGAAGCTTCTTCCTCGTTCAACTGTGGTGCTTTTAGTGTCTTGCGCGTACGGCAGCACGCGACATAGCTTTGCAGACGATAAATGTAACCGTTTCAGACAGAAGAGTGGCCAATGTAACGATCTGGCTTTAAGTCTATTTGATAACAAATGAGGAAAAGGGACGGATATCTCAGGTGTTTACTACATAAGAAAAATATTCAAATTCTCCCATGCAACGCAGCTGCTAGTCGTCCATTTTTGCAATATCGTTAGGTCCTAGCTCCTGTCCAAGATACCAAAGCGGGCTAAAAAATCAATAATCGATAACTAAAACTTGCATTGTACTACTTATTACTGGCTATTACTTCAACTTAGAAGCTTCTTCTGTGTTCTGCTATGGTGCTTTTAGTGTCTCCGCATACCGCATCACGCGACATAGCTTTCCAGACAATAAATGTAACCGTTTTAAGAGAAGAGCGACCAATGTGACGATCTGGCTTTAAGTCGATTTGATAACAAATGACGAAACCGAACGGATTTCTAAGGTTTTTACTACAAATGAAGACTTAACATATTCTCCCGTGCAACGCGGCTGCTAGTGCTCCTTTCATGCAAAGTCTTATGGTCTTAGCTTATGTCCAAGGCACCCAGGAAGGGTAAAAGGTCAATAATCGATAACTAAAACTTGAATTGTAATGTTTCTTACTGGCTATTACATGAACTCAGAAGCTTCTTCTGTGTTCAACTATGGTACTTTTAGTGTCTTGCGCATACCGCAGCACGCGACATAGCCTTTCAGACTATAAATGTAACCGTTTCAGAGGGAAGAGCGGATAATGTGACGATCTAACTTTAAGTCGACTCCATAACAAATGACGAAAACGGCAGGATTTCTCAGGTTTTATCTAGATATGAACACTTTCCTCCCGTGCAACGCGGCTGCTAGTCCTCCTTTCATGCAGAATCGTAAGGTCCTAGCTCATGTACAAGGCACCAAAGCCGGCTGAAAAGTGAATAATCGATAACGAAAACTTGATTTGTACTACTTCTTACTGGCTATTACATGAACTTAGAAGCATCTTCTGTGCTCTACTATGGTGCTTTTAGTGTCTCCGCATACCGCAGCACGCGACATAGCTTTCCAGACGATAAATGTAACCGTTTCAGAGACAAGAGCGGCCAATGTGACGAACTGGCTTAAAGTCGATTTGATAACAAATGACGAAAACGGACGGATTTCTCAGGTTTTTACTATAAATGAACACTTTTCACATTGTCCCGAGCATCGCGGCTGCTAATCCTCCTTTCATACAAAATCGTAAGGTCCTACCTCATGTCCAAGGCACCAAAAAGCTAAAAATTCAATAATCGATAATTAAAACTAGAATTGTACAACATCTTACTGGCTATTACATAGCAGAATAAAAAGTCAAAAACCAATAACTAAAACTTGATTGTACTACTGCTTACTGGCTGTTACATCAACTTAGAAGGTTCTTCTGTGTTCTACTATGGTGTTTTTAGTGTCTCCGCATACTTCAGCACGCGACATAGCCATGCAGACGATAAATGTAACCGTTTCAGAGACAAGTGCTGCCAATGTAACGATCTGGCTTTAAGTCGATTTGGTAACAAATGACGAAAAGGGACGGATATCTCAGGTGTTTACTACATAAGAACAATTTTCACATTCTCCCATGCACGCAGCTGCTAGTCGTCCATTCTTGCAATATCGTAAGGTCCTAGCTCATGTCCAAGGTACCAAAGCGGGCTAAAAAGTCAATAATCGATAACTAAAACTTGGATTGTACTACTTCTTACTGGCTATTACTTCAACTTAGAAGCTTCTTCTGTGTTCTGCTATGGTGCTTTTAGTGTCTCCGCATACCGCATCACGCGACATAGCTTTCCAGACAATAAATGTAACCGTTTTAAGAGAAGAGCGACCAATGTGACGATCTGGCTTTAAGTCGATTTGATAACAAATGACGAAAACAAACGGATTTCTAAGGTTTTTACTACAAATGAACATTTAACACATTCTCCCGTGCAACGCGGCTGCTAGTGCTCCTTTCATGCAAAATCGTAAGGTCCTAGCTCATGTACAAGGCACCAATGCCGGCTAAAAAGTGAATAATCGATAACAAAAAACTTGATTTGTACTACTTCTTACTGGCTATTACATGAACTTAGAAGCATCTTCTGTGTTCTACTATGGTGCTTTTAGTGTCTCCGTATACCGCAGCACGCGACATAGCTTTGCAGACGATAAATGTAACCGCTTCAGAGAGAAGAGCGGCCAATGTAACGTCCTTGCTTTAAGTCGATTCAATAACAAATGACGAAAACGGACGGATTTCTCAGGTTGTTACTACATATGAGCACTTTTCACATTGTCCCGAGCAACGCGACTGCTAATCCTCTTTTCATGCAAAATCGTAAGGTCCTAGCTCATATCCAAGGCACCAAGGAAGGCTAAAAATTCAATAATCGATAAATAAAACTTGAATTGTACTACATCTTACTGGCTATTACATAGCCGAATAAAGAGTCAAAAACCAATAACTAAAACTTCAATTGTACTGCCTCTTACTGGCTATTACATCAACTTAGAAGCTTCTTCTGTGTTCTAGTGTAGTGCTTCTAGTGTCTCCGCATACCGCAGCGCGCGACATAGCTTTGCAGACGATAAATGTAACCGTTTCAGAGAGAAGAGCGTCCAATGTATCGATATGGCTTTAAGTCGATTCAATAACAAATGGCGAAAACGGACGGATTTCTCAGGTTTTTACTACATATGAACACTTTTCACATTCTCCCGTGCAAGGCGGCTGCTAGACTTAGCTTCATGTAAAATCTTCAGGTCCTAGCTCATGTCCAAGGCACCAAAGAAGGGTAAAAGGTCAATAATCGATAACTAAAACTTGAATTGCACCGTTTGTTACTGGCTATTACATCAACTTAGAAGCTTCTTCTGTGTTCTACTATGGTGCTTTTAGTGTCTCGCGCATACCGCAGCACGCGACATAGCTTTCCAGACGATAAATGTAACCGTTTCAAAGAGAAGAGCGGCCAATGTGACTATCTGGCTATATGTCGGTTCGATAACAAATGACGAAAACGGACGGATTTCTCAGGTTTTTACTACATATGAACACTTTTCACATTCTCTCGTGCAATGCGGCTTCTAGACTTCCCTTCATGCAAAATCCTAAGGTCGTAGCCCATGTCCAAGGCACCAAAGCCGGCTAAAAATCAATAATCGATAACCAAAACTTGAGTTGTACTGCTCCTTAGTGGCTGTTACATCAAATTAAAAGCTTCTTCTGTGTTCTACTATGGTGCTTCCAGTGTCTCCGCATACCGCAGCACGCGACAAAGCTTTGCACATGATATATGTAACCGTTTCAGGTTGAAAACGGCCAATGTGATGATCTGGCATTACGTCGATTCGAAAGCAGATGACGAAAACGGGCGGGTTTCTTAGGTTTTTACTGCACATGAAAACTTTTCACATTCTCCCGTGCAACGTGGTTGCTAGACGTCCCCTCATGCCAAATCTTGAGGTCCTAGCCCATGTCCAAGGCACCAAAGCTGGCTAAAAATTCAATAATCGATAACTAAAACTTGATTTGTACTGCTTCTTACTGGCTATTACACCAAATTAAAAGCTTCTTCTGTGTTCTACTATGGTGGTTTTAGTGTCTCCGCAATCGCAGCACGCTACATAGCATTGCAAACGATAAATGTAACCGTTTCAGAGAGAAAACGGCCAATGTGACGATCTCGCATTACGTGGATTCAAAAGCAGATGTGAAAACGGGCGGATTTGTTAGGTTTTTAGTTCATATGAACACTTTTCACATTCTCTCGTGTAACGTGGCTGCCAGACCTTGTTTAATGCCAAATCTTAAGGTAGTAGGTCATTTTACTGGCAAAGCCGGCTAATAAATCAGTAATCGATAACTAAAACCTGAATTGTACTGTTTCCTACGGGCTACTTACATAAACCTAGAAGCTTCTTCTATGTTCTACTGTGTTGCTATTAGTGCCTCCGCATACCGCAGCACACAACATAAGTTTGCAGACGATGAAGGTAACCGCTTCACAGAGAAATTTCAAATTCTGTGTCTGTGTCTATTGCCTGCTCATATTGTTTAAAGCAGGTTGCTCTAAATGCCCAGTGGATCTGATTCCCGTGATACCCATTCTAAACAATCTCGGATTGGGAAAGACCAAGCTCAGCTTATACTTATAGTCTGGGAAGTTGACATATCTTAGACAGTAAAATATGATGGTTAAAGATGTCCACTGAGTATTCCCATATACACTGAAGTTAGCTTTGAACAACAAATTATTAATTGGCCACCTACTCTTGACTCAATAGCTACTAAGATCTTTCACTGGTGAAGGAGTTGACGACGTTGTTACGTCCATTAGAGGCTTCTGTAGTTTTCTGAGAATGATGTGATATAATTGTGCCTTGTGATTTTCTGTGGAGTTCCAGAATAAGTTCTACACTGGTGCAGGACATTCATTCCTGCTGTTCTTATTCGAGGCAATCCTGGATTCTGAATCTCAAGCACCAGTGGATTAGAAACAGCAATGCAACCTCTGTCTTCCTGGCTGTCCACTATTTCAAAGTGCTGTGGTTGACAGTCTCTTCTCATTGTGCAGTGCTTGTAGATTATTGTAAATGGATAAACTGCAATATTTAGAACATCTCATTCTAAACTTTCTAAAGAACGAGACTTTTCTGTCGCGACCACTTTTTGTGTGAGGTGATAAATACCAGGAATTTTGTTGCATTTTGAGAACCTAATGGTGACATACATTAGTGTCTGTGTAAATTAATGGAACTGGATTTTTTCTGAGGTCGGCAGTTTTCCGAAGGTCGGCGTTTTCCCACGATATCGTCGTTTTTCCCCGAGGCTGGCGGTTTACCCCGAGGTCGGCGTTTTTCCCCCGAGGTCGGCGTTTTACCCCGACGTCGGCGTTTTTCCCTCGACGTCTGCGTTTTTCCCCGAGGTCGGCGTTTTTTCCCTAGGTCTGCGTTTTTGCACCGAGGTCGGATCGGCGATTTTTTCCCCGAGGTCCAGAAATCTACGAATATATTGAAAATCCAAAGTATTTTCATGTATATCGAACTATACTGATATGTCATGTCATCTTGAAACATATATCCGACCACTAGATATCGGTATTTATCGAGATAGCGATATATTTCGATATATCTATTTATTTCGAGAATCGTTTTCTTAGGGGTACAGATTTATTTCGAGACGTCCAGTTTTTTCCCATTATCGATTTATTTCGGTATATTGACTTATTTCGAGCCACACATTATATCGAGATGTCGATTTATTTCGAGATATCTATCTATACTGAGGAGTCCATTTATTTCGAGGTATCGATTGGTTTCGAAGTACACGTTTACGTCGAGTTATCGATTTATTTTGATATACCGACGCAATCGGGTTGTCTATATATTTTTCGAAGTATCGATATATTTCAATGTATCGGTGTACTTCAGATATCAATTAATATCGAGACATCGATATATTTCAAGGAACCTCTATATCTCAAGTAATCCATAAATTTCTAGATATCGTATTTTTAGAGATATCTTTATATTACGAGGTACCATTATATTTCAAGATATCGATATGTTTCTATACCTCGATTTATCTCGAGAGCTCCTTGAGTTTCGAGATATCGTTCTATATGGTAAGCTGAATGCATCTAGATGTCGATATATTTCGGGATATCGAATCATTTCGATGTAGCAGTCTTTTGGAGGTGTCGATTTATTTCGAAGTTTCGATTTTTCTCATTGTGTCGATTTATTTCGAGGTTGCGATTTATTTCGGGGTGGCCTTTTATTTCTAGATGTTGATTTATTTCGAGGTGTCGATATATTTCGATGTGACGATATATTTCGACGTTACTTGTCGACTGCATCAGCTTAGAACCTATTTCGTACAGAGTGGTGCGACTGCATACCTCAGAAGGCGACATTGATATCCAGACGATGAATGTAAACGTTTCCGAGAGAAAAGCGTCCAATGTGACGAATTGGCACTACGTCATTATGAAAACAAATGACGGAAACGTGAGGTTTCTGCCACTCAAAGTGCTGCCAACTTTCACCCCAACCCCTCCTCACTCTCCCCAGTCGTGGCGATCAGCTGGTGTGATAGAAATGGACACAGGAAAGTAATAACGTTCCATGATATCCCATTCTAGGGAGGTTCAAGGGTAAATGTTCCAGACGGTTTATTTGCATTAAGACACGCATACTGGACATCTACAATGTCACATCTGCCAGATCGTTTCTATTGTCAGCAGTGGAAAACAAAACAGCGTACTGAAAAAGCCATAGTGAAACGCGGTTTTTGGTAGACGAAATAATAGGAATACTCTAGCCACTGATAATGATGATCTAATGAGAATTCTGGTATTGTTTTGAAAGATGCATTTAAATATGCATTGAACGTAGCTCCAAATTATTTTGAGAATTATAATTGCGGTATGATGAATCTACACTGGAGATTTGGTAATGCAAAACATTTCGATCTGAGAATACTTTACGTGATAGAACGGCATTGACCTTGTGTGTCATTAGGGTAAAGTTAATTTGCCGCCATTAACAAAAAATTTATCCGCCATTAACATAAAATCTATTTTTCAGCGCACTTCAATAAGGACTCACTTCAGATGATTGGACAATTAAAGAGAACTCAAACCGTTATTTTAATAGTATTCGTAGGTCCAATGCAGCATTTACCGTGGACAGTCCCTGAGCCAAGACTGTCAATTTTATGTAGGGAGCACTACTTTAAGAAAGCACTCCGTGTTCAGGCCACAAGTGGCCAATCAGGACCATCCGACCGCCACGTCATTCGCACTGAGGGTGGAGGAGGAGCTGGCTCTCCCACTCGTTGTGGTAGTTTCCTTTGACTTGAGCCGCTACTATTCGGTCGAGTAGTTCCTCAATTGGCATCGCAAGGCTGAGTGCAACCCGAAAAATGGAAACAGCGCATAGCGGATCGGATGGTCACCCATCCAAGTGCCGACCACGCCCGAAAGTGCTAAACTTCAGTGATCTGACGGGAACAGGTGTATCCACTGCGGCAAGGCCGTTGCCCCTCCAACTTTTACATGATATTTTTGATCGTAGATCAGGTCTGATGGCTGGAAAGAATGGACGTTTACCATGTTATGCACATTTATATTTTCACTACGTCGACACAGCTGGTCCAATTTCGACCACAGGTGATGGTAGCCATAATGATGGAGCCAAGCATCCTGTGTACATTAGTTGCACCCATGTGTGTGGGGATCACAGCATTCGTGACATTTAAATTTGTTACTTCTTTGGTACTATATTCGCAATAAATTTTGCAGACAGTATCCGCATATGACGCTGAATGTACCTACAAAATTATATCATTGTACGACACATGTTTCAGGAGATACGTCATAAAAACTCAGGACAAGGCCAGACGCTGCATAGTACGGACGTGGACGCACAGCTGTAAATAAATGCCTGGTCAACACCAAGCTTTTCCGCTAGTCATCTATACAGATAAAAAAATCCCCAATATTGCCCACCAGCGTATTTTTGAAAAACCTTTATTTTGTCATCCATTTTTTTCTTGTAAAAATCGTAAAAGCCGAGCATCATTGTGTTTTTAAAAATCGTTTCCTATTGTCATCTCTTTTTATGTATTTTAAACCATCTATCGCTTGTGTAACCTGTGGCTACAAGTCCATTCCCTTTATGGGGTAATCGAAATAATGAACAACGGAAAAAGGTGTGGGTCAATTTCTTCCTCATTTTTCGGAACTTCTGATAATAGTAAATCGTTGGCCCTTTGAGGGCGTGGTAGGTACATACAAGAGATTAGTGTAAGATTAGAATTTGGGTTAGATACAGTGCCAGGAGGTTTTGTTTCTATCTGGCTAGCTTCAGAGTACTTCACCATCTACTAAGTGATGCGTTTCATTGGGAATGGTGTGTTCTGTGCTAGGTCTACCCTTACTCCACAATGCTGTTCCCTCGATGCTATTAAAACCAGGATGTTATCAAAATATATGCACAGTGGCAGACTGGAGTCTGCAGAAATATTTCCAGTGGTGGGGAGGGGGGAAGGCGCGTCGGGGCTGGAATGCATGATTCTGAAACTGGCACTCTGTGTACAAATCAGCTGGTCAGTTACGAGGTGCATCAAGCTACAAGACCCTAACTGTATAAGCGCTACAACTGGTCAAAGCTAAGGTTTAGCAGTATTGCGGAGAATTCTTATCTGGAAGAGTATGAGTATACTGTAACGAATAAAAACTCTTTACTCCAGATTCCAAGGATGGTTAGGGGCGACGGGTGAAAGTGCCCTTTTGCCAATCCTCCCCTCCCCACCTCCTCCCCTCCCCCTCCCCTTCCCCCTCGCGGACGCCAATGGCTGGCCCGTTCATTTTGAGAACATCAGAGTTGCAGTAACCTTTCTGAGAAACTGTTCTAGATGTCCTTGCGCGTCAATCTTACCACTCAGAACAGCAGTGGGAATGTCGGTTATCGCTGAAACAACTGGTTTTCGGCTCTTATCAGTTTCCCAGCCTCACTTTAACCTAATTGTTAAAGCCCGTCACAATACCAGTTCTTGTAATAACCGATTTTCAGTCTTTTATTTACATTATTTCCTCTAGTAAACGTAGAAATCAAACAAAGATTAAAAAAATTTTACTTTCTCAGTTTATTGATAAATGGAATCAAAACGTCAAATACATTTATGACGACCTGCAGCCGTCCAGAACGAAATTAGAATTATATTAATACCGTCAGCTGCTCACGGGTGTCGATAAATATCAACGGGGACAGGTGACAATGTGTGCACGTCTGGGACTCGAACCGGGATATCCTGCTTACGTGGCAGGCGCTCTGCCCATCTGAGCCACCGAGGGTACAGACGATAGTGTGACTGCAGGTACTATCTCGCGCACGCCTCCCGCGAGACTCACATTCTCACCTTGCATATGCACACACTACATTCGTAGTGTCCCACACCAACACACTCATTACTCGTGGAACACATTCTTACCAAGTCCCGTAGCAGTTCGGGGAATACTTGTGCATCTTCACAGAAGAAGGTCATGGCTGGTATTGCCAGAACCATATACTTATATGGATATGGACATGTCTTCCACGAGGAATGAGTGTGTTGGAGTGGGACTCTACGACTGTAGTGTATGGACATTCAAGGTGAGAATGTGAGTCTCGCAGGAGGCGTGCGCGAGATAGTCCCTGCAGTCGAACCATACACTGTGCCCTCGGTGGCCTAGATGGATAGAGCGTCTGTCATTTTAGCAAGAGATCCCGGGTTCGAGTCCCGATCGCGGCACACATTTTCACTTGTCCACGTTGATATTTATCAACGCCCTTGAGCAACTGACGGTATTAATATAATTCTAATTTCTTTCAATTAAATAGTCCAATAAAACTTTGTCCGATGTTCGCTGCTTCTCTCAAAATATAGCGAGTGCTTCTATACTACAGAAAACTGCCAGTATTATCCTACTGATTTTAGTTTTTAGAACTCTGATCAAAAATTATATTGAAATCGGTTATCACAGCACTATGCGGGCATTACGTATAGTCCAGCGATAAAGAGTGAAAACTGCGGCAGGAGAACTCTCTTTTTCGTTTTAATTTCTCTGTTAAAGGCTAAAAGCAGATAACGGCATACTACGTAGACACAGGCAGCAGATCACGCACTTTCTATTTTTATCCCGAACTATGAATGATTTGTAAAATTTTAACTTTTTTCCTTGTATGATGTCGCAAGTGACCAAATCGACCATTGTGCTTCACTCGTACTGCATATCGTAAAATACTTCCAGGCTTTCAGATGGTGCCATTCTGTGTTACAAATGACGTTCGACAACAGCGAGAAACTGCGTCCATTCTCGCGAACTGCTTGTATAACAGGCACGCACAGTATTGTCTCGGCAATGTTGGACCAATTCATTTGTTGCTCGTTTCTATCAGCATTGTTATTAAAGCGGCATACATCACTTTACCCATTTTTTCTGTAATAACGCAGTATTTTAGAACTATGGAAATCTTACGAATAAAAATTACTCGTCTTTTTTAAAAAAGGTTTATTTGAAAACTAAAAATTTTACTACGACAGCTGTGGCTAATTGGTATATCTGTTTTTACGTGGTTATCAGGAAAATATAAAAAGATACTTGTTATAACCGAGAGCAAACAAATACCGAAAGACATCGGTTATTCAGAACTAAAATACCCATGTCGTTATAACTGATCGGTTTTTCTATCTCTAAACTGCAATGTCGCCACAGAAAAGTGTGTCGTTCCATCAATGTCCATAGCAACTTTGAGATATGTAAGTGTTTATGCGCAATATCGGCAAATGGAAACACGAAGTGGTAATAAGCACCTGAGCGATAGAATTTATTTCACAGTCAGAAAAGTCGAGTGAGAGACAAGACTGAATCACTGTAATAGAAATTATATGGAAAGCTGTGTAAAGGAAAATTTCCAGTTCTTTCGTGGATTCCAAAATTGAAGCCAAGTCCGGGACATCAAGGTGACATAGTCTTATACGGATAGTATTCCATGACTAACGTAATTGGCCCACATACTGTACTGGTATACTGATAATATTACACTACTAAGGTAATTTACCTGAAGTAATTTACAAACATGTAACTATAACATTCGCTACTACTCATTACGCTAATTGACCTTCAGCCATTAAGCGCAAGCGCAGATCTCAGTTATGATACGTGCGCCATCCAAAAATTTATCAAGGTGGTAACTCAACACAACTACAAACGATCATTGTGTGCAAAATAAATAGAACACCTCATAAGAAGAACATGACGGGTTTGAATCATTCCCACCGCAAAGGATGAAATATTCAGGCTTGCACATAAGACCACTTGATAACTAACCAGAAATTCAGATTAGTTGTTGCTTCGGTGACAATCGCCTTTTTTACATTTTCCCCGTAAACTAGATAATTATGAAACGTAACAACTACTCTAAAATATCTGCAGCAACGGACTTGCCGCGGAGGTTACATCGGTTCACGTGAGATCACCGAAGTTAAGTGCGTTGTCGGGCGTTGAAGGCAATTGGATGGGTGATCATCCAGTCCGCCATGCGCTCTTGCCATTTTTCGGGGTGCACTAAGCCTCATGATGCCAATCGAGGAGTTACTCGACCCAATAGTAGCGGCTCCGGTCAAAGAAAACCATCATAACGACTGGGAGAACAGTGTGCTGACCCCCGCCCCTCCTGTTCGCATCCTCCACGGATGATGACACGGCGGTCGGATGGTCCCGTCCCAGCAGGCCACTCGTGGCCTGAAGACGGAGTGCTTACAAAGCAAACTACTCTCCAGTGGATGGTCGTACTACTGAGACCTTGATTCCTGGCATCAATAACAGATGGCAGCACAAGAGGTTGCCTTACGCCTACTGCCGAATTTTGCGATCTGTCGTAAGCCTGCGTAAGCACGTGGGGCCTTCCGTCTTAAGTGCAAGCATATCCATTGCGTTTTCTGCCGCGCGACTTGAGTGGAATGTTTCATTATTTCTGAAATATTATAGAAATGTTTTTCGTTGTATATCCTCACAATCGGTACTGAATTCACTGTAAAATTACTTGCTCACTTTTCGGAACTTCCGTTCATAGTAAATCGATACTATTTGAAGCTGTGGTAGACACGAGTCTAGTGTGCTTCACCTACAGCACCTTCTGTGTCAGTCTCGGTTCCTATGTCGCTGATTTCACAACTAACAGTTCGTTGTCTACTGAGTATACTGTCTGTTGCACGACACTATCCCTCCCACGCTGCTAAATGTAGGTCGTCGCAAAATATGACTGCAGTGGAACAAGGGCGTCTGCAGAAATTTCCCCAGGAGGTGGTGGTGGCATTGTTAGTGGTGTGTGTGTGTGTGTGTGTGTGTGTGTGTGTGTGTGTGTGTGTGTGTGTGTGTGTGTGCGTGTGTGTGTGGAGGCCATTACTATGAAATTCACGCAGTCCAGACCGCCAAGGAAAATAAACCTTGAGATTTGGAAAGGGTGTTGATCTTATACCGCTTATGCTGCATATTTCGAAATTCCACCTCTAAGGGGGATACACAGGAAATGAAAGGATTTTTGAAACATGTAGCTATTAAGGTAATTTTGAAGCTTGGCAGACGAAAACTTGTATCTGGTTTCTAGGTCAGAAATAAAGAAATATGTGTTCCAGTATTATTGGGAATTTAACCTCTATGAGGTGAAATAGTGGATGAACATTTTATTTTGAGATAAAAAATTATGGAAGAACTATGGAAGTATTTTTAAGGCTACATCTACGAAAATTGGTATTTGACTTCAAGGTTACAAATAAGAAAATACGTATTTTCGTGTTTTTGGAAGTTCAACCTCTAAGGGGATGAAATAGAGTGAGCTGGTGCGTTTCTGGCGCCAGTTTCCGTCGATCGTTGTTTCGATCTTTGAGTCGCGGTCCAGAGGACACTGCTCCCTAAGCGACTGTAGTAGTTCCCTGTGCGGCCCAACATCGGGCTTACCGCGCTTACACTGGACACAGTTGCCAACAAATCGCCTGCCATCACCATATAGGTTGGGCCAAAACATGTGTTCCCGAACTCGGTTCAAGGACTTGTAGAACCCCAAATGATCCCCTACCGCCGAATAGTGGAAATATCTGAGTGCCATGCTAACTCGTTCCTGTGGAATACAGACCTTCCCTTCACCACGGTTGTCTTCCCCTTTACACAAGACCCCCCCCCCCACCCCCCGAAGACCTCGCCATCCGCCAACTGCTGCCGAATCGGTCCCCACCCGGGGTCCTCAACCTGTTTGCCGGCTAAGTCGCAGAAGAAGCCGGGTGTCTCGGAGAGAAGGAAATTCTCCCCAAGATCCGGCTCCACGTGGCCCTTGCCTTCCCTAGACTCTACCGCGAACATACGGCTGAGAGCGTCGCCAATTCATTGTCTCTTCCACTAATATGCCGAACCTGGAGATAAGTCTTGTCATCTTAACTTCGGTATGATTTTTAGCGATCTTATTAATCAAAGTTTAAGGGCTGGCACTGGCCAAGTAACTCACGGAGGCTCATTGGTTTCAGTCCAGTTGTATTGCTCACCTGTTCTCCAGATAAGGTTGTGTAGTTTATGTCTCAGAGAAGTGTCTGCCCTTGATGTGTGTTTTGTTAGAGATAATTGGCAGCGGTCGACGCTAACATACTGCGAGCAGAGCACCACGGCGGCAGAGAGATATTTAAGGCCATGTCCTCTCCTTTACATCCTGGGTTATGTTGTCACTTTTGCGTGATTCCATCTTTCCGGTGCTGAACTATAGCATCCAAAGTTCAATTGCATTGCCAAGTTGAGTATATTTCTATGTCATTCTCTGCCTCGTGGATCTCTTGTATTGATTAGAATCCTTAGTCTGCTCGCGTCTATCGCCAATTCACGCGAAATATTGAAGCAACCTTATTTTAAGGGTATTGTCATATAGTCATGTTCTAGTTGTAATCATTCTAAGAATATTGTTGATTAATCAACTGAGTAAGTAAATTTGAAGGTCCGTTTGGTCAAAATTAAAGGACCCCCTTAATTGTTTTACTCATTTTTATACAGTTTTGTTTAGGAAAGTTGGCTAGCCGAACGTTAAATATCTGTATTCTTACGCTTAATCTGTTTCTCCCCTGATTGCAAGTAGTGAGAGTTCTGCTATGAATTTTATGGACATTTGTGCTATTTTAGTAAAGCTTTACCTAAGTATATTTACATAGTCATATTCAAATTTCAAGTTTTACGGGTCTCCTTCCACTTATTTATTATTTGTCCAACTGATCTGGCCTTGTAAGGCAGTCTCCTCTATTATTGTGATTGTGATTTTATAATGCTTTTGATTGTAATAAAATATGTAGCAACTACAACGGATTACTATTGTGATTTTGGTGTGTCACTACCATACCCCATTTCATAGAGGATGAAATGTTTCATGAAATATATGAAAACCTGTTTTTGATACATTCAACCATTAAGAGGGGTGGAATATAGGATGTAATGTTTTATGAAAGTATTTCAGTGCGAAAGAATTTTTAAAGCGAAATCTATGAAAATTGTGTTATTGAAAAATACGTGTTTCACTGTTTTTGGAACTACAACCTCCAAGAAGGTGCAATAGGAGCACAGGTTTCACTGACCCATAGCCTTCCAGCCCAACCTGCAAAGTATATGGACTTGAAATTTGATGAAGGTGTAAATCTTACGCTGAAAGCATCATTTAAGAAGAGATTGTTCGAAATTTCACTCCTAAGGGGGTGAAATATGGGTTGAAAGTTTTTTTTAATATATGTCCCTATGTCCCTATTGAAGCTATAACTACAAAACTACGAAAATTGATATTTGGTGTCTCAGTCAGAAACAAAAAAGAAACAAGTTTTTAGCATTTTCCGAAATTCTTCCATTGGGGGATAAAATAATTAGTGAAGGTTTTTTGAAAATAAATAATTATTAAAGAACTACTGAAGCATTTCTATAGCTACATCTATGAAAATAGGTATTTGACATCTCGGTTGGATGTAAAATAAATGTGTTTCGTTGCTTTTGGAAATTTAACTCACTAACAGAGTGAAATAGGGGATGAAATGTTTTATGAAATATTTCACTATGAAAGAATTTTTAGAATTAAATGGATGAAGATTTGAATTTGGCTCCTCGGCTCTAAATAGAAGAATATGTGTTTAATTGTTTTTGAAAACCCAACCCCTAAAGGGTGTGAGATGTTTCAGAAAATGGTTCATTATGAAAGGATTGCTAAATATATCTGACAATTCGTATTCGGCTAATGTGTTACAATTTTTAAAAACTACGTGTTTTTCTGGTTTTGGAACTTCGAGCATAAGGGGATGAAAATTTTAATGAAATATTTATTGCGTTATATTAAAATATTTTAAATCTGCATCTATGAAAACCGGTATTTCACTTCTCAATTAGATATAAAGAAATATGCGTTAGGGGATGAAAGACTCTACGGAGATATCACCACAAGAATACAAACGGCTTGATTAACAAAAACCTTGGACTCCAGCTGTCAGCATTGCTTTTTGATCATTCAGTAAAAGACCATGCTTCAACGGTGCTAAGTTTAGAAAGTTTAGAAAGTGTTGCAGTTTATAAAAGACATAAAAAAACGATTAAAGAAAAAAATTCTTTGCAGACCATGAACGGTCTACGCAAGTAGAGAAGCGGATGATAAGCTAGCTCTTTATGCAAATGAGTTGGTCAGTGTACGTTCCGAGACATGTCATGCAGCAGGAACGGAATCCTATAGTTGCTACGATTGGCTAAAGGAAAAGTTTTGCAGAATCACTCGAAATCACTTCTGCAAGTGGCTAAGAATCTCGTAATGAATAAAAATTCTGTACTGAGAATTCCAAGGTGGGAGATGCAAGATTCCTCCCTCCCCCTTCCCCCTCCTCACAATGCTATCCTTCTTTACCTACAGCAAAAAATAAATAAATTAATTAATAAACAAAACTAGAGAAATTTCTACTGTGAAACTATTTGCATACAAGAGAACGGCCCTTGAAATTTAACTCTTCAAAGTTTTAAGCCCTGCTCATTCCGGATATTGATTAGAAAGTGTTAATCCACAGGTGAAACCTGAGTATATAATCCCTGTGACATTTGATCAACGGTGTTCCATAAGGACAGGTTCTCATTCAAAACGTTCGAAAATTCAATTTCTTTGTAGTTGCATTTTTTAAAGGTGTACTTGTCTAGACTCTTGGAACGGAAAGGTTTTTTTTTTAATCCGTGCTTTACACAAGTTTCTACAGTCCATTGTTTGAAGCAGTGTCACGGCTGCCATGAGCCGCGCGGGGTACCCGCCATGTCTCCAACGCCTTGTCACGGTTCGCGCGGCTCCCCCCGTTGGAGGTTCGAGTCCTCCCTCGGGCATGGTTGTGTGTGTGTGTTGTCCTTATCATAAGTTACTGTAAGTAGTGTGTAAACATAGGGACTGATGGTTCAAATGGTTCTGAGCACTTTGGGACTTAACATCTGAGGTCATCAGTTTCCTAGAACTTAGAACGACTTAAACCTAACTAAATTAAGGACATCACACACATCCATGCTCGAGGCAGGATTTGAACCTGCGACCGTAGCGGGCGCGTGGCTCCCGACTGAAGCTTCTACAACCGCTCGGCCACATCGGCCGGTCTGTCATGTATTCTAGAAGAGCTGCACGGTCGTCGGTGGCGCCTGTTCTTTCGAGAAGAGTTACTATCTTCATATCTATGGTTAAACGTTACCCAGCCATTGACCTTCGTCTGTGCGAATGCGCACAGGTTGCCGGAACTCACCTTAGTGTGAGCCAGTAATGAGTGGATGGACAAATACCTATTAAGTACATTACGTAATCGGATTGTGGACGTTTGAGGATGTGAGTCTCACGGGAAGCGTGCGAGGGATAAATTCCTGCAGTCCTGATGTTCATTTGTGCCCTCGATGGCTCAGATGGATTGGGCGTCTGCCATGTAAGCAGGAGATCTTGGGTTCGAGTCCCAGTAGGGGCACACTTTTCAGCTGTCCCCATCGAAGTATATCAACAACACCTGTTGGCAGCTGAGGGTTTCAATTAATTATCAGTTGTGAAGGTGATTCGATGAACCCTTTGCCAGGAACTTTAATGTGTTTTGCAGGGTATCCATATAGATGTAGATGATAACTCGTCCCGTGTCGCACGTGCTCAAAATGATTCATACTGCAGAATGCATGCAAACATACTCACCGAAAATACGGACGAATATCAAGTGCAGGCTGCCGAGTGCTGCATATCCAGCTTAGACAGATCGGCTTTTCATCTACATCTACATGACTACATCTACATGACTACTCTGCAATTCACATTTAAGTGCTTGGCAGAGGGTTCATCGAACCACAATCATACTATCCCTCTACTATTCCACTCCCGAACAGCGAGCGGGAAAAACGAACACCTAAACCTTTCTGTTCGAGCTCTGATTTCTCTTATTTTATTTTGATGATCATTCCTACCTATGTAGGTTGGGCTCAACAAAATATTTTCGCATTCGGAACAGAAAGTTGGTGACTGAAATTTCGTAAAAAGGTCTCGCCGCGACGAAAAACGTCTATGCTGTAATGACTTCCATCCCAACTCGTGTATCATATCTGCAACACTCTCTCCCCTATAACGCGATAATACAAAACGAGCTGCCCTTCTTTGCACCCTCTCGATGTCCTCCGTCAATCCCACCTGGTAAGGATCCCACACCGCGCAGCAATATTCTAACAGAGGACGAACGAGTGTAGTGTAAGCTGTCTCTTTAGTGGACTTGTTGCATCTTCTAAGTGTCCTGCCAATGAAACGCAACCTTTGGCTCGCCTTCCCGACAATATTATCTATGTGGTCCTTCCACCTGAAGTTGTTTGTAATTTTAACACCCAGGTACTTAGTTGAATTGACTGCCTTGAGAATTGTACTATTTATCGAGTAATCGAATTCCAACGGATTTCTTTTGGAACTCATGTGGACAATCTCACACTTTTCGTTATTTAGCGTCAACTGCCACCTGACACACCATACAGCAATCTTTTCTAAATCGCTTTGCAGCTGATACTGGTCTTCGGATGACCTTACTAGACGGTAAATTACAGCATCATCTGCGAACAACCTAAGAGAACTGCTCAGATTGTCACCCAGGTCATTTATATAGATCAGGAACAGTAGAGGTCCCAGGACGCTTCCCTGGGGAACACCTGATATCACTTCAGTTTCACTCGATGATTTGCCGTCTATTACTGCGAACTGCGACCTTCCTGCCAAGAAGAACAGGAAGTTGCTGTCTAGGAACAATCAGAGGTAGAGGAAGGGTTGATAAATACTCCTTGAATTGCAGACTAAACGTAAATAACGAAAATACAATTTTGGTAAAAATTTGTCAAAAATACTCGTTTGCCCTCCGTATTGGATTAGCTGTTTTGAATATTGAAAATCTGACTTCAGATTCGTTTTCAGCGACATTAAGAATATATATGTAACACTCAGTTCATGCAAATCGAAGTAATAATATAACTAAATGTTTTCCCTAAACTTTGAACACTTTTTTTTCGAGTAACGATTTTCTCAGAACGGCATGCAGTATAAATTAAAAGTGGTTCGATCTCTTAACTTCTACCTCTGACCCCTAAAAGTAAACACTTTTCTTAGGAACTTATAGCTATAATATGACATTTGTTAATATTAACTAATTTTTGTGTAGGCATAAGGCGTGAAACAAACCCCCCAAAATCGAACTCAAAGTTCGAATTAGCACTGTATCGTTAAATTTAAGGTTGTTTCATTGCGGTTAGGTATGCGCTCCCATAAATTTTATGTATTATCGACTGATGTTATCCATTTTCAATTTCAAAGAAATAATGTAGTATCAACTGATGTTACCCATTTTTGAATTCAGGTAACATCTCAGGTGCCACACTGCACGCACTCTACGTACTCCAGTCTCGCAGGCCCTTGATCAAATCATAATTACGGGCGCCATTTTTTATTGAAAATCTAAAATTAAGCTCATAGTATTATCACTCGTAATTCCCAAACAGATCCTTCGAATGTATTTTCATTGTCTCAAAAAAAAATTTCAAATGTACCCTTTTTTGCTCATTTGTATGAGAACCTGGCCGTAACGCCGGAATATAGTCACGAGATTTTTTTTCAGAGATGCTGTACGTTCGCGAGAAGACTTTCGTTCTGCGCGTGTCGAAGAACATTCCTCAGATATTACTGTGTGTGTGCTACTCAGTCGTGCCATTTAAGTGTACATCTTTGCATAGTTTTCCTTTCACGATGTAAACAGTGTTCCGCTCAGTTGCTAACTGGCCAGTGAGTGGTTCCGAAGGTATCGGATGTGCGGTGCGTTCGGTCTGCTAGGACAACAGCAGACTAGCGTGGTGCGATGGCAGAAGCAGACACTGAGGGAGCTAGCTGCTGGGACGCCAGCGAACAATTTATGCCAAGTAAGACGAAGAGGACTATTCTAAAATTACGAGCCGTCTCAAAAGTGTTTACCATTGGTAAATCTTGCACTTGAGTCTGACAAAACTGGCAGTTTTGCCTACAGATACATTACAGAGAGAGATACAGGAAATCCCCCCACCCCCCTCAATGAATTTTTGGTTGTGATGACAGGCCGATTGGTAGTGTAGCCCGAGATCTAAGTTAGGTTGGAAGGTGGTAATTTGATTGAGAGTTGTTTACGCCAACGATTATGAATGCCGACTAAACGTTGTGCGAGCAGATTGCCCTGTAGCGTAGCCTAGTGTTTCCGCCCGCGCCACATTTAACACACATTCTCTAACTGTGTACAAAAGTCTCACAACAGCAACGATAACTACGTTTCTTGTGGGGGGAGGGTAGAGTCCACTATGTAACTTTCACTGCAAATTTTAGTAACCGCCGAAACTAACCGAAATAGAAGCGTAATTTTAACTATATTTCCTTTTGTGGGAAAATAATGGTTCTCCTCTTTCGGCAGCAACTGTAATATGTAGGCGACTTATTAGTTTTTTTTAAAACTATGAATCATGATTTCAATAGACGCAGTGCTTTTTTTACGTTACCTGATTTGTGGTCTATAGTAAACAATGCAACGAACTGGTAAATTCTTTAAAGTTTGACGTGTGTTACATAGACGACGTCTGCAATGTTCGTAAAGCCAAGTTTGCATATATTCGGTGTCTGTTTTTTTGGCCATGTACTGTATAATTAAGGGGAGGAGGATTATGTTCAAGGAGCAGTGTATTAGCAGTCTATGGAGAAATTGAGAATTTCGATCTAACGAACGGCATGCTCGGGCAGTTCGTGCTATTCTGTTGACCACTGTGTAATTCGGACACAGTGATCATTCCCTCTCCCTAGTAACCAGGGGACTCGGGTGCTAATCCTGGTCTGGCACAAATTTTCAACAGTGCCCATTGACTAAAGTCTGTGACCATTGTCAGCTAATGTCATTGTTTCGGTGTTAAATTGTATTTTGTTTACGATACGTAGTTTAGCTTTTTCATGGATAACAGCTTTGAAAAGCGTATAGGTTATATTGATATTCTCTCGTCGTTAGTCCAAGGCAACTATAGCGATTTATAAACACAGCTGTAGTTCGTATTAAGCCTACATACGTAATTGTGTCCTGTTTTTCTTTACCAAGAATTACTTCGTAAGTAATTCCCCTGTAGTGGTATTTTGTTTTAGTATTTTGTTTAAATATTTATAGACTGCAGGCTTGGATGAAATATGAAACACATGTCCGAAGTTCTTGTTGATTCTGCAGATACTGTTTCATCCGTACTAGGGGCCAAAACATTTCATCTAATACAGAAGGACACAATTTGTCTCGAGATTTAGCAATTTTTCGTAATAGTTGCCTTGCTTCGATATATTTTTCTCTAATTCTTGTTTGGATTTAATCTTAAAACACACTAACTCTTCCACCAGTTATTCGATATGTTGTTTCATCCCTTTCGTAGCCTAGAGTTCCTAAACGGTCGATAATATTAATAATTTCCTTTCTCAATTTTATTTTCTGTAAAATCTCCTGTTTATGGTTATTGCTAACGTGTTTCACGTTCTCACTTTTATTATTTTTATTTTTCTAGTTTTGTGACTGGTAGCCAAATGTTCTTTGAATCTGGTTTTTAATTCTGAAATAGTAACAGATGAAGGTCAAGAGAAGATTGCGATATATTTGAGGAGAGTGGCTTGGAGATTTTCTATAATAGACGTACACAGGTCATGGGGATCCTTACCTATATAAATTTACTTCGAGTGTGATGTAGCCCATTCTCTTGTCATGATCTCGGCCGTATCGTAGCACATTGTCTCGGTTAGGTTGGAGATTTCTGTTGAGAGTTGCCGAAGTCAACGAAAGTGATTACAAAGTAAAGACTGTGCTAACAGAACGATCTGTAGCGTAGTCCAACACGTTCTTTCTGTCCTTTTAAAGCCTCTTTTAATTAAAAATAACTAAAGCTGCAAGATACAATCACAAAAACTGTGTTACGTAATAGAGTAATCCCAGACTATTGTTGTGTAAGTTGTGTGCGTACAGTATTTTTTTTTGTCAGTGAATATACATTTTTTTACTCATTTGCTGGGTTTCAGTTTTCCCCTTTAACGGCAAAAAACCTTTTCCTGTGAAGGGCCCATTAGCTTGTCGGTTATATTTGTGACTTTCTCGACGGTCAGTAATTTCGTGATAGTCCATCCACCGGCGTCATTGTTAACATCGAATATAGATTTAAGTATTAGGAAGGCTAATATGAAGCTAATGCATGAGTAGGTCTAACAATTAATAAAAATAGAAATGTGGGTAAGATACTACAAACAGCATAGTGAACGCATTGTTGTGGCCAAGATAGCCACGAATCCCACGCCTACCAAAGTCGTAAAAGTAGTCCGCAGATGATTATGAAACTGATGGAATGTGTGATGAGATAAAAGAAATCATTCAGATAGTGATGGGAGATGAAAATTTAATATTAATGGGTGACTGGAATTCGACAGTAGGAAATGGAAGAAAAGGAAACGTAGTAGGTGAATATGGAATGGGGGTAAAAAATGAAAGAGGAAGCCGCCTGGTAGGTTTTTTCCCAGAGCATAACTTAATCATAGCTAACACTTGGTTCAAAAATCATAAAAGACCTGGAGATACTGCAATATTTCATATAGATTATATAATGGTAAGACAGAGATTTAGGAACCAGATTTTAAATTGTATGACATTTCCAGGGGCAAATGTGGTCTCTGATCACAGTATATTGATTATGAACTGTAGATAAAAACTGAAGAAACTGGAAAAAGGTGGGAATTTAAGGAGATGGGACCCGAAAGAACTAACAGAATCAGAAGTTGTACAGTGTTTCAGGAAGAGCATTAGGGAACGATCTACAGGAATGGGGGAAAGTAATACAGTGTGATGGGGGATCTGAGTGGTGTACTGTCAAGGGGGAGGGGGATCCTCAGGGATCAGTGTTGGGGCCGCTCCTGTTCCTTATTTATATAAATGATATGCCCTCAAGTATTACGGGTAACTCAAAAATATTTCTGTTTGCTGATGACACTAGCTTGGTAGTAAAGGATGTTGTGTGCAACATTGACTCCATTTCAAGTAGTGCAGTACATGACCTCAGTCAATGGCTTATAGAAAATAAACTAACGTTAAATCACAGTAAGATTCAGTTTTTACAGTTTCTAACACACAATTCAACAAAACCTGACGTTTTAATCTCACAGCATGGGCATATGATTAGTGATACTAAACGGTTCAAATTCCTAGGTGTTCAAATAAATAGTAAGGTGTTGTGGAAAGCCCACGTTCAGGATCTTGCTCAAAGACTTAATACTGCCATTTTCACTATTCGAACGGTACCGAAAGTGAGTGATACTTCGACAAGTAAATTAGTCTACTTTGCCTATTTCCATTCACTTATGTCATATGGTATTATGTTTTTGGGTAACTCTTCCCATTCTAGAAGGATATTTTTGGCTCAGAAACTGGAGGTTCGGGCAAAAAGTGGTGTGAGTTCACGAACCACTTGTCGACCTCTGTTCAGGGAGTCTGGGTATTTTGACCTTGGCCTCTCAATATGTATATTCCTTATTGTCGTTTCTTGTTACCAATATTAGTTTATTTCCAACAATAAGCAGCTTTCACTCGGTTAATACTCGGCAGAAGTCAAACTCCCATTTGGTTCGGACTTCCTTAATTCTTGTGCAAAAATGTGTGCAGTATACTGCTGCATCCATTTTCAATAAGCTGCCACTCGAATTCAAAAATCTTTGCAGTAATCCACGCGCTTTCAAATCGAAACTGGAGTGTTTCCTCATGGGTCACTCCTTTTATCCTGTCAAGGAGTTAATTGAAAAATTAAGCTGATTCTCATTGTACTGCTGATAGCGTTTGCTTAAACTTATGGACTGATTTTCTCTCAGGTTCATGAACATGTATTTTTATCTGTTATTACTTTTATGTTGTAAGTTCATGTGTCGCCCTAACCGCCGTCTGCTTCACGTCTGCTGTTCAGCGAGCTACCTTAATTTAAGTATTAACTGTATTTTTCTTACTTGTCACTTCTTCTTCCGTGTGTTTTTGCTTTTAGGAAGCTTTAATTGTCGAGTGCTAGTAATAGAGTTACATAGATTTCGTGTTTGTTTTGAATACAGTCAGAGAGAGTCCTTGTAGTCAGCCATAGTGCCAGTAATGCTAGTGTTTGTTTTGAATACAGTCCAGAGACAGGTAGTACTATTTTCATTGTTTTCTACAAGAAGTCGTTAGCAATCACAGTTTAGTCAGTAATCAGCCACCTTTAGTGAATTAGCAGTCTACTTAAAAGTTGAAACTTCCTGGCAGATTAAAACTGTGTGCCCGACCGAGACTCGAACTCGGGACCTTTGCCTTTCGCGGGCAAGTGCTCTACCAACTGAGCTACCGAAGCACGACTCACGTCCGGTACTCACAGCTTTACTTCTGCCAGTATCCGTCTCCTACCTTCCAAACTTTACAGAAGCTCTTCTGCGAAACGTGCAGAACTAGCACTCCTGAAAGAAAGGATACTGCGGAGACATGGCTTAGCCACAGCCTGGGGGATGTTTCCAGAGTGAGATTTTAACTCTGCAGCGGAGTGTGCGCTGATATGAAACTTCCTGGCAGATTAAAACTGTGTGCCCGACCGAGACTCGAACTCGGGACCTTTGCCTTTCGCGGGCAAGTGCTCTACCAACTGAGCTACCGAAGCACGACTCACGTCCGGTACTCACAGCTTTACTTCTGCCAGTATCCGTCTCCTACCTTCCAAACTTTACAGAAGCTCTTCTGCGAAACGTGCAGAACTAGCACTCCTGAAAGAAAGGATACTGCGGAGACATGGCTTAGCCACAGCCTGGGGGATGTTTCCAGAATGAGATTTTCACTCTGCAGCGGAGTGTGCGCTGATATGAAACTTCCTGGCAGATTAAAACTGTGTGCCCGACCGAGACTCGAACTCGGGACCTTTGCCTTTCGCGGGCAAGTGCTCTACCAACTGAGCTACCGAAGCACGACTCACGTCCGGTACTCACAGCTTTACTTCTGCCAGTATCCGTCTCCTACCTTCCAAACTTTACAGAAGCTCTTCTGCGAAACGTGCTGAACTAGCACTCCTGAAAGAAAGGATACTGCGGAGACATGGCTTAGCCACAGCCTGGGGGATGTTTCCAGAATGAGATTTTCACTCTGCAGCGGAGTGTGCGCTGATATGAAACTTCCTGGCAGATTAAAACTGTGTGCCCGACCGAGACTCGAACTCGGGACCTTTGCCTTTCGCGGGCAAGTGCTCTACCTACTGAGCTACCGAAGCACGACTCACGTCCGGTACTCACAGCTTTACTTCTGCCAGTATCCGTCTCCTACCTTCCAAACTTTACAGAAGCTCTTCTGCGAAACGTGCAGAACTAGCACTCCTGAAAGAAAGGATACTGCGGAGACATGGCTTAGCCACAGCCTGGGGGATGTTTCCAGAGTGAGATTTTCACTCTGCAGCGGAGTGTGCGCTGATATGAAACTTCCTGGCAGATTAAAACTGTGTGCCCTACCGAGACTCGAACTCGGGACCTTTGCCTTTCGCGGGCAAGTGCTCTACCAACTGAGCTACCGAAGCACGACTCACGTCCGGTACTCACAGCTTTACTTCTGCCAGTATCCGTCTCCTACCTTCCAAACTTTACAGAAGCTCTTCTGCGAAACGTGCAGAACTAGCACTCCTGAAAGAAAGGATACTGCGGAGACATGGCTTAGCCACAGCCTGGGGGATGTTTCCAGAATGAGATTTTCACTCTGCAGCGGAATGTGCGCTGATATGAAACTTCCTGGCAGATTAAAACTGTGTGCCCGACCGAGACTCGAACTCGGGACCTTTGCCTTTCGCGGGCAAGTGCTCTACCAACTGAGCTACCGAAGCACGACTCACGTCCGGTACTCACAGCTTTACTTCTGCCAGTATCCGTCTCCTACCTTCCAAACTTTACAGAAGCTCTTCTGCGAAACGTGCTGAACTAGCACTCCTGAAAGAAAGGATACTGCGGAGACATGGCTTAGCCACAGCCTGGGGGATGTTTCCAGAATGAGATTTTCACTCTGCAGCGGAGTGTGCGCTGATATGAAACTTCCTGGCAGATTAAAACTGTGTGCCCGACCGAGACTCGAACTCGGGACCTTTGCCTTTCGCGGGCAAGTGCTCTACCAACTGAGCTACCGAAGCACGACTCACGTCCGGTACTCACAGCTTTACTTCTGCCAGTATCCGTCTCCTACCTTCCAAACTTTACAGAAGCTCTTTTGCGAAACGTGCAGAACTAGCACTCCTGAAAGAAAGGATACTGCGGAGACATGGCTTAGCCACAGCCTGGGGGATGTTTCCAGAATGAGATTTTCACTCTGCAGCGGAGTGTGCGCTGATATGAAACTTCCTGGCAGATTAAAACTGTGTGCCCGACCGAGACTCGAACTCGGGACCTTTGCCTTTCGCGGGCAAGTGCTCTACCAACTGAGCTACCGAAGCACGACTCACGTCCGGTACTCACAGCTTTACTTCTGCCAGTATCCGTCTCCTACCTTCCAAACTTTACAGAAGCTCTTCTGCGAAACGTGCAGAACTAGCACTCCTGAAAGAAAGGATACTGCGGAGACATGGCTTAGCCACAGCCTGGGGGATGTTTCCAGAATGAGATTTTCACTCTGCAGCGGAGTGTGCGCTGATATGAAACTTCCTGGCAGATTAAAACTGTGTGCCCGACCGAGACTCGAACTCGGGACCTTTGCCTTTCGCGGGCAAGTGCTCTACCAACTGAGCTACCGAAGCACGACTCACGTCCGGTACTCACAGCTTTACTTCTGCCAGTATCCGTCTCCTACCTTCCAAACTTTACAGAAGCTCTTCTGCGAAACGTGCAGAACTAGCACTCCTGAAAGAAAGGATACTGCGGAGACATGGCTTAGCCACAGCCTGAGGGATGTTTCCAGAATGAGATTTTCACTCTGCAGCGGAGTGTGCGCTGATATGAAACTTCCTGGCAGATTAAAACTGTGTGCCCGACCACTTGCCCGCGAAAGGCAAAGGTCCCGAGTTCGAGTCTCGGTCGGGCACACAGTTTTAATCTGCCAGGAAGTTTCATATCAGCGCACACTCCGCTGCAGAGTGAAAATCTCATTCTGGAAACATCCCCCAGGCTGTGGCTAAGCCATGTCTCCGCAGTATCCTTTCTTTCAGGAGTGCTAGTTCTGCACGTTTCGCAGAAGAGCTTCTGTAAAGTTTGGAAGGTAGGAGACGGATACTGGCAGAAGTAAAGCTGTGAGTACCGGATGTGAGTCGTGCTTCGGTAGCTCAGTTGGTAGAGCACTTGCCCGCGAAAGGCAAAGGTCCCGAGTTCGAGTCTCGGTCGGGCACACAGTTTTAATCTGCCAGGAAGTTTCATATCAGCGCACACTCCGCTGCAGAGTTAAAATCTCATTCTGGAAACATCCCCCAGGCTGTGGCTAAGCCATGTCTCCGCAGTATCCTTTCTTTCAGGAGTGCTAGTTCAGCACGTTTCGCAGAAGAGCTTCTGTAAAGTTTGGAAGGTAGGAGACGGATACTGGCAGAAGTAAAGCTGTGAGTACCGGACGTGAGTCGTGCTTCGGTAGCTCAGTTGGTAGAGCAATTGCCCGCGAAAGGCAAAGGTCCCGAGTTCGAGTCTCGGTCGGGCACACAGTTTTAATCTGCCAGGAAGTTTCATATCAGCGCACACTCCGCTGCAGAGTGAAAATCTCATTCTGGAAACATCCCCCAGGCTGTGGCTAAGCCATGTCTCCGCAGTATCCTTTCTTTCAGGAGTGCTAGTTCTGCACGTTTCGCAGAAGAGCTTCTGTAAAGTTTGGAAGGTAGGAGACGGATACTGGCAGAAGTAAAGCTGTGAGTACCGGACGTGAGTCGTGCTTCGGTAGCTCAGTTGGTAGAGCACTTGCCCGCGAAAGGCAAAGGTCCCGAGTTCGAGTCTCGGTCGGGCACACAGTTTTAATCTGCCAGGAAGTTTCATATCAGCGCACACTCCGCAGCAGAGTGAAAATCTCATTCTGGATACTTAAAAGTTGATTAAGTCTCTTCGGTAAATTGATTCCTTAGGATGGATAGGATGTGTGACTGCTGTGTACGGACGCTGGCCACTCTTCGCGAACAGCTGAGCGTGTTGATGGCCGCGGTCAGCCATCTTCAGGCTGCTGCCTCGGAGTGTAGCGGCAGTGGGGAGTCTGGTGCGTCGCATGGTGCACCTCAGGTGTTAGATGCTTCACCCACTGTCCCTGCTGTCGAGACATCTTCGCGGGTACCGGGCACAGTTGGGCCAATGTGGAGGCTGGCCGTGTGGCATCGCCTGCTCTGCCTGTGAATGGACATGTGGCTGCTCCTTCAGCAAGGTCCGAGCAGGCACACGGGGGGAGGAGTTTATTAGTTATTGGGAGCTCCAACGTTAGGCTGGTGATGGAGCCCCTTAGGGAAATAGCGGAAAGGTCGGGGAAGAAGGCCAGTGTTCACTCTGTCTGCTTGCCGGGGGGTCTCATTCGAGATGTGGAGGGGGCCCTACTGGCGGCGATAGAGAGCACTGGGTGCACCCGACTGCAAATTGTTGCTGATGTCGGCACCAATGACTCCTGCCGTCTGGGTTCAGAGGTCATCCTCATTTCGTACAGGCGGTTGGCGGATTTTATGAAGGCAGAAAGCCTCGCTCGCGGGGTGGAATCAGAGCTAACTATTTGTAGTATCGTTCCCAGAACCGATCGCGGTCCTCTGGTTTGGAGCCGAGTGGAAGGCTTAAACCAGAGGCTCAGAAGATTCTTCGGAGAGCTGGGGTGCAAATTTCTCGACCTCCGCAATAGGGTGCAGAAATGTAGGGTCCCCCTGAATAGGTCAGGCATGCACTACACGCCGGAAGCGGCTACGAGGGTAGCGGAGTACGTGTGGAGTGCACATGGGGTATTTTTTAGGTTAGAGAATTCCCTCCCTAGACCCGACAAGACGCCTCCTGAGACGCGGCAAGGCAGGAGTAGGCAAAATGCAACAGGGAATAACAATATTAATGTGCTAATAGTAAACTGACTACGAGACAAGAAAAAATGTATTCATAGGTGAAAGCTCAAAGCTACGGGTAAAATGTCCCTAGGCTTATCGTCTCAAAGAAGAGATGGCACAGAGAAACAAGTGGGCATGTCTTACATAGCAAGCAGCCATTTAAACCGACATTTAGGACCTTCAAATAAGGATTTGGACTAAAATACTTTCATATTCGCACTAAGTGTAAATAAAACTGGTACAATCACCAATAAACAAAATTATTTTCATTGTTTTCGGGGTTCCTTTTGCCTTTCGGAATAAATATATTGCGAATCAGTAGTTAACATGCCTGGTTCCCCAAACAGGAGACGACTAGAAACTTCCGAAATGTGGTGGTGTAGAAGAATGCTAAAAAAGCTTTGATCGAATAGCTGAAGGGGAGATACGAAATCAGATTAGGGAGCAGAGAAATTAATGGCACAAATTGACAAAAAGAAGCGATCGTGGGTAAATGTCATATTTCGATTCCACCCATCCACTGTGACCCATGACGTTCTGCATGACGTTGATTAGTTGCATTTCGAAGGATACCAGTGGCCTTATTAAATGTTAACTGTGATTGCCTTCGTTTCTAGAACAATTTATAATGTTCGTTAACTATGATTTTTTTTCGGAATATATCGTGATGAACTCTGGGAGGAACCACTGAACACAGCTTAAATTGTCGTTGAAGAAACGAGTAGTGATTGTATTTTTATCTTTCTTATCCGACACGTTGGGGTATCCAAGGTATAATGGGGTACACAGTTGAAAACTTTGATTAAATGTACAAAATTGATAAATAAGAGAGCTACAAATTTTTATATTAACACATTATGATGTATTAATCAGAAAAATACAAGAACATTGCCATAAAATAAAACAACAATATTTTCTGACTCAAAAACAGAAATTTATATCATTTGCACGCGGTAGAATGGGGTGGTAAATACAAGTGATTACAAAAACGTATAAAATTATCGGAAATGCAGAAAATATTGGCTTGCTCGGAATTTTTTTTAGTTCAAAGTGAGTATTAATGTCAAACTACAGTTTTCATGTATCGTATCCTTTTCTTGAGGCTGTTTACAAAATTCACACACGGGGAGACACTCATCATCTTCGCTATCTATTCCTGCACAAGAATCGTGTGTCCATTTTTTGCACGTGGAACAAGCTACCCAACCTCCAACTGATTTTGAATATAACCCACCACAATATACACATTGACAGTCAGAACTTTCCTCGTAATCACTCTCGTTAGTATTGTATTCTCTCTCCTTTTTTCCATTTACCTTCAGATTCTTTCTCTCTTTTTTGAGTTCTTAACTTTATTCTCTTTCGCAAAAAGTTTTCTGTTTGCTCTTTCTTCTTTGTCAAAGTTCTTTTTTCTGTTTCTCCCATTAATGACTTTTAACTCTTTTTTTGTACGGCGAATCAGTTAAAACAACGTTCTTCCCCATTTTCAGTCTCGCTCTTTTCTTGCTTTCGTTAACTTTTGACAAGAAAATCAGAATCTCAGGTGAAATATGAAATGAGGAGGTTGTGTTGTCAGTTGTCATCCAAGAGCACCCAAGATTAGAACAATTAGCCCCAATAACTTTGTTATTCTTAGGCGGCAGTTCATTGTAACAAATAGCTGAAACCTCGTCCGCTTGATTATCCAGCCCGTTTGAGTCGTCTTTTTCAGCTGGTGTGCTAGGTGGAGGCAATTACAATTGTTCAGATATAATAACCCCTTTATCTGACGGCCTATCACGTCCGCTGTCAGTTGTGTGTGCCGGGAGGAAGTGTGCGTCGTGAATATGGATGGGTCCGTGGGCCATATTGCAGTAGCTTCGAAACCTTTAATAGCGGTTTTCATTTTTGCGCTTTAGACGAAAGCTGAACCAAAAAGCGTTGAAATTTGAAAGACAGTTACGACTTTCCCTGCGTGGCTTCGCAGCCATTTTCGAAGCTGATCACTATAACGAGGATTTATAAAACAAACATCAAGCGGCTGAAGTCTGTGAGAGCAATGTGGTGGTGAAGAAACGCCACTCTCCCTCGCGTTGTCCATAACGTCATTGTTCGTGGTATGAGCTGAGTGGCCATCTGATATAAGGAGAACTGGGACGTGCTTTGATGCCTTAGAAAATACCACAAATTGTGGAAACCATACAAAGAATGACTCTGTGGCCATCCATGCGGTGCTGTGGACCTCAGCGCAACCTCCTGCTGCCAGTCCTAACTCAAATTCTTTCTGCTTCTTCTTTCGTGGAAAAATAATCGTAGGAGGAATGTCAGCTCCGCTTGCTGAAGTACTAATGAGGCTGGTTGCAGTTTCGCCCCTTTTTGCAGAGGTTAACGATCGCACTGGACGGTTCCCTTTGCAAGCTGCGATGTTCGATTGGTTTTTAGCATTAACCGAGACGCCTGTTCCATCACAATTAGTTATTTGAGAAGTCATTAGTTTGTGATTGTCAGTTACATTTGTTAGCAACGAAAAAAACCTATCGACAGCTACTTTGTTAAAATCAATGATTATTGTACTAGATTCTGCTTCGGGCTTGCGAACAAATCCGAATTTGCTTCTTCATTGTTTCATGATGTAATAAAGATTTCTATTTGTTTTGCTCGAAATTTTCGAAAAGGTATCTGGGGAACGTGCAAAAATTGAAATGGCAAAACTGTGCACCTGCCGAAATACGAGTGCGTATACTCATTTGAAAAAATGTTCCTAAACTGCTTCTGATACGCTAGAGGTTACCGCACAGTAAACAGCAATTGTAGTTGACCGTTTGCCTGCACCGTATAGAGTACGGCCAATAAAATATTTTTGTAGGGAGGACACATCATCTCATCCTGAATGAAGAGTTCATCTATAAGTGTAAATGTAACCACTTGTGCCAGAGGGAGTGTGTTGGTAGCCTTACTGTTCATGTTGTATATTAACATTACAGATAATATAAGTAAGCTCACATATTTCGAAAATGATGCAGTTATCGACATAGAGGTAACAAAGTCCGTGTGAAGCGATATACACATACAGGGGATAATAAAAATGTGACCACCTATACTTGCATCTACATGGATACTCTGCAAATCACATTTAAGTGCCTGGCAGATTGTTCATCGAACCACCTTCACAAGTCTCTATTATTCCAATCTCGCATAGCACCCGGAAAGAATGATCACCTGTGTCTTTCCATACGAGCTCTGACTTCCCTTATTTTATCGTTGTGGTCGTTTCTCCCTACGTAGGTCGGTGTCAACAAAATATTTTCGCATTCGGAGGAAAAAGTTGGTGATTGGAATTTCGTGAGAAGATTCCGTCGCAAAGAAAAACGCTTTTCTTTTAATGATGTCCAGCCAAAATCCTGTATCATTTGTGTGACACACTCTCTCATATTTCGCGATAATAGGAGGACGTGCTGCCTTTCATTGGACTTTTTAGATCTACTCCGTCAGTCCTATCTTGTAAGGATCCCACATTTCCCAGCAGTATTCTAAAAGAGGACGGACAAGCGTAGTGTAGGCAGTGTCCTTTCTAGGTCTGTTACGTTTTCTAAGTGTTGTGCCAATAAAACGCAGTCTTTGGTTAGCCTTAACCGCAACATTTTCTATGTGTTCTTTCCAATTTAAGTTGTTCGTTATTGTATAATAATAATGGCGTGTGACGAGGGCCTCCCATCGGGTAGACCGTTCGCCTGGTGCAAGTCTTTCGATTTGACGCCACTTCGGCGACTTGCGCGTCGATGGGGATGAAATGATGATTAGTACAACACAACACCCAGTCCCTGGGCGAAGAAAATCTCCGACCCAGCCGGGAATCGAAGGAATCTTAGGATTGACAGTCTGTCGTGCTGACCACTCAGCTACCGGGGGCGGACGTTAGTTATTGTAATACCTTGTTATTTAGTTGACTTTACGGCTTTTAGATTAGACTGCAACTTCTCTCATAGTGATTAGTCCATTCTGCTTCACCAGCAATATTGCGGGATCAGTAACGACCTGATTTGTTGATATTGCGGGCGTACCTTAACTGGCTTCTGTCTTCATTGATTAGCGGCTACCTTTGAAATGGTTGTACCACTCCTTTAGCCCTGCAGTACCCATTACTTTGTCCACAAACACACGATGGTTTCAACTTGAGAATCGCCAAGCTTGGAGCCAAATGTGATGTAAAGACGTCATTTTGCTCAGAATACTAAATCCAACGTGTACGACTTGCAAGTGTTCCGAAGTAGTGGAGAAAATCAGGTATGTGTGCTAAATATGCCTGAAAACATGAGCCCATGCGCACCCTGATACCATTGTTGATTTCAACAATTAAAAAAGGTCGGATATTTTTTGAACAGCTCATGTATATAAGCCATCGCCAGTGATGTCGAAAGAGCAAGATACCCCTAACTACGCCAGTTGATTAGGTAGTTCGAATGGAGCGGTCTATTGTCTGACGTATCTCCATAACAGCTCCGAACCGAATACCCCAAAGTTCGACAAATGGTTCAAATGGCTCTGAGCACTATGGGTCTTAACATCTATGGTCATCAGTCTCCTAGAACTTAGAACTACGTAAACATAACTAACCTAAGGACATCACACAACACCCAGCCATCACGAGGCAGACAAAATCCCTGACCCCGCCGTGAATCGAACCCGGGAACCCAGACGCGGAAAGCGAGAACGCTACCTTCACGTCAGGAATCAAGCTGAGCTCAGAAGGGCGCAAGTCCGGGTCTGTCTCAGGCCGATACTGATCTTCGGCCTGACGTGGCTGCTTGTCCTGTTCCAGGTGTTGCCCCTCAGTCTGCAAGATCCGAGCAGTCGCAGAGGGTGGTCTTACTGGTAGTTGGGAGCTCCAACGTCAGGCGCGTAATGGGGCAGAGAGGGGAAGAGAGGGGAAGAAAACCAATGTGCAATCCGTGTGCATACCGGGGTGAGTCATTCCAGATGTGAAAAAGGGTCCTTCCGGATGCCATGAAGGGTACAGGTTGCACCCATTTGCAGGTGGTCGCTCATGTCGGCACCAATGATGTGTGTCGCTATGGATCGGAGGAAACCCTCCCTGGCTATCTGATTTGGTGAAGACTGCCAGTCTCGCTAGCCGGATGAAAGCAGAGCTCACCGCTCACCATCTGTAGCATCGTCGACAGGACTGACTGCGGGCCTTTGGTAAAGAGCTGAGTAAAGGGTCTGAATCAGAGGCTGAGATTGTTCTGCGACCGTGTGGGCTGCAGATTCCTCGACTTGAGCCATAGGGTGGTGGGGTTTCGGGTTCCGCTGGATAGGTCAGGAGTCCACTACACGCAACAAGCGGCTACACGGGTAGCAGGGGTTGTGTGGCGTGAGCTGGGCAGTTTTTTAGGTTAGATGGCATTGGGCAAGTACAGAAAGGGCGGCAGCTTCAACGAGTTCGGGGCAAAGCAGGACATGCGGGGACCAAGCAGCAATCGGTATTGTAATGGTAAACTGTCGAAGCTGCGTTGGTAAAGTACCGGAACTTCAAGCGCTGATAGAAAGTACCGAAGCTGAAATCGTTATAGGTACAGAAAGCTGGCTGAAACCAGAGAGAAATTCTGCCGAAATTTTTACAAAGGTACAGACAGGTAGAAATGATAGATTGCATGCAACCGGTGGTGGAGAGTTAGTCGCTGTTAGTAGAAGTTTATCCTGTAGTTAAGTAGAAGTGGATAGTTCCTGTGAATTATTATGGGTGGAGGTTACACGCAACAGCCGAGCTAGGTTAATAATTGGCTCCTTTTACTGACCTCCCGACCCAGCTGCATTAGTGGCAGAACAACTGAGAGAAAATTTGGAATACATTTCAAATCAATTTTCTCAGCATGTTATAGTCTTAGGTAGAGATTTCAATTTACCAGATATAGACTGGGACACTCAGATGTTTAGGATGGGTCGTAGGGACAGAGCGTCGAGTGACAATATACTGAGTGCGCTATCCGAAAATTACCTCAGGCAATTAAACAGAGAACCGACTCGTGGAGATAACATCTTGGACCTACTGATAACAAACAGACCCGAACTTTTCGACTCTGTATGTGCAGAACAGGGATTAGTGATCATAAGGCTGTTGCAACATCCCTGAATATGGAAGTTAATAGGA
This sequence comes from Schistocerca gregaria, assembly GCF_023897955.1. Lineage (NCBI taxonomy): Eukaryota > Metazoa > Arthropoda > Insecta > Orthoptera > Acrididae > Schistocerca > Schistocerca gregaria. The sequence goes on along the minus strand of NW_026061742.1, from coordinate 4,171,522 downwards.
ATATAAAAAGAGGGAGGAAGGCTTACGTGTTTAGCAAGGGTAATAGAAGGCAGATTTCAGTCTACCTAACAGATCAAAACGAAAATTTCTGTTCTGACACTGACAATGTTCAGTATTTATGGAAAAAGTTCAAGGCAATCGTAAAATGCGTTTTATACAGGTACGTGTAGAGTAAAACTGTGAGGGACGGGATAAACCCACCGTGGTTCAACAACAAAGTTAGGAAACTACTGCGAAAGCAAAGACAGCTTCACTCCAAGTATAAACGCAGCCAAAACCTCTCAGACAAACAGAAGCTAAACGATGTCAAACTTAGCGTAAGGAGGGCTATGCGTGAAGCGTTCAGTGAATTCGAAAGTAAAATTCTATGTACCGACTTGACAGAATATCCTAGAAAGTTCTGGTCTCACGTTAAATCAGTAAGTGGTTGGAAACAGCATGTCCAGACACTCCGGGGTGATGATGGCATTGAAACAGAGGATGACAGGCGTAAAGCTGAAATACTAAACACATTTTTCCAAAGATGTTTCATAGAGGAAGACCGCACTGCAGTTCCTTCTCTAAATCCTAGCACAAACGAGAAAATGGCTGACATCGAAATAAGTGTCCAAGGAGTAGAAAAGCAACTGGAATCACTCAACAGAGGAAAGTCCACTGAACGTGACGGGGTACCAATTCGATTCTACACAGTACGCGAAAGAACTTGCCCTCCCTTTTAACAGCCGTGTACCGCAAGTCTCTAGGGGAACGGAAGGCTCCAAATGATTGGAAAAGAGCACAGGTAGTCCGAGTCTTCAAGAAGGGTCGTAGAGCAGATGCGCAAAACTATAGACCTATATCTCTGACGTCGATCTGTTGTAGAATTTTAGAACATGTTTTTTGCTCGAGTATCATGTAGTTTTTGGAAACCCAGAATCTACTCTGTAGGAATCAACATGGATTCCGGAAACATCCATCGTGTGAGACCCAACTCACTTTATTTGTTCATGAGACCCAGAAAATATTAGATACAGGCTCCCAGGTAGATGCTATTTTTCTCGACTTCCGGAAGGCGTTCGATACAGTTCCGCACTGTCGCCTGATAAATAAAGTAAGAGCCCACGGAATATCAGATCAGCTCTCTGGTTGGATTGAAGAGTTTTAACAAACAGAACACAGCATGTTGTTATCACTGGAGAGACGTCTACAGACGTTAAAATAATCTCTGGCGTGCCACAGGGGAGTGTTATGGGACCATTACTTTTCACAATATATATAAATGAGGTAGTAGATAGTGTCGGAAGTTCCATGCGGTTTTTCGCGGATGATTCTGTAGCATACACAGAAGTTGCAGCATTAGAAAATTGTAGCGAAATGCCGGAAGATCTGCAGCGGATAGGCCATTGGTGCAGGGAGTGGAAACTGACCCTTAACATATACAAATGTAATGTATTGCGAATACATAGAAAGAAGGATCCTTTATTGTATGATTATATGATAGCGGATCAAACACTGGTAGCAGTTACTTCTGTAAAATATCTCGGAGTATGCGTGCGGAACGATTTGAAGTGGAATGATCATATAAAATTAACTGTTGGTAAGGCGCGTACCACGTTGAGATCCATTGGGAGAGTCCTTAGAAACTGTAGTTCATCAACAAAGGAGGTGGCTTAAAAAACACTCGTTCGACCTATACTTGAGTATTGCTCATCAGTGTGGGATCCGTACCAGATCGGGTTTGCGGAGGAGATAGAGAAGATTCAAAGAAGAGCGGCGCGTTTCGTCACAGGGTTATTTGGTAACCGTGATAGCGTTACGGAGATGTTTGACAAACTCAAGTGCCAGACTCTGCAAGAGAGCCGCTCTTCATCGCGGTGTAGCTTGCTCGCCAGATTTCGAGAGGGTGCGTTTCTGGATGAGGTATCGAATATATTGCTTCCCCCTACTTATACCTCCCGAGGAGTTCACGAATGTAAAATTAGAGAGATTAGAGAGCGCACGGAGGCTTTCAGACAGTCTTTCCTCCCGCGAACCATACGCGACTGGAACAGGAAAGGGAGGTAATGACAGTGGCACGTAAAGTGCCTTCCGCCACACACCTTTGGGTGGCTTGCGGAGTATAAATATAGATGTAGATGAGTGTGGTGCGTGATGCGGCGCTCCCCATCCCTATATACCGATCAAATCAGTCACGACTTGAACCGAGCGTGCCCGAACATTGTCCTACAAAATGATGGCCGCCTCCTGCAGAAACCGACGCCGCTTCTTTCTCTCAGTTGCTTTTCTACTTTGTAACACAGTCTGTTTCGTTTTAGAGTCCAAACAGCTTAACAGATATTGTTCAAATTTGTCATGGAGACAGTTTGAACCCTTAGAAAGAACATAGCCCACTTTAAAAAGCAAGAAATTTTTTTTTGCATCAGTGAACGTAAACTACATTAAAACTTACTTATTTTGGTTGTATAACTTAAGAATTCTATAATGTATAAGTACTTCAGTAGTCGCCGCGCGGGATAGTCTCTCAAACGAAATTGCTCCCACGTCCGAGGCCTTTGAATATCACGTCTTCCATTCCGCTTGTAGTTCAGAATATTTTGGGGAAGTCTGGGACGTAGCATTCTCACCAGTCTTCACGATATTTTTGAATTTTTTAGTTTCTTTTGAAAATACTTAATTTTTCTCTAGTAACTTCATTCCTAATCATTTCTTGTTGTGCAGCTCTTCGAATTTCGTAGGAACCTCATCTCTGCCGTGTGATTTTTTTTGCTTTTTTTTAAACCATGTTTTCGCTTTCATAGCATAATACAGGAACCGCGACCACGTTATAGAATTTCGGGACAATCTTTTTGTACTTTATTGCCCAATATTCAGATAATAGTGTCACAGACAGCTTAGAATTTGTGTAATTTATTTTAAGTATCAGAGTAAAAATCAGATCTTACAGCGTAGCCTAAATGAAAGATTAAGAGACCAGTTCTAAAGCAGGATTATCCAAAACTAGTTTTAAACTGACTGAGTATTTTCCTCGGAGTGCACTTATTTTCGTTTTATTACTAGAAATTTTAAAGTTGTATTCATTGCATATTTCGTTCAGGTGGTACATAGATCTTTGGAGGTCATTTCGTGAACTTGAATCATGTCATCTACAAACAGAAGCACAATCAGGTATTTCTCATTCGTTATCCCAATTCCTTTGTCTTGTCGTAGTTCCTGCTTTCATTTATGAAGAACGAAGTCAATGTATATACTAAAAATGCTGACTTAATCTGCTCATTTAAATGTATTCCGAACGAGCTGCCGCAGTGGTTATTCCATGGTATGATGATGATGATGATGATGTTTGGTTTTTGGGGCGCTTAACTGCACGGTTATCAGCGCCTGTACAAAGCCCCAACCTTTACACAGTCCAGTTTCGCCACCTTCACGGATGATGATGAAATGATGACACCACAGACACCTACTTCCCGGGCGGAGAAAGCAACCCAGCCGTGAATCGAACCCGGAATCCCACCACCAGCAATGCTAGCTTCTACACGACGAGCTGTCAACTAGTACACTAGACTCGCATTCGGGAGGATGACGTTTAAATCCGCATCCGGCCATCCTGATACGTTTTCCGTAACTTTCCTGAATCGCTCCAAGCAAATGCTGGGATGGTTCCTTTTAAAGGGAACGGCGGACTTCTTTTACCCTTCCCTGACGCAGTGCCAACTCCTGCTCCGTTTCTAATGACCTCAACATCGATGGCCCCCTGTGGGTTCGGGGGTAAGAATAGGCCCACGGTATTCCTGCCTGTCGTAAGAGGCGACTAAAAGGAGTCTCAAACGTTTCGGCCTTATGTGATGGTCCCCTACCGGGTTTGACCTCCATCTTCTAAATTCTTCCGAAGAGCGAGCTGATTGGGGAAGGGCGCCTTACAAGGTGCAATGTGTCCATCGCTCATTACCATCTCTAGCTTGGTTGGTCGTCGTCGCATAGCTGTCCCGCCCACTCACCATCTCTAGGGCGTGGCTTTGTTCTTGGGTGCGGTTTTTGCAGTCTGCTCTGCTGTGTCGCTTTATGCGCCAATGACGATCATGGGCTACATTTCGCCTGAAATCCAGCATGGTAGCCAGTCCGTTGTGGTGGGGCCGCCATGTACCCTGTCGGTTGTAGCCCCCTGACAACACAGGGATCGCTCTACTGATGCCTGCGCCGTTAACTCCCCGCGTATGCCAAGGAGTAGATGCCTGTCTCCTTGGGGCATCGGGACTCCCGGCAATGGCCATCCCGCCAGGTGGTCGTTGCTGAGGCTGGGTGGCGCCCGTGGGGAGGGCCCTTGGTCGGAGTAGGTGGCATCAGGGCGGATGACCCGCGATGAAGCGTGGTACATCATCTCTTGCTGGCGGCCAGCCGCCAGCAGTCTCTAAGCGTTCTCGGCCTCAATACAACGCTCAGGCATATGATCCACAATCGTTCCCCTCCCTGGCCACACCATGGGAGGAACGAAAGGCTACGGTTGGCAGCAAACCTTATTCACCTCGCTATTTAGTCTGTACACGAGTCGATGGGGAATCGTTTATGGCGACCAAGCCTCAGTTTTTTGTCGAGCACTTGGAGGACAAGTTTGGGGAGGTGGAGGGCTTGTCCAAAATGCGCTCTGGGGCAGTATTGATCAAAACGGCATCCTCTGCACAGTCACGGCGGTTACTCGCTTGTGACAAGTTGGGGGATGTTTCCATCACGATCACACCCCATAAGAGTCTCAACATGGTCCAGGGCATTATATTCCATAGGGACCTACTCTTGCAGTCAGACGACGAGCTACGCGCCAATTTAGAACGGCGGGGTGTTCACTTCGTCCGGCGCGTCCATCGGGGTCCGAGGGATAATCAGGTAGCCACCGGTGCCTTCATCTTGGCCTTCGAGGGTGACGTCCTACCCGAAAAGGTCAAGGTGATGGTCTACCGATGTGATGTGAAGCCCTATATCCCTCCCCCGATGAGGTGTTTCAAATGCTGGAAGTTCGGCCACATGTCATCTCGGTGTACTTCCAGCATGACATGCAGAGATTGTGGACGCCCTTCACATCCTAATACTGCATGTGCGCCGCCTCCCATATGTGTGAACTGCGGCGAACACCATTCCCCTTGCTCGCCAGACTGCAAGGTCCTACTGAAAGAACGAAGGATCATGGAATATAAGGCCCTGGACCGCATGACCTATACTGAGGCTAAGCGGAAATACGAGAGGCTACATCCTGTGGCTCTGACCAGCTCCTATGCCACCGCTGCCAAAACAGTAGTTTTGTCATCTGCTGCACCGATTCCACTGAACACTCTGAGCCAGAATACTACACCTGCCCCCTTGATGGTGGGGGGCACTTCCCCATCTGTTGCTCCTGCACCATCTACCTCAGGAGCAACGACCCCCCAACCATCGGGGACACAAGTCCCCAACTCTAAGCCGGAGAAGCGTCCGACTTCTTCGGCGACTCTCTCTCGCAAGGGATCCCTCGGGTCCCTCCCTTCCCAGGTTTCCACCTCTGGGAAGGGTGACGTCAGCCAATGGCTGAAAAGCAGGCCAGCGGCTGGTCGCAGGGCTTCCCGCTCCTCCTCCGTCCCGGAGACTGACTCGGTGGAGCCCTCCCAGCTAGTAAAGCCCAAGGAGCAGAGAGAGAAGACGAAGAAGAAGAAGGCCTCTAAGGCCAAGGAACGCGCGGTGGCATCCACCCCACCGCTCCATACAGGCTCTGCGTCTGGGGATGAGGTGGAGATCCTGGCGTCCGCTGAGGACCTGGATCTCGCCATACCCTCAGACGCCAAGGACGCCGATTGTACTGGTCCTCGATCGGTGACAGCAGGTGACCCTGTGACGTGATCTGCCTCCTCGGTCCCTTCACGCCTATTTCGCCCATGGACAAAGTGATTCTCCAGTGGAACTGCAGCGGTTTTTTCCACCACCTTGCTGAGCTCCGCCAACTCGTCAGCAGTCACCCTTTCTTCTGCATTGCCCTCCAGGAAACGTGGTTTCCGGCAATGCGGACCCCTGCCCTATGAGGGTATCGGGGTTATTATAAGAACCGGGCAGCTTATGAGAGGGTGTCTGGTGGAGTCTGCGTCTACGTCCTTAACTCTATCTACAGCGAGTGTGTGCCTCTTCATACACCCTTAGAGGCTGTCGCTGTAAGGATGTGGACGCCTCAGCCTATTACTGTCTGCAGTTTGTACCTTCCGCCGGATGGTGATGTCTCTCGTCATGTGTTGGCTGCATTGATAGGACAACTGCCGCCTCCCTTTGTGTTGCTGGGCGACTTTAACGCCCATAACCCCTTGTGGGGTAGCGCCGCGATTACTGGCCGGGGCAGAGATGTCGAGACTCTTCTGTCACAGCTTGACCTCTGCCTTTTAAACACGGGAGAGGCGACCCACTTTAGTGCGGTCCATGGCTCGTTTTCGGCCATTGACCTTTCTATTTGCAGCCCCGGACTTTCACCACCCATCCACTGGAGGGTCCATGACGACTTATGTGGTAGTGACCATTTCCCCATCTTTCTGTCACTGCCACAGCGTCACTCTTCTGAACGCCCCTCCAGATGGGCTCTGAATAAGGCTGATTGGGACTTATTTACATCTGTCGCAGTGATCGCACCTCCTTCCACTGATCCGATTGATGCGGTGGTTCAGTCGGTCACCACCAGCATCGTTTCTGCGGCGGCATCTGCGATTCCCTGTACATCCGGGTCACCTCGGCGGAGGACTGTGCCGTGGTGGTCGCCCGAGATCGCAGAGGCGATTCGAGATCGCCGGCGGGCTCTTCAGCGCCATAAGCGGCACCCGTCGTTGGAGACCCTCATTGCTTTTAAACAGTTCCGCGCCCGAGCCCGACGCCTTATTCGCCAACGGAAGCAGGAGTGTTGGGAACGTTATGTTTCCACCATTGGCGTCCGTACCTCTGCATCGCAGGTTTGGGCCCAGATTCGGCGACTCCAAGGCTATCGGCCACCTGTCTCTGTCCCTGGGCTTTCGCTGAATGGAGCAGTGTGCACCGACTCCGACACGATTGCGGACCGGTTAGCAGAGCATTTTGCTCAGTGTTCCGCGTCAACGAACTACCCGTTGGCCTTCCGCTCCCGGAAAGAGCGGTTGGAAAGTCGGAGGCTTTCCTTTCACACGCGCCACGCGGAGTCGTACAATGCTCCTTTCAGCGAATGGGAATTCCAGAGCGCACTTTCTGCTTGCCCTGATACGGCTCCTGGACCAGACCGCATTCACAGCCAGATGCTGAAACACCTCTCAGTGCCTTGCCAGCGACGCCTCCTAGATCTTTTCAATCGCGTCTGGGTCGAGGGTGTTTTCCCGTCTCAATGGCGGGAAAGCATAGTCCTCCCCGTATTGAAACCTGGCAAGAACCCGCTGGAGGTGGACAGCTATCGCCCCATAAGCCTCACCAACGTTCCTTGCAAGTTGCTGGAACGTATGGTGAGCCGGAGGTTGAGTTGGCTCCTCGAGTCTCGGGGCCTTCTGGCTCCGTCTCAGGGTGGGTTCCGTAAAGGCCGCTCTGCCGTCGATAATCTGGTCTCCCTGGAGTCTGCCATCCGTACAGCCTTTGCACGCCGCCAACATCTGGTTGCCGTCTTCTTCGACATGCGGAAGGCATACGATACGACTTGGCGCCATCACATCCTGGCCACACTTCATGGGTGGGGCCTTAGGGGCCCGCTCCCGATTTTTATTCAGAATTTTCTTTCGTATCGTTCCTTCCGCGTGCAAGTAGCTGCGTCGCATAGTTCCTCCCGGGTCCAGGAGAACGGGGTCCCACAGGGGTCTGTCCTCAGTGTGTCCCTGTTTTTAATTGCCATCAATGGGCTCCTTGAGGCGGTGGGGTCGTCCGTCGAGGCTTCTTTATATGCGGACGACTTCTGCCTATATTACAGCTCCAGTGGCATCGCCGCTGCTGAACGGCAGCTGCAAGGTGCCATCCGCAAGGCGCAGTCATGGGCTGTAGCGCACGGCTTCCAGTTTTCGGCCGCGAAGACCTGCGTTATGCATTTCTGCCGGCGTCGCACGGTTCACCCTGAGCCGCGCCTTTACCTTGATGGTGAACCTCTTGCTGTGGTCGCGACGCATCGGTTCTTGGGACTGGTGTTCGATACCCGGTTGACTTGGCTGCCCCATATTAGGCAGCTGAAGCAAACATGATGGCGGCACTTAAACGCTCTCCGTTGCTTAAGCCACACCAGGTGGGGTGCCGACCGGTCCACCCTCCTCCACCTATATCAAGCGCTGATCCAGTCCCGCCTTGATTATGGGTGTGTGGCGTACGGTTCTGCCTCGCCTTCAGCATTGCGATTGCTGGATCCCATACACCACTGCAGGATCCGCCTCGCCACGGGGCGTTCCGGACAAGCCCCGTCGACAGCATACTTGTGGAGGCTGGTGTCCCTCCATTGCGGTTCCGGCGTGACCGCCTTCTGGCCGCCTATGCCGCGCACGTTTATAGCATGCCAGGGCATCCAAACTACCGTCTCCTGTTCCCGCGCTCGATCGTCCATGTTCCAGACAGGCGGCCCCGGTCAGGGTGTCCCATTGCGGTTCGCCTCCGGGACCTTCTCCGTGGCCTTGACTTTTTTCCTCTGCCGCCTGTTTTCCGGGCCAATCTCCGTCTGCCCCCGTGGAGTGTGCCCCGACCGTGCCTTCGGCTCGACTTGGCACAGGGTCCGAAGGTCTCAGTGCCTCCGGAGGCCCTCCGCCGCCGCTTTCTTTCCATCCTGGCCGAGTTTCCGAACGCGGTGGTGGCCTACACCGACGGTTCGGTGGTCTCTGGTCACACTGGTTACGCTCTCACTCTACGGGATTATTGTGAGCAACGGTCATTGGCAGCTGGCTCCAGTGTATACACTGCCGAGTTGGTTGCCATCTATCGTGCCCTAGAGTTTCTCCGCTCCCGCTCAGGTGAGTCCTTTGTCATCTGTAGTGACTCCCTGAGCGGTTTACGAGCTCTTGACCAGTGTTTCCCTCGTTCCCGTCTGGTGATGGCCATCCAGGAGTCCCTCCATACTCTCGTCCGTTGCGGCCGCTCTGTCACCTTTGTTTGGTCCCCGGGTCACGTCGGCATCCCGGGTAACGAGCGGGTTGACGAACTGGCGAAACAGGCGGTCAGTTCCCCGGCCATGGAGATCGGTCTTTTAGAGAGTGACGTCCGATCCGTATTGCGGCAGAAGGTCCTTGCTGCTTGGCGTGATGAGTGGCGCACCCTGCCCTCTCCCAACAAACTTCGGGCAGTCAAGGAGACAACCAGTGTGTGGCGCTCCTCCATGCGGGGGTCTCGCAAGGACGCTGTCGTCCTCTGCCGGCTCCGCATAGGACATACCCGGCTCACGCACGCGTATCTCTTGTGCCGTGACGACCCGCCTCTCTGTCGCTGCGGATTGGCCCTGACCGTGGTACACGTCTTACTAGACTGCCCACTTTTAACTGCCCTCAGGCAGACGTTCGCGCTGCCTGATACACTCCCTGCTCTTTTAACCGATGACTCTACTATGGCTGACTTAGTTCTCCGTTTTATTCGAGCAGGGGGTTTTTATCATTCAATATGAGAGTCCCTTTTCATTTTTTTTTTAGTGTCGACTGTGGCTTTTGGCCTGGGGTTTTAGTTTGTGGTGTTTTAATGTGTCCCTTGGTTGTTGGCCTTTCCAGTTTTATTTTCATGGTCGGCCAATGACCGTCGCACTCTGTGTGTCTTTTAATCTCTTTTCTCTGGTCTTCGTCTATGTCTTTCTTGTACTGTGTCGTCCCTTGTCGTCTCCGTTATGTGTTTATTGCTTGTTGGACTTTTCTTCGTGTATTATTATGGTCGTGGAACAAGGGACCGATGACCTAAGTAGTCTGGTCCCTTTAACCCCCCACAAACCAACCTCAACATCGATGGCACATTAAATGCAATCCTCCTTCCGTCCTTCATTTAAAGGCATAGGTTTACGCAATAAGTCGGGCGTTAAAAGTTAAAAACTGCGTACTCGTCTAAGGCAGCACAATTTCATGGCGCGCAAATTATCGAGAATATATTCACCGAGCATTTGTGAAAGGCAGCACGTGGCGACTTCCAACAAACTTCACACATAATTTCGAAACTTGGCGAAACTTTTTTTCCCCTCTGACATCCCTGACATAATGATGAAAGGAAAAAGACTTTGATCACTTCTACATTTTCGCTGTTCGTGTAGTAAGGTGTCAGCATCAGGCTTGATGTTTCACTTTATTACTTCTTTACTACTCACTTTATTCGCAACACATTTGTCACAGTATCCACATACGTCGCCGAATGTACCTGAAAATTATAGAATTGTACAACACCTAGTTCAGTAAATAAATATTGAGACGTTTTCGAAAAACTAGCATCTCTTACAACAGAGCGTCTTCAACTGCAAAGGGTTATGTTTCTTCAGGTCAAGTTTTTAACACATTAACTGATACGGAATGTGAACGAACTTCTGAAGGTGTTTTACAAGTGGGACTTCCAGTTTTCAGACAGCAATTTGGAGGGGAGAAGGGGGCGGTGGTTACGCGGTCTATTTGGAACTTCAGTGTTTTCGCAAATGATGCTGTTGCCTGTAATAAAGTTCTGTTTGAAAGAAGTCACGCCCTCATAAGATTTCAGTGTAGTGCAAAGCATGACAACTTAGTTTAAATGTTCCCGAAATGTAAAATTGTTCGGTTCACAAAACGATATAACCTTATCCTACGAGTATAGTGCAGCGAGTCAAATTCGCTATCGCTCAACCCACATGAATACCTGGGTGTAAAAATTTCTAGAGATTTGAAATGGAACCGTCACATAGTCGCAGTCTTAGGGAAATACGGTGGCTGGCTGCAATTCGTTGGTAGAATTCTAGGAAAATACAATCAGTGTACAAAAGAAATTGCTTACAAATCACGCTTGTGACCCATCCCCCAATATTGCTCGAGATTCTTGGATCCTAATCAGATACAACTGCCAGGCGATACTGAATGTATACAGAGAAGGGCGGCACGAATGGTCACAGGTTTTTTGACGCGTTGGAGAGTGTCACACAGTTTCTGATCAAATTGAACAGGCAGGCGCTTGGAAAGAAACGTAAAATATCCAGAGAAAGTCTACTTGGAATATTTCCGGAGGAATCCTTAACTGTTGAATATAGGCGAATGGTAGTCAATGGAGGGAATGACTGCGAATGCTCGTTCGATTTTCGTTCTCTTCCGTAGGCTGCGATGCAAACCAATCCTGGTAATATTCCCGGTGTGAGATGTAGTTGGCAGCTCTGTAAATGCTGACCGGTGAGTCGCTTAAAGCCCAGGTGAAATTAATCTCGGAGGGACACATCACGCTCTCAACCGACTTAGCATATCCCCTAAGGATCGCCTAGAGCCTGTGACTAGTGCATTGAATGTAAATACGGAAAACCGCAAAAACTCACTTTTTGAACTATTTGTAATTCCATTAACTAGTTTTGTAACCTTTACAGACTCATCTTCAAATGTGGCACACAGAATTTCCGTCTCTCTGACGTGGAGACAGAGCGACAGTTACATGGCGACATGTGTCGGAAAACCAGTTATTCTACTTACTGACTAACGGACAGTTCATGGTAGACACAGACTATCCCGTGGAAGAGCAAAGTATCGCGAGGAGACCTAATTAGAAAGTTTCTAGAACTGACGTTACATGATGAAAGTAGGAATGGAATATACTGAAACCACCTACGTATTGTAACTGTAGGAAGCGTGAAGACCGGAAGAGACTAAGCACAGCACGCACAGAGGCTTTTAAGCAGCCACAGTTCGCACGCTCCATACGTCAGTGGAGTGGGAATAAGTCCTAATAACTGGTATACTAGCAAGTTCCATCTGTCACGCAATTCACGGTCGTTTATAGACTACAAATTATAAGCTGCCTATGTTTTGTTTAAATTTGGATTACAAGAAAATGGGCGTTTTGCAAAATGTCCTACATAAGTCTCCTCTTCATCAACACCACCACCATGAGTGTTCTGCCCTAGGGCAGGTCTTCACATGTAGCTCTCCATGCAGTCCCATCATTTGTTACCCTCTTGTTTTCTCACAACTATTTTCTGTTCTTACGCTGTCCACCACCTGGTATGTTCTGCGTCTTCTTCTTCTTCTTCTTCTTCTTCTTCTTCTTCTTCTTCTTGCATTCACCATTTCCTTCATACCATCAATAAACAATCTCTTCTCATTCAGTGTCCATGCCAATTGTGTTTGCTCATCTTGCTACCTTTAAAATTTCTCTCTGTTCTCCCACTCAACACCACCTCATTTCTCACTGTGCCTGCCTATTTTATCCCCTATCAATGCACCCACATAAAAGCCTCCTGTTATGAAACGTCTCGTTGGCAATTGCTATATGTATTTTCACCTCCTTATTACTTCCAATGTCGTCCATAATAGCACGTCGCAGTTATCTAAAAACACTAAATTGTTGTGTATCTTCCTGCCTAACGTTATAGTTGTTCTTGCTTTTCTTGCACCTATCACCGGACATTTTGCGATTTTCTTATTATTTCTCATTCCAATTTACTCACGCCTCTTGTTCAATTCTTTTAACATTTCAGTCATACTTCTTTCGCTCTCTGCCAATAACACCACATGATCCGCGAGTCTAATACATTCTGCTCTCCTAACAACAACCCGCTCCCGTCTATGTCGTTTCAAACGTTTTTGAATGACATGCTCCAAATATATTTACACTCTAAGGAGAATAAACGTATCCATGAGGACTTACCCCAGCGCGATGGAAATCGATACACGTGATGTTCATTCATGCCCAATAGTATCCGAACGACCTGAATTGAATTTCACCTGATTCACATGCAACCCACATAGCGCAACTGTCTAGCAGGTCTCCTTATCGCTCCTTGGTACAGTCGTTTGACTATTGAAAGTGGTTCCAACAAGTCACCACGAGAAAAAACTGTTCTGTATCGCAATAACTCAAGATGCAAAGTAATACCACGATACTACAAATATCACGGAACACCTTCTCACAGATAAGACTGCCCTTAAGGCTTGTAGCTCACATTTATTACAATAAATGACATACCTGACATTTTACCACTCTCATTATTACGTCAGATAGGTAATACACGTAGTAAATTCGTCGTATTCATGATTTCCTCTTCAAAGTAACATACCGTACTTATCATTGAACACAAAATGAGTTTAAAAATTGAAGTTATTCACGGGCAACCAGTTGAGAATATGTATGAACTTCAAATGACACGACGAACCGTCTCGTTTTGCATATGGATTCAAACCCAGGTCATGCAGACTAAGCAAAGATTTCGTGCCTGACGGAAACTAACAGTCACTCCTGATTAGGCATACAGAGAGTGATATACCTGGATTTTAGAGAGAGCCAGTTTGCAAATACCAACTTTAAATTACATAGCGCAAGCATTTTTGCCGGACGCGAATTCCTACCAAGCACCTATTGCTCCTGTTAACGAACGACGAGAGATGTTGAATCTTGGTTCTTAACAAGTAATTTACTTGAATTGCCGTGAGGTAAGGCTTTGTACTGGGCAGGGATTCGAACTCTGAACTTAATCGGATAGATATCGACGCACAATCAACTGTGACATTTCGGATTTTCTCGGCAGTAGCTAGATGTTTTAACTGAAATGACGAGACGAAACATATTTTTTTTGCCTTCGAAAGACTCCAACCCGGCATCTATCGCTGTTATATTCTGCAGAAAACGAACGTTAAATATGGGTTGGTTGCACCAGCAGCGACATGTGAGCGTGTTTGAACTAGAAATAATATGACGAAGAGTTCAGTGCTCACTGGGAATACAGCTCCACACATCATATCGCTTTTGACTACACACAAAGATACGTCAGCTTCCGAATTTTTGTCCAGCTCGGACTAACATCTTGAACTTACAGTGATCTCGCAAATAGTCCTGTGTCTCACTGGGTGTCAAAACGTCACATATCGTTAGTGTTGACAACGAATGAAAATACATTAAACATTAAAATAATTATCCACCAGCAGATAGGTGTTCTCATGCTAGAGCTTGATAATACATAATGAAATCTATAGTGCCGGGCCAGGATTCGAACCCATTCACGCGCAGTATGTGGAGATGTTGAGGAATCTGCAGTTCTGAACAAACAACAAATTGTAGCCGTGCTGTATTCTCACGAAGGGATCAAATTCAGCCTTAAGTACGGTCTATGTTGCATTCTCAGTTCAGAACCGATTTTATCGACATACAGAAGCTCAGATAAAATATGGACTAAATGTCCTGTGAGCCTACATAGCGTTTGTTTCGTCACTAGAAATAAATAACAAGTATAAGAAAGGTTTCTACGTGTCGCCGCTCCAGTCTTTATTGTGATTCATCCTAACGTCTACTTTGTAGAAAGGAATATCATTTTTCATGTTAATTTCAGACCACAATGTCATTATATCTTCTTCACTTGGTGTAGCCAGAAGAGAATGGAATCTGTCTCTCCCTATCTAAAATCATTGACAGAAGTTGGAATCGAACCCAGTCCATAGATATACAAGCATATTATAAGTATGTGGCTCATTTTTCTATCGTAACGCCGTTGCACCTCTCCGGATGAGAATTGACACACAGGCTTCCTGTAGTAATTTGCAGCAGGTTCAGTAAATTCATGTACTTGGTTGACCGAATCACAATGAACTAGCTGCCTCGACTACCCAGTGCATACATTCGACTTTATTTTGTAATCACCGAAATAAAATCACGTACCTGCCACCTACACAGAACAGCCAACAGTGTAGGATGCACAAATTTGAAAAGGAAGTGTTTCTTTCCACTTGAGCTACTGTATTGCGCCATCTCTTTGTTGAAAACGTCGTGCAGTGCAAATGTCGCATTTCATAAGTAAAGTTTTGTATTCCTAGAAACCCAAAATTTGCTTGTGAGCGGCGGGAAGAGGAGTTACCTGTTGTGCAGCATTGTAAGTTTTCACCATTGCACTATGAGCCGAAAGTATTTTTTTGCGATTTCCTTATCGATGTTTTATCTGACTGCTTGTAGCTCTTTCACAGAAGGGATAAAAACGTTACAGTCAGTGAGACTGGAAGTGCGAACCATAACAGATGCTATTTCTCAGGCCAGCGCATTACCATAGAGCTGGCGTAGAAGTACGTGTCTTAGCTTACTCTTACGAGTTCGATAATGTCTAGCACTCGTAAACCGCTATTTAAAGGACGAGATTAGTTGCGATTTCCACGTGCAACGACTTTCCTGGGCTGAAAACCGTAAATTTACAAACTTTTGTTACACCTAACGTGATAATAAATCAGATTATTTAATGGAAATGACAGGTAAAATCAAGTGAACTTTGAGGATAAATTCCGTGCGCACCAGGAAGGAACTCGTCGATCACATAGTTGCCAAACATACGTTGCCTTGTTGTAAAATCTCAGTTACAGTACCAGCAGAAAGAAGACGAACCGATGTGATCGTACAGCGGTCTGGGAAGTGACCATAGCTGGTGTCTCCAAGTCGCGGTTGCTACGGCCTGGAATACGTAATGCGTCTGATTCGCATTTCTGTAACTAGGTTTAGGGACTGGAGCGTGGTTACTAATAATACTCCGAACTGACTGAAAACTAAGCATCATATATCAGTAACTCTCACAGTTGCTTTTATATTTATTTCGTAAGTGTACTAAAAACTAAGAAGCTCATTCAGAGACGTTTTGATGCCTCGCCGATAGTCGAGCAAAACAAACAAATAGAGAAAAAAAGAATGTGTGTGTGTATGATAGAGAGAGAGAGAGAGAGAGAGAGAGAGAGAGAGAGAGAGAGAGAGAGAGAGAGAGAGAGAGATCAAAAAGAATGAGAGAGAGTAAGAAATTGTTGTAAAGAAATTGAATCATGGTATGTAAAGAAACCTTTCATTAAAATGACATGTTACACATCATTACGAAATATCGTATTCATGATCTATGAAACAAGAATTGATCTAATGTAATCTAATCATATCATATTGATGGCTATCCATGAAGAGTCATAAATTACCGAAATTTTTGCCAATACCAGTAATGAAATCTAAACTTGAAAATAAAAGACGACAATTTTTGTAATAAACCGGGACTCCTAACAAGACCCTTTCGTCCCTCTTAACTAACCACGAAAGATGTCTGATATACCTCCATGCTCAAGTAACAAAGTGCGCATGCATTTAAAGATTAAGTGCATGATGTGAAGTTGTATGACGGAGATACGAACCCAACACGTAATCGTATTGTTAGTTAAGTAAAATCAAATGTTACGTATCGGTTTTTCTTACCAGCTGCTAGGTGTTTGGATCTAAACTAAAGATACAAACTTTAGTACCTAAGCGACAATCTAACTGCACGCCTACCATGCATCCACAAATATAGCTTAAATATCAGTTGCTTACTCACCAACGGTAAGGTGTGTGCGTGTTTGACAAGAAATAATGACACCTATTGCGATTGTTGGCAACACATGAATAGACATTAAAAGCGCACGTTGGTTTTCACTAGCGGGACGGTGTGCACGTTATAGGGCTTGAACTGAAACTATGAATATTTTTGTATTGGATCAGGATTCGGACCCACATACTTACCTTTGGAGGAGACCTAGAGAAGGTTGCAGTCTTGCGAAAAGGAACGAAATGGTTGAACTATAATGTTCCGAGAGATTCAGATCCTCGAAAGAGGAGAAACGAATTCGAATCACAGTCCAGCACCAAATTTTACAACGTCTCTAGTTCAATCAATTACAAGTAAAATAAGAGCCCCATCCTTTAAATGGCTATCGGTTCATAAAATAAAATAAAATTTTCTAATGTAAGTAAGTTTACTGGCGACTGTATTTCTGTTTACGATGACTTCCGCTATGTCATTTCCCTACGTAACCTGGCTCTGCCCAGTTGGTAATGATGGAACGTGATTTGTATTGCGAATTCTGGATTATAACGTCTTTCTTTTGAGGTTACCAGACGCAAAGTAAATCTGTTTGTGCTTCTTAAAAGTAAATGTCTGAACCCACGCATTGCTCCTGTGATAGTTCCACCAGGCCATTGTGCCCACATTTCCCAGCCCCAGGAGTGAGCTGCAACGGATGATGTGCTGAGCTTACAAAAGTAGTCACGGTGGATAAAACGCGAGTCTATTAAATGTTTAAGTAGAAACAAGCTTCTGACGCGGAGATTATGCTATTCTCATGTCAGCAGGATGTAAAGACCCTTGTAGGCATCATAGGCTCGATGTGAAGCCATTTTGAAATGTTCACAAATTCAGATATTTTCTTATTTCGTGAAGATCCACTGGGAAGTGTGAAGTTACCGGATAATTGGATTATTACCGTCATTATTACTATCATTTTCTTCATGCCGCTGCTGGAACACTGTACTTGAATATCAGTTCGTGCCTTTTGGTCACTATACAAGTAGTTTCACAAGAAGAGGTTCTTTCTCTGTCTACAGAATTCTTTTCATGTTAATATCAAACATCAGCAATTACTCATAGATTTCATTAAAACTAAAGTAATCGATGAAGACGTTACTTGATAACAAAAACGCTCTGCCTTTCTTCTATTACTCGCGCCTAGAAATGGCTGTCGAGTACTGCCAAACCAAAAGCCAAGAGATCTTACTGCCTGCCGATATACGTCGCTGTCAATTTTTCCATATGATTTGGTTGACGTGACCTGTTTCAAGTTGTGTATGACAGAGAATGTTTTAGAAAATCAATTGTTTTCCTTTGCAATAAAGAAAAAGATTTTCATTCTAAGCTATCCAAGTTCAAAATTTTTGGAATATTAGTTCCAGTTTAATATTCGCTTCTATAATGTAGGAAAGTATTTCGCACTTGCAAAACTCGGATCCGGCCCATTGACCTTACACTCAGCCGCCGGCCATAAATTCTGTCTCAGAGTGACACCAGATTAAGTAACCTAATATAGCGAAGATTATTTGCCAGTGCTCTCTCTCACCAGAAAATACGCAGTTCACTCACTAATTGGGCTCCATTAGTACACTGTAACAGTAATTTCTGTGTGTCTGCAATGCATTCGGATTGTAGAATTTAGCGGTGCTCTCTCTCCCACTTCTGTATACAATATGACTGACCTAAACGGGCCCTTTATCGTTACAGGCCCTGAGCAGTGCTACATCATACTGACAACAGTAATGTTCTTATACTGACAATCTGACTGGTCGTTTTACCTGATTTTGTAATCATTTAAATAAGACAACATGACCTTCCAGTGGGAGACATTTCGTTCTCCCTTTTCCTTCTGTGACATTTTTTCCGTAATCTATTTGCCTTCCAATCAGCGAAATGCGGTAGAGTACGGCCGGTAAACGATTTACAAATCACGATTTAGTCCCGTTAAGACGATTTCTTCAAACATTGTCGTTGCTAAAGGAATTTACTTTCGTCTTAAATCGTCTCAAGCAGCAACGTTCACAGACATCCCAAATACGTAAAAGCTCATTATCCTGGTACGAAGTTTGTAAAACAAACTTACCACAGTTTGTGTCAGGTTGATCTTTTCGTCTGATAGCTCAGCCTAAGTATCACAAGTAGTGTCCCTGTAGCTTTGGGAATCATTGGTTAATAACGAGTTTAACACCAGTGGGTATAGTATTGCTAAATATTCAAATTAATTATCAACCTAAGTCTGAGTTCATCCGCAGACTGTAGCGAATTTATAATACTGAAGCTAGACTTTGCATCCTTGTCCTCCTTGAGTGGGCATTGGAAGGCGTTTGCACACACGAACACAACACTATGAATACTTCTAACGCCATAGTTAACGTTGCTCTCATAAACTACTTTTGTTTTCTTAATTCTTCTAGGTGTTCAGGGTGCAATATGTGTTGTAGATAGAGCCTTAGAGCAAAACATTGACCGCCGAGCCGTCCACATAAGGTGGACAACACAGTCGTGCTCCTCTCAGGATCCTGTGTCCGGCAGTATGCTCGATCAGCAACATTGTAGACTGCGGCACTTCCCAGAGGAAGTCTTGAGTTCAGTCTTAGTACATTATTCTTGACTAAGGCCGTAGTCTTGAGGTAAAACGCGAGACTAGCTAATATGACGTCTGGCGACCGGAAGCAGACAACGACAAAATTTTTATCGCCCCTTTGCTCTCGGTGCTGAAGCTATGCTTGTAATTCAAGCGAATCTACAATATATTTCGCTTTGTGTCACACTGGTAATAATAGTTTGGTTCAACAATGTCTTAGCGAAAGATTTCTTTACCGAGCATCTGCCTCTGAACACCGCATGCGTCTGAGTTCTCTGGGACCCGTTTGCTGCCTACCGGCGGGGGCTGAGGCACTGCGCTGCCTTCTGCCGACAACATCTGCTCCACTCCACACTCTCAACCATGTAAAATGCTTTAATGTTGTTGAGTAGTGACCCATAAAATCTGCCTACGATTTGTGTTTCACTCTTCATAGCAAAGGAGGCACAAAACCGTTTTTATTTGATGATTACTTTATTACATTAGAATGCAGTACATCAATGTGACGCAGACTTAATTTCATTGTTTCTGATCCAGTGCGCTATAATTAAAGCGTCACATTCTGTTCCTTTCCTTGCACAGGAGATTCTTCAAATAATTTATTATTGTCATGGATTCATATGTGTTACTCAAGGCACAGGGAGTAAATGTAATGTGTTTGGTTTCTTTCTTAGATTTTCTATGGTAAATGGATGCAAAAGATTGCGTCAATACCTATGAGAACCTGCTCTATAGCTACTAAGGCAAACTGCTTGTTTTGAGGTCCATAAATTAATTAATGGAGAAGTGAACGCTGTTCACAAATGATATTTAGAATATTCAATTGGATTTAAGGCGAAAAAATTGCCCATATTTGAAGCTACCCAGAGAAAAAGTAAGTTGCTAGAGACACTGTCAGCACATGTCTGCAGGGAAGTTTAGCATAGAGTAATCAAGAGGCTCATTTCCTTCATACTTATCACCCTGGCATGTGAGTCTTAAGTGAAGAACAATATTGAAATTCGTATCGTTGATGGTCGATTCGAATTTCTTCAGAGACGCTGGTATTGCGAAGCAGCTTGGAAGTCAGAACGCCATGATCTATGACGATTAACACAACTTACTGAGTCGAGCTACCAAGAAGATTTGATGTGTAAAGGTTTTCTTCCGATTTCGATACAGAATTTTTTCTGGAAATTCGCAGCTCCTTAAAAAAAAGCTCGCACACGATGGTCCCTACCTCAGTTGGAACTGACGACTGATTGAGCCGTTCTGACACGAGACATGGGCGGTACCACCGGGTTACAGACACACTGCTACCTTTGCACCACTCTCATCATGGTATTGGTCGCTCAGCCTCATAACGCATCGTGAAAGATAATAAAAGTTGCCACTTATGTGAAGAATAGCATTTCTTTAGCCAAAAAATTGAATTTTCTGCGTCAGTATCTTAGTTTACGTAAGGATTATACAGCATGAGCGATTCAAATGGAAAGGTAATATCAAGTAAATTTAGTGAGCCAATTCAGTACCATAGGCGGAAGTGATTGCACTGTCACAGTGTTGCCTAATGTTTGTGACGATGTTGCCAAATCTCAGGTGTGCTAGGAACAGCTGTGTAGCGGTATGCGTGGAGAATCCCCTGCTCGTGTCTTACGGGGATATGGAGAGGAACTGCAGGGTTTGGTTAGGATGCAGCGTTTTCTCCTAGCAGTTGTGTCAAACATTAAGGTGTATAATCTTCCCTCACGATTACAGTTTCCTACAAAATATATACAAATAAAACACTTACCTTGTTTCTTTCCGACAAAAGATTATTTCAGTACGATAAAAAGTTTTTGGAAATCTCTTATGCCCACCTGTCACCAAAGTAAGATAAACACTTTGCACCTCGAAATCGATTGCATGTATGTGCAGTCTTGTGATGCTTAAATAACGCTCAAAGGACATTTAGTCCATATTTTATCTGAGCTTCTGTATGTCGATAAAATCGGTTCTGATCTGGGAATGCAACTTAGACCGTACTTAACGCTCAATTTGATCCCTTCGTGAGAATATAGCACGGCTACAATTTGTTGTTTGTTCAGAACTGCAGATTCCTCAACATCTCCACATACTGCGCGTGAATGGGTTCGAATCCTGGCCCGGCACTATAGATTTCATTATGTATTATCAAGCTCTAGCATGAGAACACCTATCTGCTGGTGGATAATTATTTTAATGTTTAATGTATTTTCATTCGTTGTCAACACTAACGATATGTGACGTTTTTGACACCCAGTGAGACACAGGACTATTTGCGAGATCACTGTAAGTTCAAGATGTTAGTCCGAGCTGGACAAAAATTCGGAAGCTGACGTATTTTTGTGTGTAGTCAAAAGCGATATGATGTGTGGAGCTGTATTCCCAGTGAGCACTGAACTCTTCGTCATTTTATTTCTAGGTCAAACACGCTCACATGTAGCTGCTGGTGCAACAAACCCATATTTAACGTTCGTTTTCTGTAGAATATAACAGCGATAGATGCCGGGTTGGAGTCTTTCGAAGGAAAAAAAAAATATGTTTCGTCTCGTCATTTCAGTTAAAACATCTAGCTACTGCCGAGAAAATCCGAAATGTCACAGTCGATTGTGCGTCGATATCTATCCGATTAAGTTCTGAGTTCGAATCCCTGCCCAGTACAAAGCCTTACCTCACGGCAATTCAAGTAAGTTACTTGTCAAGAACCAAGATTCAACATCTCTCGTCGTTCGTTAACAGGAGCAATAGGTGCTTGGTAGGAATTCGCGTCCGGCAAAAATGCTTGCGCTATGTAATTTAAAGTTGGTATTTGCAAACTGGCTCTCTCTAAAATCCAGGTATATCACTCTCTGTATGCCTAATCAGGAGTGACTGTTAGTTTCCGTCAGGCACGAAATCTTTGCTTAGTCTGCATGACCTGGGTTTGAATCCATATGCAAAACGAGACGGTTCGTCGTGTCATTTGAAGTTCATACATATTCTCAACTGGTTGCCCGTGAATAACTTTAATTTTTAATCTCATTTTGTGTTCAATGATAAGTACGGTATGTTACATTGAAGAGGAAATCATGAATACGACGAATTTACTACGTGTATTACCTATCTGACGTAATAATGAGAGTGGTAAAATGTCAGGTATGTCATTTATTGTAATAAATGTGAGCTACAAGCCTTAAGGGCAGTCTTATCTGTGAGAAGGTGTTCCGTGATATTTGTAGTATCGTGGTATTACTTTACATCTTGAGTTATTGCGATACAGAACAGTGTTTTCTTGTGGTGATTTGTTGGAACCATTTTCAATAGTCAAACGACTGTACCAAGGAGCGATAAGGGGACCTGCTAGACAGTTGCGTTATGTGGGTTGCATGTGAATCAGGCGAAATTCAATTCGTTCGTTAGGATAGTTTTGAGCATGACTGTACGTGTAGGGGCAAATGAATGATTAGAGTTGAAGAAAAACTGGATGATTAATTCAAGACAAAGAGCTTCACAAATTGATAAGTCGATAACGTGTTGGACCACCTCTGGTCTTTCCGCGGGCAGTTACTAGGCTTGGCATTCACTGATAAAGTTAGTGGATACCCTTCTGACGGATATCGTACCAAATTCAGTTCAGTTGGTTCGTTACATCCTCAAAATCGCGACCTGCTTTAAAGAACCTGCCCATTGTGCTCCAGATGTTTAAAATTGGTGACAGATATGGCGATCTTGCTGTGCAATGTATTGCCTTGCGTGTACAAACACGTAGATACGATATCCGTGTGTGGTGCGTAAATTGTCGGTAGGCACCTCACTTAGTGTCCCGAGCAGAGTTCAAGCCGCCATTAAGACAAAGGGTGGACGCACTGCATATTAATGTCCACTAACAGGTGTCTGTACACTCACTGATAGGATAGTGTATTTCGAAATGTTAGCAGAGGCCAGAAGTTGGAGCATTTGGTCTTCCTCTTAAAGCTTAAGTGGGGAGAGTCGTAGAATCTCTATAAAGAGACACCTCTGGCAACACTAGTTGAAAGTGGCCTTCAAACTAGCCGTCAGAGCTGCCGTAGCCGAGACGCCCCCTGGGTAAACGCTACGGACTTCTGCAGTCGCGCCTCGCGATCTGTCACGAATTATGGAATGTATTCGCAGATACCAATTGTAATACGACAACGGCTATACAGTTTGCAGGAAACGTACAGGATGTTCTGAAATTCCCATCACTACCTGCTACAACTTGTAGAGGGGACTGAGTACATAATACTCATATTTTAAATTGTAACCTGTCTCCCGAGACGTACAGTATACTAGAACCACTTGAAAACATGTTGGTAACGATGTCACTTTGACAAGTAATTTGTTACATTGAGGAGCCAAAGAAATATCGTTTATGGTCCCCGCGAGCACGCAGAAGTGCCTCAACACGCCGTGGCATGGACTCTGCTGATGGCTGAAGTCGCGCTGCAGGGAACTGACACCATGAAACCTGCAGAGCTGCCCATAAATCCGTAACAGTAAGAGGGAGCAGAGATCTCTTCTGATCAACACGTTGCAAGGCATTCCAGATATGCTAGTTAATGCTATAAAATTTACTAGAAACGTACAGTATGTTTGGGGAGTTTGGTGGCCAGCGAAAGTGTTTAGGCTCGGAAGAGTGTTTCTGCAGCGACCATGTAGCAATTGTGGTTGTGTGGGCCGCTCCTTTGTCCTGCTGGAATTACCCACTTCCGTCGGAATCCACAATGGACACGAATGGATGCAGGTGATCAGACAGGATGTATCTAGACGTATCAGGGATCCCACATCACTCCGAATGCGCACGCTCTACAACGTCACAGAGCCTTCACCAGATTGAACAGTCCGCAGTTGACATGCGGGGTCCATGGAGTCATGATGTTGTCTTCATACCCATACACGTCCATACTGTATATACATTTTGAAATGAGACACGTCCAACCAGGGATTATGTTTCGAGTCATCAACAGTCCAATGTTCGTACCGATGGGCCCAAATGAGGCGTAAAGCTTTGTGCTGTGCAGTCAGCAAGGGTACACGAGTGGGCCTTCGGCTCTGAAAGCCCATGTAGATGATGTTTCCATGAATGGTTCGCATGCTGATACTTGTTGATGGTCAAGCATTGAAATTTTCAGTTATTTTCGGAAGGGTTGCACTTTCGCCACTCTGAACGATTCTCTTCAGATTCCATTCTTGCAGGATTTTTTTTTCTGGCCGCAGAGATGTTGGAGATTTTTTGTTTTACTGGATTGCTGATATTCACGGTGCCCTCGTGAAATGGTCGTACAGGAAAATCCCCACTTCATCGCTACCTCGTAGATGCTGTGTCCCATCGGCCTTGCGCCAAGTATAAAACCACGTTCAAAGTCATTTAAATCTTGATAACCTGCCATTGTAGCAGCAGTAACCGATCTAACAACTACGGTAGACACACGTCTTACATAGGCGTTGCCGGCGGCAGCACCATATTAAGCCTGTTTACATATCTCTCTGTTTGAATACGCATTATTATAATAATTTCTTTGGCATTTCAGTGTAGATGTGACCGAGTACATCTATTGTTCTACAGTTTCACTCTTTAATAACCAAAGAATCAAAAAAATCGGTCTTCAGAGACACTGGTTTTACAGGAGGGCGTTTTCCAATTTGAAATTACAATGATATTATTTCCTTCAGCTGCTGAGAGGCGTTGATAGATATCAACGAAGACAGGTGAAAATGTGTGCCCCGACCGGAACTTGAACCAGGGATCTCCTGATTACATGGCAGTCGCTCTATCCATCTGAGCCACCGACGGCACAGAGGATAGTGAGACTACAGGGACTGTCTCTCGCACGCCTCCCGCAAGACCCACATTCTCACCTTTGTATGTCCACACACTACATTCGTAGCGTCCTTTCGCACATGTCCGGAAGAACAGACACAATATCCATATAAATATATTTTCCAATTCGCATGCGCTGCGTCTCCACGGAGCACCACAGACGCACCTGCTGACGGTGAAGGCACCCTTACTCGAAGACGTTGTGCAATGGTAACGAAAAGCGTGTGGGGAGGAGTCAGACGTTGTGGACAACGATCTTGATAAAGGCGACCAGCAGCTCTTCCAGTACTGAGCGCTTTGGCCACACAGAATACTTGTGTCGGTGTATTCGGCAAAAGTTTGCTCAGAAATGTTGCTCTAACACTCACAGACACATGAACGAGACTCGATCCAGGTCAGAGAGGAGACAGCCGTCAAATGACATCATAGGATCAGACGTAAGTAACCCCCCCCCCCTCCAGTGATTATAACCCTGTTGCATACCACATTAGCGAAGGTGTATTTATACGGCTGTATCACGGATATACCTTTCCATACATGAGCTCCTCTTCAAAATATCGTCACTCAGTTCGCTAGAAGTTTTTAACGGGAATTTTGCAACATCCTGTATCTCTCCACTAACTATACAGTTCTTTCCAGAATTAGATCCCTCTGCAGTGGAGTGTGCGCCGATATGAAACTTCCCGGCAGATTAAAACTCTGTGCGGGACCGAGACTCGAACTCGGGACCTTTGCCTTTCGTGGGCGAGTGCTCTACCATCTGAGCTACCCAAACACGACTCACGCCCCGTCTAAACAGCTTTACTTCTGCAGTACCCCGTCTCCTACCTACAGCTGTTGTACGACATTCGAAATATACGGATGTATTTCAGAATTTCGGCGTAATGCAACTTCGCAGAAACATGGCTGAATTTTCCTGTATATTGTTATCATTAAAACCAAGCACCGTCTCAGTACCTAATACTTTTTGATATGGAGACAATTTTCATCATTTCAAGCACTATTAAAGTTGGTAGGTGTAGGAAAAAAATACCAGTACCATACTGAAAATATCGGTGAGAAGCGATAGAATTCCTACAAACAACTTGGAGAAAATCATTTTGGGTTCTAAGCCATGTCATTATAAAACAGTGAAACAACTAAAATAACTACATTCCGACCATCGTTTGAACGATCCTCTTCAGAGCGAATAAATGCCACGAAATTTCAAATCAGCAGCAGCGAAATGAAAGGTCGATTTGGAAACAGTTTCTATTTCTTCTTTCTTATCTTCGATTAATTTCCCAAATATCTCGTTCGTTTCGTATGTTGCTTTCATTATACAAGGTGTT
Source organism: Schistocerca gregaria (assembly GCF_023897955.1). Classification (NCBI taxonomy): domain Eukaryota; kingdom Metazoa; phylum Arthropoda; class Insecta; order Orthoptera; family Acrididae; genus Schistocerca; species Schistocerca gregaria. Next base: position 4,145,372 of record NW_026061742.1, on the reverse strand, counting down.
TCACATTTCTAGAGCTTGCAATTTTTCCTAGTAACTCATGCATGCAAACGTCATCTAACGAGGCTACAGAGCATCAAAATACAAGCGCCAGCTCCGGCAAATGTATGTAAGTAGAGTGTGATGCCGTGATCATGTATCAATTTGATCATGTATCATGATCCAGAAACGAATGAGTCGAAAGTTACATACCTCTGACGGCGGAATACAAGTACTGGTACTGTTGTTGCTAACTTTCAAAGCTGGTAGTATGGATCAAAGTAAGAAAAAATGTCCGGTAAACATGGGCTACAAAATGCATACCTGAGGAGCTATGAGCACTTGTTCAGCAGTGGAGATATGTTTTATGCTAGCGAAGATGAACAAGTCCTCACAGCTCTTAAGGTATGCATTTTACAGCCCATGTGTACTGGACATTCGGTCCATACTACCACCTCTGAAAGTTTCCTGCCCTACATCTCAGCTACAACACTACCGGTAGATCCTGTCACAAGTAACAGGAATGTCTTCTCTTTCAATTTTCCGTTATAGGGACATAACCTCAAATTTATAGATTTATCCATCTCCATCATCATAGAAAATTGGTAACATCTTCATTGAATCTTTCTGTGTACACATATTTTACAGACTCCAGCGCCTGTAACTTCGATACCCTGTAGCGTCGCTGGATGACGTTTCCAGACATCGATTCCTATGTAAAACTTCATCTGGTAGGTCCCCTCTACAGACGCGATAAGTGTGTAGCACGACGTGTGAAACATTCTGTATGCAAAGTGAATAACATGGGTGAATGGACTAGAACCGAAGCCCCCCCCCCCCTCCCATTATCTCTCTCTCTCTCTCTCTCTCTCTCTCTCTCTCTCTCTCTCTCTCTCTCATTCTCTCACTTTCATTCTCTCACTCTCTCTTCTCAACTATCAACTGCCAGCTTTCCTTTATGTCTTTTAAGTCTTAAAACTGCTGTCTGATTTCTGGCAGAGCTCTAGATAACATGCCGCTCACTGTATTTTATCGCTGGTTACATCATCTTAAATTCAAACTGTATATTTTGCTCAAAATTGTCAGAAGTTATTTTGTAACATCTATAGATGTTATAAATATGGGTTGAATTTCTTCAACCGATCTCTAGCGGCTAGTGTGTTCTCTCAAAATCGATTTTCCTCTAGCTCGTCTCCTCTAATTCCTGTGTAAATATTTTGGATCAGTATTTTCAGCCAGGACGTATGAAAGTGATGGTTCGATAGTATCCGCACTTATCACTATTTGCCTTATTTGGTGTTGGTGTTATTTTTTTCGTTTAGTCTGAAAATTTAGCAGTCACGTCAGTTAGCATAGATGTTGAGGAGTGAAGCAGCAAACGTCGACAGAGTGAGTCCTCACCGGTGCTGATAGAGCCTTCTGGTGGCGAAGCCCTGCACTACAGACAACTGAGTGTGTGAGGAACTAGTAGCGACATCTAGCAGCGAAGTGATGAACAGCAAAATGGCCGCGAAAATCGAGTGACTTAAATGTCTAGTTGCTGTTTATTTCTTCCTTTACACTATTATTACAAAACAGATTACGGCATCACTGCTCGGTTTGTCTGTTACCGTATTTTTGTGTATTTCACACATTACAAAATAATTCTGTTCTGGTAACATATAATGCAAACTACTTCTCGAGCGACATTAATGTACGCAGCATGTTACATTCATCATTCCCTCTTCGTAATTTAGTATTACTAATAGTTTTGTCCACACTTTTAAGCATTAAAAATGGATATGTGGCTCGGAACAGGACTACTGTTACATTAAATGTTAACAACATAATCGCACGGTATAGTGAGTTAAAGATTATTGAACAGCAACGAGAACTGTAAGTAAGTTTATGCAATGCAACGTTAGTGATATAATAGTACAACAGTAATAGGCGTTTGTCAGCCCTTTTTTTCTATTTTACAGTTTCACTCATTACTGATGGCAAATGCCTTGCAGAGAACGTAATATTCTGCATCTTCGGTACGGCCTTTACAATCTCTTTCATTGAACTGCACTTAACATGGAGAGGTAGTAATACAATTTTTTCTCTGATCTACAAAATACTTTTACAAAAAGTAGAGGCAGAGAGGTAGTCATGTAACTATTAATCGAAATATTATATGAACTATATGGGCGTGTTAGTAAAATCACCAAGAAATTCCTCTTATTAATTTTAAGTGTTATCTGTTTGATTCAGCATTCAGCTCACATAAAACCACGAGAAATATCGTTTTTATAAAAAAAACAGTTTATGTCTTTAGTGACCTGTGTAATATCAAACATCTCATTTTGACACTAGAATAAATTGAGAAAAAAAAGGCCTGTTTTAGTTTTTGAAAATGCTATAAGTGAAAACAATGTATTTTAAAAGGTTCTGTCAATTGTTACGAAACGATTTATTATACAGAATTTATAAATCGCATAGTAAATCATGATACTAAAAAGAACACCTTGTTGGCTTGTGACACAATACTTTGCATTTTCTTATGACTTTGACATAATTACTGCCTTTTCAGCACTGAGAATGAGTAAAATACATTATGTACTATATGAATCAGTATGATAAACTTTTTTCGAATATTCATTGTTAACTACAAGAAAATGGCAGATGTTTGGGTATTTACCTCAGAAGTATTCAGCACACGAAGGATAACAAAAATCATTTTTTTGGTAAGGTTTTTGTTTGATAGTTTCCTACAAATATTACTGATACCATAGTGAGATATATTAAGTACCTTAAAATATATGTAGATGTGGTCTGGTGAAGAAAGTGTGTAAATTAAATTTTAAAATGCTTGCACCAGCATAATCAGGTTTAGTTTGTAGTGTGGGAGTGAGCTCCACGTGGGACCCGAAGCACGGACCCCACGGGGGTGCCCGGCATGCGCCACATGCCAAGGCAGAGGTGGAGGCTAGTGTTCGGAAGTCTGAAAATTCCAGCGCCGGCCGGGGATTGAACCCCGGCCCGGCTGGGGCGAATAGCCCCAGCCGAGGCGCTGGAACGTTCCAGACCCCCTTACCACTAGACCACCGGTGACCCCGGCGGTTTCTTGCTCCATAGTCCAGCTAGTGGTCGTAGAGCACTTCCTGTTGTCCTCCGTGTTTACACCGAGGCAGCAGTGGCGTGGTGTAACAGGAAGTGTTTACTTGCGTCCGCTGGATGTCCACTTAGTGTACGACTTATTTACCCGGCTGACGTTCGTGTCGCTATAATCTCCTTAGTTGCGTTACAATTATATGCAGGGACTGAAAATCTGCCTATGCAGTTGCACGCAGTCGCATCTCACTATTTGAACCTCTGTAATTCGATCGTGTTGTCAAGACCCATGTCAGAACTGTTTATCGAAGAAAGCTCATGTGTTCGGTACATTTCATAAACGGAAGCGACTGGGATAACACACAGCCCGTAAACGTTTTGTAATGAAGTGTCAGCCGGTACGTAATACTCGATATCTGGAGTTGTTTTATCGGTTATTAAGATAATCGTTTCACCCCTATACACTTAAAAAAATTCCCGTGTTTTCTCAATAAAGCATAAGCACAGTACATAAATCCCTCGCGAAAATGACATCGGAGAAGTACAAGTGTTCGAGTGCCACAGAAAACAAGTGGGTCCTTGAAGGTGTGGAACGGAGAGCAGAACTAAAATAAGATGTAACGTTTCGGGATTCCCTCATAGTCGCGTAGACACTCCAGAAGCAGGAAGATCCGTTTGATGACGTCTCTTGAGGAGTGAGGAAAAAATTCACTCTCAAATAAATACTGTACAAGATGCCTCGCCGCCTCTTGAAGGGTGTCATGGGATTCTGCAGCCGTGGACTCGGCGACCCGTGAGCCAACGCGGTGTTTCTGACCACATACATTTTAGCTGCGGGTTCTCCGACGTGCAAAGGAAGCCGCGACAATGGGGAGGCTCTGCGTGCCGTTTTGTAATAAGAACGCCTCTCCACATTTTATCGTAGGAATGATATAAATTTTAAACTTCTTAGATCCACCGAGTCATTATGTATTCTTAAAATATCTTTAACTCTTTTTCAACACATATGTATCTTTTACCTCTTTCACTGAAGAAGCTGACCAACAGATTTTTTTTCAATTTCAGGTATTGGTTTTATTGCATTCTCCTTTAGCGTATTGATCAGAAATTGTAGGTTAAGATACCTTTGCCTTATTGAGTATCGTCTGCTATGCCAAACTTCGACAGCATTCATGGTCCTGTGCATCGAATTGATGACGGTAGATAGCTGACCGAAATCACTTTGAAATAAATTCTCTGAACGCAGATAACTTTGATACAGTAGTGTTAGGTATCGAGGTATTATCTAACGCAACTGAAGCCAACCTAAGAGTGAATTTATTTCGAAATATTTCGGTCGACTGTCTGTCTTCACCAATTCCACATTTCAGGTTGTGTACTAGCATTTTCCATCTATTGACTGATTAAATAGTCTACGCCACTGGGCACTTGCTACGCTGTTACTCTCCATGCTTCATCAAGGCAGTCCGGTGGAAGATGGACTCTACAGCACACGTGCGGCAAGACAAACGAACTACTTCTTCATCCCTGTATTGCTCCACTAATCTCAGTTCTTGTATGTCTTCCACAGGCATTGCTTGAAATGAAAATTACAACTGGAAAATAAATGTCTCGGATAACACTGTTTTCATAGCTTAATTTGCAGCCATTTCGAAGTAAAGCAATGCAGTTTTAAATGACAACCAAGTTATGACATTTCTCGGTTGAGAAAAAATATTTCACAATTATTTTGACTTTCCTCTGGTAAAAAAGCTAGTCTTCCGTGCTTCAGGTATCGACAAGTTGTTTCGAACACCTCTGAAATGTCCGTCCATAAGAAGAGCTTTATTTTCAAACATTTTCTCCCCTTCTTCTTAACTGATCACCAGGATTCATTTGTCAGGAACAGGGTTATTATGTCTCCTTAAAAACTTCAGTCACTTTCAAAATATCTTCGTGCTGCCGAATCCCTGAACTACTGCCGTCTTTCTCATAATTCGTTATACTTGCGACGTAATCTAAACCTTTATCTCGCAAATCTTGAAATTGCTCTTTAAACCCTCCGAAAAAAGGCACTGTCTACTCACCGCAGACTGTTTCCCAGCAGTTATGCATTCGTTTCTCAATCTACACATCTGTTTCGTCAGGTTGGGCGAGAAACTTACTGTTGAGCCGTGATTCTACCATTTACAATTTTTAAACTGCCGCTGCTCCTATTCCGTTCGGAGTTCCTGTACAGGCAATTCGTATAATTACCACATTTCCGGTGCTCCTGGCACCGCTTACCATCCTTTCCCCTTTCTGTTTCCTTTTCCTTTCCTTTTTCTAACCACACGCTCCAGTCACATTAACGTGACCACCGCCTGTGTCCGACGCTAATGTGTAGGGTATGCGTAACGCGGAAACTCAGCCACTTATGTGACATCCAAAAGGACGTGATCATTGCCTTTCGGGCCACAGGTGGATGCATTTTCGAAACGGCAGAGTTCGTAAAATGTTGGCATGTTGCCATATTTAAAGCACTCCGCGCATGGCGCTGTCGAGAGCCGACGCTGAGGCCGTTGTGGTGCCCAACGGTCCACAGAGGACAGGAGTTAAAGGAGACCGCAGGTGAATAACGTGCAACTGCTGAGCAACTGACCATGCACGTGAACCGAAGAGCCTACCGACAGTGTCTCCTCTAAGACCACTCAGCGAAAAATGCTATGTGTAGGTCTCCACAGCAGACTCCTGGTCCACACACCTATGCTGACTGCTGTTCGTCCGTGACGAAGGCTGGAATTTTCACGCCAGTTCTGCGACTGGGCGTCCACTGAACGGTGACCTGCGGGCTTTCCAAGTGACAGACAGACGTTGGCGTGTAGGGCGCGATTCACCTGAAAGTGAACACCCTGCAACAGTCGGTGGCAGGGTTAGGACAGGAGGAAGGATCGTTACGATCTCACAAACGTTATCGTGACACTCCCGTCGTTCTGGAAGGCACAGTGGATGAGCAGAAATATCGGTCGGAACCGTTGCCACACCTACATCGAGTCTTTTTTCCCTCGGAATCTACCAGCAGAACAACTAAATCTGTGACACAGCTTGCAGTGGGAAAAGCACCAGGATGAGTTTGCTGTACTCCGTCGACCACCAGGCTTCCCGGACTTAACGGAATCGAGAATATGTGGGACCACCTCGATGAAGCTCTTCGTATCCTGGGTCCTCAATCGAAAAACGTAGCGCAGCTAACTAAGGCACCGACGTCGGCATGGCTCAGTACCTCACTGACTCCTGCGCGTTTCTCAGTTGTCCGCGCTTCCCGTTAATCGTATCCCCCTACAGTGACTCAATGACGACACTCTCCCGTACACGACAGCATCATCAACAGCCGCAGACTACTGTTCACTCTGCCTATCACCTCATTTATGTCTATACAGTATAACAGCTGTCTGTTACACTTCCTGGGACACTCCTGACGATACCCTTGTGTCTGATCAACGCTCGCTGTCGAGAACGTACTGGTATCTGTTGTAGACTTTAAGCCGCTCTCATATCTGGGAACCGACTCCGTATGCTCATACGAGGCCCTTGGTTAACAGTGTGCAGTGGAGCACCGTGCCAAAGGCTTTTCTCAAATATAGGAGAGTGCAATGTGCTTGGGACCCTTCATCCGTGGTTCGCAGTATATAATGTGCGAAAAGGGCAAGCTGCGTTTCACACGAGCTTTCTAAAACCGTGCTGATTTCTGGACGTAAGCTTTTCGGTGTCTAGGAAATTTATTGTAATCATATTCAGAATACGTTCTAGGATTCTGCAGAAAATCGATGTCTGTAATTTTGCACATCCTTTCTTTTACTCTTCTTGTACACGAGTGTCACCTGCGATTTTTTAAACTGCCTTAGGTTGGACCCATTACAGGTGTAATATTCAGAAGGCAAATGTATATTGATCTCGTTATATACGGCTGCAACTTGCGCTTTTGCCAGTCCTTTGCGAAATACTGCTGGGCAAGAGAAAGGCGATAAATGCGAATGAAGTAAGTAAAACTGAAATTGTTTTAACTACTTCGCTGTCGCCGAATCCTTTCCAAGCGATGCGTCCTTGAGCGGGTCAAACAGGTAGCAATAAATGCTCTACAAGTAGGGTGACTTTTGAAGTTTTTCTTACCAGTCAAGTACAATGCAGACAGCTTCCATTCTCCATAATATCAGCAATATGAAAATGAAAATTCACGAAAGTCAAATCTGGACTGTAGCGATAATGACGCAGAGTCTCCCAACCCATTACTGTTTCTTTTCCCTTCCAGTGGTTTCTTGGATCAGCTGCGCTATGTTTGGGCGAGCGTTGTTGTGTAATAGTATCACGTCTTTTCTTTGACATTGGCGACCCTTTCCTCTCGTTTTCGGCTTTACTTTGCTCATCACTATGTGTGAGTGGTCAGCGCTGCATCCTGTACGCTGATCTTCCAAATAATCACCAAAATACAACTACTTTGGCATCCAAATGATGGCCAGCATCACTTTCCTCGCTGAAGCTCGAGTTTGAATTCCTTTCGGACAGGTGAACTAGTGTGCTTCCATTTCACTCCTTGTCTTTTCGAGTCGGGTTCCCCATTTTGAACGAAAGTTTAATCACACGTTAAAATCTCGTTCGAAAAATGTTCACCTTCACGTTCATAGCACTCTTTGTTTCCTTGTGTTGTGTGAATTCTCTCGGGACCCACGTTGGACTTGTTTCGCTGTACTTGAGCATGTCAATGACGACGTTATGGACTGTGCCACTACCTGTTGCAGCTATTTTGCTATTCAGTTCTACTGCAACACGTCGGCCATCAGGAGTAATGTCGTGAGAGCCGGCTTTAAGCGAAGGAGGAGACAGTTCAATTGGCCGGCCACGGTGTTTTTTATTAGTCACTGAAGTTAGATGGTTTTTGAACTGTCCTACGTATTTATCAAAAATTTCCGTCGTTCGCACAGCTTCGACCATACTGAAAAAACGTTAGAGAAAATATTTCGGCCGTTTTCCGTCTTCTGAAAGGGAAAACGCATCGTTGAACGTTGCTCAGTTAATGTGGAAACTTCAACCGGACACGCCATTCTCAATTGCAACATTAAGGTTATAAATAAAACAATTATTTTTTGTCAGCCGCTCTTAGCTCATCACAGTCATGCCATCCTAAAGTCATGAAACTACAAAAATTCTTCCTACGGACTATTCGACTTCATTAATTTGCTTTGCAGGGGAAACTCACGAAGGAGTATGCGCTTAGTATTTAGTCGGTCATTTCTAGTTGATGAGAAAGTTAAAACAAACAAGTAGCAAACCATTGCTCATTTATTTAGGAACAACATTTATCAGATACAGCTGAGTAACGTTTAACCCAAACCTTAAATGTCATATATATGACACTGCTCGTAGCTGCATCATCTGGCAAGAGTACGCATTAACACCAATAACAAGAAAATGCACCATGACCTTCGTAAACTGTGCATTCTTCATGCCACTGTTGGGAGCAGACATCACACTCAATACAGTCTTCCGTGACAGACTCGTTTTAGTCTTCGCCACACCTTGGGCAGTTCAAAACATGAAGTTGGAATAATAGACAATTGTGAAGGTGATTCGATAAACCCTATGCCTGGCACTTAGATATGATTTGCACAATATCCATGTGGGTGTAGATCCGTCCTTGGATTGTGCCCTGGTTGTTGCTGAAGATGATGGAGCAGTTTAATCCAGATTAGCCACAGAGATTCTACGTTGTTCGTTACTGATATTTTGTCCCTCCTTGGTTTACTTTGTTTTCCTAACAATGCATTTTTGTACGTAGACTCAAACAGAATTCCGGATGTTTTTGCAGCTTGCTTTAGGTGTTCGAAAACCTAAAATTGTGCAGTTCACAAAACGAAAAATCATAGTATCCTATGACTACAGCATCAATAACTCTCATTTTCAATCGGTCAGCTCACACAAATACCTCGGTGTAACACATTGTAAGGATACGGAATGGAAGCAGGACTGAATAAAACTCAAGACGCGTTCATACGATTTCTACACCTAGATTAGCGTTCGACAATGTAAAATGGTGCAAGATCGAAGTTGTGAAGAAAATAGCTCTAGGCAGAGACGGGTATATATTAGTACAAGACCCAAGAGGAAATAAGAGTGGAAGACCAAGAACGAAGTGCAAGGATTAAAAAGAGAGTAAGACTTTGATATAGTTATTCGCCTATACTGTTCAATGTTTGCATCAAAGAAGCAATGAAGAAAATAAGAGAGAGGTTCAAGATTCGCACTGAAATACGGGTTGAAAGGATACCAGTGACAATGTTTGCTGATAATATTATCGTTGTCAGTGAAAGTGAATTACTACAGGATCTGATGAATGAAATATACAATATAATGAGTGTAGAATTAGGGGTCAGAGTAAATCAAAGACAATAGTGATGAGATGAAGCATAAACGGGAAAAGCGAGAGTCTTAACATTGGTGATAACGAAGTAAGAAATGGAACCATCACATCGTGTCAGTCAAAGATAAAGGTGGTGGCGAACTGTAATTTATTGATAGAATTAAAGAGCAATATAATCAGTGCACAAAGATGATCTTTTTTGAACTATTGGTGCGACCCATACTCTAATATTGCTCCGTGGTGTGGGACCTGTCCCATATACGAGTAGCAGGGGATATTGAACTGTTCACAATAAAGTCAGCACAGGTTTGTTTGGTTCACAGGAGAATGTAACAGAGATGCTGAAGAAATTGGGAGATGCCTGAAGATACACATAAGCTATCCCGAGAAAGCTTACTTGCCAAATTTCTAGAACATACCGTAAATTTTGAATATACGAGGTGTGTTAAAAAAAAATTGGGAACGTTCGTAATTTCGCGCCAATGGCGTGTTGGGGCGAAATGCAGTTGACATCCCTGCACGCGCGTGTGCTTAATGTGTAACTGCGGGAAGTTTCACTGTTGTATGTCTGTTAGCTTATTGTTCAGTGCTGTATTGACTAGAACGTTGTGTCGCACAGTTGGCGAACTTCGAGAGGGTATAGTTAGAGGAGCAATGCGCCTGCAATAAATTTTGCGTGAAACTCAAGAAAACCGCCGCTCGGGGTAGCTGCGCAGTCTAGGGGCCTTGCCACGGTTCGTGTGGCTCCCCTCTGTCGGAGGTTAGAGTCCTCCCTCGGCGTGGGTGTGTGTAAGTGGTGCAAGCCTAGGGACTGATGACATCAGCAGTTGGTCCCATAGGAACATAAGAGCTAAACTCAAGAACACCTCTACAGAGACACCCCAAATGATGCAGGAAGCCTACGGTGATGAGTGCTTAAGCCGCACTCCGTGTTACGGATGGTTCACACGGTTTAAAAACGGCCGGACGGAAGCTAAAGACGACGCTCGTCCTCCGACTTCTGCCAGCAACGCTTGTGTCAGGAACGTCAACGATGCTGTGCGTGCTGAACGAAGACTGACTGTCCGAGAGATTGCAGAAGAATGTAACATTGCAGTTGGATCGTGAAATCCTAATACAGCATCTTGGAATGTATCGTGTTGCCGCCAAGTTCGTGCCACGGCTCACGAGTTAAGAGCAGAAAGACCTCCACCTCCCAATCTGAGAAGAGCCTTAGGATCACCCAAATGAGAACGAGATGTTCCTTAAGAAAATTATAACTGGTGATGAGACGTGGGTCTGCAGTTATGACGTTGACATGAAGGTTCAATCTTCACAATGTGTAGGGAAATGTTCTGAACGATCAACATATAAAATAGCTTGTCAGGTCAGCTTGGCCCTTGCAGACATTTATTTTCAAAGTTGAAAACCAAGTTGAGAGGACGAAGATTTGTAACGATAGACGCACGGCCCAGCGAAAGGTGAACCAAGTCTGCTCCCAGAAGTGGAAACGGTTTATCAGTCGTGGGGGTGATCATATACAAATATGTGAAGGTATGCGTAGAAAATTTTTGTGGACAAAGTTCCGGAATTTTTTAAACAGACCTCTTAGACGAAAGGTAATGAATACAGGCAAGTGGTCTGCAAATGTTCGTACGCTTGAGTTCGCTTCCATTCGCTGCTGTGGGAACTGGGCTTAATAATAATATTCCCTGTGTGAGATGTAATTGGCAAACTATGTAAACGCTGAGCTGTGCGCCGCTTACAGCCCACGCGAAATTATTCTCGGAGGGACACATCATTATCCCCTTCGTGCCTAAAGTTGCTTCGGCCAAACTCAAACTCAATTGCCAGGCCGATAGCTCGTTATCCTACTGCTCTGCAAGTAACACTTGGTCTGAAACCATCTGTACGGTTATGTAGGTTAAGACACTGCAGCCACTCAAAATGGTGGCTCCACGTTTGCGAGTAACTGACGAGAAAAGAAATTCTGAATTTTGTGTGACACTCCGTAGCATTAAGAAAGCTGAGTGACGTTAGTTGGTTGTGAGGTGTAATGGAAAGGATAATAGCTTCACATGTTGTGTTCGGATACCAAGATTTAAAAGCCTGAAGTCTTATATTTCAGAAGCAAGGAGCGTAACAATCAAGTGATTTATGAACAGTAAGTGCACACATTTTTGCTCGGTTGATTTTAATTGAGGTTGCAACGTGCAGATCAAGCAAGTACCGTACTGTAGAGTGGTTGAGCAAGAGAAGCGTTTGGAACAAGTGTTTATCCTTATTTTGGATAGTTAGCTTTCTTATCTGAGAAGTAATTGTGGCTAGCCCTTGAAATGCATCACGAATTCCTTCGTCATTCAGTCTAATATCACCTTCCCCCCTACACAATACCCTCCACCTCTCATGATTTTAAAAATGAAAGTGTTCCTAGAAAAGTTGATCACTGTGCCAAAGTTAGTGATAATGTGGGGGAGGGGGAGGGAAGGCCACAGACCTCAGGGACGGGGGGGGGGGGGGGGACAGGGGGTACTGGCAAATGTCTGATGGCACTCAGGAGCAACGGCCTAAGAAAGGCTGGGAACCACTGTTCAAGTGCCTGTGAATGTATACTGAACATAAATGTGGAAAACTGACACAACTCCCTTTTTGAATTTTTTTTAATTCGAGTTAACTAGTTTTGGAACCGTTTGAGGGACATCTGAAAATGTGGCGCACAGAATTCGCGTCTTTATTTCTTTAGATTGAATCTGGGTACTGGCTCTTTGACAATAAGACAGAGCACTCTTTAATGTATCGCCACGAGCGGCAGTTAAACGGCGACATGTATCGCGAAACCAAAACACCTACTTACCGTGGCAGCGTGAGCACTATTGCAGTTAATATCCATCTAGCAACTTGCGTTTTAGTTGTCTGTTGGCCACTGGTCAATCTCTTTCCATTGTAAATATAAATACGAATTGTCACCATATATCACAAGCATAACGTTTACCACAGATGTACCTTACAAAGATCTTCACTTAAAAATACAGCATACTTTGCTCGGAAACAATTTTTTTGATTTTTGTGCTTATAACACGACGGCGTGCTGAGAAGATAATGACTCGGTCTGTTTTATTTGAAGTCAGTAACATTCTACATCTTTACTATGGATATCTGCAGCCCTCTGCTTCGTACCGCGTTAGATAGCGGTGTGTGACGTGACTACGTTGGGAGTGAGAAAGAGCTCACAACACTAAAAGCACGAATTCGAAGACTTCGTCCGCATGTGGAGCACTCTCTCCTTGAGCACGGCAGTGCCAAACTACACACGATCGCTGCGGCATCTGCAGCAAGCCGACGTCCTTGGTTCACTGCCGTCGATCATCCTACACACAGTCTCGATTTTCGTCTATGTGCAAAACTAAGAAAACCTTCGAGCACTTCAATTATTTCAAGCGGTGCAAGCAGAGGTAAGGTTGTGGCTCTGTTAACATAGTCAAACAATATACTGTGACGGTGTCAACAAAATAGTATCTAGTTGGGGAAATTGTGCTGGTTCCGAGGGTGAGTGTGTTGAAAACTAAATTTATTGACGTGAAGAATACCGATGCAGAATGTTCATGAAGTTTGTTTTATTTAAAAATCTTTGTGACTTTTCACTCAAAACATGTCAACATTACTTTTCTGTACGTCCTCGTACAATGGATGTCTCAAAAAATACGTACATGGATCAAAATAAGTGTTAACATGAATGCTTTTAACAGCACTAGGTTCAATAAATTTTAACTGTATGCCAATTGCAGATTAATTTTAATGGCAGCTAGCGCGATTATATGAGTGGACTATTAGATTTAATGGTGAACATTTATCTAGTTTTTAAACATTCTCTGCCTTGTCATTCTTCCTCTCTAAAGTGCCTCGTCTTCCAGTAACACTGTCGATCGATAGCATGATCTGTTGTCCGTCCATGGTTTTTCAGACCATTGATTCAGTGCTGAACCCAAACTGCTGGTCTGAGTTATTTATCCTGGATAATCCTTTGCGTCGTGTGTCACGTATGCCATTAATCTTTCAAAGAAATGGGACTTAACATCTGAGGTCGTCAGTCCCTTAGAACTTAGGTTTAAGTAGTTCTAACTAACCTAAGGACATCACACACACACACACACACACACACACACACACACACACACACACACACACACACGCCCGTAGCGGTCGCGCGGTTCGAGACTGAAGTGCCTAGAACAGCTCGTCCACAATGGCCGGCCATTAATGTTTCATTGAATTATTAATTTCAACAAGTTTTATTTATTGTTGCGGAATTGCGCTACCAAAACAATCGAGTTTTGCTATGTGGATGCTGTTGAGAATTTCTGAATTTTCGTACCGCCATATTTTTGACTATATCTTTCGATGGTGTTGTTGTTGTCTTCAGTCCTGAGACTGGTGTGATGCAGCTCTCCATGCTACTCTATCCTGTGAAAGCTGCTTCATCTCCCAGTACCTACTGCAACCTACATCCTTCTGAATCTGCTTAGTGTATTCATCTCTTGGTCTCCCTCTACGATTTTTACCCTGCACGCTGCCCTCCAATGCTAAATTTGTGATCCCTTGATGCCTCCAAACATGTCCTACCAACCGATCCCTTCTTCTAGTCAAGTTGTGTCACAAACTTCTCTTCTCTCCAATCCTATTCAATACCTCCTCATTAGTTACGTGATCTACCCATCTAATCTTCAGCATTCTTCTGTAGCATCACATTTCGAAAGCTTCTATTCTCTTCTTGTCCAAACTAGTTATCGTCCATGTTTCACTTTCATACATGGCTACACTCCAAACAAATACTCGGAGAAACGACTTCCTGATACATAAATCTATATTCGATATTAACAAATTTCTCTTCTTCAGAAACGCTTTCCTTGCCATTGTCAGTCTACATTTTATATCCTCTCTACTTCGACCATCATCAGTTATTTTACTTCCTAAATAGCAAAACTCCTTTACTACTTTAAGTGTCTCATTTCCTAATCTAATCCCCTCAGCATCACCCGATTTAATTTGACTACATTCCATTATCCTCGTTTTGCTTTATTTGATGTTCATCTTATATCCTCTTTTCAAGACACTGTCCATTCCGTTCAACTGCTCTTCCAAGTCCTTTGCCGTCTCTGACAGAATTACTATTTCATCGGCGAACCTCAAAGTTTTTACTTCTTCTCCATGAATTTTAATACCTACTCCAAATTTTTCTTTTGTTTCCTCCACTGTTTGCTCAATATACAGATTGAATAACATCGGGAGAGGCTACAACCCTGTCTCACTCCTTTTCCAACCACTGCTTCCCTTTCATGCCCCTCGACTCTAATAATTGCCATCTGGTTTCTGTACAAATTGTAAATATCCTTTCGCTCCCTGTATTTTACCCCTCTGTCGATGGTATCCTTAATATTTTTCGATACGATCGCATTTCAAATGCTTAATACAGTCCATGACTCAGCTCCATAGAGTAGGACACCGAAGTAGTCGAGTGCGAATCCTAATGACTGCTCTGAAGGTTCTCAGCAGTCGCCGCGGACTAAATGACTGCAGGGGACTCGATGCATTGGCCATAAGTTTTCTAGTAATTCTGGAGATTTTCCTTTGGACTAAGTATGAAGTCGTTCCTTGTTGCTTAGATCGTGCAGGTTTCAGACCGATTGTGTTAGTATTGCTACACTACTAAATGTGTATCCACCACCATATCAGGGTATATAATGAAACGGCGGCCCTCTTTCGTCATGCCTTACAAGGAGATATCTCCAGCGGTAGGATCGACTTTTTGAACCATCTATACGGTTATGTAGGTTAAGCACCCAAGTATCGCACACTGCAGCCATTCATCCTGGTGAGTCGACGTTAGCGAGGAAGTGACGAGAAAAGAAATTCGGAATTTTGTGTGAGACTCGATAGTATGAAGAAAGCCGAATGACATAAGTTGGTTATGAGGATAATTGAAAGGATACTAGCTTCACATGCATGAGGTTGTGGGTTCGAATCTCACCAGAGAAATAAATCTATTTTAGGTCTTTATCGAAGTGACATTGATAATCATATTCCTTCAACTGATGTAAATATATATATATATTTTTAGTTCCACTCCTGGGTCACGTGATTCAATAGTGATATGAACTTCTTCATTTGGTCTAGTTTTTCTTCTTATCATCCCTTCTCCACTGGAAATATTTGTTTGTGAACTTTTAATTATCTTCATGTATCAATTCCGATTTAATGTCTCCTGTTTTTATTACCCTGTATTTTCGTCTACGTTATTGTGTACATTACATCGATTTCTCACTTTGCTTGAATTTTATTTTACTTAGAAAACATTCTCTCATTTATGTCCTCATCTACACTATAATTTCCATAGTGCACAAAGATTTTATGTTATGTTTTAAATATTTGTATGTCGATTACCATGCAAAAAAGGCACGTCTCCCAAAGAAAAACGTTTTTCACATTAATGCACAGTCAATATAAATAGATTATTTCGTCTTTTGTTTTTTAATTAATTTATCGGAGTTTTGAAGTAATTCAATAGTCAACAGATAGGTATAATAAATTACACATTCACAAAAATTCCGATTGGAAGAAGAATGACATAAAGAAAAATTAAACTAATGGAAAAGTTCATACGGTGACTAAAACGATGTGACAAAAGAATAGAACGAAAGAAATTACATTTAAACCAATAAATAGAGTACAAATAAACATCAAAGTCATTTCGATAAAGATTTTAAAAAAATTTACTGCACCTGACGAGGCATGGTTAAGCTTCTATCGTAACCATTATGACACGTAACCAGACTGTGGAATACGACTTCCTTCACGCTATGTAGCACCAGGCAAAATTTTGAAATCTTTTCCGTCAGTTACTTTCAATCCGAGGGCCACCTGGATGCAGGGATCTTAAGTTGCACTACGGCTTATTTGGATTCAAAAAGTCGATCCCACCGCTGGGGGCTCTCCTTGTTAGTTTTAAAAGTAACAAACGGCACATTTTGAAATAACAGTAATATCGCAGTCCAGTAGCGCCGGACCCTGCAAACTTGAAAGACAACTCCAGCAAAGGCAAAGAAAATTTTACTGTAGCAAGTAAATTACTGTAGGCAACTGAACAACAACGAAATAATAACAATAATAGGTTCGCAGGAGAGCTTCTGTAAAGTTTGGAAGGTAGGAGACGAGGCACTGGTAAAGCTGTGAGGATAGGGCGTGAGTCGTGCTGGAGTGGCTCAGTTGGTAGAGCACTTGCCCGCGAAAGGCAAGGGTCCCGAGTTCGAGTCTCGGTGCGGCACCCATTTTCAATCTGCCAGGAAGTTTCAATAATAATAATAATAGATCCAGTCATATTAATATGACCAACTCCTATTTTCGAGGTCAACGTGTAATAACCCATAGACTCCAGGAGATAGCATTAGTAGGTGATGAATGGGGGTGGGGGGAGGAGGCTGGAAACAGTGAAGTCGTTGTCATAATGCATAAAAGGGGCGATTTATGTGACGTCCAACAGGGCATAATCGTTGGCTTTCTTCCCAAGGGTGGAAGCATTTCCGAAACGGCAAAATCTGTAAACCGTGAGTGGCAAAATCTCGGTATTCTAATCCGGCTCCAAGGCAAGTGTGTTGGACTACGGGCAGTAGGCGACACAGGTGAACGATAGCTGCAGATGTGTGTGCTGGCGAGAAGACGTGCAACTTTTGTGCAGCTGACAGCCCAGGCGAACCGAGGGCTGCCACCAATGTTTCCTCAACAACTTATGGGCTTCCGCAGTGGGCACCTGGTCCCTGCACCCACGCTGACTGATCTTCATTGGCGTTGAAAGCTTGCATTTGCACGCCGGTACCACAACTGAAAGTCCACTGAGTGCTACAGGTGGCCTCTCCATATTCATCACATTTTGTGCTCCATCGGACAGATTGAAAGCAAACGCCCTGCAACCCTGAGGGAGTGTTATGGTGTGGGCAATGTTTTAGTGGCACTCCCTGGGTGATCTCGTTGTTCTGAAAGGCACAATGGATCAACCCTAGTACGCACCTATCCTTGGGGACCATATCCACCCCTATATGCACGTGTAACATAGCTCGCAGTGTATGTGCGTGGTTCTGAAAGCTCTAGGATGAATTTACCGTACTGCCCTCACCACCAAATTTTCCGCCTTTAAACCCAATCGAGAATCTGAAAGGTCACCTCGATCGAGTAGTTTGTGCCACGGATCCTCAATCGATAGAATTCTATCGCAGCATGACAAGTACTGGTGTCGGAATGGCTTCTTATGACTGTCGTTACATCATTGACTCTATTCCTGTGCGTCTCGTGCTGCAGAAGGTGTTTATTCGGTATTTTAACACGTGGTCAGATTACTGCGACTGGACAGTGTAATAATACTAATAAATTTCGCGTATTTCAGTGCCCTCGTTTAAGTCTTTCAATTGGACGGCACTTTGAAGACATGCTTATCATTAACGTACTCCAGTTGTCCAACCGGGGAAAGGGAATCGGCAGTTTAACGTGGAATCCGCACCACATGTTGTTTCTACCGACTCCTCATATCATTGAGAGGTGAAGGCTGTATTAAAAGCAGACAGAAAAATTTATTTGTTCATCTGGGATTCGATCCCGAGATTCTCGATTTGCAGGCACGCGCTGTGTCGGTAGACCACCAGGTCCAACAGTTACGAGACGGTAATCGAACTGTATTGGCAGAGTATTTCGTCGTATTTTGCGTCACGTAAATGTGCTGTGGTGTAAGCCAAAGTACATTCACGCTAAGGGCATCAGTTCCGATCCCAGAAAAATGTGCAGCCAGAGCAGTATTGTAAGTAAAAATCAAACTCTTCCATTTTTCTTACCGAATTGCTATACATCTAGAAAACAAACCAAAATTGTGAAAACATTTCATACAAGATTACTGACAAATTTTTATGAGTAAAAATAAACGGGTATGGTAATATACATGGAGGTGAATGAAAAGTAGTGGCAGTTTGGCTATAATTCATGTCAGTCTTCTTTGACTAAAATACACTTGATCACATTTCCGTCTCGCGTCTCGATCACTTTCCACACCCAAATGAAAGATGTCATACACTGTCAGTGCATCCATCTGTGATGATGTCTCGCTAGGACCGCCATATGGTGCCTTATCATTTGCTGTAAGACGTGCCACGAAATACTTCGTTCATTTGGGTGATCAGGCCATAATTGGGGGGACTCTACCGGATGAATACGGTGGATGTCCCAGTATGTCCCGCTGCCACGTATGCGGTGCTCCTGCACAGGGCTCGTCGTTTGGCGTCGTGTAAGTTGGTAGAATGCAGCGCTGGAAGGAAAGATTGTTGCGCGCTCCGACCACGTGCCCTTCCAGTCTGCACCTAAGCACCTTTTTCGTGTTTCCCAAACATACTATTTAGGCACTCGAGCTAGCCTCTCCAACTCAGAGAGAGTACACACTGCAACTGACTCAAACACGACTTGTGCTGATGACTTTACTACTTCAGCCCACCATCTGTCAGCATCAGAAAGTGTGCGTACCGAATGACTCACATCCGTCATGTTATGGCATTGTGCTACCACTTTTTATCCAACACATGCAAAGACGCATGTGTGACTACTTGTTGTCTCCCATCTTGGTAGTGGCCTAATTATTGTGAGGTTTTGAAGTGCATTATCTATACGTGGTGTATCAAAAACAATCATCCGACCTGGGCCGTCTATATTTCTGGAACTAAGAAACATATACAATGAATACAATGAATTTTGTCCTTTGATGTACGAAAACTAAAAAAGTTATTTTCATCCTTTTCATTGGTGTTCAATATGCATCGTTGAGATGCACGGAACATGTCAATGCGGTGTTCAAATTGTACCAACACTGCAGCAAGCATGTCTGGAGTTACAGTTTCCACAGGTGCTGTTATGCGATGTCTCAGTTCATTTATTGCTGTTGGTAATGTAGGTACATAAAGAGTCTCTTACAAAACCATACATATATAATCACATATAGTCGGGTGCGGTGACCTTGGAGTCTAGTAGTCTAGGGGTGAGTGATTTAGTCCAGTGTGAACGATCCATCGTTCAGCAATCGTTTGATTTAGAAATTCCCACACTTCCAGATGCCACTGTCGCGGTGCCCCATCGCATTGGAAAATGAAGTCGTTCATGTGGGAAGAGAAAGTTTTCAGGCATATCGAGATATATGCTTACTGTAACAGTGTTTCCGGCAAAGAAATATGAATCATACACATTTTCCCTCTAAACTGTACAAAATACATTAAATTTAGGAGAGTCTATTTTATGTTGTACACCTTCATGTGGTTGTCCCGTACCTCATATTGTCACATTATGACAGTTCACTTCTCTGTGTAAATGGAGTGTTGCCTCGTCACTAAACACTGACTGTGGGAGAAAACGGCCATCCTCCACCTTGACAAGAGTGAAATTATGGAACTTCACACGATGTTATCGCCCTCACGAACAGCTCGCATTAGCTGAATTTAATATTGTTTGATGCATAAACGTCGACGCAGAGACGCCAGACGGACATCGGGGACGTGCTGAGCTCTCGAGCTGCACGGCGAACGGATTTCTGCGAACCCCTCGTGAAACTGTGGCGGATGCGTTTGACGTCTGTGTCAGGCATTCGGGGACGGCCCGGCGATTCGCCTTTCCGCAAACCTTCTCTTTCTCTTAATCGTTGATGCCATCATCTAATGCTCTGTGCTGTAGGAGGATCATCATCGTACCTTGTACGAAAGTCACGTCGAACACTTATTACTGCCCACACTGCGCAAAGTGCAGAACACAAAACGCTTCCTGTCGCCGCGACACCATTTTTACTAGGACTGAAATGGTCGGACAGTGCTGCTGCCAAGCGGTAACCATGTAAAGCCGTAGGGTTTGCTCTTTCCAGCAGTACGCTATTCACGTACATATGTCGAATAACATAATAGTTACTTTTTTTAAAAAAATCGGTTGATCCTTTTTGATACACCCTGCATATTTACACTCTAAACAGTACCACCAATAAATTATCCCAGAGTGAAGGAAATTGTTAGATGTGATGTACGTGTAAAGGCAAACAAATGATAACAATTGCTGTTAAATTGGGTGACTCATTCAGGAGAAAGTCATAACGCGTTGGTCCACCTCTGGCCCTTAAGGAAGCAGCTATTCGACTTGATTTTCATTGATAAAGTTGGCGGATGTCCTCCTGACGGATGTCGTACCATATTCAGTTCAATTGATTTGTTACATCGTCAAAATCTCGACCTGGTTGCAAGGAGAATCCCATATAGCTCCAAAATTGGGGAGAGAGGTGGAGATCTTGTTGGCCAGTGTACTGTCACGTACGTACACACAGATGAAACTCTCAACATGTGTGATGCATAAAATATCGTCTACACTGAAAGCGTTCCCAGCAGAGGTTAACCCCTCGTAATGGCAAAAGGTGGTCATACCGCATATTGAAGTCCACTACCAGATGTCTGGATACTTTTGATCGGATAGTGTATTTCAGAATGTTAGCAGTGGCCAGAATTTGGGACATTCGGCTTTGAGCTTAAAGCTGGTGCGAGGCTGTTCAAGATACCTCTAAAAATAGAGACATCTGGCAGCATTAGAGTGAAATGTCCATCAAAGAAGCTGTGTTGCGCTCTCTACCTACAGTTGTTCTCGTGGGCGTCAGAGCCCCCGTACGCAAGAGGCCCCCTGGGTTTTATACTGCGGACACGGTAGTCGCGCCTTGTGAGCTCTCAGAAATTATGAAATGTATTCGAAATTTCTATTATGGTGGAACAACAACTGTACAATATACCGGAAACATGCACGATGTTCCGAAATTTCCGTTACAAACTCCTAGTGTAGATGGGGAATGAGTACACAATACTCGTATTCTGAATTGGAACCCATCTCCTGTAACGCACCGTTTCCTCGCTACAGCCGTCGGAAAACATGTTAGTAACGCGACCACTTGTACAAGTAAGTCATTAGCTGTGACCCAGTACATCGATAGTTCCACAATTCCACTCACTGAAAGGAAACTTGATAAGTGTAGATGGGGAATGAGTACACAATACTCGTATTCTGAATTGGAACCCATCTCCTGTAACTCACCGTTTCCTCGCTACAGCCGTCGGAAAACATGGTAGTAACGCGACCACTTGTACAAGTAAGTCATTAGCTGTGACCCAGTACATCGATAGTTCCACAATTCCACTCACTGAAAGGAAACTTGATAAGTTTTCAGAAACACTCTTCTTTACAATACGGCCTTTTGAAACTTAGGTGCGCTGCGTCTCTTTGTAGCACTGCAGTCACCCCTGCTGACGGTGAACGCACCATTATCTCAAAGTCGTTGCGCAGTTGTGGCGAAAAGCGTATGCCGTGAAGTTGGACGCTGCTGAGAACGAGCTTGATAAAGGCGACGAACTTCGCCATACAGTAGGATCATATCGGTGTATTCGGCAAAAGTGCACTCCGCAATATTTCTCTAATACTGAGAGACACTTGAGTGACGCACGAACCTTGTCAGAGTGGCAGGGCTGACGGTGAATGACATCCGAAGTAAGCATCTTCCCCCACCCCTTCCGCCATCCCACGATGGCTACCCTGTTGCATACCCACCTAGCAAACATGTATTCAAACGGCTGTAGCACGGAAAGTATACGTTTCCGTACGGCGGTTCAAATTAAAAATGTGGTCGCTTAGTTCTCTCTAAAAGTGCTAGAATTTCGGAAAACTCTGTATCTGTCCAGTAAACCGTACAGCTGGTGTCGTACCACATTCGAAATATCCGATTATATTTCAGGATTTGGGTGTTATGGCATTTTGCAGAAACATTACTGAATTTTGCTGTATATTGTTATCATTAAAGTGAACTACCGTTTCTGTCTCCATACCATAAATCATAAGTACCATTTATATCGTTTCAAGCACTATTCAGCTGCTAGGTTTTAGGAAAAAATAATTGTATCATTCTCAAAATATCGGACAGAAGCGATATAGTTCCTACAAAGAACGCTAGCGAAGATGAACAAGTGCTCATGGTTCCTGATGTATGCATTTAACAGCCTATGTGTACTGCACATTGTTTTCTTCTCTCGTTCCGTACCACCACACCTGAAAGTTTCCTGTCCTACATCTTAGCAACAACGATAACGGTACATACTGAGGTAACAGAAAGGTTCTCTGTTATAATTTTCCGGTACAAGGACATAATCTCAAATTTATGCATTTTTCCATCTGCATCATCTTAGAAAGGTTGTAACATCTTCGTGGGATCCCTCTATTTTTGTAGGCACCGGTATCTATAACTTTGACGCTCTGTAGCGTCGCTGGATGACGTTTTCAGAAGTAGATTCCTATGTAAAACTTCATCAGTTACGTCCCCTGAACAGCCCTGAGTAGTGTTAAGCATGATTTGTGAAACACCCTGTATAAAGAATGAATAACATCAGGGAATGGACTGGAATCCTGTCTCACTCACTTGTCACGTATTTCCTTTCTTTCATGTCCTTCAACTCGTACAGCTGCTGTCTCGTTTCTGGTGGAGTTCTAAGTAATGCTTCGCTCGCTATATTTTATTCCTGGTTGCATCTTAAATTCAAACTGTATATTCTGGTCAACATCGTCAAAAGTTTTTTCTGTATCGAAAGATGTTATAAATATAGGTGCTGTTCCCTCCAAATTGATTTTCCTCTAAATCAGCTTCTGTAAGGTGCTCCATTCCTCTGCAAATAGTTTGTATCAGTATTTTCAGCTAGGAGTTATCATAGTGGTGGTTTGAAAATATTCGCACTGACCACGAGTTGCCTTATTTGGTATTGGTGCTATTACGCTTCTCGTTTAGTGTGAGGATTTAGCGGGTATTTCAGCCGGCGTACTCGTTCAGGAATGAAGCAGCAAATCCCGGCAGAGTGAGTCGTCGCCAGGTCCGCTAGAGCCCACTGGTAGCCAAGCCCTGCGCTACAGACAACTGACTGTGTGAGGGACCAGTAGCGACACCTAGCAGCGATGTGGTGAAAAGGAAATAGTATTGCTAAAAGTTTTATCCACGCCTTTTAGCAGTTAGAATGGAGATATGGCACGGAATTTAATAGAAAAAGAAAACAGCTATAGTAGCAGTCTCTCTCTCGCAATGCAACAATAGTACAACAACAATAGACCAACTGAATCTGTAGAGGTAGTAATAAAATTTATTTTCTGACCTGCAAGATACTTTCATATAAAGCTGAGCCTGAGAGGATGTCAGCTAACTACCGTCAGAAATATAATATGAAACATGTAGACCTGTCAGAAAAATCGTCAAGAAATTCGTTTTTTAAATGTTAAATGTTATCTGTTTAATTTAACATTCAGCTCACATAAAACCAGGATAATTATCCTCTTTCATACAAAGAAAGAGAGTACCTCATTAGTGACCTGTGTCATATCATAATCTCATTTTGACTCTTGAATAATTAAAAAAAATTGATATAATATTTTGCATTTCTTTTGACATTGAAAGAATTTATCCTGTTCCTGCACTGAGAATGTACTAAGTAAATATCTAATATATGTATCAGTATTATAGCCAAATTTATTTTTCTAATTACTGATTATTAAATACCAAAACGGCTTCCAATTTCTTGTAGTTATCTTAGCAGCATTTAGAACAAAAACGAAAATAAAACGTATTAGTTTTTTTTTAGTAAGGATATTATTTCATTGTTGTAATCCTACAAATGTTCATGATACTATGCTGTTTCTTTTGACAGTGAGATATAATATGTAGAAAGTACCTGGAAAATATATGCAGATGCGGTCTGGTGAAGAAAGTGTGCGTATTAAAATTTAAAATAAGTGATTGCAGCAGCATAATGAGGTATATTTTATATTGTGGGAGTGATCTCCACGTGGGATCCGAAGCACGGACCCCACGGGGGTGCCCGGCATGCGCCACATGCAAGGGCAGAGGTGGAGGCTAGTGTTCGGAAGTCTGAAAATTCCAGCGCCGGCCGGGGATTGAACCCCGGCCCGGCTGGGGCGAATAGCCCCAGCCGAGGCGCTGGAACGTTCCAGACCCCCTTACCACTAGACCACCGGGGACCCCGGCCGTTTCCTGCTCCATAGTCCAGCTAGTGGTCTTAGAGCACTTCCTGTTGTCGGCTGTGTTTACATCGGACGCTGAGTGGCATAGTGTAGCCGGCAACATTAGAACGCTGTGAGGGGGAAGTGTTTACCTCCGACTAGTAGCTGTCCCCCCTACCCAGGTGAAGTAGCTTTACAGTTACCAAAGACATTTGAAATCAGCCTTTGCGACTGTATGCAGTCGACGGTTGTTAATCGTTTGTTTCAACCTGTTCCCAAATGCCTCGAGAAAACCGAAGCAACTTCTTCACTAATCGAGGCGACTGTCATATCAAAACGACCCGCAGACATTCTATAATTAAAAGTCAACGCCTAGCTTACACCAGATAATTCTGTCTGTTTCATCAGTTGTTTTAACAGTGCACGAAATACCACAGCATATTATTAATCCGTTGCAAATAAATTTCTGTGTGTGCAGTTCAGGTCTGCGCCGTAGATTTTTCGTGAAAACGTCGGGATAAAATCGTAACATGTGTTTCATATTAATATGAAATTAAGTTATCAATATCTTTATTACAGTGGTCACACTCACAATTTTGGACTTTTCAGTGGCTGGGGTACGATATAGCCTTTGAGTACGTTATCGCGTTGCGCAATTTCTTCCTTTTTTTCCGACTCTGAGGGAGCTGTCGCCTTCTCTCAGCGCGGCCCTTTTTAGGCTTTTCTCGCGTTTTCTGTAATTTAGAGCATATTTACAAGTCCTGAGACGAACTCTCCCTTTGTGTCGTAGGTTTAAACTCAATATAGATTTTCGTTTATATTCCGGCGAATATTTTTATTTTCTGTTACTCCTAGCGGCGCTCCCTAAGCTGTTCATCGCAATGACTCACGAATGAGAATCCTAGCTTACAGCTACACCAGTTTACAACTTTACACAAAGATGATTCCTAACAATGACCCGCATATGCCAACACAGGCAATAAGCGACAACCACGTGGACTTAACCTTTGTTTGCGCACTGTCGGTCTCGTAATTAATAGTGATTCAAATCTGACGCCATTTTGTCATATAAGAAACTCCGACCAAGGAGAAACTAGACGTTTTCACGTCAGAATACCTTCCAGGAAGTTTTCGACTTTCGTAAAGCAGAAACGAGTTTCGACGCTGTGGAATGCTTCGAGAAGTAGTAGGTGACGAATTGTTTCGGGATTCCACTATCCATGCTGCAAACGATCATCGAGCAGAAAGATAATGTTGCTGATAATTGTTAAAAGGCGGGAGCAAGCAGACCGGCGAGGCGAGTTCCCGCCTCTTGCTGAAAGCTTATGGAATTGGCTTACTCAGTGCAGGGTAGCAAGGGTATTTGTCGGAGGTTATAGCTTAACGGAACGCTAAATCATTAACGGTTAGTCTGGGAACCGAAGTCACAGATACAAATAAGAAGTGACACGCTAAATCCAAAGACATAAGGTGGTTTATAAGAAATTTAGTTCACAAAATGCATCCATTCGTAACAGTTTGTTCAGTATTGAAAAAATGAATGAAGCTGAATTTATGTATTTTTGAAGATTTGTGCGTGCCTTCCGTTTCAAATACAAAAGGACATAACATGTAAGAAAACTGGGAATACAATAGAAAAAAAGTCGAAATTTTATTTAGATTTTTCCTGATTCCATCTGGAATAAAGGAGAGTTAAATAGAATTAATTGTTCTAACTTTTTCTTACATCCTTCGAATTGTGCAGACTCGATTGTAACTGGCCCTTGGGCTTCGAATTTTCTAGAGTCTGCATTAATGTCTGGAAAGTAAAAATAAATCTCCTCGTGCTACTATCCACTTTTCAGCGGATGCTGATTTGGTTGTCCTTCTTAGTATATCAATATGATTCTAGAGTCGTAATCCACGTACGCAACGCTGTTACGGTATAAACGTACGTTTATTTTTACCAAAGTTGCGTAAGAATGCGCTTTTTCTATGCATCCCCACTCCTTAAATCCGCCATCAGGAAAAAGAAAGTGAATACCCTTTCCTTTGTTTTTCACCCTTCATCGATGACAAGTGATAATGACTTGGCAGCAGAGACCTGTTTAGCTTGAGTGAGTGCTTAAACGAAAGGCATGGACGAATAAAAATACAAAACAGATATATACGTAACGCCACGTAACCATGAAGAAAAGCAGACTTGGTTTATTTTACGATATCAGTTAATTCTTTTAAAACATCGTAAGTAGAATTACCAATTTCGGTCGCTTTCTACATCTAGGAACGTTCTTTATAATAGATAAGTCTCTGATATTCACTTACAGCATTGTTGTGTCTTTTCCCCTTGCATTTGTGAATTGTCTTCTCAGACTGCAGATTTCTGAGCAGCACTGGTGCCATTAGCCTAAATTTATGTTGGTCTACAGCGCTGAGGTTGATCCCTCACCTGTGGTCGACTGAGAGATCATTCCAAAGCCTGACAGGCAGCGAACGACTTTGCGAGGGGCCGATCGTAGGGCCTCCAGAGGAAGCTTCTTGGAACGCAATTTCTGGGCGTTCACAGAAGGTGAGTTTGCTGGTAGTTCGGAACTCCAATAATAGGCGAGTAATTGGGCCCCCTTAATAACATGGCTGCCAAGGAGGGGAAGGACGGCAGTGTGCACAAGGTGGGGGAGTCATTCCTGATTTGTAAAGAGTGTTCCGGATGCCATGAAGAGTACAGGGCGCAGCCAACAGCATGTGGTGGCCCCAGTCGGTGCCAATGGCGTGTGTCGCTTTGGATTGGTTTTGTTTAGCGGATATGGTTAAGCGAGTTTAAGGCGGAGCTCACAATCTGCACCATCATCGACAGAACTGACTGTGGTCCTTCGGTGCAGAGCCAAATGAAAGGTATGAACCATAGGCTCGGGTGGTTATCTTACTGTGTAGGCCTCAGAGTCCTTGACTTGTGCCATAGGGTAGTGGGTTTCTGGATTCCGCTTAATAGGTCAGGAGTCCACTACACGGGTAGTGGGGGCGGCTGGGGTGCATTTTTAGGTTAGAGGGTCTCAGGAAAACATAGAAATGGCGTCTGTCTAAAAGGGGGCAGGTAACACACAGTAAGGTGGTTGTAGAAACGATTGGTGTTGTAAATTATCGTAGCTGTGTTGGGAAAGAACCTGAGCTCCAGGCCCTAATAGAAAGCACTAAAGCTCAAACAGTTATAGGTACGGAAACCTGGCTAAAGCCGGAAATATGTTAAGCCGAAATTTTTTCAAACGACCTAACAACGTTCAGAAGGGATAGATTAAACATAGTTGGTGCTGGAGTATTTATTGCTGTCAGAAGTAGTTTACCTTGTAGTGAAACTGAAGTAGATAGTTCCTGCGAAATAGTTGGGTAGAGGCTGTACTTGTCAATCGGACTAAACTGGATCGTTTTACCGACCCCCGAGTGAGAGGATATAGTTGCTGAACAGTTCAAAGAAAACGTGAGTCTCATTTCAAATGGTACCCCACTCACACAATTATAGTCGGTGGTGATTTCAATGTATCCTCGATATGCTGGAAAATTTACACGTTTAAAGCCGGCGGCAGGCTTAAAACGTTACCTGAAATAGTACTGAATGCTTTCTAAAAAAAGTATTTTGAACTATTAGTTCGTGAGCCCACTCGAAGCATAAATGGTTACGAAAGCGTACTTGACCTCATAGCAGCAAATATTCCTGGATGAATAGGTAGTATCATGACGAATACAGGGATTAGCGACCACAAGTCAGTTGCCTGTACACTGAATACTGTAACACCTACAACCATCAAAAAGAAACTTAAAGTACATCTGTTTAAAAAAAGCTGACAATGCTCTTAACGATTTTTAAGGAAACAGCCTCCACTCCTTCCGATCTGATCATGTAAGCGTAGAAAAGATGTGGAATGATTTCAGAGAAATAGTATCGATTGCAATTGAGAGATATATATACCACATCAATTAATAAGTGATGGTACCGATCCCCCACGGACAAAACGGGTGAAATCGCTGTTGCAGAAGTAACGAAAAAGCATGCCAAATCTAAAAGAATCCAAAATCCGCAAGACTGGCAATGTTTTGCAGAAGTTCTAAATATAGCGGTTACTACAGTGCGAGATGCTCTTGATAATTTCCGCAACAAAACTCTGTTTCGAAATCTGGCGAAAAACCCAGAGATTCTGTTCATGTATAGAGTACACCAGTGTCAAGACGCAATCAGTACCTTCACTGCGCGAAAGTAACGGTGGAGTCACTGATGACAGTGTCACTAAAGTAGAGTTAAGAAACGTGGTTTTCCGAAACTCCTTCAGCAAAGAATACGAAGTAAGCATTCCCGAAGCCCAGTCAACAGAAAGTGCCAAAATGAGAAGCATATATCCTCGGTGTAGCAAAGCACCTTAAATCACTTATTAAAGGCAAGGTTTCCGTTCCAGATTGTATACCAGTCAAGTTCCTCTGAGTGTGCTGATACAATAGCTCCATGTTTAGTAATTATATACAACCACTCACAGAAAGATCCGTACCTAAAGACTGAAAAATTGCTCAGGTGACACCAATTTCTTAAAGTACTGCCTTTTGTGATGTTTAACAATATTGTTGGCAAGCGTACTTGTTATACAAATGGGCACGGCATAGGCTTACGGTCGTAAAATATATTTCAGCGTTAAACTGGAAATAGTTGTAGGATTTAATTTCTTGTACATTAGGTTTTTGTGTTGGAGAAGATTCTCATCAGTAATTTTAATAGTCTCAAAAATGTGAATGTTAGCAAGTAAATTAACTACGTTAAGGGATATGAAATTACCATCATCAGGAATGGGAAAGTTTTTAATTTTAGCTGTTAGTTAAAGGGAATTTTTGACAGTGTAGTTTTCTTCAAAGACATAATACTCTTTAAATGGTGTATGAGATTTTTTGCCGATTTCATAGAAGCGCCGTCTGTATAGTTAACACTGTGGACAGGAAGCGAAGGCGGCGTGCAGTCGGAGGCGATACTGGGTTCGTAGCGGTGGGCACCAATTGTCGGCTACGACGGGACTGCCCGGGAGGCACACTCACACTCACATTCGAGTGGCCGCACGTGACACGGTGGATGCAGCAGAAGGTCCATAGCAGCAGTGACCCTGTCGCGGATGCGTGCACCACCTGTTCTAGTGTCTCGTGTACACGAAGGACCTCTGCGGACCGAGCTGCAACTTTCTTAGCTCGCTGGACTGTGCAGTTACTGATTTACAGGGGTTATGCTCTATGCAGCCTGCCTGGCAGAGGTGTGTTGCAGGGTGGCATCAGAGCCTGACGGCTTCCGCGACTGGACAAATGAACTGGCGATAAAAAAAAAAATCATAGCAACAAACGAACAAAAAGTCATGTAGAGTAATGAAATTTCGGGAATACGTCTGTCTATGTAGGATATTTAAGTAATTAACATTGCAGCATCACAGGGCAACGTAAGCGCGAAATAAGCCGTTGCAAAAGTGACATGCTGGTAAGTTAATAACAGATGTAACGATCAGAATGTTGAATGCAAGCATTGAAACGGGCACGCATTGTGTTGTAATGGTTTGCGATGTCAGTTTTGTGTCGCAAATGCCGGTGGTTTGGGGGTCAGTGAAATGCATGCTACTGGGCGCCTTGGCTCGGGGCTGTCCCTGAAGTAATCGATTTTTATTTCGTTATGTCGTCGACTGCTGTTCGAATTGCTACTGCAGAAGAAATGTGATGTGCCAGAGACGTACGCCAGACACGACTGCCTTCCCTCTTGGTAGCGCCACGTGACCGGTTGGAGCTCGAGCTTTTTGCGACCGTACATTCTCGCGGTCACCGCTGCCAGTATACAGTGCTACATTTCTGCCAAGTCTCCTGCGAAATCGCTGGAGGAACATCCAGCTTCTCGTGGCCCTATTACACGACCCTGTTCAAACTCATTAAGATGATCGTAATGGCGTCTCTGTCTCCTCAAAGGCATTCTTGGCTAAGATCAAACCACCACGTCCAATCTAGAAGGTAACTAACGCTCACAACCGCCACGGCGTGTATTTACAGCAGACCTGATCTGCACCCTCACAGTGCCCCTACTAACACCATTCTTATGCGACTGGCGCGAAATTTAAATCGACACTATTTTTCAATTGTAGAAACACGCCTACCAACTTTCGTTTATCTCTCACAACTGCTTGTGGTGTTGCGATTTTTTCCGTCGCTGTATGTTCAAGAATTCTGCAGCAAATGGATGTTAACGATATTGGACTGTAATTTTGCAGGTCCGTCCTATTACTGTTCTTATACACTACTGGCCATTAAAATAGCTACAGATGATAAACGGGTATTCATTGGACAAATATATTATACTAGAACTGACATGTCGTTACATTTTCACGCAATTTGGGTCCATAGATCCAGAGAAATCAGTACCCAGAACAACCACCCCTGACCGTAATAACGGCCTTGATACGCCTGGGCATTGAGTCAAACAGAGCTTGGATGGCGTGTACAGGTACAGCTGCCCATGCAGCTTCAACACGATACCACAGCTCATCAAAAGTAGTGACTGGAGTATTGTGACGAGCCCGTTGCTCGGCTACCATTGACCAGGCCTTTTCAGTTGGTGAGAGATCTGGAGAATGTGCTGGCCAGGGCATCAGTCGAAAATTTTCTGTATCCAGAAAGGCCAGTAACATGTGGTCTTGCATTATCCTGCTGAAATGAAGGGTAGAGCCACGGGTCGTAGCACATCTGCAATGTAACGTCCACTGTTCAAAGTGCCGCCAATGCGGACAAGAGGTGACCGAGACGTGTAACCAATGGCTCCCCATACCGTCACGCGGGGTGATACAGCAGTATGGCGATGACGAATACACACTTTCGTGATGTTGTAAACAGAACCTGCATTCATCCGAAAAAATAGCGTTTTGCCATTCGTGCACCCAGGTTCGTCGTTGAGTACACCATCGCAGGCGCTCTTGTCTGTGATGCAGCGTCAAGAGTAACAGAGCTCATAGTCCATGCTGCTGCAAACGTCGTCAAACTGTTCGTGCAGATGGTTGTTGTTTTGGAAACGTCCCCACCTGTTGACTCAGGGATCGAGACGTGGCTGCACGGTCCGTTACAGCCATGCGGATAAGATGCCTGTCACCTAGACTGCTAGTGATACGAGGTCGTTGGCATCCTGCACGGCATTCCATATTCTGCTAACAGTCATTGGATCTCGACCAATGCGAGCAGCAATGTCGCGCTCCGATAAACCGCAATCGCGATAGGCTAGAATCCGACATTTATCAAAGTCGGAAACGTGATGGCACGCATTTCTCCTCCTTACACGAGGCATGACAACAACGTTTCACCAGACAACGCCGGTCAACTGCTGTTTGTGTATGAGAAATCGGTTGAAAACTTTCCTCATGCCAGCACGTTGTAGTTGTCGCCAGCGGCGCCAGTGTTGTGTGAATGCTCTGGAAAGCTAATTATTTGCTTATCACAGCATCTTCTTCCTGTCGGTTATATTTCGCGCATGTAGCAGGTCATCTTCGTAGTTTAGCAATCTTAATGGCCAGTAGTGTACATAGGAGTCACTTTTATCCAGTCATTTGGGACTTTGCGTTATGCGAGAGATTCACGATAAATGTAATCTAAGTAAGGGGCCAATGCCGTAGAGTACTGTTTGTGAAACCGAATCGGTATTCGGAAAGGACCTGGCGACTTATTTGCTACCAAATGTTCCAGCTGCTTCTCTAGGCTAGGAATGTCCATTACCGTGCTGTCGACACGAGAGTTTAACGACTGCGTGTATCTACGATTCTGCTGCGTGAAATATTCCTAAAACATGAAATTTAAAACTTGAGCATTCCTTTTGTTGTTTTCTACTAGCACACCAGGCTGAAGCTTCGCTCCCCACTCAGCGGTTTTACGCAGGACCAGAATAGTCTCGCGATCTCTTCAAGATAATTTGTTGAGGTATGACGGTGGCAGCTTTATGCTCGAGCATCGATCTTTCCACAGAAGCACGAATCTCTACTAACCTTGAATTGTTGTTAGCGTGCTCTCTGTTGAACTGAGAGTGCAACAGTCTCTGCTTCATCATCATTTTCCGCAATGTATCTTCTCCATCCTTCATTCGCTTACTAGGCACATAGTTTTCCACAGCACGATTTAGAATATGTTTAAACTTGGCTTATAATTACTCTACACCCATCATACTGGAACTAAATAATGTCCATTCACTGTTTGAGATTCTAACAACCGCTTTTCTGCTCAACTACTCTCCTAGCTTTCTTGATTGATTTAATAACTTAAGTAACCATCGTCGCTACGGCGACGTCATTATCACTAACGCCTGTCTCTGTAGTGACACCCTCGGTGAGTCCAGGCATCTTTGTAGCTACATGCTCTAAAATACTTACATCAAAAAAAGTTTAGCATCACTTCCATTGGTTCTGGAAACTATTCCAATTTTTTGTACAGAGATCGATATAAACATCGTTTCCGCCCTTTTTATTGCTCATAAAAATGGCACATGGCATGTTGTACCACCGTATAGCGAGACCTTCAGAGTCGGTTGCCCAGATTGGTGTACACACCGGAACCTGTAATACCCACTACCACGTCCTCTTGAATTAATGCACGCCTGTATTCGTCGTGGAATACTATCCACAAGTTCATCAAGGCAGATTGTCCCATTCCTAAAGCTGATTCGGCGTAGATCACTCAGTGTGGTTGGAGGGTCACGTCGGCCATAAACAGCCCTCTTCATTCTGTCCCAGGTATGTTCGATAGGGTACATGTCTGGAGAAAAATGGTTCAAATGGCTCTGAGCACTATGAACATTGACTTACGAGGTCATGAGTCGCCTAGAACTTAGAACTAATTAAACCTAACTAGCCTAAGGACATCACACACATCCATGCCCATGGCAGCATTCGAACCTGAGACCGTAGCTGTCGCCCTGCTCCAGACTGTAGCGCCTAGAACCGCTCTGCCACTCCGGCCGGCACATGTCTGGAGAATATGCTGGCCACACTAGTCGGGCGATGTCGTTATCCTGAAGGAAGTCAGCCACAAGATGTGCACGATGGAGCCGCGAATTGTCGTCCATGAAGACGAATGCCTTGGCAATATACTGTATACTGCCGATCTCGTTGCACTAAAAACGAAGTTAAAAAAGCGGTCGGAGGATGGCATTCACGTATTGTACAGCCGTTGCGGCGCCTTCCATGACCACGAGAGAGTACATCGGTCCCACATAATGGCACCCCAAAACAGCAGGGAACCTCTATGTTGCTGCACTCGCTCGACAGTGTATTTAAAGCTTTCAGCCTGACCGGGTTGCCTCCAAGCACGTCTCCGACGATTGTCTGGTTGAAGGTATATATGAGACTCATCGGTGCAGAGAACGTGATGCCAATGCTGAGAGGTCCATCCGGCATGTTGTTGGGCCCATCGGTACCGCGCTGCACTGTGTCGTAGTTGCGAAGATGGATCTCGCCACGGACGTCGGGAGTGAAGACGTGCATCGTGCAGGTTACTGTGCACTGTTTGAGTCTTAACACGACGTCCTGTGGCTGCACGAAAGGCATTATTCAACATGTTGGCTTTGCTGTCGGGGTACCTCCGAGCCATAATCCGCAGGCAGCGGTCATCGATTGCCGTAGTCGCCCCCGGGCATCCTGAGCGAGACATGTCATCGACTTCGCTTTCGTTTACTCCGACTCGCCTTGACACTTCACTTGTTGAGAGCCCTTCCTGGCACAAACGAACAATGCGGACCGCTGTATTGACGGTGTAGGCACGGTTGAACTACAGACAACACGAGCCGTGTACCTCCTTCGTGGTGGAATGACTGGAACGGATCGGCTGTCGGACCCCGTCTGTCTAATAGGCGCTGCTCATACACGGTTGCTCACATCTGTGGTCGGGCTTAGTGACATCTTTAAAAAGTCAAAGGGACTGTGTATCTGATACGATATCCACAGCCAAAGTTTATCTTCCCGAGTTCTGGTAACCGGGGTCACGCAATTTTTTTTTTTATGTGTGTATTTCCATTGTATGTGCTCTCTCGAACTAGGTGCTCAAGACAGTTTTCGAAAAAACATGTTCAACAGTACTCTGCAAGGCTACTTATGTGGAAACCTTGTAATGAATCCATCGGTGTCCTTGTCTATGCTCGGAACTAATACTGCACGATTTGGGTACTTCCGCACTACTGGGCGTAGACTTTCTTTGAATAACTCTGTCTCGACGGAATCGGGAGGCCGTTAATAACATCCAACAATTACCTTCTTTTCACCTAAACCTGTTGTGCGTTACCAGATAACTTCACAGCCACACTGAAATCCGACTTGAGTAGAAACAACATTTTTGTCACCCTCGGTAAACGCTTCCCCATCAGTGGCGTTTAACATGTCTTTTCGTTACACGTTCCACGAATCGCTAAACATTTCAGAGCTTTATACTTGGAGTTTCAGACAGCTCTCGGTCCCGAGAATAATTTGTGTGTGACGAATTTCAGAGAGGGCAGTAAAGGCGAAATATTAGGAATATGCGATGTCTGTTCTTTGTGACATGTTTGAATAAACGGACAGCACGCTTTCATATAACTGATTCGCCTCTACGAGCAATGAATCAGGTAGCAGCGGACCCCGGGTTCGAGTTCCAGGGTTGCATACATTTTTTCTCATTGCCGCTGATTCCGCGCAAGGTCTCAGTGCAGCTTACCTTAATAGTTCCTTCCGTTTCCTTTCTCCTCGCTTCAGTCTACATGAAAAGGCAAAATAGCCGGCGGCGAAGATGAGCCGGAAGACACAGATGACCTCCTTATACAGGTTGCACGAGAAATATTAGGCATTGACATAGGTAAGGTAGACACTGGGTGGTACGTGGATTATAAGGTGCTTCGAAATCTCATCCAATAATTGTCAAATTTGTCTCACACCGAAAAAGGACGCAGATCTTCAGCCACGAGAAAAAATAGTTAGCAAGGGCAGGGCTTACTATAAGACAAGATCTTACACTCCTATAAATTGAAATAAGAACACCGTGAATTCATTGTCCCAGGAAGGGGAAACTTTATTGACACATTCCTGGGCTCAGATACATCACATGATCACACTGACAGAACCACAGGCACCAGAGCATGCACAATGTCGGCACTAGTACAGTGTATATCCACCTTTCGCAGCAATGCAGGGCTGCTATTCTCCCATGGAGACGATCGTAGAGATGCTGGATGTAGTCCTGTGGAACGGCTTGCCATGCCATTTCCACCTGGCGCCTCAGTTGGACCAGCTGGACGTGCAGACTGCGTGAGACGACGCTTCATCCAGTCCCAAACATGCTCAATGGGGGACAGATCCAGAGATCTTGCTGGCCAGGGTACTTGATTTACACCTTCTAGAGCACGTTGGGTGGCACGGGATACATGCGGACGTGCATTGTCCTGTTGGAACAGCAAGTTCCCTTGCCGGTCTAGGAATGGTAGAACGATGGGTTCGATGACGGTTTGGATGTACCATGCACTAGTCAGTGTCCCCTCGACGATCACCAGAGGTGTACGGCGAGTGTAGGAGATCGCTCCCCACACCATGATGCTGGGTGTTGGCCCTGTGTGCCTCGGTCGTATGCAGACCTGATTATGGCGCTCACCTGCACGGCGCCAAACACGCATACGACCATCATTGGCACCAAGGCAGAAGCGACTCTCATCGCTGAAGACGACACGTCTCCATTCGTCCCTCCATTCACGCCTGTCGCGACACCACTGGAGGCGGGCTGCACGATGTTGGGGCGTGAGCGGAAGACGGCCTAACGGTGTGCGGGACCGTAGCCCAGCTTCCTGGAGACGGTTGCGAATGGTCCTCGCCGATACCCCAGGAGCAACAGTGTCCCTAATTTGCTGGGAAGTGGCGGTGCGGTCCCCTACGGCACTACGTAGGATCCTACGGTCTTGGAGTGCATCCGTGCGTCGCTGCGGTCCGGTCCCAGGTCGACGGGCACGTGCTCCTTCCGCCGACCACTGGCGACAACATCGATGTACTGTGGAGAACTCACGCCCCACGTGTTGAGCAATTTGGCGGTACGTCCACCCAGCCTCCCACATGCCCACTACACGCCCTCGCTCAAAGTCCGTCAACTGCACATACGGTTCACGTCCACGCTATCGCGGCATGCTACCAGTGTTAAAGACTGCGATGGAGCTCCGTATCCCACGGCAAACTGACTGACACTGAAGGCGGCGGTGCACAAATGCTGCGCAGCTAGCGCCATTCGATGGCCAACACCGCGGTTCCTGGTGTGTCCACTGTGCCGTGCGTGTCATCATTGCTTGTGCAGCCCTCTCGCTGTGTCCGGAGCAAGTATGGTGGGTCTGACACACCGGTGTCAATGTGTTTTTTTTCCATTTCCAGGAGTGTACAAAGGACCATCTAAGGATTTAAAACAGCGCCACACCCCATTTCGGCCTTCAGAATGTATGTACTCTGGGCGGCAGCATAATTAAGACCGCCGCCCCCCCCCCCCCCTGAAAAGAATGCATTTAGAAACGTGTCAGAACTGAACAGCATTAAGAGAAACTATGCGAGCCAAAGCGAAAACCTAGCACCTCTCACCTTAATTTAATACTAATCTTTTGCAACATCTCTCCTTCTCTGAATGCTATCTTGAAATTGCATCTACTCTCCAACTATCTCTGTTTCTGTGCCTTTACCTATTGTTCTTGTAACTGTAACTCCGTAATTATCTTCCTGCTAGTGTCTTCGACTGTTACCGTTAACTGTAGCATTACTTGATCTGAAACTATTTGCCTGAAATTCTTTACATTGTATGCTATAGCATACAACTGTAGCTATTGTTATTTTCCTGGTTACCTTACTCGCTCACCTACTCGGTTTAAACTGCCGAGAGAAATATCGCAATCACTATTATTGTAGTAATTCCTAACTTGTTGGCATTCTTCGTTAATTTTATAGCGAACTGCTTTTCGTCCCCTGACACATCGTATCTTTTCTCGACGGCACCCCTTCACAACGAATACTCTCCGCTCCTCTCTACTCCGTACTGTAACTGGGTTTTCTCTGTTTGCGATGGTCATCTGTCAGGATGAGCACTACTGCAAAGGGCATTTGATTCTAAAGCATTATGTCAGGGTGAAAAACACTAAATAAATTACTTTTTCTCTCTTAACAACATTTTTGCAGGGTGGGTTCATCCTTGGCTCAGGTATGAGGTAGAATGAAACAGCAGTTTTACATAAGATAACTTTTATTGAAAGTTTTGTACAAGGGTTTCTGGCTGGGATACTGGCAACTGTGTCGTTTGCGAAGCCTTCTGCTTGCGTGAGCGGCGGCGTCTGATTACGCACGGCGGTGTGTATCTCGTGTCGCCGTTTCGCCCAGTTGACTGGAGACGGGCATCGCGAGGTGGTCCGTTTAATTATTGAGGAAGAAGTCGTGAATCGGACGGTGACGACTCGGATGTGACTGCTGATGTGCGCTGTCTCCTTCCCGTCCTCACGAGTCACTCGGGTACATAAAAATCTGGCCTCAAATACCTTCTGTCTTCTGGCGCCGAGGCTGCTGCTTGCTATTCCATTACAGCGGCGGACTCGGTGCTTCTGTGTACGATGTAGTTTCTTCCTGCATGACGGTCTTGAGCACCGACTGTACCGGAACTGAACTGAAAGCTACTCCTGTCGGGCCCACTGCGTCTCGCGTACTTATTCACTTCACTGGAGGTGAACAACATCACTGTCGTTGCCTCTTCTGTCACGTCGAAAAGCTTCGCGAAGAATCTTCTTAACGTCGGTCATTGGCTCTCGGAATGTAGGCGAGGGCCTTTGATCACGTGTGACAATTGAGAAACACGTGAGCCGGACGGGCGATGCCCTGACGGCTGAATCGACAGCTTCTGCTTACGTGGGGGAGGACGATAGCTTCTCCTGAATGTGCTGACTTCGCGGTCATTGCCTCTTCTGCTCTGCCCATTGTTTGCCAGAGTGTAACTCTTCTAAGCTAAACGAAGTTTCTCATTAATTTTAAATTTCTACTTCACTTTGATTTCACTAATTTATTTCCCTATCTTAAGTACCACTCAACAGTATTTGCGCCGATCTCCGTGCACTGTTTTAGGAAAGTGTAATGCCGTCACTACACGGACGGTGTTGTGAACGTCAGTCTTGAGCGTGCCAAGTTGAAAGTGCTGCCGAACGCTCTGACTTGTGCATACAGCATGTGCCTGTCAACGTGGTACACGCGACCGCAGCGGCAGCATCTGGGTCACACATCACCCGGTTGTCCGCCCCGGTAGCTGAGTGGTCAGCGTGACAGACGGGTTCGATTCCTGGCTGGGTTGGAGATTTTCTCTGCTCAGGGACTGGGTGTCGTGTTGTCCTAATCGTCATCATTTCATCTCCAACTACGCGCATGTCACCGAAGTGGCGTCAAGTCGAAAGACCTGCACCAGGCGAGCGGTCGGGAGGCCCTCGTCACACGTTTCTCTCTATCACCCACTTTACAAAATGCATGGGCGTAAAATTCTTAAGCTAGCGCTATTAAAACGCGCCTTTCCTCTCTTGTCCACGTGAGAGTCACGTTGTTCTGCGTATAGTGTCCACGGACATGTTATAAGGCAGAAAGAGAAGCTCCGTAACAAATAGCGCGATTCAAAGTCTTACTTTATATTTGTTCCTATTCAGCAGCAGAATCTTCACAACATGTGAAATAAAAAAAACTTATTTTACACTTTCTTGTTGTATCTTACTGCATGTAGTGCAATCTGTCTTGTAGATTAAACCATTCGAACAAACTCCATCCTCAGATGGAACGTACATATGTAACATCGAATATTAGAGAATATACTTTTATTGCACTGAAAAGAAAGTATCAGATCCTAACAGAAAAAGCGAAGACTAGTAATAAAAATATTCGGATCCACTGAGGCGCAAACAAGAATCACATTACCAGCTACCTCATCATTTCGCTCTACCGACTGTGACTGTCGAATGGCCATACATTGAATCTGACCTACTGAAAGTTTTAATGGTAGATACGTTATTAACTGACACTGAAATATTACAGATTGTATCAACGACAATGCGTTTCTTATGGATCCTCACTGTACCCGTTTACAGTCTGTCCCCACTCTGGCTACCCAGCCACGTCACGGGGCGCCTCCATAGGCTGTCTCACGACGCAGTACCGCCCTGCCGCGGCGCGCGCTTTAAGTCGGCGGCGACGCCGTCTGCATACACGGCCCGGCAGCGTTAATTTTTAGACGAGTGTTTTAGTACCGTAAAGAATACAAAAGACGATAGCTTCTTCCGAAACATAACGCTATAGAGTAAATAATATTAACATATGAACGTAAGTCGGGATTTTACTACAAACATGGAACCGAATGCCTGTTCATGTGAATGTACGTTCCTCTACTTCTACCCCATAAAGCGCAATGAATCTGTAGAATTTAAGAATTATTGTCACTTTGTGTTTCTAGTAAAGGATAGAAGTTTTCTTTGAAGGATTGCGTTGAAACTTAACAGGTCTTGCAACACAATGAGTGTTTAAAAAGTAACAAGAAATTTACAATTTCTTGTGTTGTACTAGTCCGATTTGCACTACATTTTTTGTCACTGCCTTCGTAAACGTACGTGAAAAGTATGTGGACAATGTTATACGCATTGGCTATTTGCTCTATTGTCAGCTGTCAAAAAGGATACATGTGTTTTGGTAGCATCAACGATTATTTGTTTTGTGTAAAAACAGATTAGAGAATCTTTCTTACATTTTGTTTTAAGAATAAAGAGTATGGAATTTTAAAAAAAGTTAAATATTCCTTTTGGCTAGCCTGTTACGAGTAAAATTGGATTTTTTTGTTTCACGGCAATTTGTAGTTTCCGTAATGTCGGCACTATTTTTAGATTGATGTAAAAGTCCTCCATCGTTTGTGGAAGGATCGATTTTATGAAATTGTCTATGACGACGGGTTTCCTGCCAAAATTACTAGTTTTCCTTCGTGGCGATCCCTGTAAACCACGCGGTTCATTTTTGCGTTCGTTCCTTAGGCGTGGCAGACGTTTGCATAAATTGGAGCCCTTTTCTTGGAACGGGTAACAGTTCTTTTCGTGTCACCTCCTTAACACACGCTGTAACATAACAGACGATCGAACGCTCGTTACATCTACATCTACATCCGTACTCCGCAAGCCACCTGACGGTGTGTGGCGGAGGGTACCTTGAGTATCTCTATCAGTTGTCCCTTCTATTCCAGTCTCGTATTGTTCGTGGAAAGAAGGATTGTCGGTATGCCTCTGTGTGGCCTCTAATCTCTCTGATTTTATCCTCATGTCTCTTCGCGAGACATACGTAGGAGGGAGCAATATACTGCTTGACTCCTCGGTGAAGGTATGTTCTAGAAACTTCAACAGAAGCCCATACAGAGCTACGGAACGTCTCTCCTGCAGAGTCTTCGAGTTTATCTGTCATCTCTGTAACGCTTTCGCGATTACTAAATCGTCCTGTAACGAAGCGCGCGGCTCTCCGTTGGATCTTCTCTATCTCTTCTATCAACCCTATCTGGTGCGGATCCCACACTGCTGAGCAGTATTGAAGCAGTGGGCGAACAAGGGTACTGCAACCTACTTCCTTTGTTGTCGGATTGCATTTCCTTAGGATTCTTCCAATGAATCTCAGTCTGGCATCTGCTTTACCGACGATCAACTTCATATGATCATTCCATTTTAAATCACTCCTAATGCGTTCTCCCAGTTGCTGACCTGCTATATTGTAGCTAAATGATAAGGGATCTATCTTTCTATGTATTCGCAGCACATTACACTTGTCCACATTGAGATTCAATTGCCATTCCCTGCACCATGCGTTAATTCGTTGCAGATCCTCCTGCATTTCGGTACAATTTTCCATTGTTACAACCTCTGGATAGACTACAGCGTCATCCGCAAAAAGCCTCAGTGATCTTCCGATGATATCCACAAGGTCATTTATGTATATTGTGAATAGCAACAGTCCTATGACACTCCCCTGCGGCACACCTGAAATCACTCTTACTTCGGAAGACTTCTCTCCATTGAGAATGACATTCTGCGTTCTGTCATGTAGGAACTCTTCAATCCAATCACACAATTGGTCTGATAGTCCGTATGCTCTTACTTTGTTCATTAAACGATTGTGGGGAACTGTATCGAAAGCCTTGCGGAAGTCAAGAAACACGGCATCTACCTGTGAACCCGTGTCTATGCCCTTCTGAGTCTCATGGACGAATAGCGAGAGCTGGGTATCACACGACCGTCTTTTCCGAAACCCGTGCTGATTCCTACAGAGTAGATTTCTAGTCTCC
Organism: Schistocerca gregaria; assembly: GCF_023897955.1. NCBI lineage: Eukaryota > Metazoa > Arthropoda > Insecta > Orthoptera > Acrididae > Schistocerca > Schistocerca gregaria. The sequence continues at coordinate 4,103,557 of NW_026061742.1, read as the reverse complement.
AGAAAAGTCATTATACTCGAACATAATACGTGTTCCAAAATTCTACAACTGATTGACGTTAGAGATATAGGTCTATAGTTCTGCACATTTGTTTGAAGTCCCTTCTTGAAAACGTGGATGACCTGTGCCCTTTTCCAATCGTTCGGAACGCTACACCGCTGCAAGAAGGGGGGCAAGTTCCTTCGCGTACTCTGTGTAAAATCGAACTGGTATCCCATAAGGTCCAGCGGCCTTTCCTCTTTTGAGCGATTTTAATTGTTTCTCTATCCCTCTGCCGTCTCTTGCGACATCTACTATTTTGTCATATGTGCGACAGTGTAGAGAAGGAACTACGGTGCAGTCTTCCTCTGTGAATTAGCCATTTAGTAGTTCGGCCTTCAGTCTGTTTCAGTACCATTTTGGTCACAGAGTGTCTGAACATTTCGTTTTGCTCCACCTACTGCTTTGACATAAGACCAAAATTTCTTACGGTTTTCTGCCAATCAGTACATAGAACTTTACTTTCGAATTCATTGAAAGCCTCTCGCATAGCCCTCCTCACATTACATTTCGCTTCGCGTAATTTTTGTTTGTCTGCAAGGCTTTGGCTATGTTCATGTTTGCTGAGAAGTTCCCTTTGCTTCCGCAGCAGTTTTCAAACTCGGTTGTTGTACCACGGTGGCTCTTTTCCATTTCTTACGATCTTGCTTGGCACATACTCATCTAACGCATATTGTACGATGGTTTTGAACTTTGTCCACTGATCCTCAACACTATCTGTACTTGAGACAAAACTTTTGTGTTGAGCCGTCAGGTACTCTGTAATCTGCTTTTTGTCACTTTTGCTAAACAGAAAAATCTTCCTACCTTCTTTAATATTTCTACTTACGGCTGAAATCAGTGATGCAGTAACCGCTTTATGATCGCTGATTCCGTGTTCTGCGTTAACTGTTTCGGGTCTGTTTGTCGCCAGAAGGTCCAATATGTTATCGCCACGAGTCGGTTCTCTGTTTAACTGCTCAAGGTAGTTTTTCAGATAAAGGACTTTAAGAAAATTTCACTGGATTCTTTGTCCCTGCCACCCGTTATAAACGTTTGAGTCTCCCAGTCTAACGGGTGATCAAAAAGTAAGTATAAATTGGAAAATGTGATAAACCATGGAATAATGTAGATAGAGAGGTAAAAATTGAGACACATGCTTGGAATGACATGGGGATTTATTAGAAAAAACAAATTCACAAAATGTCTGACAGATCTCTTATGAGCGCCGTTTGGTGATGATCGTGTGATCAGCCGCCACTTTCGTCACGCTTGGCCTCCTAGGTCCCCAGACCTCAGTCCGTGCTATTATTGGCTTTGGGGTTACCTGAAGTCGCAAGTGTATCGTGATCGAGCGACATCTCTAGGGATGCTGAAAGACAACATCCAACGCCAATGCCTCACCACATACTCCGGACATGCTTTACAGTGCTTTTCACAACATTATTCCTCGATTACAATTACTGTTGAGGAATGATGGTGGACATATTGAGCATTTCCTGTAAAGAACATAATTTTTGCTTTGTCATGCTATTCTGATCTGATGAATCGCCACCTGTCGGACATTTTTTGAGCTTTTGTATTTTTTTTCTTTCTAATCAAATCCCATGTCATTCCAAGCATGTGTGTCAATTTGTACCTCCCTATCTACATTATTCCGTGATTTATTCAGTTTTCAAATTTATACTGACTTCTTGGTCACCTGGTGTATCTGGCAAATTAAAATCTCCACCCAGAACTAGAACATGGTGGGGAAATGTACTCCGCAAATAGCTCCTCTTCGTCTTCTGCAATTTTCTTGAAATGCAACGCTGTTATCCAGCACTTCCAGATACCGAAGTATGTCAGTGACTGATGCTGGCAACAAGGATCTCACGAACAGAAACGACGTATTGTACACCACTGCACGCCGATCTACGCCGCTAGACAGGTAATAGGCAACTGATTTTGGGTGCCCCTGTAGGCCAGTGGCAGGGTTCTACCGGAAAAGGCCGCTTCCCCCACCAAAAGCGCTGCTCGCTCTTGAGTTTACAGACAGACTTTACATTGAAACCAACACCAACTGAAAGCCAGTATGGTGTATGGCGAGTCTGTACTGAAGAAAGATGGCGTGCATATGGCGTACAAGGCGTTCTTCCATCTCTTTGGTCAATGTTCGAACACACTTTCAGAATATCTGTCTTGCTTGATATTGCGCTGCACGTTTGGAAAGACTCCCCAGCGTGCGTTTTCCATGCTATGACGATATAAACTCGGCATTCTCAAAGCTCTACGTTCGAATGAACAGTCCGGGTGCCGATGGCATAACCGACACGTGCCCTTAGCGCCAGGATTTCACCCAGAACAAGTCCGGCCCAAAGGGCCTCCCCTAAACAGCCGCCAGTTCCGCAAACTGGAAGCTGTATCAAAGTTGTTACCGTATCGTCACAGTCCAACACATGTTAGACTGTGTTGAAATTCAAGTTTTTCTGGATATTAATATAATATGAATGTGCTTGAAGGTCTCTCGGGCATGCAGCTGTAGGCAGTATCTATCTTACCCCTGGTGAGACAAGACTCTACATCCTTACATTTGTCCTCTATCCATCCCTGCTTAGCCATTTTGCACTTCCTGTCGATTTCATTTTTGAGACGTTTGTATTCCTTTTTGCCTGCTTCACTTACTGTATTTTCATATTTTCTCCTTTCTTCAGTTAGATTCAATATCTCTTCTGTTACCCAAGGATTTCTACTAGCCCTCGTCTTTTTACCTACTTGATCCTCTGCTGCCTTCACTATTTCATCTCTGAAAGCTACCCATTCTTCTTCTACTGTATTTCTTTCCCCCATTCCTGTCATTTGTTCCCTTATGGTCTCCTTGAAGCTCTGTACAACCACTGGTTCTTTCAGTTTATCCAGGTCCCATCTCCTTAAATTCCCACCTTTTTGCAGTTTCTTCAGTTTTAATCTACAGGTCATAACCAATAGATTGTGGTCAGAGTCCACATTTGCCCCTGGAAATGTCTTACAATTTAAAACCTGGTTCCTTAATCTCTGCCTTACCATTATATAATCTATCTGATACTAAAAGGTATCTCCAGGGTTCTTCCATGTATACAACCTCCTTTCATGATTCTGAAACCAAGTGTTAGCTACAATGAAGTTGTGCTGTGTGCAAAATTCTACCAGGCAGCTTCCTCTTTCATTTCTTAACCCCAATCCATATTCACCTACTACGTTTCCTTCTCTTCCTTTTCCCACTATCGTGTTCCAGTCACGGCGTAGCGTGCCATCATCATCAGATTACTCCTGTTGACAGACGTCCTATGCCGGCGGGCGGTGTGGTATATATACCTGTCGCCTCTCCCCTCCAACGACTCCGCGTATGGACCGAGGGATGTGCAGGCTGCGGTGGTCTTTCAAATTTCAACGCTTTTTTCATCAAAAGTGCAACAATGCTATTTGCTATTAAAGGTTTGAAAGCTACTGGAGTATGGCCCACAGACCAGTCCGTATTCACCGATGCAGGAAGACAAAACTGACATCGGACTTGAGATGCCGTCAGATAAAGAGGTTATCGTATCGGGAGCTGAACGATTTGAGTTGCCTTCACCTAGCACACCAGGTAAAAAAGACGACTCCAACAGATTGGGTGATCAAGCTGGCAGGTTTCAGCGAATTGTAACTATGAACTGCCTCCCAAGAATGACGAAGTTACTGAGGCTAATTGTTCTAGTCCTGCAACTGCTAGATCGTACATTTATGGATGCACTTAAGACTCACTACAGCGAGAATATTTGGCAGTGGATGCTCCATGAAAGCAAACTTGTTGGATCCTATGATATAGTGTGTTTCTTTGGCAAGGGAAGGAAATACAGTAGAAGGATGAAGTAGTGAAGGCAGCAGAGGATCAAATAGGTAAAAAGATGAGGGCTATTAGAAATCCTTGGATAACAGAAGAGATATTGAATTTAATTGATGAAAGGAGAAAATATAAAAATGCAATAAATGAAGCAGCCAACAAGGTACACAGACGTCTCAAAAATGAAATCGACAGGAAGCGCAAAATGGCTAAGCAGGCATGGCTAGAGGACAAATGAAGGATGTAGAAGCTTATCTCACTAGGGGGTCTTTGGCAAAGTTCTTTTCCTCTTTTTTCTTTAATAATGGCTTCTAACTCTTTTTTGTACAGCAAATCAGTTGAAACAATGGTCTTTCCCCTCATCCGTTCTTGGGAATACGAACATCAGGGCAAAATAAGAACCTCTTGCACTCAGCAAACAGATGACCATTACTAGAGACCCACACTCAGCAGCTGTCACAGAACAAATTTGGCGTTTACCTCTGCTTGCAGTATCAGTCTGAACTACACTAAGGCCTGTTTTCTCAACGTTCCATACACGATCTTCTGGATATTTATGTTTCCAGAATTCAGCTTATAGCAAGTCGTAGAATGAGTTAACTCTCTCATGCGAAAAGCGTTTTGCTCGAGCATATGATGTTCCAGTTGGCTTTCTAATTGAAAGCTTATCTTGATGACATCAAAGAAAATGGTCAAGACAAGGCCTTCCAGCAATTTCATTTCTGAAGTTTGTTGCAATTCCATTCCCAACTGCAAGTTGGTAGGCCATTTTTCTAACATCCATACTAGTAAAAGCATAGAATTTGGCCTCCATATAGTGTATGTAAACCACTAGTTCTCTTTCTAGGGCAGCTGGTTTTCTTCCAAACTTTTTAGTTTCAACGTCTGTCAGGTATTAGCCTCATACACATACTGGCACAGAGTTGTTTTTGGGACAGCGCAATGTTTGCTTTTTTAACTCCCATGATTTTTACTACAACAGCATACACTGCCTCTCGCATTTTGTTTTTATCCCACACCTGCCTTTTACGGGTTCATTTAGGTGCCAGATTAGTCCTAGGCATCTGAAAACAGAAATAAAAACATTTTACGGTCTGCTTATAATATGGACCCTGGGGTCCACATTACAGTCACATACACCTTGTAAACTAGTGTAGACAGCTTAAAAACGCAATAATACCATACTTTTAATCTATTTGAAACTGTTGCCAATACTTAGTAGGTTGCATCTAAGTATTAACCAATAATGGTATGTTAATACATCACTAGAGTTCAGCTAAATATTATTAAGATATTAAGGGGGGGGGGGGGGGTGCATATTACCACCACTTACTCTACATGGTAATGCAAAGCAGGTGAAACATTTGGATAAAGGTGTACTTGCATTCACGTTGCTTGTAACAGCAAATCTGTTTGACGGGCTCATTGTCATTGTGAAAGAAAAAGTAACAAGTAAAATGAGAACATCCACCATCAGCACGAATCCAGTATTTTGATGAATAAGGACTCAACTAGAAAGGTAGGCAGAGGTTGGAAAGTACCAGCCACAAAATCACTTGAAGTTTACCTTGTGGAAGAAAATATTATCCACTGTAACTCCAAATTAGTGTGCACTGACTGTAAAGTAAGAATTCATAGATATTACTATGCATGTATTGATTACAGCATTAAGTTAAATACGTGCAAGCATATACATAATGTTTATGAAGTAGAGAGTATAGAAGAAAAACCGTTTGAAATTTCTGAATTACCAGATGTACTACTTATGAATGTTGGAGAGGAAAATTCTGAAGCCAGTTTGTTCCTGTGACACAGAGGTACTGGCAGAAATTGTTTCTGGTATTTCAGTTACTGAAGTTTAGCTGGCCAACAAAATGGTAACTTCACTGAAGGCTAGTGTAGGTGCTGTTCATGCCAGTAGTGGCGTCTCTTTCAATAGCCCACAAAGGAGTCACAAGAGAAAACTTGCAGTTACAGAGGAGACTGTTTTGAGCAAAGAAAACAAATTCCTCAAGCTGCATACTCATGGCAGTTCCTGATACAGAAGAAACTGTTAACACTTCTGGATGAAGGTTTACACCACATTAGCTAGTGTGTTGATCTCACATTCAGGAACATGATGGCTTTATTCCGTGTCCTGCCATCCAGTTTTAGGTTTTCCATTATTTCCCTAGATCAATCAAGGCAAATCCTGGGATGGTTCCTTTGAAAGGCCAAGGCCAAGGCCAATTTTCTCCCCCATCCTTGAAACAGTCAGAGTTTATGCTCTGTCTCTGACGGCCTCACTGTTGACAGAATGTCAGATGTCGATATTCCTTCCTTCTTCACTGGCCTCTGGTGCGGCAGTTCTGCTGACACGTGGGACCACCAGAAACTGCTGCAGCTTGTGCCAGCAGCCTAGAATGCTGGCATCACTGGGTCAGCCCCCTCCCAAGCCGTGCTGGGCAGTGATGACTGTGACTGAGGCTCAGCACACTGCTGGTGATGGCCACACATTTGACAACTGTCCCAACGTGACAACAGAGTGAGTTGCAATCGTCAACTTGTAATATATATTTATTTTTGATCTAGCTAGATGGGTAACACTAGTGCAACTGTTAAACAGATTAAATATTTTCATATTCTAGCAAAGAATACACTAACATCTGATTGTGAACAATCAATTTTCCTGATAATGTAACTCATTTACCAAAAAATAAATTTGGTGAATAAATAATAATTTCAGTATCAGTACAAACACATGCAGTTGGAATTAGGAATGAGTAATTATGAATTAGCAATATAACCCAACTGAAAGCCTTTCAGGTTCCAATTTGCAGTATAATTTTACTTTTAAAAAAAAATCCCCCTTTTTGAAAAGTTATCTGTAACCAAATAACTCATATTCCAGAATTTTCTGTTTTTAGCGGGCCATTATTTCCTAAATTTAAGCATATAATTTTGTAGTTCTAATTTACCAGGGCACAAAAGTGGCTGTTTTTATTTGGAAACAAGTAATAATTTCAAACTTGTCATTAATGCTAGTAACACCCTGACACAGATGCTAAGAGAGCAGATACCAAGTCTCACTGCTTGCCTGCTGGCTGCAGATGTTGATTGATTGTCTGAATGAGGAGAGGAACGAAACAGTGACATCATTTGTCACAAGATCCAAAGTGGCAGAGACTGTGGGAGCAGCAAACCAACAGCACAATCTATTTGATGGCGAAGCAAAACAGGCAAATGAAGATGGAACACTGGGGTGGCAGGAAGAGTAATGAACTGGAGGGAGGAAGGGGGAGATCATAAGACACCCCAATGGTGCTATGTGTGACATGGTGCTGGAATCACTGCTAACCCACCCCAGTTCGCACTTCATACCATGACTGCGACACAATGGGGAAAACACCGTGGCGGCGGAGGGGGGGGGGGGGTGATGAAACAGCACAAAATGGAGAGGAAAACCTGACCAGCATGAAAGCAATGATGCAGGCCTTCCAAACTGACGGCCTCCAATTGTGGAAGACAATTCAGGTACTTAAATCCATGGAACAAACCACTTTTATGATGAAAACCAAGGACAGATGTAACTATGTAAGGTTGTATGCTACCATCTGTGATAATGGAGAATGGAAGAGTGTGTTTAGTGCAAAAGGCCAAATGGTAGGGGAGTCTCATAAAATGTGGGGGTTACAGATCATTATGGAGTAAGAGGCTTAGATTCAACCTTGTATGACCAATACGAAGTTCGCAGAGGATGGTAGATCCCCAGTGGGCCATGTGGCAAGAGTCCCCTTATCGCAATAAGTTTATTAGGCAGGGGGTTGGCCTCCAAGAGTCAGCTCAAGGCTGAGCTAAAAGGAATTGGACATGAGGCTGCAAACCCAGCACCAGAGAGGTCACACAAAAGGGGCACACCCTCCAGCCACAGGATCAGCAGTTCATTACCTGGGATACCCACATGAGTGGGAACCCAAAGAAAGTCAACTGAACAACCAGCATGGTCAAGATTGGTAAGGTGGTCTTAGAAGTCATAGACCAAGAAGAGGGAGGGAAAACCACTGTCTGATAGCCTCAAGGGCAGTTATCAAGTCTGCACATAACGTGGGTGGGAGAGGACTGTTAAACATACTAAAGAACCTGGTAAATGGCCATTAGCTATGCAGTACACATGCTACATGGGACAGGTAAGAGATGGTGTTACTTGCCAGCAGAAGGCACATTCCTTGTAATTAGCAGATTTAGAGCCTAGAGCCATTCCATTAAAACACAACAGCAGCCTGAAACTCCCATAAAAGCTGGCAGAACAAACAATGAAACACAGACCCCTCTGAATCTGGGATCAAGGAACTAACCAAGGGGGAGGAGGTTTTTGGAGAGAATGGGGAACAGGACAAAGAGGGAAGATAAAAATCATGGCAAAGGACTGCAAGCTGGAGCCCAACTGTTAAACTCACCTGAAGAGTGAGCAATTTCCTGCTGCTAAAGTATAAAATATAAGGAATGTGTGGGGAAAGAGAAGATGGTGATGGCATAGGAAACAAGAAGCTTAGACTGTTGAACCAAAAGGGCAGTGAGTGGGGGACAACCCCAGCTTCAACCAGGAAACAATACGGCTAGTGCAAAAGGTACTGATGATCAGACAGATACCACAATGGTGGACCTGCTCCAAGAGGATCAGTATGGAAGGAGCAACTGAGCCCTAAATTTGGCTACCATGCCCCCCCCCCCCCCCCCACACACACACACACAAGTAAATGTCATAAGACGACCCAAGAAATGGAAGTGGTGGACCACAATCAGAAATTGGGTCTCGAGATAGAGCTCCAGTAGGTATCGTACACAATATGGTGACAGAAATGCACCACCCACAATTTAAGAGGGGAAAACTGAAAACTGTGTGAGAAGGTCCATGCAGAAGCATACCACATGGCACCCTGGAACTGTCACTTCACAAAAGCCACCAAGTGTTAAATAACTCAGACACAGAAGTCATCCACATGCAGAGCAGGGGTGACCAACAGTTTCACGGAGGTCACAAGTCCTTTAATAGTGATGAGGAAAAGGATACTTAACACTGAACCCTATGGAATGCCATCCTCCTCAGCAATGGAGTGTCCTCATCCCAGGACTTCCTTCTTCTCTTTCATAAGTAGAGGAGGACACACGCTAGATGCCAGAGAGGTAAGGGGGGAGAGAGGCTTCTGCTAGTTCTATAAAGAGAGACCAGGCAACCTTGGGGATGCTAGAGCTGACGGTTCCATGGCCAATGTGTACCAGCAGACTCTTGGACTGAGAGGAGGCCCTAATGGCAGCAGACACCAGAGAAGAGGCACTTCTCTGGTGGATGAAAGGAGCAACAGTTGGAGGGGAGGAAGATGTAAGTTCAGGGGAGAGGGAGAGGGAGAGGGAGAGGGAGAGGGAGAGAAGAGTGAGGCATCACTGGGATAAGGTGGGGGAAAGGATGTAACAGAGTCAATAGTAGATTTTTGTAGACACAAGGCAAAGCTGATCGTATACCCCAATATATTCTTTCCTTCTTACAATCCAGCGACAGTTGTGACAATTAATACACGTGGTCAGTAGAACAAAGGCACACCTGGGCATCCTCATTCATTGCATACAGGATTAATACATGTGTACAAATCATAAACACCAAAAACATTTTAGCAGTGGCAGGACATACATCACAGTGCACAGTGATGAGCCATAACCTTGACCTTCTCTTGGGGGTATCCCCTTCAAAGACCAGAATAAAGTGGTCATTATCAGTGTGGTTGTCCTTAGTGCCTTTCTGAATATGATGAACAAAATGAATGCCTTGCCACTCCAGACTGGCCCACGCTTCACCAGTTTGGAAGATGAGGTCTCTATGAAAAAGACACCCTGAAGCATATTCAAAGGCTAGTGAGGAGTAATGGTTTGCCAAACTTGTCTTTGATAGTTTCTACCAAAATAATGGGTTCATGGTGGGAAGGTGTCCTTGTCAGTCTTGATGCAGACCAGGTAATGGGGAAAGGATTTGACCCCAAGCAAGCGAGTCTGACCCTCCTCCCATGAGGGGATAGTTGTAAGTTGAAAAGGGGTATCATGAAAAGTCGATCCTGACTAAAGGTCAGCCAAAGACGGCCAGTTTTTTAAGTCTGATACGTTTGATACAAAGTGTAGACCCTAATAGCACCAAAACCAATCAGGGGCTCTCCCCTTGTGCACTACTCAGCCACACCAAGGGCCAATGTCATAGGGGCTGTTGCTGGGAGTTCCAATGCTTCAGAATGACAAGCCACTACTCCTAGGCATACACAGGGAGGTAGCAGCTCGTGTATCAGAACTGTCATCCCTGTTTTCAGAGGACTCCATCAAAAGAGTACATAACACCCCAAGCACACGAAATGACTACTGTGTAACTGTACAGCACAAAAAGGACAATGGCTTCCGGTAAAAAATGGAAGAGGTGGTAAGCCCACATGCCAAAGACTTCATGTATGGTGTTGTTCCACAGCTTGCTCACACCATGGAGACAAAATTTAGAGTAGTTCAATCCCCAAAGAGGGACCAAAATTTCCAAAAAGGGAATTGTAAAGCAAGAGGAATAATACTGTAAGGGGTATCAACAAAAAAAAGATAGCCAGGCCAATGTAAGCAAGGGAAAGGATTGAGGACAGGGATGGATGAGCACGGGAAAGTTAATGCAATTTTGAAAAGTAGAAAGGATCCAATTACTAGCAGCCTCATGTGCACAAAATAATTGTGACCCCCTTCCACTGGGGAATGGGGATGGAGCAGATATAGAAACATGATTCTGTGATGTTAAAGATAAACGAATCTTCATATGTGAGTATTACTGGACTTGCTCCAAGTATCCACTGGCCAACATGCAAACATGTAGTACTGAGGCCAGACTGGCCATCGTGACAGCTCTATTTCTCATGCAGTGAAGTAGACAACACTACCCAGTGCTGTTGGCACTGTTGCAGTCGCATGTTGTATTGCCATGCTAGGTGACACGACAACTCACCATAGTGCACACAACTACACACTGCTTACTCTAGAGCCCTGCAAATTAATATTAAACCGACTGAGCATATACAAATTAAGAGATGACTCACAATTCAATAATGTGCATATCAGAGAATCAGTTTCATACCTAGCGTGAAATGAAATGACAGTATGGCATTTCTGGCCGGGATTTCTTATGCAGGAGAAATCGGCTGCATACTGCAAGTCTACATCAGTTGATACTGCTTATTTTTGCATCTAAAGAAATGGTAAAATGGTGATAAGCACAACACAACACCCAACCTCTGAGAGGATAAATTCTCAAATTGGCCAGGAATTGCACCTGGAGCCCCTGCATAGCTGTTGGTCTCTCTATCCGACAGCCACAGTGATGGACAGAGCTGGCCTCCAACACACTCATTTACTGACAGTCCTGTAAGGCATTGTGTATCGGAAGAGGAAAGCAACATTGGGCATATGAATATAGGGATGACTCACAAGGCATTTCAGTATTGTGCTTACACACAATCAGTTGCATATATGGTGTGCTGTTTGGATGCTCTTGCTGCCATGGTATGCCAAAAGCTTATCCCTCACACCCAATGACAGGTCCTGTAAGCAAATAAGTAAACACTAAATCAGAATGCAGGCATTGTGTATTGAAACAGGAAAGTAACATTGAGCATATTTGAATTTATAGACGTCTCACAAGGCATTTCAGTATAGTGCATATTACATAATTAATCTCATACCTGGTGTGCTGTGTGGAATCTCCAGCTACCTTTTTTAAACCAAAAGCTTACCCTTCACGCCCAGTGACAGGCCTTTTAAGTAAACAGACAGGAAGACAAGATGTCCAGCGAGTGAGATCACAGGTGTTTTCTTCGTCCACTAAAAGAACTTATTTGAGAGGAAATAGTGTCAAATTTAAATTTCCTTTGTTTTGTATATTTGCTGTAGTGTCCATTCTTGTCACAAAACTGAATATTTGCGTCCCCATAGAGATTATTCTTGAAAAAAAACTTTGTGTAATCTGAATTCACGATAATTGTGACATAATGCGAAATTTTGCGTTCCAAAACACAAAAAAGTCTATTCAAATTTTCTTGATAGCGGAAAATTCGTTTAAGAAAGGCAGGTACTAGTTTCATCAGTGCCTATTGTTACAATAAAAGTATAATTAAAAGTTTTCCAAATTGTATTTAACTAACACATTTCATATTGTTCACTAGTTAGAGGTCATCTAGGCATAAATTTAAAACCTGACCAAACACTACAGTAAATTCTCTAAAAGCAAAGTAATTACTAATTCACTCTCCTGTCATTGTATCTCTAAATCAGTACAAAAACAACAACAATGGCATGTAAGACTTCCATGTCATTTTTGCATACATATAGCCAATCTCGTGTTCTGGACAAATTTAAAACTTAATAATTCTTTTGAAACTGATCATGAGTGGGAAATGTGGAACCTGTTATAGCATTGTGAGTAGAGGGATTTGTTGCTAACCTTGTAGGAAATATTTTCACTGGGAGAGGGAGAGGTGGGGGGAGAATCTTGGGAGAACAGAAGAGGCTCTCTCCTGGAACTGCAGAGTATGCAGTAGGAACATTTTGGTTGGGGTACAGGAAAGGAAAATCTGTGCCCTTGGGGCACAGTTGAGGAAGCAAGGAAGGAACTGATAAGGATCAAGAGAGATAGGGAGGTTGTGAACTGGCAGCTTGTAGGAGGGTAGGAAGAAAGAGAACATGATCTGATGTTTTTGGGGTTGAAGATAAAACTGTGTGTCTACCACTGCCAGAGCCTCTGGTAGAACACGGAGCAAGAAATGTGCAGCACACTTCAACTGAGGCCAAGAAGCTTAGAAATATACAAAATGTTAGGAAGAAGAAAGTGCTGCTGCTAGGTATTAGGCATGGGTGAGTTGTAGGCCCCGAGTTACAGGAATGTTTAGGGGCAACATACCAGGCCACCAGTATGTTCCAGCCAAATGCAGGGCTAAGTCATGTGATAGAGGACTTAAGGTCTTTACAAAAGAAGACCATGTAGTGATAGTGGGTGGGGCAGGAAACAGTTTGCACAGGGATAGGGCACATGACATAGGTGGTGACCTGGGCAAGATAGCTTCCCTGACTTGTGGCACCAACGTACACTTTGTTGAGCTGTTCCGGTGTCACGATTGGCCACACCTTGATGGAGATGTGAGGCGAATCAATTTGGGGTTAGGGATTGCTCTGAGGGAAGCCAACTTTGCTCACGTGCCCGTCGGGACTATCGACAGATGGGGTTTCACTGGGTGTGGCCTATACCTAAACAGGACTGGCAAAGGAAGATTGGTACAGCTGATTTGTGAAAGTATAGGGGGTGGATCTCGGGCCACACATGGTTAAATACCTGTTGTCATCAGTATGAGAAGTAGGTCTTTTTTAGGATAAATCCAGACAACAGGTTCCCCTGCCTAAAGAGTGTCTCCAGCAGTTTGAATTAACAGGGCTTGATATCACCAAGATATTAATAATTTTGTGTTTGTATGGATCTCCCAGAGAAAGTGTGGACACTGTTTTTCAATAAATTAACAAAATTTCTATATAAAGTCTCAAGCACAATTCTGTATAGGGACATTAAAATCAATATGAATATCATAAATGAATCCAGCAGCACCTTCAAAGTTTTGGCCTCTCCCTATTGGTCAATAGTGCAACAAGGGTTGCTACAATGACTTCATCAGTAATTGACCATGTTGCCACAAATATGGACAGGGAAAAATGTGATGTAGCTGTAAAAGATCTCGGATTATCAGACCATCTCTGTCAAACAACAACAGTAATATGAGACATGAAATCATCCCATAAACTACAAGCCTACAAATGACATCCATTGGAAATGAAAATAAAGGATTTTTCAAAGGAACTAGCAAAAAAAAAAAAAAAAAAAAAAAAAAAACGCTGGGATGAAGTGTATAGGGAAACCAATGTGAATAAGAATCCACATTATTTAAATTGAACTTTGAAAAGGCATTTCCAAAAGTATGCATGTCTGTATCATCGTCACACAAAAGTAGATGGATAACAGCAGGTACTAAGAAGTCCTCCCAAACAATTAAATACCTCACTTCCATGGAAAAAGAGTCACAATGATCCATAGGAAGGTGCTGATAGCTGCTAAAAAGTCGTTTAATGACACAGTATTATATAATGCAGGGAATAAAAGCAAAGCAGTCTGGGATGTTATAAAAACGGGAACAGGGAGAGGCAAAGAAAGACAGACAGAACAACATACTGATAAGGTTATAAATAAGCCACAACACTTATCAAACTATGTAAATGAGCATTTTTCAAGTATGGCAGGGAAGTTACGACAAGAATTCCCCAAAACAAATATAACCCCTGTAAAAAATGTTGCACTAAATACAATGATGTTACTTCAAATCACAGATAATGAAGCCAGTAAAACTGTTGAAAAACTAAAAAGTCAGCAGGCCTATATGAAGTACCAATGTGTGTACTAAAACAATGCACAGAGGTTATACAAGGTCCCTTAACACACATAATAAATGAATCCTGTACACCAGGGACATTTCCACAGCAGTTAAAACAGGCAAGAGTTGTGCCTTTGTTTAAGAAAGGTAATGCAGAAAATTACCAGCTGTCACCATTCTCAAAAATAATAGAAGCAATTATGAAAAACAGATTAATGAATTACCTGAATAAATACAATCTTTTAAGTGAATCACAGTTTTGTTTCTGATGTGGCAAAAATACGGAGTCAGCTGTCGTAGAACGCACAAAAGTTGTACTTGATGCTCTTAATAAAGAAGAGTCTGTCAGAGGGTTCCTTTATGATCTTTCTAAGCCCTTTGATGCAGTCAACCACAGATTCAATTAAATAAATTAGAAGCATTAGGAATAAGAGTGGTTCCTAAGGACTGGTTTTGATCATACCTAGCAGACAAGGTACAAAGAATAGTGATAACACATACTTCAAATAGAGCTTAACATTTAGTAAAACACTTACCCGAACAAATGTAAGCATATTACACACATCCATGCCCGAGGCAGGATTTCAACCTGCGACCGTAGCAGTCGTGCGGTTCTGGACTGAACTGCTCGGCCACCACGGCCGGCGAAAAATACATTAATATGGGGTTTCCACAAGGTATCATATTAGGACCAATAGTATTCCTGATGTACATCAATGACTTTCCCAGTAGTGTTACTCATGGTGAAAAAATTCTTTTCACTGATGACAGCAATATTATAGTCAGTGAGAAAACAAGAGAACTCCTCTAAGAGAAAGCAAATGAAACTCTCAAGGAAGTCTACAATTGATTGATTTTTATTGTTGTAGAGACCTCAGAGGCATTACAAAACAGAGAAACTTCTGGTACAAATTGATATTGCATAGTAAATTTAGCCAATTACAGACTTACTCATATATAGAAGCATGTAAAAACTGATCACAAAGTGTAGTCATACCATATTCTTTGCTTCCCTTGAAAATTCATCCGTTCCATAAATGTTGAGTTCAAGAAGAAATTTTTTTACTTTTTTTTTTTTTTTTTTTATTGGAAGATCTCTGATATGTTGGGGCATGGCATAAAAAAATTTTATGGGCTTGTATAAAGAGCACTTTTGTGTTTTCTTATAGTTACATCAGAAAGAAACTAGGTCTTGCTTGTTTCTTGTGTTATAATTATGCCGCATGTCATACTGTTGATACTTCGGATAGTTTTCCTTGGTATAAATATTGACAGCAGGGTCATAATCTGTAATTTTTTAAAGCTTGGTCTACAGTGAGCTCTGGGTGCCAAGCTACATATCAGTCTTATTTTGTAGTTTGAAGACATTAGCTGCCTTGCTTTGATGTCCCCACAGTAAATGTGACTGTGGTTTCTTTTGCTTTAAGTACTGGCACATTTAGACAAAGACACAGCTTCCTTGGAGAAAATATTCCTTTGCTAATGCTGCTTCCCACCTTTTTGAATCAATTGAGATTCCTAGGAAATCAACATCATTTGAGCTCTGCTCAAGTTCAGTGTTATTATTCCACAATACATACAGGTCTTGATTTTATTTTTTATTTTATTTATTTTTTTGACACAAAGGGAATTAGCTTTACACCAGTTTTCAACTTTGACAGTGCACTGGTCTGCTTAATATTTGACCTTCTGTGCTGTTTCTGCAGTTACACAGACTGCAAGATCATCTGCAAATAAGTAACTCCTAGCTGATGGCCCAACTATGTTACATGATAAGTCATATATATAAATAATAAATAGAATTGGGCCAAGTACAGAACATGCCCACAAGTAAGTAATCTGATTCTGTACCATTAAAAACCACCTTCTGCACTCTATTACTTAGATAAAATCTTATCAATTCCCGAGCACTTCGTGTAAAGCCATAGAATTGCACTTTGTTCAATAAGATTTCATGAGACACAGTGTCAAAAGCTTTTCATAAATCACAGAGTTTATTCTGAACCATGAGCTTGCTTTCTAGTTGCTTCACACACTGTGTTAAAAGTGATAAGGCAGATTTAACAGATCCTAACCCTGATCTGAAGCCAAATTGTCTATCACTGAAGATATAGTTTCCTTCAAAGTATTTTACTATTTAATATAGCTTCTATCACTTTAGACAAGACTGGCACAATTGAAACAGGCCTAAAATTATCACATGTTTGGAGGCTGCCTTTTTTGTGTTTTCGAGTGACTTTACTGCCCTGGGGAACTGAACCTCCAAAATACATGTATTTACTACATGTTATCAATTCTGGCAGCTGAACTGAATCACATTTAACATGGCTGAACTTAAACCACAAACGTCATTACTAAAACTGTTCTTCATTTTCCTCAGTATATAGGTAACATCCTGTGCCTTGACCAATTTAAAGCTAAATGTACTTTCAGGTTTTGTGGTATTTCTCAGGCAGTATTTATGGTCAGTGACTATATTGTAAGTGCCAATCACTTTCTTAGTGAAGGATGTATTTAACTGTGCAGCATTCAGATTGCTGCCTTCAGCCTGTGAAGTCATTTTCCTGTTGCATTGACTGTTAATGATATTATTTTCTGATGTTAGTATTATATCTTCATTTTTTCATACACCTAGCTTCCTTTAAGGCCTGTCTTAATCTTTCCTTTTTCACTGTGAGCATGTCTTTAAATACTTGAGAACCTGTACTTCTATAAAGGCATAATATTGATCACACTCCCTCTTGATCTCCAACACCTTTTCACCCTTGACCTTATTTACTCTTAGTGCCTTCTTATTATTTGGTACCTTAATGGGAAACGACATCTTAGCATATACAGAAAGAGTAGATATGAGTTCTTCCACCTTTCTACCTATTGCATGTTCTCGATAAACTTGCAACCAATAACTTTTATCAATATTAGACTTAAACGTATTTAGATTATCATAATTGACCACACATACACTCTTTCCTGCCATGTGCACTGAGTCAGTGGCCAGATACCCAGGTCTTAATTACGTCTGACTTCAGATGCACTAACTCATTTGATACAAATATATTGTCAATACATGTACCAGTACCTTTATAATGAAGCCTTGTTATTTCAGTGGTTGTAATATAAAGACCAAACAAATTTAATAAATTATTTGCATATGAGTTACAGATAGTGGACAACTGAAAATTCAAATTGAAATCTCCACAGACTGTCAGTATTGCCTCACGTGTTCCAATATTTCTACGGAATCCAAACTGACATTCCCCAAGGTCGGCTTCAACTAGTTTTTCCATTTGTCTGTAAAGAATTCACATTAGTATTTTGCAGCAGTGACTTATTAAACTGATAGTTTGGTAATTTTCTCATCTGTCAACGCTTGCTCTCTTTGGGATTGGAATTATTATACTCTTCTTGAGGTCTGAGGGTATTTCGCCTGTCTCATACATTTTGCTCACCAGATGGTAGAGTTTTGGCAGGACTGGCTCTCCCAAGGCCGTCAGTAGTTCTAATGGTATGTTGTCTACTCCTGGGGCCTTGGTTCGACTCAGGTCTTTCAGTGCTCTGTCAAACTCTTCACACAGTATCATATCTCCCATTTCATTTTCATCTACATTCTCTTCCATTTCCATAATATTGTTCTCAAGTACATCGGCCTTGTATAGACCCTCTATATACTCCTTCCACCTTTCTGCTTTCCCTTCTTTGCTTAGAACTGGGTTTCCATCTGAGCTCTTGATGTTCATACAAGTGGTTCTCTTTTCTTCAAAGGTCTCTCAAATTTTCCTGTAGGCAGTATCTATCTTACCCCTAGTGAGATCAGCCCTTACAGCCTTACATTTGTCCTCTAGCCATCTTGCATTTCCTGTCAATCACATTTTTGAGACGTTTATATTACTTTTTGCCTGCATTTTTATATTTTTTCCTTTCATCAATTAAATTCAGTATTTCTTCTGTTACCCAACAGTTTCTACTAGCCCTCTTCTTTTTACATATTTGATCTTCTGCTGCCTTTACTATTTCATCCCTCAATGCTACCCATTCTCCTTCTACTGTACTTCCTACCGCCATTGGTGTCAATTGTTCCCTTATGCTCTCCCTGAAACTCTGTACAACCTCTGGTTCTTTCAGTTTATCCAGATCCCATCTCCTTAAATTCCCACCTTTTTGCAGTTATAATCTACAGGTCCTAACCAATAGATTGTGGACAGAGTCCACATCTGCCCCTGGAAATGTCTTACAATGTTTCCTTTCCTCCCTACCGAATTCCATTCACCCATGACTATTAAATTTTCGTCTCCCTTCACCACCTGAATAATTTCTTTTACCTCATCATACATTTTATCAATTTCTTCATCATGTGCAGAGCTAGTTGGCATATAAACTTGTACTACTGTAGTAGCGTTCACTATGCTGTTTGTAGTAGCTTACCCGCATTCCTATTTTCCTATTCATTATTAAACCTACTCCTGCATTACCCCTATTTGATTTTGTGTTGATAACCCTGTATTCAACTCACCAAAAGTCTTGTTCCTCTTGCCACCGAACTTTACTACTTCTCACTATATCTAACTTTAACCTATCCATTTCTCTTTTTAAATTTTCTTACATACCTGCCCGATTAAGGGATCCGACATTACACACTGCGATCCATAGAATGCCAGTTTTCTTTCTCCTGATAACGACATCCTCGAGTATACCCCTCCTGGAGATTATAATGGGGGACTATTTTACCCAAGAAGACACCATCATTTAACCATACAGTAAAGCTGCATGCCCTCAGGAAAAATTATGGCTGTAGTTTCCCCTTGCTTTCAACCGTTCGCAGTACTAGCACAGCAGGACCATTTTGATTAGTGTTTCAAGGCCAGATCAGTCAATCATCCAGACTGTTGCTCCTGCAACTACTGAAAAGGCTGCTGCCACTCTTCAGGAACCACACGTTTGTCGGGCCTCTCAACAGATACCCCTCCATTGTGGTTGCTCCTACAGTACGGCTATGTGTATCGCTGAGGCACGCAAGCCTCCCCACCAATGGCAAGGTCCATGTTTCTTGGGGTGGGGGGGGGTGTACTTTTCATTAATAATCCAAATTATTTGCATTGAGATTGTTGTGTCTTAACGTATTATTATAATACATTATTTTAGCATCATTATTAATGTTAGTGTTATTATTATTTAGTTTCTGTGTAATATTGTTCCTGGTCATATGTAAGTTAGCGCCTGAAGCATCTAATCTAGTCAGGGTAAATAAGCCATAAATAAATAAGTTTGGGAATTTTGTTGCAAAAACTACAACAGTTAACTGATAAAATTTGTCAAAGTGTCTTCACTCTGAATGCTGTCTGATTTTGTTATCTGTATGTCAACTGCTTTGTGTTCATCAGAGTATCTCAGACTACCATGTAGCCTAAAAACCACCATGTGCACCCCGCAAGTACTTACCTAACTGAGTAGCTGCTTCCTTTGTGTAGTGTACCCTGACCTGTTTAGGAGAGTCCTACAATTATCCACCCAATAATGGTGGTCCAGCCAAGACTGTCAGACTCAACAAAGCCTCTGGCCGAGATTGTCCACTCGGCTCCAGACCTTAGGACCCCAGTCAACTCTGGAAACTGTGCTGCAAATCGTGAGCTGTTCTTGCACTCCATATGAGAGGCCAGCAGCCTCCACCAGTCATCTGAATGAACTGAGGATGACTTCGGAACCCTCGCAAAAGGCACTGTCAGAACTGATGCCACTCCTCGGAGATGACTGCACCCTGCAAGCTCAATAGCCACAGGCAAAGATGCCCCATCTCGGATGAGGCTCCCTGACAGACCTACTGAGTGCATATTGGCTATCTTTCTTGCTGTGAACAATATTTCCCTAATGTGTCCAACACTTGTGAACCCCTCCTCCGGTGAGCTCGCTCAGATGCCGTCGGAGGAGTGACACACAGACGAGTGGGCGTGGCTGGACAGCCAGCCTCCACATGCCTAACCTAGCAGTGTAGTTAGTCGTTCAAGAGAAATGACGACTGACTGTGCTACACACTGCCTGAATTTCCACTTTAAAGTTACAAAAATGTGAGACTTCTTGTATTTAAGAGGTGTAAACTCATGGAATTTAAGCCACATCTGGAACCAGTGTGTAACTCAGCTTTATTTGTTTCTTGTGAAGACGAGATTTAAAAAAGATTGTGCTCTGGGTTGATTTATATTTATTTTTGTCGTTATGAAATTTTGAACTTTATTTACAAGCCAGTCAGTGCCCCATTGTGAATTTACGGAAAAGCTGAATAATACACTAATACTGAGCATTGGCTGAAGTTTAGATATATTAGGAACCTGTGCATACTGTCAGTCTTTTAGAGAGTCTTTGTACATATGATGGGCTACAAGCACACTTTTATAACAACAGCTTAATAATCATGTATTGTACTCTTCCATAAAAAAAAAAAAAATGTAAATAACAATCAGTACATTTCAGCCATGACTTGAACCTAAAAAAAAAAAAAAAAATCTATGCGAAGAGGCATCGGACGTCTCAACAGTGATGGTACTGACTGACAACTGTGTCATCCTCAGCTAACCAAATTCACTGGAGGGGAATGGGGTCACCACACCTCTGTCCCGGCCGTTGTCAGTTTTTGGCAATGGCAATGCTACTTCTCAGTTGAGTAGCTCCTCAGTTGGCCTTACAAGGGCTGCGTGCACCCTTATTGAACCTTGCCCACACAGCACAGTACAGAGAGCTTCACTCACAATGTTTCATCGAGATGTGCATCGGTTAAAATCACACGTGGTTTCTTACAGGGCTCAGAATTTTGCTGCCAAGCTGGATAACAGACATGTCTAATCCCACAACCATAGTTTTTTATTACAGTCCTAACGTATTTGACTAAATTGCTCGCTAACAAATAAATACTTCACTTACCAACATTTACAGGCTTTGTGAAAATTGGCTACATCTTTCAACAGAACTTTGCCCACTTCATCATAGCTTGATGTGAGGAGTAAGAATATCGTGGTCAAAATTTTGTGTTTGCTTCCAATAACAGTATGCTATTGATCACTTAACTTAAACCATTTGCTAGTACATTTGTATGTCATCCTGATACCAGGTTCCCACCATATATTTCATTCCCTTGAAAATCAGCTAGCAAATCTCCTTACACTCTGTTCGTGCATGGTACGACGTATGACCAGCTGTCTGCTATCCTGAATGGACTCTTCCAAACTGTGACCAACAACCACCTAAACTGACTCGTGTGATGGAATGGGGCATTTACACAACATTTTAAAATATTTCACATTCCAAGCTAAAATGTCAATTGAAACAGGAACTTTCTTTCTGTGGCCATAAAATGATGTAGACCTAACTATGAAGCTATTATAATCGTTACAGGACAAGTTTTCAACACTGTCATACAACATACACAAGTTCTTGTGAGTTCATAGTAGAGGTCCACCTTGAGCCGTGCAATTAATTACGAATGAAGCACGGTATTGATATTAAATGTCTGAGTGATAGTCAGTTTAGAGAGTAATTTAAAACAGATTTGTACATTAGCTGGGAATAAGGGGATCTGGCTGAGCTCGTCTGGAAAGCGGCGGTGAGGGGAAACTTTCACTGTGGCAGCCTGGCCCAGTAAGTGTCTTTGTGATCCCTAATGGCACCACCGTGCGGATGGACAAGAGTCAAGACATTCTGCATTGTTCACTCACACAAATATTTTACGTGTTGGAGTGAGGAGTAATGTTTGTGAAAGATGCAATTGACTGCCAAATGCAGAAAATCTGGCTTTGGGGTGTGTGCCAGAGATTGTTGTCTTACAGGTGAACTCCCAGCTAGGCCTTTTAAATGCCACCAAACACATAACTCTTACAAAAATTTTGTTTAGGGATTTAAGACCTTTGGACAGTGGTTCATCTTGATGTTTTTCAGAGTGACAGAGAGCTAAAAGGAAGCTGCCTCACTGACACGGGAGAGAGATACGAATAGTGAGGCATGACTTTTTCCAAGGGGTATAGCAGAAATGGAAGCAATGGTTGCCAGAGTAAAACATAGCCCAGGGAAGGGGAGTTGTGCTCTCTGAGGAGCATTTTTCCCAGTCAGAGCTTGGAAGATCCACGGCACAGCTAGTAAAATTAAGCACATATAGAAAAATTTGGCAATTTGAGGTTTCTCTCCTCACAGTTGCTATACTGATGTGTAAGGAGACTTGTCAAATATTTGGCCAACCAACACACAGCCACAGAAGAGGTCTGCTGCTACTGAATGGGATCGAGGGAACTTCAAGTCATCTTGTAAATACAATCTCAGAGATTCATTCGGAATATTTGTATTGCAAAGTCGTGAACACTCTGCTTCTAAAATCCACAAAAAGTGTGACAAATTACCTCCAATAACTTATTAGTTTCAGTAGTTCTATTCTGTGCTCATAAACCAACTAATCACAATACATGTTCCACAGTCGTAAAACACTCCTTCCCACCCAAACACACAACCTCTCAAAGCTTCCAGAATGAAATTTTCTCTCTGCAGCAAAGTGTACACAGATTTAAAACTGTGTGCTGTACTGAGACTCTATCTCAGTACCTTTGCCTTCTGTGGGAAAGTGCTCTACCAACTGAGCCACCTAAGCATGACTCATGACCCATCCTCACAGCTTTACTTCCTCCAGTACCTCATCTCCTACCATCCAAACTTCACAGAAGCTGTCCTGCAATGCTACAGAACTAGCACTCCTGGAAGAAAGGATATAGCAAAGACATGGCTTGTCACAGCGTGGGGGATGTTTACAGAATGAAATTTTCACTCTGCAGTGGAGTGTGTGCTGATGTGAAACTTCCTGGCAGATTAAAACTGAGACCCTTTGCCTTTAGCAGGCAAGTGCTCTCAAAGCTTGTCACAATTTGGAGCTACCATGTACACAAAGCCATTGCTGCTAATTTTGGCTAACAATAAAAGACAAGCTGCTCCATTACACTCAGTCCAATACATTATTGATAGAGTAGTTTGTATTAGGAAACCTGCAATAAAGTTCTATGCATGCACACGGATTAGCATTTTACTTAAGTGTCAGTGTGCACCATTTTCCCAAAACTGCGAAAAAGATAATAATGTATCATGTAATAAAATATACTGTAGCCTGTTTGATGCATCAGTCCATTTGTCACAAGCAACTGGAGTTGAGTAAAATAGTGTTAATAGCAGACTAAGTGTGAAATGGTATATTGAAACTTACTTAACATACTTGTAGACAGAGTATCAGGGACACAGATTATTAATAACAACTTTTTCATTTATGGTCTTGTGCTGGTATGAACTACCAATTTTCTTTTGGTTCCAGCTGTATGGAATTGAATTCTCACAAGCTTTTTGTTGAGTACTCGTAAACCGATGTCAGATGGTAGCTGACTCTCATACCAAACACGACCTCATCCACAGCCTTGTTGCCAGCACTATCATGAAGATGGCTGCAGTATAATTGGATAAATAAGATGATCTACTCACCACACTGGTGGCAGCAGAAACTATATGTAAAGGATATAGAAATGTGGAAGCTTTCAGAGCCAATGGCTCTTCCTTCTAGCAGAAGATTTGAAGGGAAAGAAAGAAGACTGGCAAGACTTAAGAAAGGGAGAGAGTTACGGAAAAGTTGCCCAAAACCATAGGTCAGAGGAGACTTACCAGACAGGATGAGAAGGAAAGACTGATCCTTGGTGCCTGCGCTGGATGAGATTTGAAAACCTGAGAGCTTAACAATGGAAGATGCGGTAATCAGCAAGACACAATTTACTGGAAAAAAAAGTCATTTGGAGTCAATATGAGCTGAAAGCTAACTGCATTGTACATGATAGGCATATATGGGGAGGGGGAAGATGGTGGAGATGTGTGTGTGTGTGTGTGGGGGGGGGGGGGGGGGGGGGACAGACGGGCTGCAAAGAGAAGGAATAGTTACTGAGAACACTATGATGCAATTTAACTTTTTTACATACAATACTTTATTTATTACTTTTGGACATATAAATACAGACTGATTATTGGCTCCAGTGTCCACGGTTGTTGAATAAGTCAGTTTGCAGTCTGCTTGTTTCTATTAAATCATTGTCCACCCACGTTAGCTGAGTGGTGAGTGTGACATACTGTCGATCTTAAGGGCCCGCATTTGATCCCCAGCTGGATAAGAGATTTTCTCCACTCAGGGACTGGGTGTTGTGTTGTCCAGATAATCACCTATTCATCCCCATCCAAGCACAATTTGCCAAAGTGATGTGAAATTAATTAGTTTGTTTATTTTCATTCATTTTAGCAAAACATCTGTCTGTCTCTAATTCGATTGTCTTGGCCATGGTTTCTAAATCTGCCTCTACTTGTGTGACACGCCTCGTGATGTCACTTTCCTACTTTTGTCATCATGTGCTACTTAAAGGTTTGACATTGATTTCATTATGTTTTGCTAAAACTGTTAGTTTTCAAAACTAGGTGGCCATTTGAGTGATCCTTTTGTTCAAGTCAGTACCAATTTTGGTTAATTTAGCATCATTACTGTCAAGTTTTTTCTTTATTTCCTGAAATTTTTCCGTAAACAGTTTCTCATTGTTCTGTAAACTTGTATTCATCTGCTGAAATTGTTGCATGACTGCACTGATAAATTGTGAGAAATTTACTGTTTGAACATTATCTGCCCCCGGTAAATCGTGAGAATTTACTGCTTGTGACTCACTTTCCATATCTTGCAACTCTATGTTACTGTCGGTTCCTACGGCTAGATTATTTAGGTTCTGTATTTCATTTACTGTTTCACTTGTTTGAGCAAGTGTAATTTAATTCTATGCTGCTTCATAGGATACGGAACTTGCAGTAGGCAAACTGTTTATGTTATCCATTCTATGAGACATGACCGTATCAATAGCAAAAAGTAATAAGATTTTTTTTTAAACTCGTCTCTACAATGTTTAGCTTGTATGTAATGTTATTCAAACAATGCATAGAGTTGATCTATTATTGACAATGTCTCTACACGCCATGTTGTCTCCACTGAGCTGTGTATCGGCCATTTTGCAGTAATTGTTGTCGTACTTTGAAAAAAAACAAAAAATATACACTCAGCAGTAAAAATCACTTTTTAACTTTAGCAAAACTTCACTATATATCGTGAGTTCATGAAAGATTGTGCCAACAAACAGCCCAAGATGCTATGGGGCAATGTATCACAGGATGGCATTTGGCACCTTTATGTGTCAGAATATACACCTGCATTGCCATCAGAGAGTGGTATGCATTACAGCGATGTCACATCGTGTGACAAAAATGACCATTTCCTTGAGGGTGTTGCAGTTTCTTCTTTCAGCAGAGTAAATGGTATGCATTTCATTGTAACCTTTCTAGTTTAGTAAATAAATCACCTTCCTTGACAAGGATCTCAATATTTGCTTATTTTCTGTTTATTGTTGTTACTAAGTATATACTGCAGGTCAAAATTATTCGATCACCTATGAAAAAAGCTGTGCACTTTATTTTAATAGACAACTACACTCTTCAAACTAAATAGGCTAACAATACAAATATTTTCTCTCTCTCTGTCATTAAGTACCCTTCGTGCTAAGAACAGCTGCGCAGACTGTTGGCATTATGGAGATAATATTTTTGCAGAGATTACAGTCCCATGCATCTGTAATCCACAGATTTTCAACATTAGATGACCTCAGTTCTCTGATCGCCCTGCCGTGTTCATCCCAGTGGGTGAGGTGGAGCAGTGGTTAGCACACTGGACTCACATTCAGGAGGACAACGGTTCAAACCCATGTCCAGCCATCTTGATTTAGGTTTTCTGTTATATCACTAAATCGCTTCAGGCAAATGCCGTGATGGTTCTTGTGAAAGGGCAGAGTCGACTTCCCTAATCCAAGCTTGTGCTCCGTCTCTAATAACCTTGTTTTCAGTGGGACATTAGTGTTTAATCTCCCTCCCTCAAGTTCATCCCGTAAGTATTCGATGGGATTTAAGTGAGGTGGCTGACTTCACCAGACCATACTCTTCAGTTTCCCAAATTTCTTTCCTCTATTGACTTACTATTGGCACAATTTAGAAGCCTGTCTGAGATCATTGTCTTGCTGCAGATCAACCCACAACTAGTATGCCTCTTGGCAGATTGAACTGAATTGTTGATCAGTACTGACTTCATATGTTCTCCACAATGTCAATGAGTAAACATTCAGTGAAGGCTTACAAATTTAAAACTCGATTAATCCTTGGACCATTGCTGCGCTCTCCAGTTTTTACATTGCTGTGCCCATTGCAATCAGTTCAACTTCTCTCTATCCATCCATTTAAGTCATGGTCACACAAATGGCATTGCTCTGTTGAGACAAAGGTTGGAGCTTCTCACATATTGTTTACTTTATTATTAATTTTAGGTGCAGGAGGAGTCCTCACATTTACTCTGTACACATAGGAACTAATCTTTGCTTTACGGTGTTACTCAGGGTCTTCCAGATTGTCAAACACTTGAGCTGGCACCAGAGCAATGTATACACTACTGTAAGCTTGGTTAGGCCAAATTTTGTTCCTATAGCCTTTGTGATGCAGAGCTACAATTACAGCACTTTTTTCAATTCCGACCTCCTCCTTCCATCTTATTAGGATGCAATACAGCATGAACTTGAACAAGTATAGAAACTCACTTCTAGGTACACACAGTGTACAAAGGCAGCAAAAGAAATGAGACCTGTTTAAATGGAACCCTCTTAGGTAAAGGCCACCAGTGTTGTGGAGACTCACCAGCACCTCTCTGGGTGAAGAATGAGCTTAGTTTTTGCATGTTTTACTATCAAAACAGGTTTATGGTGCAATACTCAAAGTTAAATCCCTGTTTTAACGCAAATCAATAGCTGCGACTGAAAACTTTTCTTCACTTTAGCATCTAAAATTCGCAGACAATGTGTGTGATCATCTGGACCACAGCCCTTGTACACCCAAAAAGATCAAAATGCATCTGACAGCAAGCCATCCGAGTCATTGGCACATCTCGAGGGCCAAAGTAGCATGTAAGTGGTTTTATAGTGATCCCAACATAAACTGCTTCTAAACCTCAGAAATTGAATTGTGTGATTGCAATTCAACCTTTGTAAGACATTAGAATGCATGCCACTTACTACTAGCACAGACATTCTGCTATTTTAAGTGTTCTCTCTGTCAAGGTAACTGTAACTGAATTGGCAGAGAAGTGACTAAACACAGGAATGATATTGAGTTGCTACAACAAAATCAGGGATCTTCTCTTTATAACAGTATCTAATTTTGTAATATGTTTCTGCTGTTGAATCGTGTTCCATCTGTGTATTATATTACAGTGCCTATGTAGCACCAAAATGTTCCATCTTCAAAATTTGAATTCAGAATATTTTCATGTGCTTTTGGAAGGTGTGAAATGTCACAACTCGTATCCCTAGAAGTGTTGGTATTATAATTGCCAGCTCAGAGACATGGTTATTCATTACAAATGATGGGGGAAAAAGCCTCCAATTGAATAGAAAGCTGAAATATAAATGAGTAAGTGAACGTAGAATTGCTCATTGGATTACACTGTGTCTATTATTGTTATATTTCCAATTCTTAATTTTCTGCATTCAGTTACAGTTATCATTGTACAGCTTGCTACATTGAAGCATGGAAATCACCCCAAGACAGTTAAGATCACAGGGAACATGGGATTAGTGTCTTAACTGAAATGATTCCAAGCAAGCTACCCTGGGATTTGATTAATACTCAACAGTGTGTACTGCCGGGAGTATCTGACAAATTGTGCAGGGTCAGAAACACAAACATTTTACAGAAAAAGTACAAGATGTGGTGAACATTTTGTGTACAGTCTGGTATATTGAACTGCTATGGGTGAAACAGAGTACTGCACAAAGTAGAGGTGCTAGTTCTTGGAGTGCATTTACAGTAACCAGGATGAAATGTTTGTGGCTTTGCTTGCCTGTGTGAGAAGGACTGTTGCTAAAGAAAATATAATACATATATTGACTGAATTATAAAGGTAACTAATGATAATGGTGTTTCAGACATTCCAGACTACATCTTGGGTACAGTTACAAGAAATGTCAGGTGCTGTGAAAAATGGTATTGGCTGCTAAACATTTAAATGTAATGCTGTGGTAATTTAGGATCAAGAAAGTGCCTTGAAAAAAATGTTTGTCTCCTTTTTCGTATATTTTTTTAAGTTGAAGTGACTGTAAATCATGTGGCAATAGCTGAAACAAATCTAAATAATTTTTAAGGTTCATATAGAAGATAACATGTTTAATAAACAATGCTGTTTTTAACAATAGTATAGTGAATACTATGCCTTATCTTACGAGAACATTAGAATAATATTTAAATACCTAAATGTGGGAGTTGTTATAGCCAGTAGTGTCTGCAACACATCAAACAGAGCTTTTCGTTAGCTACCATTGTACATTTCAGCACCATGTTAACAAGCCTGCCACTCCTATCATACCTTTATATAGGGTGTACATAAAGTCCAGGAACACTTTCAAGTAATTATTGCACAGATATCATACATATTGCAATTTGAAGCAAACCTGTAAAAATCTTCCAAACAAACAGGGCACTGCTACATCATGTGGTAGAGGCAGTACACACACCAGATCTGTAATGTGTCCCCACAGAAAAAAAGTCACACGGAGTGAGATGTGGTGATTGGGGAACCATTTAGTGAAACACCTGTCCTCTTCTGTAGCAAGGCCGATCCATCGATGCAGCAGCTCTGTGTTCACACACCCACAAACTTCACGATGAAAATGGGTTGGAGCTCCATCCTGCTGAAAGATGAATGAAGGGTCCAGTTGCATTTGAGGTATCAGCCATTGCTGCAAGATATCAAAGTAGGAATATCCAGTAACAGTGCTCTCAGTGAAGAAGAATTGCCTGTGCTGTTTTTGGTATGACAAGGCACAAAAAAAAACATTCACTTCTGGGGACTCATGCTCAAATTCAATGCATTCGTGTGGATGCTTTGTACCCCCAGATATGACAATTATGCCTGTTCACTTTCCCATTAGTGTGAAAAATGGCTTCCCTGGTAAATATTATGTAATCAAAGCCATTACCATCCTCATTCAGTTTTTGCAACTCTGAACAAAACTCAAAATGCTTGTCTTTGTCATCATCATTGAGTTCCTGCACTAGCTCCAGTTTGAATGATTTCATTGACACCTTCTGTAGCAGGACTTTCCACTATGTCATTGGAGCTATTTTGAGATCATGGGATGCATGACGCACAGATTTTCTCGGACTCCTTATAGATGTCTCTCGTATGCACTCCTCATTCACTTCACTCACACTTTGGTAGAAAATCCGAAGAAATTCTGGTCGTATGTAAAGTACACAAGCGGCAAGACGCAGTCATACCTTCGCTGCGCAGTGCCAATGGTACTGTTATCGACGACTGTGCCGCTAAAGCGGAGTTATTGAACGCAGTTTTCCGAAATTCCTTCGCCAGGGAAGACAAATGGAATATTCCAAATTTGAAACACGAACATCTGCTAGAATGAGTTTCTTAGAAGTAGATACCTTAGGGGTTGCGAAGCAACTCAAATCGCTTGATACGGGCAAGTCTTCAGGTCCAGATTGTATACCGATTAGGTTCCTTTCAGATTACACTGATACTATAGCTCCCTACTTAGCACTCATATAAAACCGCTCGCTCACCGATAGATCTGTACCTACAGATTGGAAAATTGCGCAGGTCGCACCAGTGTTCAAGAAGGGTAGTAGGAGTAATCCATTTAACTACAGACCTATATCATTGACGTCGGTTGCAGTAGGGTTTTGGAGAATATACTGTGTTCAAACATTATGAATCACCTCGAAGGGAACGATCTATTGACACGTAATCAGCATGGCTTCAGAAAACATTGCTCTTGTGCAACACAGCTAGCTCTGTATTCGCACGAAGTAATGGCCGCTACAGACAGGGGATCTCAAGTTGATTCCGGAAAGCTTTTGACACCGTTCCTCATAAGCGACTTCTAATCAAGCTGCGGAGCTATGGGGTGTCGTCTCAGTTGTGCGACTGGATTCGTGATTTCCTGTCAGGAAGGTCGCAGTTCATAGTAATAGACGGCAAATCATCGAGTAAAACTGAAGTGATATTAGGTGTTCCCCAGGGAAGCGTCCTGGGACCTCTGCTGTTCCTGATCTATATAAATGACCTGGGTGACAATCTGAGCAGTTCTCTTAGACTGTTCGCAGATGATGCTGTAATTTACCATCTAGTAAGGTCATCCGAAGACCAGTATCAGTTGCAAAGCGATTTAGAAAAGATTGCTGTATGGTGTGTCAGGTGGCAGTTGACGCTAAATAACGAAAAGTGTGAGACGATCCACATGAGTTCCAAAATAAATCCGTTGGAATTCGATTACTCGATAAATACTACAATTCAACTAAGTACCTGGGTGTTAAAATTACGAACAACTTCAGTTGGAAGGACCACATAGATAATATTGTCAGGAAGGCGAGCCAAAGGTTGCGTTTCATTGGCAGGACACTTAGAAGATGCAACAAGTCCACTAAAGAGGCAGCTTACACTACACTCGTTCGTCCTCTGTTAGAATATTGCTGCGCGGTGTGGGATCCTTGCCAGGTGGGATTGACGGAGGACATCGAGAGGGTGCAAAAAAGGGCAGCTCGTTTTGCATTATCGCGTTGTAGGGGAGAGAGTGTGGCAGATATGATACACGAGTTGGGATGGAAGTCATTACAGCATAGACGTTTTTCGGCGCGGCGAGACCTTTTTACCAAATTTCAGTCACCAACTTTCTGTTCCGAATGCGAAAATATTTTGTTGAGCCCAACCTACATAGGTAGGAATGATCATCTAAGAGAAATCAGAGCTCGAACAGAAAGGTTTAGGTGTTCGTTTTTCCCGCTCGCTGTTCGGGAGTGGAATAGTAGAGAGATAGTATGATTGTGGTTCGATGAACCCTCTGCCAAGCACTTAAATGTGAATTGCAGAGTAGTCATGTAGATGTAGATGGGACGTCTGCTTCTCTTTCCCGGGCACAAGCAACCCATCGTAACAAATTTGTTGTGCCAGTGGTAAATGGCCTTCCTTGTTGGTGGCTCCTTACCACACTAGTTTTTTGTTGGACGCCAACACACAGAAAGCTCACTCCACACCACGTTTGTGACTATCCGCAAGTTACGAAACTACACTGTGGTGGTATACATTAAAAAAAAACTTTCAGTGTCTCTTTGAAATGACACATGTATGATAGCTGCACACTGTTTGATTCTTGTGCAATAAATAATTGAAAGTGTTCCTGGACTTTATGTACGCCTCATATTTTTTGATACATGGCAAAATCATGATATTCTCAACATTAGAAATGTTCATAATGTAACCATATGCATAAATTAATTTGCAAATGAATGTAAAATGACACATTCCTCATCATTATGATCCATAGAACATGTATCCTACTAACTAACTCGGATTAGATGACTGATGCATCACTATTAAATCATTTGCCTGTATTCTCTCCGTCGCCGAAAAGGGTATTATTAAGGGAGATAAGACTATTAGTTTGTTCTTTCAGTTGTCACTTGAAACTGAAAATAACATTGATATGAATGATCATCAAAACGAAAAGATACTTTATGGTTCCATGGACCTTTACAAGTCTCAACCAACTATGCAGTATACATGTAGACTGAAGAGATGAATGAAAATTTGAACCCAGATCCTCTGCTCACTGGGCAGATGCACGAACCACTACACCACCCTGGCACAGTGGCTCTGCACTGTTTGCCCCAGCATGCCTCCCTCCTCAGTCCACTTATTCCCCCAAAACACAAAGAGCACCACAGAGGTTGTCAAACTGTCATGGAATAGCACCTCAGTTTTGAATGAAATGGAACAATATAGTTTCATTTAATGAAAGCAGCTATACCTGGGTCTCAGGCAGGACCTCCTGTTTAGTTTGATTCTGAGGTACTATTCCAATACTGATGGACATGTTCCACACCCAGGAGGATACCCTCTTTTGTGGGTCTGTGGAATAAATAATTAATGTATCTAGTCTGAGAGCCCCTCCTCTTGTGGCAGTTTATTGTATGTCACTGGAGCAACAAGGCATTGTGACTAAAAAGGACACACCATTCCCATTTTCTGGAATGGTTGCAAGGCAAATGCACGCCTATATTATGGGTAACAATCTGTTGAAGCATTAAAGAACACTGTTAACATTTCTTAATTGTCACACTCTTTGTAGACCAGAATTGTCTTCTCTAGGTCTCAACATGAATTTGCTGAAGGGTAATTGTCTGCAACTTTATCAGTAAAGGCAAAATAGATCTCTTAATTCACCTCAAAAGCACGGAGCAATAAATGAAATATTCGAAACTGTCATTCATTGGTTCTCAATAAATGGTCTAACACCCCATTTACAAAGAAAAGGCATCTTGTACAAAACTGAATAAGGAAAGACAAATCATCACTAATAATGAAGCATTACAGAAAAGAAATATGTGAAGGCTGATTGTTAAAATTACTTGGGGGTACATAGTGATGAGAACAAGAATTATAAAACTGAGTGCAGCAACATTTGCTATAAATGTGATTGCCATAAGTGTCAATGACAGCACTAGAAAATTTGACTTCCTTCTTTCATTGATGTCATATTTAGAAAGGGGGCCTCTGCTCCCTCCCACTACACACACTCACAAATACACAGTGCCTATCCTCAAACTTCACATAGATAAAGAAATTAGGTAGCCTCGCAACACATATACTCTTACAAAGTTTGTTTTGAAGGATCAGCACAATTTGAAAATAATACTAGCATTCATAAATACAATACTAGGAGGAAAACAGTGGGACTTAATCTTGTTGTAGCACAGAAAGAAGCATATCATGCAGCCATAAAAATATTTGACCACCTCCCTTTAATTAACAAGGTGCTGGCTGATAATGAAAGTTGACAAGTGCTATTCCATAGATGAATTTCTGAGAAGGAAACAACAGGTTACCCACGAGCACTGATGTGCTGCTTCCTGGACTTGGGTAGGTGCGCCGGCCCCGGACTGAATCAGCCCAGCAGGTTAACAACGAGGGACGGCATGCCTGAATGTGGTTTTTAGGCAGTTTTCCATATCCCACATGGTAAATACGGGGCTGGTCCCCATGTACCACCTCAGTTACACAACTTACAGACATCTGAAAAACATTCGCACTATTTCATGGCTTACACTAGACGCAGAGAGCTAGGGTACATTACTTCTGTTCTGGGGGGTACATGATGGTGACACAAAGGGCATCTGGCAACAACTCTCTGTGACACTAACATTGCCAACTCTATAGTAACAGGGTCAACCCCGTGTTGAAGCGGGGCAAAGGCCCAAGCAAATGATGAGAAGGTGACATCCAAAAATGAACATATCTACTAAATGCAATTTATCACAGTCAACATGAAACTTATTTTGGGCATACATAAGAAGGAAAATAGCATACTGCAGTGTGAATGCCTTTTACTTTTAGGCCAAAAGGCAGTTCATATCTGTAAATCAAATCAAGAATGAAAATATTCATTACATGAACCATGAGCGATTTTCAAAACCAAAAATCTTCTTCTTTCTTTCAAAATAACTTACCTCTTACTGTATAATGCTTGTTATACCATATCATTTCACATATTTTTATAGTGTAGTATGTGATACCATAGAAAAAACTGTACTTCACAATGATTTGAAATGTTTCAGATCACCATGCCAGAATAAAATGACGTAACTGTGGCATTAACTATCTTTAGAAGTATTCTTTGACGTAAGTGTTACATGCAAACCAGAATAATTTTCTTAACAGTCACAGGCAACATGGAAATATCATCGGTGATGGTTGTGTTCCAACTTAGGTACTAGTGATTTCGGCAGGCTTCTTAAAAAATAGTTTACTGTAAACCATCAACATCTTTTTTTCCTATTATCTTATACTGGATGGCTGAAAAGTACTTTTGCTTTTGTCCAAGGAAAGGGTTTTGTAGTGGTTCATCTGCTCTTTTACATCTAGTTGGGAATTTGTCTCAACATGAGTATGAGTGTTTCCCATAGCTTTGTACTTGTGTATGGAAGTGCATTTTATTTCACACATTTAATGTGAAATCCCTATCTAAGGACCTACAAGATGTACATTGGCGAGCAAGGTTTCTTAGCTGAGTCACTGATTGTAGATCTCATTGTATTCCTCTTTTGTTACAATTGTTGGCCTTTTTCTTAGAAGTTTTCCTATTCTATCAAAAGTGGAGTCAGTGCATAAGTAACTGTGTCCTTTTAATAATAGTAATTATTAGTGCTATGCAACATATTATGAGGGAACACAGAAGCACAAACAGTTGCTCTGCATTAGAGAAACAGTGTGACTGGAATGGAAATCACTCGACTGGATGTAATGGATTAGTTATCCTTCACACAAAATGTGTATGTGGACACACATGTATTTTCCTAGGCTTGTATCTCGGCAAATGTTTGATTTCACTTAAATTGTATGATTATCTAGGTTCTGCCTATCCTGTTTGTTTTGTTCCATTCTGTGTCTCATTTATTTTAAATTCCTGACATGCTTGCTTTTGCATGTAAGCTCCTCATATAAAATTTTGTTGAGGATTAAGACAGCAACAAAGTTCAGTACATAGTCAGCATGAACTAATGCTGTGCAATGGGAACCCCAGAAAAGCAGACGATAAAAGCTCTCAGGTTACAATTGCCTTCCTCAACTTCCAGAAAACACTTGGTGGGGGGGCAGGGTGCATGGTAAATGCTTGCTATGCCCTCATAATTCTTTATGCTACTTTTGATTTTTGGGTCATGACAAATGTTGACCATCTTGATGAGATCAGTCTCATTGACTGGGTGCACATTTGTCAAACATGGATTTCATGAGCTGGGGACTTGTTAACACAAACAGTCGATTACTACTCTAAGCTCTGGACATGCTTTTGCCTACCATCCAATGACACAGTAATGGAACACTGTACGTCATAGTGCATGGGATTTTGATCTTATTGGCTGAACTGTGAACATTGTAGGAGAAAAATAATTTTGAAAATGCACCGTTTGTCAATAAGGGTTGAGGGGAGTGAAACAATCATTACTGAGTAACTGCTATGGAATATGCTGTACTGGGGCAAGCAGGGTTCTGTTTGGGTGGGCCCCAAATAGGCTTGTGATTATCTCACTGTATAAATTTCCAGAGAGTTATTGGTTGACCCTACCACCCCATCAGCAAACAAACATTTAACAGTAAAAATGTGATAGTAACACAGTATCAGGAGAATTATTAAAGAATGTTGCACTAGTTACAGAACACAGATTTGAACCGTTGCCTCGTGACTCACATTCATGTGTGTATCTTCTTCTGCTTCTACACAATGAGCACTGATCCAAAGGAATTGCTGAAGAAATGGTCTTGGATGGTTATTGATTCATTCAAGAGACATGCTTGAGGTACAGGGACTTCTGAAATTAAGTTACACAACAGGCACGGCACCCTTTCAGAAGAGTGGGCATGTTACCGATTTCCTGAGAGACAATTCTGCTGCAGTACGGACAACAGGTTCATCACATTGTGGGAGTGAAATGGCACTCCAAAGTTGAGGTACAAGGAACAGTAAGTTTCTTGTTAGCCAAACATATAAATTGCACACAAATTCGCCATGAAATTCTTGCAGTGTATGGTGCAATGCAATGTAGCATCCAGTCGTAGTGAAACAGTGCCAACAATTTGATGAAGACCATTCAGTCTTTCCAGCAAGCTCGGTGGATATCTGACAGGAAAGAGATTTTCCATCAAAGAGGAAATTCACACAGCAGTCCTCAAATGGTTCCATGACTGAGGCGCACATTTATATTTTCAAGAAACTGAATAGTTTGTGCGATGTTACAATTGTTGTTTACAGGTTTTAGTGACTGTAGTATCTGCATCACTTTGAATTGTATTGCAGCATACAGTAAAAGTTACTCAGTCTGCCATAGTAACGGGTAACTTTCTTTCTGAAGTCTCATACTTTCCTGCTGCTTTCACACCTTTCTTTGACAATCATCAGATGTCAGGTTACTCCTGGATGCATCAGTGAATGGAATCCTACTCTGCTGACTGAGTATCCATTCTGTGTTTTCCCGTACCCAACTCCACAGACGAATGCTTTGGGGGAGGGATGCTAGTGCTATCTGAGGCCACATTGATAATGTGGAGACTTGGATTCTGTCTTGACCATAGTTGCCTGATATCCCAGATATCTGGTTGGAAACCCAACTCCCAACTGTACTTTGTTGGGATAGATAAAATTCCTGGTTACATAAAAATGGACAACATTATATAAAATGATGTGGTCTTCACTTCAAATTGCTCATTACCAATTTCTAATGAGGGGCAGTCTTGTATGAGTTACTGACTTAAACTCCTCCTTTTATTAACAGCGCTAAGTGGCCATACTTGACTCAATAGCCATTGTTTTCGAGTAGTGCATCAGAGGTCAATCGTGACAGTGCTTTTTAATTCTCTGCTGAAAAAATTGAATAGGGTTGGGCAGTTTCCTTCCCCTGTGGCAGCCTTAGTCGTCATGATGATCTTATCAAAACATTCGAAAGAGAAATTGTGACGAAGGAAGCTGGGATAATTTTTACTTCCCCCTTGTTTTGCCATATGCCTCCTTCA
Organism: Schistocerca gregaria; assembly: GCF_023897955.1. NCBI lineage: Eukaryota > Metazoa > Arthropoda > Insecta > Orthoptera > Acrididae > Schistocerca > Schistocerca gregaria. The sequence continues at coordinate 4,066,542 of NW_026061742.1, read as the reverse complement.
AATTTGTTTCTTCACTTTCAACTAATTACCATTAACATATGTGAATTGTAATCTGCATTTTCATAAAAGAGAAAGGCAGCCCCCTCAGGTTGAATTTTGTCTGTGTAATTGATTTTCTAATTTATATTGAGTATTCCTAGTTAGTATCTTTTATTATAGGGCAAAATCAGTCATTTTTATGTAACTTTAATTCTGATGTTGACTTATAAATGGGAAGTTGTGCACTGGCCATACATAACTGTGTATTATTGGGAGGATGTGAAAAGTGAAAGTAGAAGACTGTGCATCTGTCGGCTACATCATTTACAGTAGACAGTACTGCACATCCAACCCCTATGTTTTCAGCCAGTATGTAGACACCGAGGACAACAAAGGAACAAAGTAGGCAAACCACAACAAAATGGCAGTTTACTTGCAGCACAGTCTAAACTATGTTGAAAAATGATTTGACTTTGAAGAAAGTGTCTACAGGACTTTCAAACCATTTTCACTGACAGTGAAACAGACCTCATTTTCAGAATATCTAGAAGTTATTTCTTGTAGATGGGGATTTGATGTTTGAAGAATATGTGCAGTTAAAGAACTTTCTCAAGGATGAAGAGAAGAACTTTTCAAGCTGAAATCTGATTAGTGGAAGGAATTTTTTTTCATTGTTATGAAAACTATGACAACTTTTCCGTTTTGTTTCAGATGATGGTGAACACTTGGTGAGCTGAGAGGAACCTTTTCCCAGCAGCAACATTAGAAGCTGAAATAATAATAATAATAATAATAATAATGAAGATGGTTTAGTGATTTAGATGTCTCCAGTTTTATTGAGGAAGAAGAGAAGATTCTATGAAGGAGATTGAAAAGTGAGCAAAAATCTCAATAAGGTAAAAAAAAGAAACATTGAATTGTTGCCTGTGTGTGTTTAGTCTTGGTTTTTAAAAAATATCCCGATTTAGTTCAGAAAAAACTTGGTGACTGGGCTGTACTAATACAGCTGCCTTCTAAATGGGCAGTGCACAGCTCTTTTGCATTTTCTTGTGGGTGCCTATGAGCCACAACTCTTATGCTCTAAACAGGTTGTTGACTCCAGGCTACCTCTGGAAGATGGTTTGTCTCACAGTAGCGGTTCTTTGTTTGAATGATGTCACTGTGGTGTATGACAAATTGACAGGCAACTTACCATGCTGCTATACACTCACAATGCAGATAAGCCTGAAATGATCCTTCAGAGCATGTTTACAGACAACACAGTTGAAGATTTTAATGAATCTGTCTCACAGAGATTTCTGTTCAATAGTAGATTATGATAAATATTCTGGCCAACAAAGTATCTGATTCCATTAAATTTTCAGCTATGTTTTTTCAATAATTGCAAATCTGCTGTTCAAAAATTGAAGCCTTTTGGATTGATATTTTGTTTGAAATTTCTTTCTGTTTCTTTGATGTTTGAGATTATAAATATCATGTGTTTCACATTTTCAAATTATTTGGTTATGAAAATGCCTCATAGCACTTCTGTATCAAATTGAAACTGTTATAATTTTTCATAACCACTAGAACAGTTCCTGAAGTTAATATTGTAAAAATGTACCTTTGATGCTTTGCACCCGTGAGTTGAGTTGTGCTATCGTTGTTAACTTTCTCAATAGTTTTAGTGAGGTTACTGAATGAGAGTAGTTGTGTTGGGCCAGCCTTGGACTTGATGTCACATGGAACCAAGTGCAGTTTTATCTGTTGGACTGAGTAATGTGAACCCAGTGTATTTCATGAACTGTAATTTGCTTTTATACTTCTGCAACTTTGAAATAAGTGACTCTTTTTAGCCAGTTGCCAAAGCTTTAGAAATGTGGTGTTAGTTGTTGATTACATTTGGAGAATTGGGCTTAGCAAAAGCTACAATGTTGTTTCATCAGCAAGTCAAGATATTAACTGAAACTATATGACCTAGAGCCCACATGAATTGTACTTCTAAATATATTTGGATGGTGAGCTGAGCACAAAATACTTCAAATCTTGTCGATGATTGTTGATACTGTTTTCTAGGTTATGCAACAAATGTCATTGGAACTCTATCCTACAGTGTCATATCCCAACATTACACTTCAGACAGTTCTGACAAACAAATGTTACATCGTTTCAATATTTTCTTGTTGTTTGGAGTGAGTAACGGGACTCTTATAAGACACAGGAAGAGAGAAGAAATAAAGCTCTTGATATCAGAGGCAGGAAGGGTCTTGGAAGATAAGTTGAATGGAATGGAAGGAATAAAAATCAGAAATTTTTGACATTCCTACCTGGAATTCCCGTTGGTTGTTTTAAAAATGCTAAAATTCCACCAACCGACATATTGCCCCCTGCCAGTGGTGTGGTGTGATGCAACATGGAGGGGCAGCTGGTCAGCACACCTCTCTCCTGGGTATTTTTTTACTGTGGAACCACAACTATTCGGTCAAGCAGCTCCTCACAAGACTGACTGCATTTTGTACCAGTCACCACCCCCCCCCCCCCCCCCTCCCTCCCAAGGAAAAATCGCTGGCAGTTAGTCGAATGGCACAGCTAAGGAGGCAGACAGTGGAATGGATAGTGTGTTAAAGAGCAGGTCTAAGATGAACGTAAGACAAGAATAATGGAATGTAGTCAAGTTCAATCAGGAGATGCGGAATGAATAACGAGGGATGATCAGCGAGTTTGCAAGAAAGCTGTACGAGGAGGGGTCAAAAAGCTTCTACCCTAACAAATAAAGAGTGAAAGAAATTTCATAATATCAATTTATTTGTATATATAATACCTGTGTACACTAATACACTTGGAGGCATGCTCAGATAACTTCTGCAAACCATTCAAATAAAAGATCTTTGATTTCAATTGCAACAAAGCATCAGTCACTGCATCATCATCATCATCCTTTGAGGTATTTTTTTTCGGTTTGGGAAAAGGAAAAAGTCTGACACAGTCAGATCTGGAGAATATGGCAGGTGACACTTTGACACGTTCCACATCATTACAAAAGAATCGTGTTCATGATCCATGGAACAACTAATATAACTAACTAACTAGAATGGGAAGTTTTTCATTGTCCATTATACGAGGTTTGTCCGGAAAATACGTATAAAGGTTGAATAATGTCTTTATGTTACAGGTTGCAGTCACCATCAGGTGAGACTACTGCTGTAATCAATCAAATCAATGCTCAGTTCGAGTCAGAGCACTCTGCGTGAAGGTGGGAGTGTGCAGCAGCAGCTTGTGTTCTTAAAGACTGTGGATTGACAGAATGATTGCTGACGAGCTGTCAACCCTCAAAACAATTGTTCACAAAAACTTGAAATGGAGAAATTGTACCGAAGCTCTTGACACCAGAACAGAAAGCAAAGAGGGTTGAGTGCTGTAAGGATTGGTTGGAAGCAGAGGAACGAGGGTACTTTCTCAACCGAGTCATCACTGGAGACGTGTCCTGGTTTTAGAAATTCGATGTGGAGCTCGAAGCAAGGTATGGAAACTAGCAGGAGAACCGAGAACAAAAGAGTCGCGAAAATCAAGGTCCAATGTGATGACAGTGTTGATTCTTGGAGCATTGTTCACAAGGAATTTGTCCCTCCCAGCCAGAGATAGAACGGAAATTTTTACGTTGAAGTTCTGACACATCTCGGAGCTCTTGTGGCAAGAGTTCGACCAGAGTTGGATCCTTCATCACAAGAATGCGCCCGCACACATGTCGCTCGTTGTGTTTTTGGCCCGAAGCTCAATCACCACCGGATTTAGTCCCGTGTCAGTTCTTCATGTTCCCAAAAATGCGTAATGGTGTGGCATTGGGAGATGTGGAAACGACATGGCAACTAAACAACATCACAACTGAAGACTTTCAGCAATGTTATCAACAGTGGAAATGGCGTTGGCAGAAGTGTATCACGTCTCAGGGTGAGCACTTTGAAGGAGACCATATTGTAATACCTGAATAATTGTGAAATAAAGTTATTATGCAACTTTTATATGTATTTTTCGGACAAACCTCGCAGATTAGGAAATGAGACACTGAAGATAATAGAAGTGTTTTGTTATTTGGGTAACAAAATAATTGATTTTGGCTGACACAGAGAGGATATAAAATGCAGGCTGGACTGTATATCTGAGAAAGAGGAATATGTTAGGAGTGGATGTAAATGTTACGGAGTCTTTTCTGGAGGTATCTGCGTGAAGTGTAGCCTTGCTCCGAAACGAGATGTGAACAACAAGCAGTTGAAGCTAGAAAAGGATGGTATCTTTTGAAATGTGTTTCTAGGAAGAAATTTTGATGATTACGTGGATAAAACATAAGGTAAACTCTGTCCATCGGTACTGGCCGACCACCGTGTCATCGTTTACCAATGACGTCCAGCACACCACTATCCTGCCTGTGTCAGTTTTCTTGTCCTCGAGTTCCTCAGTTGGCATCACAAGGGTGAATGTACACTTTCCCAATCCTCTCACCCAGAAAAATCCCTGGCAGTACAGGGAATCTAAACCTGCGTCCTCGCCATGATAGGCAGCAGCAGTGAATACTAAGTTACAGAGGTAGTCAATAAGTGGATAGATGACTACTACTGGCACTCGACACCCTCTGCACTGCACCTAGAGGTGGCTAATGGAATAATTATGCAGTTGCAAATCAAATTACCAGGGACATAGTATTGAAAGAAATTTTCAGCACAACATGAGTAAAAGAAGGAACTGGTTGATAAGACATACCCTGATGCATCGAGGAATCATCAATTTGGTATTGGTGGGATTTGAGTGAGAGGAGGAAAAGCTGTTGAAGGGGAAATACAGTAAGCAGGTTCAAATAGATGTAGGCTTGCATAGAGAGCTGCATCAAACCAGTCTTTGGACTGAAGACCACAACAACAAAAACAGTTGGCTGTGTGTAGGAATTTTCTGTGGTCAGGAAAGCAATGAGAAATGATTTTCTGATTAAGAAAAGTGCAAACACTATACATCAATGTGGTGTAAAATGTTTCTTGAGCTGTTTATGAAGCCAGAGAAATCTTATATTAGTTCTTTTGGCATGAAAAACCTGTACACGATGATTAAACTACACCTACCCATGGGTTTTATGCAACTTGCAATGCCTACAAATGTCATGGGCAAGATTTTCATTTCTCTCACCCACTACATGCAAATTACTAGTCCTACATAAAAAAAATGAACAGGATCTTTTTGTGGGAAATTTAATGTAGTCATTTCTTTTTGGGAGGGGAGGGGATACATTTTTGCTAGAAGCCATAGTTTTTGTTAAATAATTCAAAAAGTACAAGACAGGCATTCAAATGCCTTTTTTTCTTGAATGTCACAGAAAGTGTGGTGTCCAACAAAGTACAAAATGTAATGTAGTTAATTTTGATACAAAAAGGTTCTCTTCATTGTTTTTGCAGGACTAACAGTGTGCATGTAGGGAGGAGAGGAGAGAAGATTAAAATCATGGGTGTGGTTCTTGAAGATGTTGCAGGTTCCATAAAACTTTATGGCAGGGGCAGCTGAATAACCCTGTGTATGATCCAGAAGATTCCACCACATGGCTGCTGACAGAAAATAGGTGGTACATATTGGCTTTGCGTATCCCCATTACGTGACTGCTGTAAAGAAGAGGATGTGGGGTGTTCTCTGTCAACTTTTACACCCACATTGGTATGCCAAGAATGTAAGTACCATTGTGGGAAAGGACTCATGAAAACATTTCTTCAGACCGTAACAGCCACCACTGTTCAGACATTTGTCATAGCAGTAATCCAACTTTTCTATGCCCTTTTCATAGAAAGATAATACCAGTTAAGACCTCCAATACTGATCACACTTGCTTACATCATCATAGGTGTTCAAGCACCTTCATCCTGACTGATGATGAAGTAAAAGTGGTAGTCCGGAGATGTGAGATCAGCACTGATTGGCAGGTGGTCTCACTGTTCCCAACTGAATTGTTTAGTAAGGTTTTCAGTGCCACCAGCAGAAATGAAGCATCATAATGATTCGATTGAGAGTTTTGCATCTTTTGTTTTGAATAGTGTGATGGAGTTCTCTCGGTGTTTTCCAGTATCATACCGCTTTCATGGTTTCAGCTTTCAGAAGGAACTCAACAAGCAGAATGCCTTGTTGGTCGTAGAATCCATTTGACCTGACTTTTTGCACTTGCAACTTCATTATGATTTCTTTTTTGGGGGTGGTGGAGGATTGTCGGACTGTCAGTTCCTTCACTCCATAGATTGTTGATTTTATTTTGGAGTGTCATGAAGACCCCAAGTTTCATCACCAGTCACGATTCTATTTAAGAACTCATCTTCCTTATCACTGTATTCAGTGCTGAAATGTCAAAACTCTGCCAAGGTACATAATTTTGTAAGCATTTTTCAAACGAAATTCACAAAAATTTAAGCAATTTATGACTGAGTCATGCAAAACAGTTTTTGAAATACATTCTTATTGTGAACCATGTGTTTTCTCACCCATATCATCAGTGACAACAGAAGGCTGTCCAACACATGCTTCGTCATGAGTGTTTCTTCAACTGTCTCATCCACTTTCTCACCGTAAATGTCTACAAGTTGATGAATTTCAGCTGGCTTAATGTTCTGTGTGTTGGAACTAAACATAACAGAGCACACGTCACAGTCACTGGGCTCAGGGGTTGTCCTAAAGATTTTGACTGATCACTAACAAATATAAATACCACAAAATTGAGCTGCAGTGACAAGACAATGAACCAGAGAAATGTGTGAACCTACAACACAAGTGCTGCAGTGGCAGTAGAATGATTTGGCAATTACTTTCAGAATGCACCTCATACTTAGGACTTCAATGGAAGTGCCTGTCACCTTTTAATGTAAATTTTTGCTTATGATGGAAGCTATGTTTAAGCAGTGTGTGTGTGTGTGTGTGTGTGTGTGTGTGTCAAGGGGGGTAATTAACAGTTGAACTATCTTTGTTTTGTTTATCTCTCTCTAGTCATGACAGGTAATGTGAATCAAGGACAAAGGTACTTTCTGAGTTACCTTAGTCAAGCTCCAACCCTTCTGTCCTGTACAGCTACTTGCTTTTATCCTGAGGTTGTTACTCTCTGGTCAGCAGGTGCTCCTAAAAAAATTGCATACATTGTGTACAAAAATCTACATTCACAAAGAATTTGTGGGGTCAGAGATGTCAGTAATGCTCAAGATATGGTGTGACTATTGGTATAGGGGCAATTCAGAAAATATCGCCTGTCTACATTATGGCACAACTGGAATATGCTTGCTCAAATAGTGACAATGCATTCAGCTGAACTGGTAACCAGTGCTTCATATACCAACTTCGTCTCCCCCTATAAAAAAAGAAATTTAGAGGCAGTCACATAAAAAAAAGCTTCTTTTCCTCTCCTAAACACTCGAAAATTGTGTGTATGTAGTTTGTTTTCATATACAGGGTGTATTAAAAGAGCTGTCACCATTACCTACACTGCTTGCATGGTGTTAATTTGCACACAGATTTCTGGTTGTTCCACTGGAAAGCTTACCAAGACATTTACAGCATAAAACCGATACCTGCTTGTATTTTAAAAAATGTACACAGCTCTGTAGAATTACCATGACTTTCATGCAGTACAACATTTTTAACCTCTGGGATTTGCTACGAAGTAATTACTCGATGCCATACGAAAAAACGAAACAGCCTCACTGCTAATATTTCTCACATACGTAATAGGTGATGGGAACAATGGAACCAACAAAATTAAGAAGACCATTAGCATTTTTTTTTTTTAAATTCATCTATCTTTTACAGTAAATTTCAGCCATAAATGTTTCGTAGGCACATTACAACATTAACAAACACTGCATTATAAATATAATTTGGGACTTCAGTGTGCAACTATATACATGACCATTTTTATTACTTAAGGGTTAATTTTATCAACTTACAGAAACAGTTAGGTTAAGAAACATTTAATCATGCCGATGGTCACCTGTTATCTCCCTGCAGTCTGTCACTGCTACATAGTGTTGAACCATAAGCTAGGTGGAAGACTCACTGGACGAAAAATTGTTATAACTACCCACATACATTGGTGAAAAGCAGTTCTGCTGGTCTCAAAATACTTTATTGTGCGCTTCTGTTCCAAATGACAACTTCACAGCTACAGTAATTTCACCAATAAGGTGGGCTACAAATAGGTTGTAATATTCTGACCTGAGTAGCTCTTCAGCAAATAGAGCTACATAATATGTGCTACTGTTTTTACATGACCACTAATGATAGTCATGTTTACAATAGAAACAATAATTAGGCCCAATACATTTAAAATTGTATGCCTACAGCCAGAATTTACTACTTGTTGAAAATGAAAATTCATCAAAATACTTGCAGTACACACTGAAATACCGTGCTGCAATAAAGCTAAATCTCCTAACCAAAGGCAGTTGTACATTGTTGTGGGGACCTAGAATAGCTAGTAAATGTAACTAAATAATATCTGTATTCATTTGAGTTTGTTTCACCAAGATCCAGATTATGTTGTCACTTATGTCCCCTTGTTCTCACATTAACCTATTAGTTTTCAATTTTTGCCAATTGATACAAGACAGACTTATAACTCCTTCATGTTCACTGTTATTGGCAATAACTTTATTAGCTCTGATGACAATACAAAACTCGATAAACAAGTCAATGCAATCTGTGCCAGCACTTACCTCTTTCAAATTTTGTTTACATTCAGTGCTATTCATTTTGTTCTAAGGCTTGTGTTTAGTATAAATAACCAATGGTGCATCTGTAAGCCATACCAGTTCCAGTATTAAAACTGCCTCAATTTGATCCCATAGATTGCCACTTTACTGATGTGGCATTTAATAAATTAAGAAGAGCATCTCTCTTGAAATATTTACAAACTGAATACTGCTGAACAAGACGTACGTACATTTTCACACAGGTATACAATTGAAAACGTTGACAGATGCTCCAAAAATTTCTTTTGCAACCTGAATACTGAAACATGTTCTAGGAACTACTTTAAAATGTTAAAATTCTACACTGGAAGACACTCTGTTTCATTTTTATATTACTGCAGAAGGGCAGGAGCAAGGTAAGGTACTTTCAGGTTCCAGTACTGACCATGGTCTTACTGTCATCCAGTTAGAAACATTCACACAATGTTAGTCACAGCAGAAGCACTTCCACTACAATGGTTGTGACAAGTATGCTCCTAAACCCTATTGTTCTCATTTACTTTTTTGTGGTTTACATTGTTCACTGATAAACAATGGCATCCTAGCAGACACTGTAGAAATAAACTTCTTTGGACCAAATACATGTTAAATGTTTATTAGTATTTCTGTCACAACAATAGAAGGTAAGTAAGGTTGCTCCACACCGAAATTATAAAATTTTTTACTGCCAACAACAGTTGTTCTGCTCCAAAATCAAACTAAATTTTCAGGTCTTCTGTGTGGTCTGCAAGTTCCTTTATGTTGGGAGCATACGTTTTACTTAATAGACAAGTTTTATAAGAAAAAACTAAAAGGAAATGGAATGAGAAATTAGAATGTGTGAGAATCACTCTAATTAGGCCAGTGGCTATATAATCTTGGTGGTGCACGGAACTGGGTTCTCGAGACAGAGAAATGAAGTGAGCTGTTTATGTTCCTTTGAAAGATCTACTGACACTAGGAAGGATTATGTATGCCAATCAAGGACTATTTAAGACCATGACAGTTGGTCCTCTTCACTAGGGGTGCGAGAGAACAAACCACCTCTTCACCACAGAAGAAAGGGAAAAATATTGTGAACTGCTATGCCAGATAGACAAATGTGTAAATTCATCAACTGAACACATAACAGGTATTGACTAGTAATAAGTTTTGCCAAAGCCAGTTGTCATTGGTTAGGTCAATACATGCCTAAGATGTCATTTTTCATGAGTAACACTGTGTGAACAAAGAACAGCTCTCAAGCATACTAAACATCAATGACCCACTGCCAGCTGGAATAACAAAGTTTCTTTATGGACCACATTTTGATCACTTGGCAGAAGCAATCTCTAGTTTATAGTGGGCTGTAATGATATCAAGCATAATATCTCACATCACCTCATAACTTTGGCATTCTGCTGTTTTTAGGGCAGTGCTTAACATATCAAAGAAGTTCGCCAAGATATGGCACCGTTTTTTTATAATACCTGCCACTCTGCTTGTGTCATGTTAATGGAAACTGACAATCATAGCACCCACAATGGTTCAATTTTCACTTTCACAAAAAGAAAACCAGACTGTCTGTGGGTTTGGTGTTCAGCAGGGGGCAAAACCTTGTTTGTGGTCTGGCTGCAAGACTCAAAAGCATTCTAATGCCCGTGCTTACATCACTGGGTTTTGAGGTCCTGAAAAAAACACACACACACACTTAAATCACTAGAAACTGCTGTCAGGTAGAACCACTGTACTCAATAACAACCAGAATCATTTCTATAAGTATCGCATATGAGTGCAGCTTATGGAAACTATATGGACATGAGTTCAAAATCCCTTTCTTATCTGCAGGAATTTACACTAGATTATCACACAACAGCTGTAGGGACCTAGAATAAGTTAATTCATTGAGAATACGAGAAATTGCGACACTCTCATTTCATTATTTTCAACAGAACAACCAAAGGAAATAGAAAATCTAGCTGAAGAAATTAATAAATTACACCACAAAATTCAATTCACTTCATGTCACTGTAGGAATGAAACATTAACAAAGCTTTTTATATAAAATTCTGAAATTTCCAGGAAGCCAACAATTACCAGGGTTACCATCCATATCAATATAAAAATGTGTTCTTCAGAAGAATGTTTAATCACATGCGTAAAGGTCCAATGGATACAAGTTAAAGATAAAAAGAAACACAAATTGTAAAATCAGCTGCCTCCAGTTATGAATACATTCCTGCTGTAATACATAAATTAAACCAACCAGTTTCTGGACAACCACCCACAAACAGGAAGACCATCTTTGTAATAATCTGACCTTCCTCAAGGAAGATTTCATGCCAACCTCTTCAAGTTGTATGACATGAAAATAAGCTTCTTCACAAGCAACACAATACTGAAAGCACTAAGCAAGAATATCACAAGTCAGGTATGTCCAAACTTTGGCAATAAACAAACTGGTAGAAGCACAGGGATGCACTCCGTCTTAACATCCAGAACAAATCCAACTTTGCAGAATGAGTTACTGGGCAAGAATTGTGGCAAACAGTGTAGAAAAGAACCAGGAAAGAAATCTGACTTTCTTGAAGGAACTGAAATATCTTTCAACACAGATACAGCACCAGTCTACTTGCTCAATGACAAATCTTGCCTTCACAACTATGAAGACTTTCTATTTCAAAAATAATTAAATAAAAAAAACCTGCCCCCCTATCTCTCTTTACATCTTACCTACATTGATATCACTATAAATAATCTTGCATGATATATCTAAGCCTTCTACTCTTGTTTTTAAAAGTAAACTTCATCTACATAGCAAGAGCTGCAAATATTGGAACTTAACTCTATTATTGGGCATTCATGTTCAGTTTTGATTAAAGTATTTACCCACACACTTTTATTGTCTCTGAGCAAAGTATGTTATATCTTCATAACACGCATCAGTTGTACAGTGCTGGCTAAGTTTAGTAATCGATTGTGCCTCATGGGCATGACTATTGTCTGAAGTAGTGATGGAAGGAATTGACACTGTGAATGCTGCATAGAGGGCTATGTGAGTATCTTTTCTGAGCAGCACATTGCAAATCATACCAGATAAGCTCAATGTTCAAATCTGGGGAGTTTAGTGGCCAGTGGAAGTGTTTAAATTTAGAAGAGTGTTCCAGGAGCCACTTTGTAGCAATTCTGGACCTGCCAACTGTATCATTGTCCTGCTGGAATTGACCGAGTCCATCGGAATTCCCAATGGACAGGATGCTTATGTATGTGTCACCTTTCAGGGTCATACCTACCCATATACTCCAACTGCATGCCTCCTACATCATTACAGAGCCTCCACCAGCTACAACTGTCCCCTACTGACATGCAGTGTCCATAGATTCAGGAGGTTGTCTCCATGCCTGTACGTGTCCAACTGCACGACACAGTTTGAAATGAGACTTGTCCGACAAGGCAATACATTTCCACTCATCAACAGTCAAATATTGGTGTTGATGGACCCAGGTGAGGCATAAAAATTGGTGTCGTTCAGTCATCAAGGGTACACAAGTGGACCTTCAGCTATGAAAGTTCATATCGTTGATGGTTCACACTCTGACACTTGTCCATGGCCCAACATTGAAATATGCAGCAATTTGCAGAAGGGTTGCACTTCTTCACTTTGAATGATTCTCTTCAGTTGTTGGTCCTGTTTTTGCAGGATCTTTCTTCGGCTGCAACGATGTCGGAGATCTTATGTTTTACTAGATTCCGGATATTCACTGAATGCTCATGAAAATAACCACTTCATTCTTACGTTGGAGATGCTTTGTCCCATTGCTCATATGCCAACTATAACACCACATTCAAATTCACGTAAATCTTGATAAGCTGCCATTGTAGCAGCACTAAGCAATCTAGCATCTGTGCCAGAAAAATGTTATCTTATATAGGCATTGCCGACTGCAGTGCCATAATCTGTATGTTTACAAATCCCTGTATTTGAATACGTATGCCAAAGCCAGTTTTGTTGGCAATTCAGAGTATATACATATCCTGTGAGAAGATAATGATATGTTAAATAATCCACATACTGTGATGGAAGAGGTCCATGGTATTCTGGGACCATTTTATCCTCAGAAAAAAAACCTCTTACCTTGATATGCTCAGGCTGTTACTATGACTGGCTGACTCCCGAGACACAGTCTTTTTCCAGCAATATGGTGCACTGTGGCAGATGTTGCGGAACAGGTGTTACGAGGTATGCTGAAATGGCAGGGGTGGTCCTATTCCCTGGTGTTCTAGGCCAACAGGCATTGGAAACTTGGGCTTGTTTCTATGAGCATATACCAAGGACAGAGTCTAACAAGCAGCTGTCAACCACATCAAAAATTAAATGAACAAAATCATTACTGTCCTTGCCACAGGTGATGCAGATATAATGTGCTGAATGTGGATCGATCCTGATAACAGACTGGAAATTGTGCCCACTACCACTGGTGCACACATGTTGAAATTGATTAAACTGCATAAAACTTTGTGACAATACCTTAGGTCTAATTTGTTTGCATGCTGTTACACAACATAAGTGTTCTGTAACTTTTGAGACACTCTGTTTATCCTCTGCCCATTGCAGGTTAAAAACCTTATTGTGCTGTCAGAGTCCTTGATATGTTCTCAGAAAGAGGCTAAACCACCACACATTTCAAGTCACCTGCTGTCCAGATTATGTGGTGTTTGCTCCACTGACAACATATACATTTTTATGCCTCAATAGTCTTCTGCAAGGGTCCCACTGCATGCAACTTGCCATCACAATATTTGGTTGAAAACTAGTAGACATGGGTCTGCAGTGATTCCTGTTGTGTTTGAGACTGACTGTCAATGGCAACTTACAATGTTCATCTCGATGACTAACTACGAGTTAGGATCTTAATTTGGCCACATTGTGTGGTACAACATTCCTTGTAGACAAGCATTTGGGAGAGAATAATCCCATATGAGGAGGATTGAGGAAAGAGCATGTAAAAGGCACATTATAAAATATGTGATGAGGGGAGGCAAATAACGTGGAGTAGCATCTATCGACCCACTTCACTGAGTGGTCAGCATATCTGACTGCCATGCAGTTCATTTCCAGTCATGTCGCACCTTCTCTCTGCTCAGGGAGTGGGTGATATGTTGTCCTTATTATTGATTCATCATCGCCAGCATGAAAGTCACCCACCGTGGTGTCAACAGAAAAGACCTGCAACTTGTCAGCCAAATTTACCCAGCAAGTGACTCCCAGGTATCAATGTCCATATGACCACTTCATTCCACCTAGAGCATTAGAAAGGGAAACGTACTAAAGAGGAACAGTGACCAAATATGCTAAATGTGTTGGGCTAAAAAACAAACAAGGATACTATTTCAAAATTTAAAAGCTTTTGTCTACCTTGGTCACCAAAGTCTGAACATTATGGCTTTTCCTTAGAAACATACAGTGATCAGAAGTGCAAAGTAGCAACCGAAAAGATATCTTATCAGTGTACTATCAGATATGAGGCTCCTCTGAAATTGTCTATGGAGGTTTTTTACTTTCTCCTACATAAAGGGTGAGATGAACTCCACTGATAAAATTCAGGTGGTGGTTCAAAGGTGTTTTATGAGTATTTTGGTACAATGGACCTTGGTCTCCTGTGGCTCACTGCAAAGTAATAATGTAATTATGATTTATTTAGTTTGTTACCTTCATTTCTTCTGAAAATACACGTTAATGTGACTACCCGTCAAGACCTCGAATAACCTCTTTTTGCAGTGCACACCGTTGCGAGACATGCAGGAAGAGATTCATGGAAATGATCATATGGCATTAATGACTGGCAGACCCCATCCAGGCTCGATCAGTTGCCTACTGCAATTCTTTTCATTTTATGCTGCTTTTGAGACATGCTTGTTCATGACAAGAACAACACAATGCCCACTTTCCAAGGACACAAAAATCCCTTATCAAACTGGGCTCCCCCACGTGGCTGTGAGGTTCTGTATTAACAGGGGTGTGGAGCCATTACGATTTCATTGCCAAGTCCAGGTGTTCTACGTTTCTCATGTGAGGATCCACGGACAATACACCCTGGCAGGGGGGTTCCCACAGATTCTCAGTTGGTTTAAATCCGAGGACTTTGGTGGTTAGAGGCATGTGATAAACTCGTCCTGTTGCTGTTTGAACCACACATGTACCCTGCGAGCTGTGTTGCATTGTACTGCTGGTAAATGTCACTATGCTGAATAAAAACAAACTGTGTGTGCGAGTGGACACGGCCCTCGAGGACAGACGGATACATCTGTTAATCCTTTGTGCCTCCCAGAATATCATCACCACCCAGGGAATGCCACAGACTCCCTCCCCTGTCGTGCCCCATTCTGACAGTTGTTGCAGTGTGTTTTGCTTTCAGACATTTAACAATGTGCATTCCAATAGCCTTCTGTCATTTGAAATGCCTCTCAGTTCATCTGGGTGGTCAGTTGTTTAACAGATGCACGTCTCTGCAGCTGACATTCACCCCTGTCATCTGTGGCCCACGACTACACCACAGTATCCTCGGCACCAATTCTGAATAGCGCCATTTTGCTGAGCTTAGTATACTTTAACCACACTGACATGCAAACAGTTTACAGACTTAGTCATTCCCAAATGCTTCCACCCTTTCCCCAAAAGCCAATGACAGTGCACATTTTGTCTCCTCCTTATAGTGACAACTGCACTGTTTTCTGTGGCTCCCAACATGCTTTGTATACCCTTCACTGCTAGTGGTTACTGCATGTCGATTTTGATTGCTGGCAGTGGTCACATTAATATTATGGACCAGACCCTGTATCTACACAATAAAGAAAAAAAACCAGTGTAGCATATCAACTGTATTTTGTCAAAAAATATGCAAGTTTTTTTCACAGAAATGGAAAATTTCTAAAGTCGTTCCCCTGTTGAAAAAGAGTGATAATCTTGAAACAGAAAACTGCAGACCTGTCTCACTTCTCCCAACTTTCTCTAAGGTTTTGGCGATACTAATCAAATATAGAGTGACACATTATCTTAATTATGGAATCTGATAAACAGTAATCAGCATGGATTTCTAGCTGGGAGTAGTACCGAAACAGCTGTACTGGAAGAAACCCAAAAGAAATAATTAGTAAATTGGGAGAGGGAAAAAGTGTTGTCAGGATAAATCTAGAGCTGTCAAAAGCCTTTGACACTGTTGACCACAGCATACTTTTGGAAAAGCTTGAAGCTATAGGTATCAGAGGACCGGAACAAAAAGTGGCTTGAGTAGTATCTGGAAAAGAGGATGACGGTGGTTGGAATTACAGCACCAAAAGAAGTGTATTAGGCCCCTTGCTGTTCCCCATTTACATTAATTATATTCATGTGCCAGAGAGAAAAGCTAGAATCAAGTTGTTTTGCTGAAGATACTAGTTTAATTGTTTGTTTTATGAAGCAGTCATTGCACACTATTGTGGACCATGTCCTACAAGATACACAAAAATGGCTCAGTGCAAACAAGCTAACACCGAATGCAAAAAAAAAAAAAAAAAAAAAAAAACTAATTATGTGCAATATGGAAGAATAAGTGAACATGACGACCTACATCTCACTATGGAGGGAAACAACTTGAAAGAGTTCAGTGAGCAAAATTCCTGGGTATGCACATTGATGAGAAGGTAAACTGGAAGGACCATGTGGTGAGCTTAGCACTAAAACCCAATTCGGCATGTTTTGTACTTGGAATAATTTCAAGAGTTTGTAGTAATGACTGTACCAGATTAGTATATTTTGGCTATTTACAGTCAATTGAGGCCTATGGGATAGTATCCTTGAGGAAAAACAAATTGTTGTTTAAATGTGATTTTCAAATTACAAAAACACCCTATTCAGATAATGACCCAGAGCCCACATCAAACACGTCGTAGGCCCCTTTTTAAAGCATTGGAAATTTTTGCAATTCCATCATTATACATTCTGAAATGTCTGTCGGTGTTCAAACAAAATCACGACAAAATGAAAAACCAATACAGATTACCATACACGGCAATGTAAAGATCTCCACTTACAGGCTGTAATAAGGGACCCAAAGTGAGAAACATGTATGTAAACAAGGCATCAAACTTTTTAATGCACTACCAAAACATATCAAAGAGCTGGAAAATTAGGATAAATTTAAAACTGTTATAAAGAACCACATGCTTGACAAATGCTATTACAGCATAAGTGAATAGCTGTGCGCAAATGTATAAGGATTTAATTTCATGTGATGAACGAAATTTCATCAATGAATATGTCTGGCAAGCCCATAAGAAGATCAATAACCACATGCTTAACAAATGTCACTACAGTATAAGTGAATAGCTCTGCTCAACTGTACAAAAATATATGATGTGACAAATGAAATCACAACATCAAGGAATAGGTCTGTAAAGCACATAATTTCTTGTGTCATAAAAACAGTTATTTGTTGTATATTGTATTAAAAATGAGATAAATTAATATGAATACAGCACAAATTTGATCATTGGGATTTTGTGGTCTTAAGTCCTGATACTGGTTTGATGCAGCTCTCCATGCTACTCTATCCTGTGCAAGCTGCTTCATCTCCTAGTACCTACTGCAACCTACATCCTGCTGAATCTGTTTACTGTATTCATCTCTTGGTCTTCCTCTACGTTTTTACCTTCCCTGCAGCCCTCCAATACTAAATTGGTGATGTCTGAGAACATGTCCTACCAACCGATCCCTTCTTCTACTCAAGTTGTGCCACAAACTCGCCTACTCCCGAATCGTATCCAATACCTCTTCATTAGTTATATGATCTACCCATCTAATCTTCAGCATTCTTCTGTAGCACCACATTTCGAAACCTTCTATTCTCTTATTGTCCATGTTTCACTTCCATACCAGGCTACACTCCATACAAATACTTTCAGAAACGACTTCCTGACACATAAATCTATACTCGATGTGAACAAATTTCTCTTCTTCAGAAACGCTTTCCTTGCCATTGCCAGTCTACATTTTATATCCTCTCTACTTCTCATCAGTTATTTTGCTCCCCAAATAGCAAAACTCATTTACTACTTTAAGTGTCTCATTTCCTAATATAATTCCCTCAGTATCACCTGACTTAATTCGACTACATTCCATTATCCTTGTTTTGCTTTTGTTGATGTTCACCTTATATCCTCCTTTCAAGACACTATTCATTCCGTTCAACTGCTCTTCCAGGTCCTTTGCTGTCTCTGACAGAATTACCACGTCACTGGTGAACCTCAAAGTTTTTATTTCTTCTCCGTGGATTTTAATACCTACTCCGAACTTTTCTTTTGTTTCTATTACTGCTTGCACAATATACAGATTGAATAACATCGGGGAGAGGCTACAACCCTGTCTCATTCCCTTCCCAACCACTGCTTCCCTTTCATGTCCCTTGACTCTTATAACTGCCATCTTGTTTCTGTACAAACTGTAAATAGCCTTTCGCTCACTGTATTTTACCCCTGCCACCTTTAGAATTTGAAAGAGAGTATTCCAGTCAACATTGTCAAAAGATTTCTCTAAGTCTACAAATGTTAGAAACGTAGGTTTGCCTTTCCTTAATCTACTTTATAACTTAAGTCGTAGGGTCAGTATTGCCTCATGTGTTCCAATATTTCTACAGAATCCAAACTGATCTTCCCCGAGGTTGGCTTCTACCATTTTTTCCATTCATCTGTAAAGAATTTGCGTTAGTACTTTGCAGCTGTGACTTATTAAACTTATAGTTTGGTAATTTTCTCATCTGTCAACGCTTGCTCTCTTTGGGATTGGAATTATTATACTCTTCTTGAGGTCTGAGGGTATTTCGCCTGTCTCATACAACTTGCTCACCAGATGGTAGAGTTTTGTCAGGACTGGCTCTCCCAAGGCTGTCAGTAGTTCTAATGGAAGGTTTTCGACTCAGGTCTTTCACTGCTCTGTCAAACTCTTCATGCAGTATCATATCTCCCATTTCATCTTCATCTACATCCTCTTCCATTTCCACAATATTGTCCTCAAGTACATCACCCTTGTATAGACCCTCTATATACTCCTTCCAACTTTCAGCTTTCCCTTCTTTGCTTAGAACTGAGTTTCCATCTGAGCTCTTGATATTCATACAAGTGGTTCTCTTTAATTTTCCTGTAGGCAGTATCTATATTACCTCTGGTGAGACAAGCCTCTACATCCTTACATTTGTCCTTTACCCATCCCTGCTTAGCCATTTTGCACGTCCTGTCGTTCTCATTTTTGAGACATTTGTATACCCTTTTGCCTGCTTCATTTACTGCATTTTTATATTTTCTCCTTTCATCAGTTAGGTTCAATATCTCTTCTGTTACCCAAGGATTTCTAGCAGCCCTCATCTTTTTTCCTACTTTATCCTCTGCTGCCTTCACTACTTCGTTCCTCAAAGCTACCCATTCTTCTTCTACTGTATTACTTCCACCCATTCCTGTCATTTGTTCCCTTATGGTCTCCTTGAAGCTCTGTACAACCACTGGTTCTTTCAGTTTATCCAGGTCCCATCTCCTTAAATTCCCACCTTTTTGCAGTTTCTTCAGTTTTAATCTACAGGTCATAACCAATAGATTGTGTCCAGAGTCCACATTTGCCCCTGGAAATGTCTTACAATTTAAAACCTGTTTTCTAAATCTCTGTCTTACCATTATATAATTTGAAATATTGCAGTATCTCCAGGTCTCTTCCACATATACAACCTTCTTTCATGATTCTTGAACCCAGTGTTAATCATAGCTAAGTTATTATCTGTGCAAAATTCTACCAGATGGCTTCCTCTTTCATTTCTTCCCCCCCAATCCATATTCACCTACCACGTTTCCTTATTTCCATTTTCCTACTACCGAATTGCAGTCACCAATGACTATTAAATTTTCGTCTCCTTTCACTATCTCAATAATTTCTTTTACTTCATCAAACATTTCTTCGTCATCTGCAGAGCTAGTTGGCATATAAAGTTCTACTACTGTGGTAGGCGTGGGCTTCGTGTCTATCTTGGCCACAATAATGCGTTTACTATGCTGTTTGTAGTAGCTTACCCACACTCCTATTTTTTTATTCATTATTTAACCTACTCCTGGTTACCCCTAATTGATTTTGTGTTTATAACCCTGTAGTCACCTGACCAAAAGTCTTGTTCCTCCTGCCACCGAACTTCACCAATTCCCACTATATCTTACTTTAACTTATCCATTTCCCTTTTTAAATTTTCTAACCTACCTGCCCGATTAAGGGATATGAAATTCCACGCTCCGTTCCGTAGAACGTCAGTTTTCTTTCTCCTGATAACGACATCCTACTGAGTAGAGCTCGCCCAGAGATCCGAATGGGGGATTATTTTACCCCCGAAATGTTTTACCGAAGTGGACGCCATCTCATTTAACCATACAGTAAATGTGCATGCCCTCGGGAAAAATTTCTACCATAGTTTCCCCTCGCTTTCAGCCATTCGCAGTACCAGCACAGCAGGGCCGTTTCGGTTCGTGTTACAAGGCCAGATCAGTCAATCATCCATAATGTTGCCCTGCAACTACTAAAAAGGATGCTGCCCCTCTTTAGGAACCACACGTTTGTCTGGCCTCTCAACAGATACTCCTCCGTTTTGGTTGCCCTATGGTACGTCTATCTGTATCACTGAGGCAAGCAAGCCTCCCCACCAACGGCAAGGTCCATGGTTCATGGTTCAATGGGATGATGATAAATAAAAGTTGCGAGTGGATGAGTGTGTTATGCATTGCAAGGCAAAACACAGCCAACTGGGCACGGTATAGCAAGAGCCAACGCTGCAGCACACTACTGGAACAGAAACCTTTCATCATTTTCCACTATGGAAGTGTTTAGAGAACGTGAGCTTAAGTCCTAAACGAACATAGTGTGGATGTGTAAGCCCTCAGCCTTCGTGCACTAAATTCTTCTCATCTCAGTACCACAGCCATCGCCATCGGCGTAACCGTGGAATGCAGTAAGGGGTTGGCTGTTCGACCATAAGAAGCGGCAGCCTGCCCTGAGTTACAAGGGGCTAGCGGAAATTCGCGGGGATAGTCAGCTGCACTGTTTTGCTGCTTTACCTACAACTCAGACTATTGTGGTCGTGACATTTCTTATACCTATTAAGTGTTGCAACAATGTATTTGTATGATTTCAGCTGTTACAACTGCGACTCTTTGGCATCACGGTAATAGGGTACGGTATTTTTTCGCCTGTTTAACTGCACAGTTTTATTTTTCGCTATCGATTTGCTGTAGTACCTTAGAACATATTCTGAGGTCAAACAGAACGACCTCAACGCGAGCCAGCATGAATTTTGAGAATATAGATCATGCGAAACCCAATTCACTTAAAAAGCACAGTTGTCCTGGTGAGTGAAATGCGTTTCGGAAATCAGTAAACACCGTTTTCCCCTGTCTGCCTTGATCTCTGGTATTCAGACTGTCGTTCGAGTCGGGTTGCACGTAGTCGATGTTTTCGGAATCCATGCTGCTTAGCAGGGGGGAGCTCATTCAGTCTGAGGTAACTCGTTACGCCTGAGTTCAGAATTATAAATTTTCTGCTTGACCAAGATTTCGTGCCACCGTGAAGACCAGCCTAGACTTCAGGGTGGCTCTAATGCCACTCTTGATTCCTTGTGGATGGCTTGGAAGTTAATGCTGATAATCTCTGAGAACTGTACACAGTCGTATGCGTGAATACAAGGTGCGCTGATAAAAAGTAAAACATTTATTAACAGTCGGCTGCTACTTGGATAATCAGCACGTGATTACCGACGCAAAAGGTAACACAGAGTTTGACAGTAGGAGTACAAAAAATATCTCGTGACCAAAGACGTAAGCGTAGTTATGGCGATTAGCTTCTTAAAAGTTTACACAAGTACAGATGGAAATTGTGCTCGAATATGTGATACAAATAAAGCAATATACTGATGTGAGTTGGGCGTTTTACTGCTCTGTAACTGGCAACAGGATCGCGTTTACGTGTATGTTATCTGGGCATCACAACCAATTAAAATAAATCCCCCCCCCCCCCCCCCACATAAGTATAAAAAGGCAAATGTCGGGCTTGGTAGTCTAGCGATAATGAGCGTGCAGGAACAGTTCGAATCTCGGTGCCTTTCTTTTTTTGTATTTTTAAGTGCAGTGTGCCATGTTTTTGGCTAAATATACCACTTAATCTTTTACCCTTGTTTTCGTCTGTCTGTTGCAGATCCTTTGCTTCAGGAACGGGGAGATGTATCAAGTTGAAATTTTTTTCACATACTGAGGTCGTGTTCCCTTCACGGTGTAAAATATACAGACCTAGAGGGCACTTTCTGTTGACCTACACTAATGAAAATTAGCAAGGAGCAAGGTTTTACAGTACACGTAAAGGAAAAATCCGAAAACTGGGAATTTGTTATTATATCACACGGAAATTGTTATCCAACATCGAACTTCAAATTACAACATCAGTAGTTCTGCGTTCATGTTGACTGGTTCCCAATACTAAACGTCAAATATCGCGCAAGGAATGGCAGTATTGTGTTTCGGAATGTAGCCGTCATCAGATATCCATATGCGATTACTGCATATGTCGTTCAAAGTTGCATGTGAAGCAGAACAGACACAGTTAGCCTCAATGCAGAACTTCTAATTACTCTAATAACAGTAATACTTAAATATCTGCAACATTTCGCGGTCCTGTCACCAACTGTATAAACATTAATTTTAATAATGAACAGTCTCAGTTGCACCGTTTATCTAGAATTTACCTGTGTTTCAGTCGGGATAACCCAACCTTCTTCACAATAACAGTATCTACTGTCTGTCCATAGTGGACATCGCCAAGTTAATACTACTAATTCATAAACTATCGCCAGACTGTAAAACTTATCTGGCACTGCATCGGCCCCACTTCGCGACCGCGATACGGCAGCCACGAGTGCTGTACTGGATCTCCACTATGAACACACAGTAAACATTGTTATTCTGAAGAAGGTTGAGTTATCCCTACTGGAACCTGGGTAAATTCTAGGTAAGCGATGCAACAGAGGCTGTTCATTATTAAAATAATAATACTGGTCGCCTGCTTCCTGCATGACTTTGTCACATTTATACTATTAAAATGAAAACATTCTCGAAAATCTTTTAATCCGTGGGATCGGTATCTTGCCAGGATCAATGTCGATAACGGGTGAAAGTAGTCGAGATTCTCTATTCCTGGAACGTATGAACTGTCTACGTACATAATTAAGTTTGTATAACATCCTCAGCGAGCGAGTCCATTTTTTGTATATTATGCAATGTACCTTTTTTCTCTTCTGAAAATGTGTCTTAATGACGTGTAAGATTTTGCAGTTCATGGATGACTGACATGCAATGATTCAAACCCATTACATTCTTATGCCTTGTCTTAAATAACAATGCTGCAATGAGACTGAAAATTGAAACCTATTACAGGGTTGCCACAACTTTCCCCCAAGTGAAAGACCTAAATTGAAAAAAAAAAAAATAAAATGTAATGACCTCTGTGTTTCTGAACGTGTGAACAAAAATCTTAAGTACTAACATCAAAATGTTGTGTAATGAACTGCTTGTAGATGGAGAAAGGAAGCCCAATGGTAGATATGTTTAATTAAGATCACTGATTTTATTTTCATAAAGCGAAACCCATTTGGTGACGGAAATATGCATTTTCTTGGAGTTGCGAGACACATTCCTGAAAGCAGTGATGGTATTTAAAATAATCTCAGAAAAAAGTAGGCCTCTCGAAATAAATGTACAAGGTGGGCAAGAGGTGTGTCAACCAACACTGTAGGTGACTGCTAATAAAATTATGCTTCTATGTTCGTAATTGTCGGTTATTACTCACTGAGTTATGTCTATTATCTACAGGTATTGTGTGATTTTTTTTTCTTTCAATAAATACATGACTTCATAGTGTACAAACTGCCTGCGATTGCCACAATTTTTTTTTCTTATCGTCCATTCTTTCAAATATATAAACTACTTTCGAAGTGCCAAAATATACTATAATAAATAAATTTTGTATCAAACGCCGCACTGTACAATATACTTGCTGTGAGACAGTCACGATTCCCGAAATACATCGCCTGGGGCCGAGGAGGGGCACCACAATCCTAGGTCCATGGTAGTACCCGCACATTAGTGGCAAACTATGGGCTTTGGATCGGCAGGCCCGATCCGTTAGAGAGACCCACAGAAATGGCCTGCAATTTTTGCCCGCCACGAAAGTCCATTCATGTGACCAGCCATTCACATGTCACAGTCACCACGTCGATGAAATGATACCGCGGCGATAACACACGCAACGGGTAACTCGAGCAAATACTCTGAGCGTAGTCAGCAACTCACCGTAAGGATGATCGCTCAGGCACATAGAAAAGACCATCAAACTCTATAACTAAATTTCTGGCTGCAGCCTTTGTCAGAAAACGAAAGTTGTTGTGACTTTTTTTTACCGCCAGTTCATTTGTCCAGTTGCGGAAGCTGTCAGGCGCTGACGCCACGCTGCAACACACCACTGCCAGGCGGGCTGCATCGAGCACAGCCCCTGTAAATCAGCAAATGCACAGTCCAGCGAGCTAAGAAAGTTGCAACTCGGTCTGCAGAGGTCCTTCGTGCATACGAGACACTAGAACAGGTGGTGCACACAACCGCGACAGTATCAGTGCTGCTGCGGACCTTTCGCTGCATCCACTGTGACTCGTGCGGCCACTGGAGTGTAAGTGTGCCTCCCGGGCAGTCCTGTCGTAGCCGACAATTGGTGCCCAGCATCGCCTCCGACTGCACGCCGCCTTCGCTTCCTGTCCACAGTGTTAACTATACAGACGGCGCTTCTACGAAATCGGCAAAAAATTAGATACACCATTTAAAGAATATTATGTTTTTGAAGAAAACTACACTGTCAAAAATTCCCTTTAACTAACAGCTAAAATTAAAAACTTTTCCATTTCTGATGATGGTAATTCCGTATCCTTTAACGTAATTAATTTACTTGCTAACATTCACATTTATGAGACTATTAAAATTACTGATGAGAATCTTCTCCAACACAAAAACCTAATGTACAAGAAATTAAAGATGTCATTAGGTTATTACTTCTGATACTCTCCTACAACTATTTCCAGTTTAACGCTGAAATTTTTTTTACGACCTTAAGCCTTTGCCGTGCCCATTTGTATAACAAGTACGCTTGCCAACAGTTTTGTTAAACATCACAAAAGGCAGTACTGTAAGAAATTGGTGTGACCTGAGCAATTTTCCAGTCTTTAGGTACGGATCTTTCTGTGAGCGGTTGTATATAATTACTAAACATGGAGCTATTGTATCAGCACACTCAGAGGAACTTGACTGGTATACAATCTGGAACGGAAACCTTGCCTTTAATAAGTGATTTAAGGTGCTTTGCTACACCGAGGATATGCACTTTCTCTTGACTGGGCTTCGGGAATGCTTACTTCGTATTCTTTGCTGAAGGAGTTTCGGAAAACCACGTTTCTTAACTCTACTTTAGTGGCACTGTCATCAGTGACTCCACTGTTACTTTCGCCCAGTGAAGGTACTGATTGCGTCTTGACACTGGTGTACTCTATGCATGACCAGAATCTCTTTGGGTTTTTCGCCAGATTTCGAAACAGAGTTTTGTTGCGGAAATTATCAAGAGCATCTCGCACTGTAGTAACCGCTATATTTAGAACTTCTGCAAAACATTGCCAGTCTTGCGGATTTTGGATTCTTTTAGATTTGGCATGCTTTTTCGTTACTTCTGCAACAGCGATTTCACCCGTTTTGTCCATGGGGGATCAGTACCATCACTTATTAATTGATGTGGTATATATATCTCTCAATTGCAATCGATACTATTTCTCTGAAATCATTCCACATCTTTTCTACGCTTACATGATCAGATCGGAAGGAGTGGAGGCTGTTTCCTTAAAAATCGTTAAGAGCATTGTCACCTTTTTTTAAACAGATGTACTTTAAGTTTCTTTTTGATGGTTGTAGGTGTTACAGTATTCAGTGTACAGGCAACTGACTTGTGGTCGCTAATCCCTGTATTCGTCATGATACTACCTATTCATCCAGGAATATTTGCTGCTAAGAGGTCAAGTACGCCTTCGCAATCATTTATGCTTCGAGTGGGCTCACGAACTAATTGTTCAAAATAATGTTTTTAGAAAGCATTCAGTACAATTTCGGCTGACGTTTTATGCGTACCGCCGCCTTTAAAGGTATAAATTTTCCAGCATATCGAGGATAGATCGAAATCAACACCGACTATAATTGTGGGAGTGGGGTACCGATTTGAAATGAGACTCACGTTTTCTTTGAACTGTTCAGCAACTATATCCTCTCAGTCGGGGTCGGTAAAACGATCCAGTTTAGTCCGATTGACAAGTATAGCCTCTACCCATACTGTTTCGCAGGAACTATCTACTTTAGTTTCACTACAAGGTAAACTACTTCTGACAGCAATAAATACTCCAGCACCAACTATGTTTAATCTATCCCTTCTGAACGTTGTTAGGTCGTTTGAAAAAATTTCGGCTTAACTTATTTCCGGCTTTAGCCAGCTTTCCGTACCTATAACTGTTTGAGCTTCAGTGCTTTCTATTAGGGCCTGGAGCTCTGGTTCTTTCCCAACACAGCTACGATAATTTACAACACCGATCGTTTCTACAACCACCTTACTGTGTGTTACCTGCCCCCTTTTAGACAGACGCCATTTCTATGTTTTCCTGAGACCCTCTAACCTAAAAATGCACCCCAGCCGCCCCCACTACCCGTGTAGTGGACTCCTGACCTATTAAGCGGAATCCGGAAACCCACCACACTATGGCTCAAGTCAAGGAATCTGAGGCCTACACAGTCACGTAACCGCCTGAGCCTATTATTCATACCTTCCACTCGGCTCTGCACCGATGGACCACAGTCGGTTCTGTCGATGATGGTGCAGATTATGAGCTCCGCCTTAAACTCGCTTAACCATATCCGCTAAACAAAAGGAGAGAGAATCTCCAACAATCCAAAGCGACACACGCCATTGGCACCGAGTTGGGCCACCACCTGCAGTTGGGTGCACCCTGTACTCTTCATGGCATCCGGAAGCACTCTTTACAAATCAGGACTGACTCCCCCACCTTGTGCACACTGCCGTCGTTCCCCTCCTTGGCAGCCATGTTACTAAGGCGGCCAATTACGCGCCTATTATTGGAGTTCCGAACTACCAGCAAACTCACC
Source organism: Schistocerca gregaria (assembly GCF_023897955.1). Classification (NCBI taxonomy): domain Eukaryota; kingdom Metazoa; phylum Arthropoda; class Insecta; order Orthoptera; family Acrididae; genus Schistocerca; species Schistocerca gregaria. The sequence goes on along the minus strand of NW_026061742.1, from coordinate 4,039,585 downwards.
TTCTGTGAACACACAGAATTTGCGTTCCAAGAAGCTTCCTCTGGAGGCCCTACGATCGGCCCCTCGCAAAGTCTTTCGCTGCCTGCCATATTTTGGAATGATCTCTCACTCGACCACAGGTGAGGGATCAACCTCAGCGCAGCAGACCAACATAAATGTAGGATAATGACATCACTGCTGCTCGAAGATCTGCAGTCAGAGAAGACAACTCCAAATGCAAGGGGAAAAGACACAAGATTGCTGTAAGTAAATATCAGAAACTTATTTATTATAAAGAACATTCCTAGATGTTGAAAGCGACCGAAATTGTTAATTCTACTTACGATGTTTTAAAAGAATGAACTTATATGGTAAAATGAACCAAGTCTGCTTTTCTTCATGGTTACGTGACGTTACGTATATATCTGTTTTGTATTTTTATTCGTCAATGCCTTCCGTTTAAGCTCACTCAAGCTAAACAGGTCTCTGCTGCCAAGTCATTATCAATTGTCATTGATGAAGGGTGAAAGCAAAGGAAAGAGTATTCATTTTCTTTTCCCTCATGGCGGATTTAGGGAGTTGGGATGCATGGCAAAAGCGCATTCTTACGCGACTTTGGTAAAAATAAAAGTACTTTTATACCGTAACAGCGTTGTGTACGTTGATTATGACTCTATGATCATACTGATATACTAAAAAGGACAACCAAACCAGCATCTACTGCAACGTGGATAGTAGTACGAAAAGATTTGTTTTTACTTTTTAGACATTACTCCTGACTAGAAAATTCGAAGCGCAAAGGACCGTTACAATCGAGTCTGCACAATTCGAAGTTCGAATAATTAATTCTATTTAACTCGACTTTACTCTAGATGAAATCAGGAAAAATCGAAATAAAATTTTTATTTTCTTTTTACTAACGTATTTCCAGTTTTCTTACATGTTTTTTGCTTTAGTATTTGAAACGGAAGGTACACACAAATGTTCGAAAATACATAAATTCAGCTTCATTCATTTTTCAATGCTGAATCAACTGTCACGAATGGTTGCTTTTTGTCAATTAAGTTTCTCATAAAGGACCTTATGTCTTTGGAGCTAGCTTGTCACTCCTTATTTGTATCTGAGACTTCTGTTCCCAGACTAACCGTAAATGTCTTAGCGTTCCGTAAAGCTATAACCTCCGACATATACCTTTTGTACCCTGCATTGAGTAAGGCAATACCATAAACTTTCGCCTCGCCCGGTCTGCTTGCTCCCGCTTTTTAATACTTATGAGCAACATTATCTTTCCGCTCGATGATCGTTTGCAGCTTGGATGGTGGAATCCCGAAACAATTCGTTACCTGCTACTTCTCGTTGCATTCCACAGCGTCGAAACTCGTTTCTGTTTTACGAATGTCGGAAACTTCCTGGAAAATATCCTAAAGTGAAAAACGTCTACTTTCTCCGTGGTAGAAGTTCCTTGTGTGACAAAATGGCGTCAGATTTGAATCACTATTAATTACGAGACTGACAGTGCGCAAACAAAGGTTAAGTCCACGTGGTTGTCACTTATTGCCTGTATTGGCATATGCGGGTCATTGTTAGGAATCATCTTTATGTAAAGTTATAAACTGGTGTAGCTGTAAGATAGGATTCTCATTTGTGTGTCATTGCGATGAACAGCTTAGGGAGCGCCGCTAGGAGTAACAGAAAATAAAAATATTCGCCGGAATATAAACGAAAATCTATATTGAGTTTAAACCTACGACACAAAGGGAGAGTTCGTCTCAGGACTTGTAAATATGCTCTAAATTACAGAAAACGCGAGAAAAGCCCTCCCAGAAGCCTAAATAGGGCAGCGCTGAGAGAAGGCGACAGCTCCCTCAGAGTCGGAAAAAAAGGAAGAAATTGCGCAACGCGATAACGTACTCAAAGGCTATATCGTACCCCAGCCACTGAAAAGTCCAAATTTGTGAGTGTGAACACTGTAATAAAGATATTGATAACTTAATTTCATATTAATATGAAACACATGTTACGATTTTATCCCGACGTTTTCACGAAAAATGTACGGCGCAGACCTGAACTGCACACACAGAAATTTATTTGCAACGGATTAATAATATGCTGTGGTATTTCGTGCATTGTTAAAACAACTGATGAAACAGACAGAATTATCTGGTGTAAGCTAGGCGTTGACTTTTAATTATAGAATGTCTGCGGGTCGTTTTGATATGACAGTCGCCTCGATTAGTGAAGAAGTTGCTTCGGTTTTCTCGAGGCATTTGGGAACAGGTTGAAACAAACGATTAACAACCGTCGACTGCATACAGTCGCAAAGGCTGATTTCAAATGTCTTTGGTAACTGTAAAGCTACTTCACCTGGGTAGGGGGGACAGCTACTAGTCGGAGGTAAACACTTCCTCCTCACAGCGTTCTAATGTTGCCGGCTACACTATGCCACTCAGCGTCCGATGTAAACACAGCCGACAACAGGAAGTGTGACAGGTCTACCAGACCGAGTTCAGAGCAGGAAACGGCCGGGGTCCCCGGTGGTCTAGTGGTAAGGGGGTCTGGAACGTTCCAGCGCCTCGGCTGGGGCTATTCGCCCCAGCCGGGCCGGGGTTCAATCCCCGGCCGGCGTTGGAATTTTCAGATTTCCGAACACTAGCCTCCACCTCTGCCCTGGCATGTGGCGCATGCCGGGCACCCCCGTGGGGTCCGTGCTTCGGATCCCACGTGGAGCTCACTCCCACACTACAAAATATACCTCATTATGCTGCTGCAATCACTTATTTTAAATTTTAATACGCACACTTTCTTCACCAGACCACATCCACATATATTTTCCAGGTACTTTCTACATAAGACATCTCACTGTCGCAAGAAACTGCATAGTATCATGAACATTTGTAGGATTGCAACAATGAAATGAAATCCTCACTAAAAAAAACTAATAAGTTTTATTTTCCTTTTTGTGCTAAATGCTGCTAAGATAAATACCAAAACAGCTTTCATTTTCTTGTAGGTAATTATGAAAGTAAGTTTGGCTATAATACTGAATAAATTATCTCAATGTCAAAGAAATGCAAAATATTATATCAATACCATCGCACAAGATATTTTCAGGTGTCTCAGTCTGCCTTTTCTTTTTAGTATCCTGATTGATTATACGATAATAAATAAATTCTGTATCAGAAATCGTTTCGTAACAGTTCACACTCAGTGCCATTTATAAGTGAATATTGTCAGTAATTGTAGTTTCAAAACGAACACAGGCCTTTTTTTCAAATTATTCAAGTGTCAAAATGAGATTAAGATAGGATACAGGTCACTAATGAGATAAACTCTTTGTTTGTATGATACAGGATAATTCTCCTGGTCTTATGTCAGCTGAATGCTAAATTAAACAGTTAACATTTAAAAAAATGAATTTTACTGACAGGTCTACATGTCTCATATAATATTTCTGTTGGTAGTTTCATGACAACCTCTAAGGCTCAGCTTTATATAAAAGTACCTTGCAGGTCAGAAAAGAAATTTTATTACTACCTCTACAGATTCAGTTGGTCTATTGTTGTTGTACTATTGTTGCATTGCGAGAGAGAGACTGCTACTATAGCTGTTTTCTTTTGCTATTAAATTCCGTGCCATATCTCCATTCTAAATGCTAAAAGGCGTGGATAAAACTTTTAGCAATACTATTTCCTTTTCACCACATCGCTGCTAGGTGTCGCTACTGGTCCCTCATACAGTCAGTTGTCTGTAGCGCAGGGCTTCGCTACCAGAGGGCTCTAGCGGAGCTGGCGACGACTCACTCTGCCGGGATTTGCTGCTTCACTCCTGAACGAGTACGCCAGCTGAGATACCCGCTAAATCCTCACACTAAACGAGAAGCGTAATAGCACCAATACCAAATAAGGCAACTCGTGGTCAGTGCGAATATTGTCAAACCACCACTATGATAACTCCTAGCTGAAAATACTGATACAAACTATTTGCGGAGGAATGGAGCACCTTACAGGAGCTGATTTAGAGGAAAATCTTTTTGGAGGGAACACCACCTATATTTATAACATCTTTCGATACAGAAAAAACTTTTGACGATGTTGACCAGAATATACAGTTTGAATTTAAGATGGAACCAGGAATAAAATATAGCGAGAGAAACATTACTTAGAACTCCACCAGAAATGAGACAGAGGCTGTACAAGTCGAAGGACATAAAAGTAAGGCAATACGTGAGAAGTGAGTGAGACAGCGTTCTAGTCCATTGCCTGATGTTATTCATTCTATATGCACGGTGTTTCACACTACTCGTGACTATACAGGGGATTTAACTGATCAAGTTTTACATAGGAATCTACTTCTGAAAACGTCATCTTGCGATCCTACAGAACGTCAAAGTTATAGGAACCGGCAACTACAAAAATAGATGGATCCCATGAAGATGTTACAAACTTTCTAAGATGATGCAGATGGATAAATGCGTACATTTGTGATTATGTCCTTGCACCGGAAAATTATAACAGAAAACCTTTCTGTTACCTCTGACAGTATGTAACGTTATCGTTGTTGCTAGGATGTAGGACAGGAAACTTGCAGAGGCGGTGGTATGGAACGAAAGAAGAAAACAATGTGCAGTACACATAGGCTGTAAGATGCATACATCATGAACCATGAGCACTTGTTCATCATCGCTTGCGTGAAAGCCATCTCCACTATTGAACAAGTGCTTACAGCTCCAGAATTATGCAGTTTAGAGTTCCATGTTTACTGCACTTTTTTTCTTGTTACCGTCTATACTGCCGCCTCTGAACTTTGCCTACCCTACAATCCTAGCAACAACAGTACCAGTACATGTATTCCACTGTCAGAGGCAGGATAACGATTTTCACTTACAACTTTCGACACGTTTGTTTCCGGTACAGGGGCCCTTACCTCAAATCGATACATTTGTCTGTTTCCATCATACTAGGAAGTTTGTAACACAATCACGGATCATCTTGCATATACATACATTTACCGGAGCTGGCGCCTGTGACTTTGATGCTCCACAGCGTCGGTGGGTGACGTTTGCAGGCATGAGTTTCTATGTAAAACTGCAAGCTCTAGAAGTGTTGTGGCTCAGTGGTCTGAAGAAGATGATTCTTGCGAGGAAGGAAATATATTTGAAGATGCAAGTAGTGAAGAATTAGCCAATGAACCTGCAGATGTGAATATTGAGGCAGATGGCAGTCCTTCCGATAATATTACTTCATCAGAGTCTGAAAATGGAGCACCACCACAAAAAGGTATAGAAGACCACACATACATTAGTCGGAATGGAGCGATTTGGAAATTAGATCCTCCTGCAACTTTTCGTACGCCTGTCCATAACATCGTAAAGAAGGCATCTAGTCCAGCCCTTGGTTTGAATACCTGTAAACCTAAGGATGCCTGGGACTATTTCATCTCCAAGGAAATGATCATCTGCACAAATATTGAAGGCAGAAGAGTGGCTGCTTTACGTGGAAAAACGTTTTGCTTGCTGGAATGGTGGGTCTTCTTGGTCTTTTACTGCTTTCTGGTGATGAGAAGACTTGGGATGTCCTTATTAGAGAATTATTCTAGGATGAAAAGGAAAATCCTACATAGAAGGCTACCTTGTCAGTAAATAGATTCGAGGATATAAGGAGAATGATTAGATTTGATGACAGGCGTACCCGTGAAGCTCGATCTGCAGATGATGCAGCAGTTCGCTATGTATGTGAACTATTTCTTGATAAGTGTAGAAATAGAATGAATCCCAATCATTCGCTCACAGTTGACGAACAGCTAGTCCTAATCCGTGGAAGATGCAGCTTCACCCAGTATATGCCCTCTGAACCAGCCAAGTGCGGCATAAAAATATTTTTGTTATGTGATCATATGCTTTAGAGGGAACTGTTTACACGAGAAGGAAGCCCCATGAATTTATTCAGAAAAATCTTGGATTGAATGTAGTGAAAGATCTTGCTAAAAGCATTCAATGATCATCAAAAAATATTACCGTTGACAACTTCTTTACTAGTGTGCTTCAGAAGCAAATTACAGTGGTGGGAACAATCAAACAAAATAAACCAGAAATTCCTAATGAGATGAAACCATCTGTCTCAAGAGCAATTCATTCCTCTTTGTTTGCATTTATAGGTGTCATTACAATGGTGAGTTATCTTCCCAATAAGAAGAAGTCTATAGTTCTCATTAGCACAATGCAATACGACAGAAACATTGATGAAACTCATGCAAAAAAGAAACCAGATGCAATAAACTTCTATAACTCTACGAAGGGTGGAGTAGATAAATGGACCAGAATATTCGTTATTACACTTGCAAGAGACAAACGAGAAGATGTCCATTTGCATTATGGATGAATATGATGGACATCGCAGCAATGACCACTGAAATTTTATTTTCCGCCCAACATCTGACATACCATAGTGGAAGAAGCAATAAAAGGCGTTTGTTCCTAAGAGGTTTAGCAGAGGAAATGGTAAGACCTCTAATGGAACTTCATATTCAGATCCCTAATCTTCCAAAGAAAATCGTTGATGATTTGCGAAGATGTCATATTGCCGAACCAACTACATGTTTCAGGAAAAAGAAGAAGATGCAATTATTGTCCATATAAGAAACACAGGAAAAGTGCTATGACATGCATTAAGTGCAAACCCAACATTTGTAAGGAACATAGTGGCGTTCTTTGTGCTTCTTGTTTGTCACATGTTGGAAACTAAGAAAGATGCAATTTTATGTGAACAATGAATAATAACTTTTTATAAAAATATTGCCTATATACATAATACTGTGAATAATGAGCATGTTTTAATTGAAGAAATTGGTTGTAATAAGTGTTTTAAAATGTAAACTGCAAGTTATAAGTGAATTAATAAAATAATTTGTATATGTTGTTTGTAAAGGAAAGTAACTAATAAAAATTCACTCTTAGAGTTTTATATAAAAAATTTTAATCAGGCCCACCAGATCCTGTCACTGTATCTTAGGAATCTTGCAATATGACAAAAAATTTGACAGAACGAAATTTAACTCCAAAGAATGAATATGTGGAAAGAGGAAAATTTTAAATTAAGTCAGGGCCTTGGAGGCCCTGCATATGCATTCACGTTTGTTTTCGGCACCATGCATCCTAGCGTTAAGAGAAACAGAATGTTTGCATAAAGGCAAACCGCCGGGCTGTCCCCGAGTGAATGATACAGACGTCGAACGCATCCGCCACAGTTTCACGAGGGGTCCGCAGAAATCCGTTCGCCGTGCAGCTCGACAGCTCAGCACGCCCCCGATGTCCGTCTGGCGTCTATGCGTCGACGTTTCTGCATCAAACAACATTAAATTCAGCTACTGCGAGCTGTTCGTGAGGGTGCTAACATCGTGTGAAGTTCCGTAATTTCACTCTTGGCAAGGTGGAGCATTGCTGTTTTCTCCCACAGTTAGTGTTTAGTGACGAGGCAACACTCCATTTACACGGAGAGGTGAACTGTCATAATGTGACAATATGAGGTACGGGACAACCACAAGAAGTTGTACAACATAAAATATACTCTCCTAAATTTAATATTTGTATTATGTATTCCTATTTTTTGTCTGCATCCTAGATATTTATAGGCATCTGATTATTCCAGCGCTTCTATGCAGTCGCTGTGGTTATCCAATATGTAATCTTCTTGTTTAGTGTGTTTTCCCTTGCCTATGCTATTTTTCTTACATTTGTCTGTTCCAAAAGCCATATTTATATAATTGCTGAATACTTATGTTATCTTCAGTAATTGGTTGAGTTGTTGATTTGTTGCTGCCAGTAGTTTTAGATCATCCATGTGTGGGTATGTTCCAGTAATATTGTATCCATAATTTGTATTATTTAGCATGTTGGATAGTGGGTTCAGAGCAAGGCAGAACCAGAAAGGACTTAATGAGTCTCCTTAGTATATTCGACGCTTAATCTGTATTGGCTGTGATGTGATATTATTTGAATTTGTTTGGATATTAAGTGTCGTTTTTCATTACTATGTTTAGGAACTGTATCAATTTAGGATCTACTTTGTATATGTCCAATATTTATAGTAACCATGAGTGGGGTACACTATCAAAACCTTTTCGGTAATCAATGTATGTGTACTGTAGCGACCTTTGTTTAGTTTTAGCTTGATATGTTACCTCTGCATCTATTATCAGGTGCTCTTTACATCCTCGTGCTCCTTTGCAACAGCCTTTTTGTTCTTCATTTGTAATTTTGTTCTGTGTTGTATGTATCGTTATTTTCTGTGTAATGACTGAAGTTAATATTTAGTATATTGTTGGTAGGCATGTCATGGGGCAATAATTTGCTGGGTTTGCTGTGTGTGCTTGATCTTTAGGTTTCAGACACGTTATTCCTTGTGTATGTGTATCAGGGAATGTGTATGGGTCTGCAATGTAACTGTTAAATAATTTACTTAGATGTGAATGTGTTGACGTGAACTTCTTTAGGCAGAAATTTGCTATTTTATCTTTTCCAGTGGTTTTCCAATTGTGTGTAGAATTAATTGCTTTGGTCGCTTCATGTTGCAAAATTATCACTTCAGGCATTTGTGGTATCATCTTTTATGTCTCTGTTTCCGCTTGTATCCACCGTGCATGTCTTTAATGTTGTATCAGGTTTGACCATATGTTGCTTCAGAAGTGTTCCATGTCTGTTATGTTTGGTGGATTGTCTATTTTAATGCTTGTGTTATCTATTGTCTGGTAAAATTTCTTTTGGTTTGTGTTGAATGTTTGGTTTTGTTTCCTTCTATTTTCACTTTTTTTGTATGTTCTAAGTCGTTTGGCCAATGCTTCTAATTTCTGCTTCTTTTCATCTAATTGCTCTGTCGCTTCTTGTTGTGAGATTTTACCTAACCTTTTTCGTTTTTTATATGATATTTCTTTTCTTAGAAATTGTGTTAGCTGTCTGATGTCTTCTCTCAGTTTTTCTATTCCGATCTGTAGCCTGTGTTGCCATGCAGGTTTTGTGGGTTTCTTCTGTGTGTTGGTTGGTTCTGATGTCTGTCTAGTGTGTAAATTTAGTGTAGAGAATGCTCCTATTTAAACCAGTAGTTGTAACTCTCCCATAGTTGTTTTTTCATTTATTTTGTTGTGTATGATTGTGTTGATAGTTTTTATTGTTGTTTCGACTTGTGGGTTATTTTGCGGTGTATGCAAGAATGGTCTAATGTCTGTATTTGTGTCTTTGTATTCTATATATTTCAGCTGAAATTTTTCTTTTATATCTAACATGTGTGTCACTTCGTGTTCTATTTGTACTTGTTCTGGTGGCAGTCTTAAGATTTCGTTTCCCTTTGATTGTTTAATTGATGCGTGTTGTTCTTCGTTTGTTTGCTCTGGGATGTGTGAGTCCATTACTGTATTATTTTCTTCTTCTTCTTCTGATTGGGCATTATTTTGTTCCAGTATTTGTTGTACTCGTTGTTTGATGTTTTCTAATTCTGATTATTACACAGATCTGATCAGCTAGTCGTTGTTCTGTTAAAAATTTTAATTCTGGGCATCTGGTAGTAAATGTTGTGTATACTTGTGATCTGTATCCAGTTGTATTGGTTGCTAGGTTTGTTGCTTGTTATTATTATTATTTCGTTGTTGTTCTGTTGGTTAACGTGTGTGTAGCGTTGCCAGGTTACTTGCTACAGTAATTTCTTTTTTTTTTTTTTTTTGCCTTTGCTAGAGCCGTCTTTTAAGTTTGCAGGAGCCACCGCTAGTTGCTTCTATTGGATTGCGACATTACTGTTCTTTCGAAATGTGCCGTTTGTTACTCTTAAAACCAACATGGAGAGCTCCCCAGCGGTGGGGTCGACTTTTTGAAACCAAATAAGCGGTAGTGTAACTCAAGACCCCCCAGTATCAGACCCTGCATCCAGGTGGGCCTCCGTTTGCAAGTAACTGACGCAGAAGAGTTTGGAATTTTGCGTCATGCTATATAGCGTTAAGGAAGTCTTATTCCATAGTCTGGTTGCGTGTCATAATGGTTAGGACAGAAGCTTAACCATGCCTCGTCAGGTGCAGTAAATTTTTTTTAAAATCCTTATCGAAATGACTTTGGTGCCTATTTTTACTCAATTTATTGTTTTAAATGTAATTTCTTTCGTTCTATTCCTCTGTCACATCGTTTTAATCACCGTATGAACTTTTCCATTTGTTTCATTTTTCTTTACATCATTCTTCTTCCAATCGGAATTTTTGTGAATGTGTATTTTATTGTACCTATCTGTTTGACTATTCAATTACTTCAAAACTCCGATAAATTAATTAAAAAAACAAAAGACGAAATAATCTATTTATATTGACTGTGCATTAACGTGAAAAACGTATTTTTCGTTACAAGACGTGCCTTTTTTTGCATGGTAATCGACATACAAATATTTAAAACATAACCTAAATTCTTTGTGTACTATGGAAATGTATGGTAGATGAGGATATGAATGAGAGAAAGTTTTCTAAGTAAAACAAAATTCAAGCAATGTGAGAAATCGATATAATGAACACAATAACGAAAACACAGGGCCATAAAAATAGGAGAAATTAAATCGGAATTAATACATGAAGATAATTAAAAGTTCACGAACAAATATTTCCAGTGGAAAATGGATGATAAGAAGAAAAATTAGAGCAAATGAAGAAGTTCATATCACTATTGAATCACGTGACCGAGGAGCGGAAATAAAAAAAAATATATTTACATCAGTTGAATGAAAATGATTATCAATATCACTTCGATAAACACCTAGCATAGATTTCTTCCTCTGGTGAGATTCAAACCCACAACCTCATGCATGTGAAGCTAGTATCCTTTCCAATACCCTCACAACCAACTTAGGTCATTCGGCTTTCTTCACGTTATTGAGTCTCACACAAAATTCCGAATTTCTTTTCTCGTCAGTTCCTCGAAACCGTCTACCCACCAGGATGAATGGCTGCACTGTGTAATACTTGGGTGCTTAACCTACATAACCATATAGATGGTTACAGAAAGTCGATCCTACCCCTGGAGAAATCTCCTTGTAAGACATAACGAAAGAGTGCCGCCGTTTCATTATATCTACTGATACGGTGGTGGACACACAGTTAGTAGTGTAGCCATAGTAACACAAACGGTCTGAAAACTGCACGATCTAAGCAACGAGGGACTACCTCGCACTTAGTCCAATGGAAAATCTCCAGAATTACTAGAAGACTTGTAGCCAATGAACCGAGTCCCCTGAAGTCATTTAGTCCGTAGCGACTGTTGAGAACCTTCAGAGCAGTCATTACGATTCGCACTCTACTACTTCGATGTTACACGTTCGGTGTCCTACTCTATGGAGCTGAGTCATGGACTGTATTAGGCATTTGAAATGCGATCGTATGGAAAAATATTAAGGATACCATCGACAGATTTAGTCAAAAGTACGGCGGTACGAAAATGTAGAAATTCTCAACAGCATCCAGAGAGCAAAACTCGATTGTTTTGGTAGCGCAATTCCGCAACAACAAATAAAACCTGTTGAAATTAATAATTAAAGGAAACATTAATGGCCGGCAGTCTGGACGAGCGTTTCTAGGCGCTTCAGTCTGGAACCGTGCGACCGCTACGGTCGCAGGTTCGAATCCTGCCCGGGAAATGGGTGTGTGTGATGTCCTTAGGTTAGTTAGGTTTAAGTAGTTGTAGGTTCTAGGGGACTGATGAGCTCCGATGTTAAGTCCCATAGTGCTCAGAGCCATATGAACCATTTTTTGAAAGATTAATGGAATATGTGATCCACGACGCACAGGATTAACCTGGCTAAATAACTCAAACCAGCAGTTTGGGTTCAGCACTGAATCAATGTTCTGAAAAACCATGGACGGACAACAGATCATGCTATCGATCGGCAGTGTTACTGGAGGACGAGGTACTTAAGAGAGGAAGAATGACAATGCTTAAAAATTACATAAATGCTCACCATTAAATCTAATACTCCACTCATATAATCGCGCTAGCTGCCATTACAATTAATCTGCAATTGGCATACAGTTAAAATTTTTTGAACCTAGTGCTCTTAACAGCACTCATGTCACCACTTATTTTAATCAATGTACGTATTTTCTCAGACATCCACCGTACGAGGACGCACTGAAAAGTAATGTCGACAGATGTTTTACGTGAAAACTCGCAAAGCTTTTTAAATAAAACAAAACTTCATTAACATTCTACATTGTATTCTTCACGTCTATAAATTTATTTCTCAAGACACTCACCCTCGGAACCAGCAAAATTTCCTTAACTAGATACTATTTTGTTGACACCGTCACAGTGTATTGTTTGACTATGTTAACAGAGCCACAACCTTACCCCTGCTTGCACCGCTTGACACAACTGAAGTGCTCAAAGGTTTTCTTAGTTTTGCGATAGACGAAAATCGAGACTGTGTGTAGGATGATCGACGGCAGTGCACCAAGGACGTCGGCTTGCTGCAGATGCCGCAGCGATCGTGTGTAGTTTGGCACTGCCGTGCTCAAGGAGAGTGTGCTCCACATGCGGACGAAGTCTTCGAATTCGTTCTTTTAGTTTTGTGAGCTCTTTCTCACCCACCAACATAGTCACTTAGATAAGAGAGGTAACTATCCAAAATAAGGATAAACACTTGTTACAAAACGCTCCTTACGCAAAGTAAAGATGTAGAATGTTACTGACTTCATCAAATAAAACAGACCGAGTCGTTATCTTCTCAGCACGCCGTCGTGTTATAAGCACAAAAATCCAAAAAATTGCTCTGAAACAAAGTATGCTGTACTTTTAAGTGAAGATCTTTGTAATGTACATCTGTATTAAACGTTATGCTGGTGATATATGGTGACAATGCGTATTTATATTTACAATGAAGAGAGATTGACCAGTGGCCAATATACAACTAAAACCAAGTTGTCAGATTGATATTAACTGCAATGGATTAGTGGAGAAATACAGGGATGAAGAAGTAGTTCGATTGTCTTGCCGCATGCATGCTGTAGAGCACATCTTCCACCGGACTGCCTTGATGATGCATGGATGGTAACAGCGTAGCAAATGCCCGGTGGCGAAAAGGTCATGAATTCGTTGACTATATAGTCAGTCAATAGATGGAAAATCCTAGTACACCATCTGAAATGTGGAATTGGTGAAGACAGACAGTCGACCGAAATTATATCGAAATAAATTCATGCTTAACTTGTCTTCAGTTGCGTTAGGTAACACCTCGATAGCTAACACATCTGCGTTCAGAGAATTTATTTCGAAGTGATTTCGGTCAGCTATCTACCGTCATCAATTCGATGCACAGGACCATGAATACTGTCGAAGTTTGGCATAGCAAACGATACTCAATCAGGCAAAGGTATCTGAACCTACAATTTCTGATCAATATGCTAAAGGAGAATGTAATAAAATCAATACCTGAAATTAAAAAAAAAAAGTAATCCGTCGGTTAGCCTATTCAGTGAAAGAGATTAAAAATAAATCCGTGTTGAAAAGGAGTTAAAAGATATTTTAAGAATACATAATGACTTGGTGGATTTAAGGAGTTTAAAATTTACGTCATTCGTACGAAAAGTTCGTAAAATAAGACAGAAGTAATGTTGTAGAACGGAAAATGTAAAAAAAAAATATTTTTTTAAACACGGCTATGCACTATGTGCATAGACAGCCTTAAGCCTAGATAAAATGTGGAGGGGCGATCTTATTACAAAACACAGCCTCCCCATTGTCGCGGCTTCCCTTGCAGGTCGCAGAAACCGCAGCTAAAATGTATGTGGCCAGAAACACCACGTTGACTCACGGGTCGCCGAGTCCACGGCCGCAGAAGCCCATGACACCCTTTAAGAGGCGGCGAGGCATCTCGTACAGTAGTTATATGAGAGTGAATTTATTCCTCGCTCCTCATGAGACATCATCAAACTTATTTTCCTGCTTCTGGAGTGTCTACAGCGAGTATGAGGGAATCCCGAAACGTGACATCTTACTTTTGTACTGCTCTTCGTTCCACACCTTCAAGGACGAACTTCTTTTCTGTGGCACTCGAACACTTGTACTTCTTCGATGTCATTTTCACGGCGGATCTATGTACTGTGCTTATGCTTTATTGAGAAAACACAGGAATTTTTCAAAGTGTTTAGGGATGAAACGATTATCTTAATAACCGATAAAACAATTCCAGATATCGAGTAATATGTACCGGCTGGCACTTCATTACGAAATGTTTACGGGGCTGTCTGTTATGACAGCCGCATCCGTTTATGGAATGTACCGAACACAGGAGGTTTCTTCGGTAAACAGAAGTTCTTACATGGGTCTTGACAACACGATCGAATTACAGAGGTTCAAATAGTGAGACGCGACTGTGTGGAACTGCATAGGCAGATTTCGGTCCCTGGAAATAATTGTAACTCAACTAAGGACTTTATAGCGACACGAACGTCAGCCGGGTAAATAAGTCCCACACTAAGTGGACATCCAGCGGACGCAGGTAAACACTTCCTGTTACACCACGCCACTGCTGCCTCGGTGTAAACACGGAGGACAGCAGGAAGTGCACTACGACCACTAGCTGGACTCCAGAGCAGGAAACAGCCGGGGTCCCCGGTGGTCTAGTGGTAAGAGGGTCTGAAACGTTCCAGCGCCTCGGCTGGGGCTATTCGCCCCAGCCGGGTCGGGGTTCAATCCCCGGCCGGCGCTGGAATTTTCAGACTTCCGAACACTAGCCTCCACCTCTGCCTTGGCATGTGGCGCATGTCAGGCACCCCCGTGGGGTCCGTGCTTTGGATCCCACGTGGAGCTCACTCCCACACTACAAACTGTACCTAATTATGCTGCTACAAACATTTAAAATTTTAATTCACACACTTTCTTCACCAGACTTCATCTACATATATTTTAAGGTATTTAATATATCTCACTATCAAAAGAAACTGCTTGGTATATTTGTAGGATTACAACTATCAAATAAAACCCTTACAAAAAAAGATTTTGTTTTCCTTCGTGTACTGAATACTGCTGAGGTAAATACCCAAACATGTGCCATTTTCCTGTAGTTAACAGTCAATATTCGAAAAAAAAAGGT
Organism: Schistocerca gregaria; assembly: GCF_023897955.1. Taxonomy (NCBI): domain Eukaryota; kingdom Metazoa; phylum Arthropoda; class Insecta; order Orthoptera; family Acrididae; genus Schistocerca; species Schistocerca gregaria. The sequence goes on along the minus strand of NW_026061742.1, from coordinate 4,024,502 downwards.
TATCATACTGATTCATATATTACATACTGTATTTCACACGTTCTCAGTGCTGAAAAAGCAGTAATTATTTCAACGTCATAAGAAAATGCCAAATATTACATCAATAGCAAATCACAAGCCAACGCTGTGTTATTTTTAGTATCATGATTGACTATGTGATAAATAAATCCTGTATAATTGCATTTTCAAAAACGAACAAAGGCCTTCTTTTTTCTCAAATTATTCTAGTATCAAAATGGGATGTTTGATGTGACACAGGTCACTAAAGAGATAAACTCTTTTTTTGTATGAAAAACGTTGTTTCTCGTGGTTTTATGTGAGCTGAGTGCTGTATCAAACAGATAACACTTAACGTTAACAAGAGGAATTTCTTGGCGATTTCACTAACACGCCCATATATTTGATATAATATTTCGATTAATAGTTATATGACTACCTCTCTGCCTCTACTTTATGTAAAAGTATCTTTTGGATCAGAAGAGAAATTATATTACTACTTCTACGCGTTAAGTCTGGTTGAATGAAAGAGATTGTAATGGCCTCAGCCGAAGATGCTGAATGTTACCTTCTCTGCAAGGCATTTGCCATCGGTAATGAGTGAAACTGTAAAATAGGAAAAAGAGATGAAAAAAGTCTATTACTGTTGTACTATTATATCACTAGCGTTGCATTGCATAAACTTACTTACAGTTCTCGTTGCTGTTCAATATTCTTTAACTCACTATACCGTGCGATTATTTTGTTAACATTTAATATAACAGTAGCCCTGTTCCGAGCCACAAATCCATTTTTAATGCTTAAAAGAGTGGACAAAACTATTAGTAATACTAAATTACGAAGAGGGAATGATGAATGTAACATTCTGCGTACATTAATGTCGCTCGAGATGTAGTTTGCATTATATGTTAAGAGAACAGAATTATTTTGTAATGTGTGAAATACACAAAAATACGGTAACAGACAAACCGAGCAGTGATGCCGTAGTCTGTTTTGTAATAATAGTGTAAAGGAAGAAATAAACAGCAACTAGACATTTAAGTCACTCAATATTCGCGGCCATTTTGCGGTTCATCACTTCGCTGCTACGTGTCGCTACTAGTACCTCACACACTTCGTTGCCTGTAGTGCAGAGCTTCGCTACCAGAGGGCTCTATCAGCATCGGCGAGGACTCACTCTGTCGGCGTTTGCTGCTTCACTGCTCAACATCTATGCTCGCTGATATGCTGCTAAATCTTCAGAATAAACGAAAAAAACAACACCAACACCACATATGGCAAATAGTGATAATTGTGAATACTACCGAACCATCTCTTTCATACGTCCTGGCTGAAAATACAGATCCAAAATATTTGCAGAGGAATGGAACACATTAGAGGAGACGATCTAGAGGAAAATCGAACACACTAGCCGCTAGAGATCGGTTGAAGAAATTCAACCCATATTTATAACATCTATAGATGTAGAAAATAACTTTTCACAGTTTTGACCAAAATATACAGTTTGAATTTAAGATGCAACCAGCAATAAAATACAGTGAGCGGCATGTTATCTAGAGCTCTGCCAAAAATCAGCCAGCAGATGTAAGACTTATAAGGAAGCCGGTAGTTGATAGTTGAGGAGGGAGAGAGAGAGAGAGAGAGAGAGTTTGCATACAGAAAGTTTCACACGTCGTGCGACACACTTATCGCGTTTGTAGAGGGGACCTACCTGGGAATCGATGTCTGGAAACGTCATCCAGCGACGCTACAGAGTAACAAAGTTACAGGCACTGGAGTCTGTAAAATATGTGTACACAGGGAGATCCAATGAAGATGTTAGCAATTTTCTATGATGATGGAGATGGATAAATGTATAAATTTGAGGTTATGTCCCTATAACGGAAAATTGGAAGAGAAGACATTCCTGTTACGTGTGACAGTATGTACCGGTAGTGTTGCAGCTAAGATGTAGGGCAGGAAACTTTCAGAGGTGGTAGTATGGACCGAATGTCCAGTACACATGGGCTGTAAAATGCATACCTTAAGAGCTGTGAGGACTTGTTCATCTTCGCTAGCATAAAACATATCTCCACTGTTGAACAAGTGCTCATAGCGCCTCAGGTATGCATTTTGTATCCCATGTTTACCGGACATTTTTTTCTTACTTTGATCCATACTACCACCTATGAAAGTTAGCAACAACAGTACCAGTACTTGTATTCCGCCGTCAGAGGTATGATAACGATATTCCCTTGTAACTTCCGGAACATGATACATGATCAAATTGATACATAATCACGGCATCACACTCTACTTACATACATTTGCCGGAGCTGGCGCCTGTATTTTGATGCTCTGTAGCCTCGTTAGATGACGTTTGCATGCATGAGTTACTAGGTAAAATTGCAAGCTCTAGAAATGTGAAACACCTTGTATAAAGAAAGCAACATACGAAACGAACGAGATATTTGGGAAATTAATCGAAGATAAGAAAGAAGAAATAGAAATTGTTTCCAAATCGACCTTTCATTTCGCTGCTGCTGATTTGAAATTTCGTGGCATTTATTCGCTCTGAAGAGGATCGTTGAAACGATGGTCGAAATGTCGTTATTTTAGTTGTTTCACTGTTGCATAATGAAATGGCCTAGTACCCAAAATGATTTTCTTAAATTTGTTTGTAGGAATTCTATCGCTTCTCAACGATATTTTCAGAATGATAGTAGTATTTTTTCCTACACCTACCAACTTTAATAGTGCTAGAAATGATGAAAATAGTACCTAATACTTTTTGATATGGAGACAGAGACGGTGCTTGGTTTTAATGATAACAATATACAGGAAAATTCAGCCATGTTTCTGCGAAGTAGCATTACGCCGAAATTCTGAAATACATCCGTATATTTCGAATGTGGTACAACAGCTGTAGGTAGGAGACGAGGTACTGCAGAAGTAAAGCTGTTTAGACGGGGCGTGAGTCGTGTTTGGGTATCTCAGATGGTAGAGCACTTGCCCATGAAAGGCAGAGGTACCGAGTTCGAATCTTGGTCCCGCACAGAGTTTTAATCTGCCACGAAGTTTCATATCGGCGCACACTCCGCTCCAGAGGGAACTAATTCTGGAAACAGCTGTATAGTTACTGGAGAGATACAGGATGTTCCAAAATCACGTTAAAACTTCTAGGGAACTGAGTAATGATATTCTGAAGAGGAGCCCATGTATGGAAAAGTATAACCGTGCTACAGCCGTATGAATACACTTTCGCTAATGTTGTATGCAACAGGGTTATAATCACTGGAGGGGGGGGGGGGGTTACTTACGTCGGATCGTATGATGTCATTTGACAGCTGTCTCCTCTCTGACCTGGTTCGAGTCTCGTTCATGTTTCTGTGAGTGTTAGAGGAACATTGCTGAGTACACTTTTGCCGAATACACCGACACGAGTATTGTGTGGCCAAAGCGCACAGTACTGGGAGAGCTGCTGGTCGCCTTTATCAAGATCGTTTTCCACAACGTCTGACTCCTCCCCACACGCTTTTCGTTACCATTGCGCAACGTCTTCGAGTAAGGGTGCCTTCACCGTTTAGCAGGTGCGTCTGAGGTGCCCCGTGGAGACGCAGCGCACGAGAATTGGAAAATATATTTATATGGATATGGTGTCTGTTCTTTCGGACATGTCCGAAAGGACTCTACGAATGTAGTGTGTGGTCATACAAAGGTGAGAAAGTGGGTCTCGCGGGAGGCGTGCGCGAGAGAGTCCCTGTAGTCTCACTATCCTCTGTGCCGTCGGTGGCTCAAATGGACAGATCGACTGCCATGTAAGCAGGAGATCCATGGTTCAAGTTCCGGTCGGGGCACACATTTTCACCTGTATTCGTTGATATATATCAACGCCCGTCAGTAGTTGAAGGAAATAATATCATTCTAATTTCAAATTGGAAAAGGCCCTCCTGTAAAAACAGTGTATCTGAAGACCGATTTCTTTGTTTCTTGATTATTAACGAGTGAAAGTGTAATACAATAGATGTACTAGATCACATTTACACTGAAATGCCAATGAAACTAGTATAATAATGCATATTCAAACGGAGAGGTATGTAAACAGGTTTAATATGGTGCTGCGGCCGGCAACGCCTGTGTATGACGTGTGTCTGGCGCAGTTGTTAGATCGGTTACTGCTGCTACAATGGCAGGTTATCAAGATTTAAATGACTTTGAACGTGGTTTTATACTGGGCGCAAGGCCGATGGGACACAGCATCTACGAGGTAGCGATGAAGTGGGGATTTTCCTCTACGACCATTCCACGAGGGCACCGTGAATATTAGCAATCCAGTAAAACAACAAATCTCCGACATCTCTGCGGCCGGAAAAATATCCTGCAAGAATGGAATCTGAAGAGAACCGTTCAGCGTGGCGAAAGTGCAACCCTTCCACAAATTACTGAAAATTTCAATGCTTGACCATCAACAAGTTTCAGCATGCGAAATATTCAATATATCTACATGGGCTTTCAGAGCCGAAGGCCCACTCGTGTACCCTTGCTGGCTGCACAGTACAAAGCTTTACGCCTCATTTGGGCCCATCGGTACGAACATTGCACTGTTGATGACTCGAAACATATTGCCTGGTTGGACGTGTCTCATTTCAAAATGTTTATACAGTATGGAAGAGTATGGGTATGAATACGACATCATGACTCCATGGACCCCGCATGTCAACTGCGGACTGTTCAATCTGGTGGAGGCTCTGTGACGTTGTAGAGCGTGCGCATTCGGAGTGATGTGGGATCCCTGATACGTCTAGATACATCCTGTCTAATCACCTGCATCCATTCGAGTCCATTGTGGATTCCGACGGAAGTGGTTAATTCCAGCAGGACAAAGGAGCGGCCCACACAACCACAGTTGCTAAAGAGTGGCTGCAGGAACACTCTTCCGAGCTTAAACACTTTCGCTGGCCACCAAACTCCCCAAATATACTGTACGTTTCTAGTAAATTTTATAGCATTAACTAGCATATCTGGAATGCCTTGCAACGTGTTGATCAGAAGAGATCTCTGCTCCCTCTTACTGTTACGGATTTATGGGCAGCTCTGCAGGTTTCATGGTGTCAGTTCCCTGCTGCGCGACTTCAGCCATCAATAGAGTCCATGCCACGGCGTGTTGAGGGATTTCTCGCGGGGGCCATAAACGATATTTCTTTGGCTCCACAGTGTAACAAATTACTTGTCAATGTGACAGCGTTACCAACATGTTTTCAAATGGTTCTAGTATACGGTACGTCTCGGGAGACGGGTTACAATTTAAAATATGAGTATTATGTACTCAGTCCCCTCTACAAGTTGTAGCAGGTAGTGATGGGAATTTCAGAACATCCTGTACGTTTCCTGCAAACTGTATAGCCGTTGTCGTATTACAATTGGTATCTGCGAATACATTCCATAATTCGTGACAGATCGCGAGGCGCGTTTACCCAGGGGGCGTCTCGGCTACGGGAGCTCTGACGGCCACGAGAATAGCCGGAGGTAGAGAGCGCAGCACGGCTAGTTTGAAAGCAACTTTCAACTAGTGTTGCCAGAGGTGTCTCTTTTTAGAGATTCTACGACTCGCCCCACGTAAGCTTTATCTGCTAACATTTCGAAATACACTATCCTATCAATGAATGTACAGACACCTATTAGTGGACATTAATATGCAGTGTGTCCAACCTTTGTCTCTATGGCGGCTTGAACTCTGCTCGGGACACTAAGTGAGGTGCCTGCCGACAATTTACGCACCACACACAGAGATCGTATCTACGTGTTTGTACATGCAAGGCAATACATTTCTCAGCAAGATAGCCACATCTCTCGCCAATTTTGAACATTTGGAGCAAAATGGACAGGTTCTGTAAAGAAGGTCGCGATTTTGGCGATGTAATGAACCAACTGAACTGAATTTGGTACCATATCCATCAGGAGGGTATCCACTAACCCTATCAGTCAATGTCAAGCCTAGTAACTGCCAGAGGTGGCCCAACACGTTATCGACTTATCAATTTGTGAAGCTCTTTGTCTTGAATTAATCATCCAGTTTTTCTTCAACTCTAATCATTCATTTGCCCCTACACGTACAGTCATGCTCAAAACTATCCTAACGAACGAATTGAATTTCGCCTGATTCACATGCAACCCACATAACGCAACTGTCTAGCAGGTCCCCTTATCGCTCCTTGGTACAGTCGTTTGACTATTGAAAGTGGTTCCAACAAGTCACCACGAGAAAACACTGTTCTGTATCGCAATAACTCAAGATGTAAAGTAATACCACGATACTACAAATATCACGGAACACCTTATCACAGATAAGACTGCCCTTAAGGCTTGTAGCTCACATTTATTACAATTAATGACATATCTGACATTTTACCACTCTCATTATTACGTCAGATAGGTAATGCACATAGTAAATTCGTCGAAATCATTATATACTCTTCAAAGTAACATACCGTACTTATTAAACACAAAATAAGATTAAAAATTAAAGGTATTCACGAGCAGCTGATTGAGAATATTTATGAACTTCAAATTACACGACGAACCGTCTCGTTCTGCATATGGATGCAAACTCAGGTCATGCAGACTAAGCAAAGATTTCGTGCCTGACGGAAACTAACAGTCACTCGTGATTAGGCATACAGAGAGTGATATACCTCGATTTTAGACAGAGCCAGTTTGCAAATACCAATTTTAAATTACATAGCGCAAGTATTTTTGCCGGACGCGAATTCCTACCCAGCACCTGTTGTCCCTGTTAACGAACGACGAGAGATGTTGAATCTTGGTTCTTAACAAGTAACTTACTTGAATTGCCGTGAGGAAAGGCTTTGTATTGGGCAGGGATTCGAACTCAGAACTTAATCGGATAGATATCGACGCACAATCAACTGTGACATTTCGGATTTTCTCGGCAGTAGCTAGATGTTTTAACTGAAATGATAAGACCAAACATTAATTTTTTTCCTTCCCAAGACTCCAACCCGGCATCTATCGCTGTTATATTCTAGATAAAACGAACGTTAAATATGGGTTTGTTGCACCAGCAGCGACATGTGAGCGTATTTGAACTAGAAATAATATGACGAAGAGTTCAGTGCTCACTGGGAATACAGCTCCACACATCATATCGCTTTTGACTACACACAAAGATACGTCAGCTTCCGAATTTTTGTCCAGCTCGGACTAACATCTTGAACTTACAGTGATCTCGCAAATAGTCCTGTGTCTCACTGGGTGTCAAAAACGTCACATATCGTTAGTGTTGACAACGAATGAAAATACATTAAACATTAAAATAATTATCCACCAGCAGATAGGTGTTCTCATGCTAGAGCTTGATAATACATAATGAAATCTATAGTGCCGGGCCAGTATTCGAACCCATTCACGCGCAGTATGTGGAGATGTTGAGGAATCTGCAGTTCTGAACAAACAACAAATTGTAGCCGTGCTGTATTCTCACGAAGGGATCAAATTGAGCGTTAAGTACGGTCTAAGTTGCATTCCCAGATCAGAACCGATTTTATCGACATACAGAAGCTCAGATAAAATATGGACTAAATGTCCTTTGAGCGTTATTTAAGCATCACAAGACTGCACATACATGCAATCGATTTCGAGGTGCAAAGTGTTTATCTTACTTTGGTGACAGGTGGGCATAAGAGATTTCCAAAAACTTTTTATCGTACTGAAATAATCTTTTGTCGGAAAGAAACAAGGTGAGTGTTTTATTCGTATATATTTTGTAGGAAACTGTAATCGTAATGGAAGATTATACACCTTAATGTTTGACAAAACTGCTAGGAGAAAACGCTGCATCCTAACCAAACCCCGCGGTTCCTCTCCATATCCCCGTAAGACACGAGCAGGGGATTCTCCACGCATACCGCTACATAGCTGTTCCTAGCATACCTGAGATTTGGCAACATCGTCACAAACATTAGGCAACACTGTGACAGTGCAATCACTTCCGCCTATGGTACTGAATTGGCTCACTAAATTTACTTGATAGTACCTTTCCATTTGAATGGCTCATGCTGTATAATCCTTACGTAAACTAAGATACTGAGGCAGAAAATTCAATTTTTTGGCTAAAGAAATGCTATTCTCCACATAAGTGGCAACTTTTATTATTTTTCACGATGCGTTATGAGGCTGAGCGACCAATACCATGATGAGAGTGGTGTAAAGGTAGCAGTGTGTCTGTAACCCGGTGGTGCCGCCCATGTCTCGTGTCAGAACGGCTCAATCAGTCGTCAGTTCCAACTGAGGTAGGGACCATCGTGTGCGAGCTTTTTTTTTATGGAGCTGCGAATTTCCAGAAAAAATTCTGTATCGAAATCGGAAGAAAACCTTTACACATCAAATCTTCTTGGTAGCTCGACTCAGTAAGTTGTGTTAATCGTCATAGATCATGGCGTTCTGACTGCCAAGCTGCTTCGCAATACCAGCGTCTCTGAAGAAATTCGAATCGACCATCAACGATACGAATTTCAATATTGTTCTTCACTTAACTCACATTCCAGGGTGATAAGTATGAAGGAAATGAGCCTCTTGATTACTCTATGCTAAACTTTCCTGCAGACATGTGCTGACAGTGTCTCTAGCAACTTACTTTTTCTCTGGGTAGCTTCAAATATGGGCAGTTTTGTCGCCTTAAATCCAATTGAATAATCTAAATATCATTTGTGAAAAGCGTTCGCTTCTCCATTAATTAAATTTATGGACCTCAAAACAAGCAATTTGCCTTAGTAGCTATAGAGCAGGTTCTGATAGGTATTGACGCAATCATTTTCATCCATTTACCATAGAAAATCAAAGAAAGAAACCAAACACATTACATTGCATTTACTCCCTGTACATTGAGTAATACATATGAATCCACGACAATAATAAATTATTTGAAGAATCTCTTGTGCAAGGAAAAGAACAGAATGTAACGCTTTAATTATAGCGCACTGGATCTGAAACAATGAAATTAATTTTGTGTCACATTGATGTACTGCATTCTAATGTAATAAAGTAATCATCAAATAAAAACGGTTTTGTGCCTCCTTTGCTATCAGGAGTGAAACACAAATCGTAGACAGATTTTATGGGTCACTACTCAACAACATTAAAGCATTGTACATGGTTGAGAGTGTGGAGTGGAGCAGATGTTGTCGGCAGAAGGCAGCGCAGTGCCTCAGCCCCCGCCGGTAGGCAGAAAACGGTGTTCAGAGGCAGATGCTCGGTAAAGAAATCTTTCGCTAAAACATTGTTGAACCAAACTATTATTACCAGTGTGACACAAAGCGAAATATATTGTAGATTCGCTTGAATTACACGCATAGCTTCAGCACCGAGACGAAAGGGGCGATAAAAATTTTGTCGTTGTCTGCTTCCGGTCGCCAGATTTCATATTAGCTAGTCTCGCGTTTTACCTCAAGACTACAGCCTTAGTCAAGAATAATGTACTAAGACTGAACTCAAGACTTCCTCTGGGAAGTGCCGCAGTCTACAATGTTGCTGATCGAGCATACTGCCGGACACAGGATCCTGAGAGGAGCACGACTGTGTTGTCCACCTTATGTGGACGGCTCGGCGGTCAATGTTTTGCTCTAAGGCTGTATCTACAACACATATTGCACCCTGAACACCTAGAAGAATTAAGAAAACAAAAGTAGTTTATGAGAGCAACGTTAACTATGGCGTTAGAAGTATTCATAGTGTTGTGTTCGTGTGTGCAAACGCCTTCCAATGCCCACTCAAGGAGGACAAGGATGCAAAGTCTAGCTTCAGTATAATAAATTCGCTACAGTCTGCGGATGAACTCACACTTAGGTTGATAATTAATTTGAATATTTAGCAATACTATACTCATTGGTGTTAAACTCGTTATTAACCAATGATTCCCACAGCTACAGGGACACTACTTGTGATACTTAGGCAGTGCTATCAGACGAAAAGATCAACCTGACACAAACTGTGGGAAGTTTGTTTTACAAACTTCGTACCAGGATAATGAGCTTTTACGTATTTGGGATGTCTGTGAACGTTGCTGCTTGAGACGATTTAAGACGAAAGTAAATTCCTTCAGCAACGGCAATGTTTGAAGAAATCGTCTTAACGGGACTAAATCGTGGTTTGTAAATCGTTTACCGGCCGTACTCTGCCGCATTTCTCTGATTGGAAGGCAAATAGCTTACGGAAAAATGTCACAGAAGGAAAAGGGAGAAAGAAATGTCTCCCACTGGAAGGTCATGTTGTCTTATTTAAATGATTACAAAATCAGGTAAAACGACCAGTCAGATTGTCAGTATAAGAACATTACTGTTGTCAGTATGATGTAGCACTGCCCAGGGCCTGTAACGATAAAGGGCCCGTTTAGGTCAGTCATATTGTATACAGAAGTGGGAGAGAGAGCACCGCTAAATTCTACAATCCGAATGCATTGCAGACACACAGAAATTACTGTTACAGTGTACTAATGGAGCCCAATTAATGAGTGAACTGCATATTTTCCGGTGAGAGAGAGCACTGGCAAATAGTCTTCGGTATATTAGTTTAATTAATCTGGTGTCACTCTGAGCCAGAATTTATGGCCAGCAGCTGAGTGCAAGGTCAGTGGGCCGGATCCGAGTTTTGCAAGTGCGAAATACTTTCCTACATTATAGAAGCGAATATTAAACTGGAACTAATATTCCAAAAATTTTGAACTTGGATAGCTTAGAATGAATATCTTTTTCTTTATTGCAAAGGAAAACAATTGATTTTCTAAAACATTCTCTGTCATACACAACTTGAAACAGGTCACGTCGACCAAATCTTATGGAAAAATTGACAGCGACGTATATCGGCAGGCAGTAAGATCTCTTGGCTTTTGGTTTGGCAGTACTCGACAGCCATTTCTAGGCGCAAGTAATAGAAGAAAGGCAGAGCGTTTTTGTTATCAAGTAACGTCTTCATCGATTACTTTAGTTTTAATGTAATCTATGAGTAATTGCTGGTGTTTGATTTTAACATGGAAAGAATTCTGTTGACAGTGAAAAAACCTCTTCTTGGGAAACTACTTGTATAGTGACCAAAAGGAACGAACTGATATTCAAGTACAGTGTTCCAGCAGCGGCATGAAGAAAATGATAGTAATAATGACGGTAATAATCCAATTATCCGGTAACTTCACACTTCCCAGTGGATCTTCACGAACTAAGAAAATTTCTGAATTTGTGAACATTTCAAAATAGCTTCACATCGAGCCTATGATGCCTACAAGGGTCTTTACATCCTGCTGACATGAGAATAACATAATCTCCGCGTCAGAAGCTTGTTTCTACTTAACCATTTAATAGACTCGCGTTTTATCCACCGTGACTACTTTTGTAAGCTCAGCACATCATCCGTTGCAGCTCACTCCTGGGGCTGGGAAATGTGGGCACAATGGTCTGGTGGAACTATCACAGGAGGAATGCGTGGGTCAGACATTTACTTTTAAGAAGCACAAACAGATTTACTTTGCCTCTGGTAACCTCAAGAGAAAGACGTTATAATCCAGATTTCGCAATACAAATCACGTTCCATCATTACAAACTGGGCAGAGCCAGGTTACGTTGGGAAACGACATAGCGGAAGTCATCGTAAACAGAAATACAGTCGCCAGTAAACTTACTTACATTAGAAAATTTTATTTTATTTTATGAAGCGATAGCCATTTCAAGGATGGGGCTCTTATTTTACTTGTAATTGATTGAACTAGAGACGTTGAAAAATTTGGTGCTGGACTGTGATTCGAATTCGTTTCTCCTCTTTCGAGGATCTGAATCACTCGGAACATTATAGTTCAACCATTTCGTTCCTTTTCGCAAGACTGCAACCTTCTCTAGGTCTCCTCCAAAGGTAAGTATGTGGGTCCGCATCCTGATCCAATACAAAAACATTCATAGTTTCAGTTCAAGCCCTATAACGTGCACACCGTCCCGCTAGTGAAAACCAACGTGCGCTTTTAATGTATATTCATGTTGTAACATTACAGGACATATTGGGACATATTGAAGTATTCGATACTGTAGACTTTTAGGGGATGTCGATACAGATATGCAAAATGTAAAGGGAAACTTTGGTGATGTTTAAATATTGTACTGTGTCAATATTAGGACATTTTGCACAGAAAGAACAAAAATAGAATTAATATAAGTATATATTAGTGTTAGTAACCTATTTTCATTCAATTTTGTAATTATATTTCATTTTGTAAAAGAAAGACTCACTGTTTGCTGTAGCTCTGATTAATTGTATAAATTATCAGTTTTGAGCTAAATTATTTCGTATAATATGGACAAAATACTTTTAAAAAACTCACCAGCTAAAGAGAAAGTCTGTAAATGAACGTTTAATGCACACTTCTGGAATTTTCTATGGAGAAATTCTATATTATCATCCCAAAAATACGAAAACTTGTGAAAACTGTTTCATAACCTAATTTCGAAAGACGATTTGTATCAAGAAATATTGCTAAAAAGATTTATTTACGTTTTGAAACAGGATTTAAATCATTTTACATATAAATAATTGTTCTAAATCACCCAAGAAATATCCAGAATCAAATGTCAAGATATTTCTGGAAACGTCGGTGCAAGTCTGGTGAAGGTTATCCGAAGGCTGGTAGAAAAATGTTATAAACTCTATTTTGAAATTATGCTTGTAAGAATTTATATGTGCTCATCCTTTTACTTGCTTTAATCTGTGCTAAAGTTCTGTAATGTCTGATTTGGTTTTAAGTCGTGAATTGCTATCGTATTGTGAACAAAGCATTGTCAAAGACTCTCATTGTTTGGAAGGATATTAGTACACCTAGGAGTTGTCAGTGGGCAGTTCGGATGTGCAGTGCGGTTGGCTGGGAGAGTCTGTTGTTGAGTCTGTCAGTTCTGTTTGTAAATAAACGTCTATAATGAAGAATTACTTGTTGTCGTCAATATGAACTCAAGACCTTTTGCACGAAGCAGACACCTCCTAATGCATAGATCATGAAAACGATATTTCGTAATGATGTGTAACATGTCATTTTAATGAATGGTTTCTTTACATACCATGATTCAATTTCTTTACAACAATTTCTTACTCTCTCTCATTCTTTTTGATCTCTCTCTCTCTCTCTCTCTCTCTCTCTCTCTCTCTCTCTCTCTCTGTCTCTATCATACACACACACACATTCTTTTTTTCTTCATTTGTTTGTTTTGCTCGACTATCGGCGAGGCATCAAAACGTCTCTGAATGAGCTTCTTACTTTTTAGTACACTTACGAAATAAATATAAAAACAACTGTGAGAGTTACTGATATATGATGCTAAGTTTTCAGTCAGTTCGGAGTATTGTTAGTAACCACGCTCCAGTCCCTAAACCTAGTTACAGAAATGCGAATCAGACGCATTACGTATTCCAGGCCGTAGTAGCCGCGACTTGGAGACACCAGCTATGGTCACTTCCCAGCCCGCTGTACGATCACATCGGGTCGTCGTCTTTCTGCTGGTACTGTAACTGAGATTTGACAACAAGGCAACGTATGTTTGGGAACTCTGTGATCGACCAGTTCCTTCCTGGTGTGCACGAAATTTATCCTCAAGGTTCACTTGATTTTACCTGTCATTTCCATTGAATAATCTGATTTATTATCGTTTTAGGTGTAACAAAAGATTATAAATTTACGGTTTTCAGCCCAGGAAAGTCGTTGCACGTGGAAATCGCAACTAATCTCGTCCTTTAAATAGCGGTTTACGAGTGCTAGACATTATCGAACTCGTAAGAGTGAGCTAAGACACGTATTTCTACCCCAGCTCTATGGTAATGCGCTGACCTGAGAAAAAGCATCTGTTATGGTTCGCACTTCCAGTCTCACTAACTGTAACGTTTTTATCCCTTCTGTGAAAGAGCTACAAGCAGTCAGATAAAACATCGATAAGGAAATCGCAAAAAAATACTTTCGGCTCATAGTGCAATGGTGAAAACTTACAATGCTGCACAACAGGTAACTCCTCTTCCCGCCGATGACAAGCAAATTTTGGGTTTCTAGGAATACAAAACTTTACTTACGAAATGCGACATTTGCACTGCACGACGTTTTCAACAAAGAGATGGCGCAATACAGTAGACCAAGTGGAAAGAAACACTTCCTATTTAAATTTGCGCATCCTAGACTGTTGGCTGTTCTGTGTAGGTGGCAGGTACGTGATTTTATTTCGGTGATTACAAAATAAAGTCGAATGTATGCACTGGGTAGTCGAGGCAGCTAGTTCATTGTGATTCGGCCAACCAAGTAAATGAATTTACTGAACCTGCTGCAAATTACTACAGGAAGCCTGTGTGTCAGAATTCTCATCCAGTGTGGTGCAACGGCGTTACGATAGAAAAATGAGCCACATACTTATGATATGCTTGTATATCTATAGACTTGGTTCGATTCCAACTTCTGTCAATGATTTTAGGTAAGGTGAGACAGATTCCATTCTCTTCTGGCTACACCAAGTGAAGAAGATATAATGACATTGTGGTCTGAAATTAACATGAAAAATGATATTCCTTTTCTACAAAGTAGACGTTAGGATGAATCACAATAAAGACTGGGGCGGCGACACGTAGAAACCTTTCTTATACTTATTATTTATTTCTAGTGACGAAACAAACACTATGTAGGCTCACAGGACATTTAGTCCATATTTTATCTGAGCTTCTGTATGTCGATAAAATCGGTTCTGAACTGGGAATGCAACTTAGACCGTACTTAAGGCTGAATTTGATCCCTTCGTGAGAATACAGCACGGCTACAATTTGTTGTTTGTTCAGAACTGCAGATTCCTCAACATCTCCACATACTGCGCGTGAATGGGTTCGAATCCTGGCCTGGCACTATAGATTTCATTATGTATTATCAAGCTCTAGCATGAGAACACCTATCTGCTGGTGGATAATTATTTTAATGTTTAATGTATTTTCATTCCTTGTCAACACTAACGATATGTGACGTTTTGACACCCAGTGAGAGACAGAACTATTTGCGAGATCACTGTAAGTTCAAGATGTTAGTCCGAGCTGGACAAAAATTCGGAAGCTGACGCATCTTTGTGTGTAGTCAAAAGCGATATGATGTGTGGAGCTGTATTCCCAGTGAGCAATGAACTCTTCGTCATATTATTTCTAGTTCAAACACGCTCATATGTCGCTGCTGGTGCAACAAACCCATATTTAACGTTCGTTTTCTGTAGAATATAACAGCGATTTGTGCCAGGTTGGAGTCTTGGGAAGGAAAAAAAAATAATGTTTCGTCTCGTCATTTCAGTTAAAACATCTAGCTACTGCCGAGAAAATCCGAAATGTCACAGTTGATTGTGCGTCGATATCTATCCGATTAAGTTCTGAGTTCGAATCCCTGCCAAATACAAAGCCTTACCTCACGGCAATTCAAGTAAGTTACTTGTTAGGAACCAAGATTCAACATCTCTCGTCGTTCGTTAACAGGGACAACAGGTGCTGGGTAGGAATTCGCGTCCGGCAAAAATGCTTGCGCTATGAAATTTAAAGTTGGAATTTGCAAACTGGCTCTGTCTAAAATCGAGGTATATCACTCTCTATATGCCTAATCACGAGTGACTGTTAGTATCCGTCAGGCACGAAATCATTGCTTAGTCTGCATGACCTGAGTTTGCACCCATATGCAGAACGAGACGGTTCGTCGTGTCATTTGAAGTTCATAAATATTCTCAATTAGCTGCTCGTGAATACCTTTAATTTTTATCTTATTTTGTGTTTAATTAGTACGGTATGTTACTTTGAAGAGTAAATGAAGAATACGACAAATTTACTACGTGCATTACCTATCTGACGTAATAATGAGAGTGGTAAAATGTCAGATATGTCATTTATTGTAATAAATGTGAGCTACAAGCCTTAAGGGCAGTCTTATCTGTGATAAGGTGTTCCGTGATATTTGTAGTATCGTGGTATTACTTTACATTTTGAGTTATTGCGATACAGAACAGTTTTTTCTCGTGGTGACTTGTTGGAACCACTTTCAATAGTCAAACGACTGTACCAAGGAGCGATAAGGAGACCTGCTAGACAGTTGCGCTATGTGGGTTGCATGTGAATCAGGCGAAATTCAATTCAGGTCGTTCGGATACTATTGGGCATGAATAGACATCACGTGTATCGATTTCCATCGCGCTGGGGTAAGTCCTTCGGGATACGTTTATTCTCCTTAGTGTGTAAATATATTTGGAGCATGTCATTCAAAAACGTTTGAAATGACATAGACGGGAGCGGGTTGTTGTTAGGAGAGCAGAATGTATTAGACTCGCGGATCATGTGGTGTTATTGACAGAGAGCGAAAGAAGTATGACTGAAATGTTAAAAGAATTGAACAAGAGTCGTGAGTAAATTGGAATGAGAAATAATAAGAAAAACGCAAAATGTCCGGTGATAGGTGCAAGAAAATCAAGAACAACTATAATGTTAGGCAGGAAGACACACAACAATTTAGTATTTTTAGATAACTGCGACGTGCTATTATGGACGACATTGGAAGTAATAAGGAGGTGAAAATACGTATAGCAATTGCCAACGAGACGTTTCATAACAGGAGGCTTTTATGTGGGTGCGTTGATAGGTGATAAAATAGGCAAGCACAGTGAGAAATGAGGTGGTGTTGAGTGGGAGAACAGAGAGAAATTTTAAAGGTAGCAGGATGAGCAAACACAATTGGCATGGACACTGAATGAGAAGAGATTGTTTATTGATGGTATGGAGGAAATGGTGAATGCAATAAGAAGAAGAAGAAGAAGAAGAAGACTCAGAACATACCAGGTGGTGGACAGCGTAAGAACAGAAAATAGTTGTGAGAAAATAAGAGGGTAACAAATGATGGGACTGCATGGAGAGCTACATGTGAAGACCTGCCCTAGGGCAGAACACTCATGGTGGTGGTGTTGATGAAGAGGAGACTTATGTAGGATAATTTGCAAAACGCCCATTTTCTTGTAATCCAAATTTAAACAAAACATAGGCAGCTTATAATTTGTAGTCTATAAACGACCGTGAATTGCGTGACAGATGGAACTTGCCAGTATACCAGTTATTAGGACTTATTCCCACTCCACTGACGTATGGAGCGTGCGTACTGTGGCTGCTTAAAAGCCTCTGTGCGTGCTGTGCTTAGTCTCTTCTGGTCATCACGCTTCCTACAGTTACAATACGTAGGCGGTTTCAGTATATTCCATTCCTACATTCATCATGTAACGTCAGTTCTAGAAACTTTCTAATTAGGTCTCCTCGCGATACTTTGCTCTTCCACGGAATAGTCTGTGTCTACCATGAACTGTCCGTTAGTCAGTAAGTGGAATAACTGGTTTTCCGACACATGTCGCCATGTAACTGTCGCTCTGTCTCCACGTCAGAGAGACGGAAATTCTGTGTGCCACATTTGAAGATGAGTCTGTAAAGGTTACAAAACTAGTTAATGGAATTACAAATAGTTCAAAAAGTGAGTTTTTGCAGTTTTCCGTATTTAAATTCAATGCACTAGTCACAGGCTCTCGGCGATCCTTAGGGGATATGCTTCATCGGTTGGGAGCGTGATGTGTCCCTCCGAGATTAATTTCACCTGGGCTTTAAGCGACTCACCGGTCAGCATTTACAGAGCTGCCAACTACATCTAACTACATCTCACACCGGGAATATTACCAGGATTAGTTTGCATCGCAGCCTACGGAAGAGAACGCAAATCGAACGAGCATTCACAGTCATTCCCTCCATTGACTACCATTCGCCTATATTCAACAGTTAAGGATTCCTCCGGAAATATTCCAAGTAGACTTACTCTGGATATTGTACGTTTGTTTCCAAGCGCCTGCCTGTTCAATTTGAGCAGAAACTGTGTGACATTCTCCAACGGGTCAAAAAACCTGTGACCATTCGTGCCGCCCTTCTCTGTATACATTCAGTTTCGCCTGGCAGTTGTATCTGATTAGGATCCAAGAATCTCGAGCAATATTGGGGGATAAGTCGCAAGCGTGATTTGTAAGCAATTTCTTTTGTACACTGATTGTATTTTCCTAGAATTCTACCAACGAATTGCAGCCAGCCACCGTATTTCCCTAAGACTGCGACTATGTGACGGTTCCATTTCAAATCTCTAGAAATTTTTACACCCAGGTATTCATGTGGGTTGAGCGATTGCGAATTTGACTCGCTGCACTATACTCGTAGGATAAGGTTATATCGTTTTGTGAACCGAACAATTCTACATTTCGGGAACATTTAAACTAAGTTGTCATGCTTTGCACTACACTGAAATCTTATGAGGGCGTGGCTTCTTTCAAACAGAACTTTATTACAGGCAACTGCATCATTTACGGAAACACTGAAGTTCCAAATAGACCGCGTAAGCACCCCCCCCTTCTCCCCTCCAAATTGCTGTCTGAAAACTGGAAGTCCCATATGTAAACCACCTTCAGAAGTTCGTTCACTTTCCGTATCAGTTAATGTGTTAAAAACTTGACCTGAAGAAACATGACCCTTTGCAGTTGAAGACGCTCTGTTGTAAGAGAAGCTAGTTTTTTGACAAGTCTCAATATTTATGTAGTGAACTAGGTGTTGTACAATTCTATAATTTTCAGGTACATTCGGCGACGTATGTGGATACTGTCTGACAAATGTGTTGCGAATAAAGTGAGTAGTAAAGAAGTAATAAAGTGAAACATCAAGCCTGATGCTGACACCTTACTACACGAACAGCGAAAATGTAGAAGTGATCAAAGTCTTTTTCCTTTCATCATTCTGCCAGGGATGTCAGAGGGAAAAAAAGTTTCGAAATTATGTGTGAAGTTTGTTGGAAGTCGCCACGTGCTGCCTTTCACAAATGCTCGGTGAATATAGTCTCGATAATTTGCGCGCCATGAAATTATGCTGCCTTAGACGAGTACGCAGTTTTTAACTTTTAACGCCCGACTTATTGCGTAAACCTATGCCTTTAAATGAAGGACGGAAGGAGGATTGCATTTAATGTGCTATCGATGTTGAGGTCATTAGAAACGGAGCAGGAGTTGGCACTGCGTCAGGGAAGGGTAAAAGTAGTCCGCCGTTCCCTTTCAAAGGAACCATCCCAGCATTTGCTTGGAGCGATTCAGAAAAGTTACGGAATACGTATCAGGATGGCCGGATGCGGATTTAAACGTCATCCTCCCGAATGCGAGTCTAGTGTACTAGTTGACAGCTCGTCGTGTAGCAAGCGTTGCTGGTGATGGGATTCCGGGTTCGATTCACGGCTGGGTTGCTTTCTCCGCCCGGGAAGTAGGTGTCTGTGGTGTCATCATTTCTTCATCATTCGTGATGGTGGCGAAACTGGACTGTGTAAAGGTTGGGGCTTTGTACAGGCGCTGATAACCGTGCAGTTGAGCGCCCCACAAACCAAACATCATCATCATCATCATCATCATCATCATACCATGTACTAACCACTGCGGCAGCTCGCTTGGTATACATTTAAATGAGCAGATTAAGTCAGCATTTTTAGTATTTACATTGACTTCGTTCTTCATAAATGAAAGCAGGAACTACGACAAGACCAAGGAATTGGGATAACGAATGAGAAATACCTGATTGTGCTTCTGTTTGTAGATGACATGATTCAAGTTCACGAAATGACCTCCAAAGATCTATATACCACCTGAACGAAATATGCAATGAATACAACTTTAAAATTTCTAGTAATAAAACGAAAATAAGTGCACTCCGAGGAAAGTACTCAGTCAGTTTAAAACTAGTTTTGGATAATCCTGCTTTAGAACTGGTCTCTTAATCTTTCATTTAGGCTACGCTGTAAGATCTGATTTTTACTCTGATACTTAAAATAAATTACACAAATTCTAAGCTGTCTGTGACACTATTATCTGAACATTGGGCAATAAAGTACAAAAAGGTTGTCCCGAAATTCTATAACGTGGTCGCGGTTCCTGTATTATGCTATGAAAGCGAAAACATGGTTAAAAAAAACGAAAAATAAATCACACGGCAGAGATGAGGTTCCTAAGAAATTCGAAGAGCTGCACAACAAGAAATGATTAGGAATGAAGATACTAGAGAAAAATTAAGTATTTTCAACAGAAACTAAAAAATTCAAAAATATCGTGAAGACTGGTGAGAATGCTACGTCCCAGACTTCCCCAAAATATTCTGAACTACAAGCGGAATGGAAGACGTGATATTGAAAGGCCTCGGACGTGGGAGCAATTTCGTTTGTAGAGACTATCCCGCGCGGCGACTACTGAAGTACTTATACATTATAGAATTCTTAAGTTGTACAAGCAAAATAAGTAAGTTTTAATGTAGTTTACGTTCACTGATGCAAAAAAATTTTTCTTGCTTTTTAAAGTGGGCTATGTTCTTTCTCAGGGTTCAAACTGTCTCCATGCCAAATTTGAACAATATATGTTAAGCGGTTTGCACTCGAAAACGAAACAGACTGTGTTACAAAGTAGAAAAGCAACTGAGAGAAAGAAGCGGCGTCGGTTTCTGCAGAAGGCGGCCATCATTTTGTAGGACAATGTTCGGGCACGCTCGGTTCAAGTCGTGACTGATTTGATCGGTATATGGGGATGGGGAGCGCCGCATCACGCACCACGCCTAAAGGATTTCTTGCTAACCATCTCTTCCGACTCCATTAATGAATTAACCCTCTTGTCTGCCCCACTTCTGTTGAAGGTTACACATCAGACAAATACCTTGTTGTTGTTGTTGTTGTTGTTGTTGTTGCTCTTGTCTTCAGTCCACAGACTGGTTTGATGCAGCTCTCCATGCTACTGTATCGTGTGGAAGCTTCATCTCCCAGTACCCATTGCAAACCTATATCCTTGTGAATCTGCTTAGTGTATTCATCTCCTGGTCTCCCACCTCGATTTTTACCCTCCACGCTGCCCTCCAATATTAAATTGGTGATCCCTTAATGCCTCAGAACGTGTCCTACCATCCGACCCCATCTTCTAGTCAAGTTTTGCCACAAAGTTCTCTTCTCCAGTATCCTATTCAATACCTCCACATTAGTTATGTAATCTACCCACTTAATCTTCAGCATTCTTCCGTAGCACCACATTTCGAAAGCTTCTATTCTATTCTTGTTCAAACTATATATTGTCCATTATTCACTTCCATACGTGGCTACACTCCATACAAATACTCGGAGAAAGGACTTCCTGATACCTAAAGCTATACTCGATGTTAACAATTTTTTCTTCTTTAGAAACACTTTTCTTACCATTGACAGTCGACATTTTATATCCTCTCTACTTCGACCGTCATCAATTATTTTGCTCCCTA
The DNA here is from genome assembly GCF_023897955.1 of Schistocerca gregaria. NCBI lineage: Eukaryota > Metazoa > Arthropoda > Insecta > Orthoptera > Acrididae > Schistocerca > Schistocerca gregaria. Next base: position 4,003,151 of record NW_026061742.1, on the reverse strand, counting down.
AATAGCGAAACTCCTTTACTACTTTAAATGTCTCATTTCCTAATCTAATTCCCTCAGCATCACCCACCTTAATTCGACTACATTCCATTATCCTCGTTTTGCTTTTATTGATGCTGATCTTATATCATCCTTTCAGGACACTTCATTCTGTTCAGCTACTCTTCTAGGTTCTTTGCTGTCTCTGAATTAGAACGTCATCGGCAAACCTCAAGGTTTGAGTTTCTTATCCATGGATTTTAATTTCTACTCAGAATTTTTCTTTTGTATCCTTTACTACTTGCTCAATAAACAGATTGAATAACATTGGGGATAGTCTACAACCCTGTCTCATTCCCTTCCCAACCACTGCTTCCGTTTCATATCCCTCGACTCTTATAACTACCACCTGCTTTCTGTACAAATTGTAAATTGCCTTTCGCTCCCTGTAATTTACCCCTGCCACCTTCAGAATTTGAAAGAGAGTATTCCAGTCAACATTGTCAAAGGATTTCTCTAAGTCTACAAATGTTAGAAACGTAGGTTTGCCTTTTCTTAATCTACTTTATAAGGTAAGTCGTAGGGTCAGTATTGCCTCACATGTCCCAGTATTTCCACGGAATCCAAACTGGTCTTCCCTGAGATCGGCTTCTACCATTTTTTCCATTCGTCTGTAAAGAATTTGCGTTAGTATTTTGCAGCTGTGACTTATTAAACTGATAGTTAGCTAATTTTCACACCTGTCAACACCTGATTTCTTTGAAATTGGAATTATTTCATTCTTCTTGAAGTCTGACGGTATTTCGGCTGTCTCATGCATCTTGCTCATCAGACGGTCACGTTCTGTCAGAGCTGGGTCTCCCAAGCCTGTCAGTAGTTCTAATGGAATGTTGCCTACTCCCGGAACCTTATTTCCACTAAGGTCTTTCAGTGCCCTGTCAAACTCTTCACGCAGTATGTCATCTCCCATTTCATCTTCATCTACATCCTCTTCCGTTTCCATTATATTGTCCTCAAGTACATTGCCCTTGTATAGATCCTCTATATACACCTTCCACCTTTCTGCAATATCTTCTTTGCTGATAACAGGGTTTCCATCTGAGCTCTTGATATGCATACAAGTGAATCTCTTTTCTCTAAAAGTCTCTTTAGTTTTTCTTTAGGCACTATCTATCATGCCCCTAGTGATAAGCGCATCTATATCCTTACGTTTGTCCTCTAGATATCCCTGCTTAGCCATTTTGCACTTCCTGTCGATCTCATTTTTGAGACGTTTGTATTTCTTTTTGTCGGGTTAATTTACTGCATTTTTGTATTTTCTCCTTTCATAAATTAAATTCAATATATCTTCTGTTACCCTCTTTCTTTGCGCATGTCAAGTTCCGTAGGCCCAAATTGAGGAGCAAATCTTCTAGGTCATGGAACGTGCCAGTATCTACATCTACATCCGTACTCCGCAAGCCACCTGACGGTGTGTGGCGGAGGGTACCCTGAGTACCTCTATCGGTTCTCCCTTCTATTCCAGTCTCGTATTGTACGTGGAAAGAAGGATTCTCGGTATGCTTCTGTGTGGGCTCTAATCTCTCTAATTTTATCCTCGTGGTCTCTTCGCGAAATATAAGTAGGAGGGAGCAATACACTGTTTGACTCTTCGGTGAAGGTATGTTCTCGAAACTTCAACAAAAGCCCATACAGAGCTACGGAGCGTCTCTCCTGCAGAGTCTTCCACTGGAGGTTATCTATCATCTCCGTAACGCTTTCGCGATTACTAAATGATCCTGCAACGAAGCGCGCTGCTCTTTGTTGGATCTTCTCTATCTCTTCTATCAACCCTATCTGGTGCGGATCCCACACTGCTGAGCAGTATTCAAGCAGTGGGCGAACAAGCGTACTGTAACCTACTTCCTTCGTTGTCGGATTGCATTTCCTTAGGATTCTTCCAATGAATCTCAGTCTGGCATCTGCTTTACCAACGATCAACTTTATACGATCATTCCATTTTAAATCACTCCTAACGCGTACTCCCAGATAATTTATGGATTTAACTGCTTCCATTTGCTGACCTGCTATTTTGTAGCTAAATGATAAGGACCTATCAGTCTATGTATTCGCATCCCATTACACTTGTCTACATTGAGATTCTATTGCCATTCCGTGCACCATGCGTCAATTCGCTGCAGATCCTCCTGCATTTCAGTACAATTTTCCGTTGTTGCAACCTCTCGATACACCACAGCATCATCTGCAAAAAGCCTCAGAGACTTTCCGATGTCACCCACCAGGTCATTTATGAATATTGTGAATAGCAACGGTCCTATGACACTCCCTTGCGGCACACCTGAAATCACTCTTACTTCGGAAGACTTCTCTCCATTGAGAATGACATGCTGCGTTCTGTTATCTAGGAACTCCTCGATCCAAGCACACAACTGATCTGATAGTCCGTATGCTCTTACTTTGATCATTAAACGACTGTGGGGAACTGTGTCAAACGCCTTGCGGAAGTCAAGAAACACGGCTTCTACCTGTGAACCCGTGTCTAAGGCCCTCTGAGTCTCGTGGACGAATAGCGCGAGCTGGGTTTCACACGGCCGTCTTTTTCGAAACCCATGCTGATTCCTACAGAGTAGATTTCTAGTCTCCAGAAAATTCATTATACTCGAACATAATACGTGTTCCAAAACTCTACAACTGATTGACGTTAGAGATATAGGTCTATAGTTCTGCACATCTGTTCGACGTCCCTTCTTGAAAACGGGGATGACCTGTGCCCTTTTCCAATCCTTTGGAACGCTTCGCTCTTCTAGAGACCTACGGTACACCGCTGCAAGAAGGGGGGCAAGTTCCTTCGCGTACTCTGTGTAAAATCGAACTGGTATCCCATCAGTACCAGAGGCCTTTCCTCTATTGAGCGATTTTAATTGTTTCTCTATCCCTCTGTCGTCTATTTCGATATCTACCATTTTGTCAACTGTGCGACTTCAAGAGAAGGAAGCACAGTGCAGTCTTACTCTGTGAAACAGCTTTGGAAGAAGACATTTAGTATTTCGGCCTTTAGTCTGTCATACTCTGTTTCAGTACCATTTTGGTCACAGAGTGTCTGGACATTTTGTTTTGATCCACCTACCGCTTTGACATAGGACCAAAATTTCTTACGATTTTCTGCCAAGTCAGTACATAGAACTTTACTTTCGAATTCATTGAAAGCCTCTCGCATAGACCACCTCACACTACATTTCGCTTCGCGTAATTTTTGTTTGTCTGCAAGGCTTTGGTTATGTTTATGTTGGCTGTGAAGTTCCCTTTGCTTCCGCAGCAGTTTTCTAACTCGGTTGTTGTACCACGGTGGCTCTTTTCCATTTCTTACGATCTTGCTTGGCACATACTCATCTAACGCATATTGTACGATGGTTTTGAAATTTGTCCACTGATTCTCAACACTATCTGTACTTGAGACATAACTTTTGTGTTGAGCCGTCAGGTACTCTGTAATCTGCTTTTTGTCACTTTTGCTAAACAGAAAAATCTTATTACCTCTATTAATATTTCTATTTACGGCTGAAATCGTAGATGCAGTAACCGCTTTATGATCGCTGATTCCCTGTTCTGCATTAACTGATTCTAATAGTTCGGGTCTGTTTGTCACCAGAAGGTCTAATATATTATCGCCACGAGTCGGTTCTCTGTTTAACTGCTCAAGGTAGTTTTCAGATAAAGCACTTAAAAATATTTCACTGGATTCTTTGTCCCTGCCACCCGTTATGAACGTTTGAGTCTCCCAGTCTATATCCAGCAAATTAAAGTCTCCACCCAGAACTATAACATGGTGGGGAAATCTACTCGAAATATTTTCCAAATTATTCTTCTGGTGCAGAGCCACAACCGCTGCTGAGCCTGGGGGCCTATAGAGACATCCAATTACCATGTCTGAGCCTGCTTTAACCGTGACCTTCACCCAAATCATTTCACAATTAGAATCTCCGTCAATTTCCTTCGATACTATTGCACTTATTATCGCTATAAACACGCCTCCCCCTTTACTGTCCAGCCTTTGTCTGCGAACTATATGGGCGTTGTGACCGTTTATTAATGAGAGCAGTTCTGGGACCTTTCTATAGACGCTCCTGCAGTTTACTATTAGCACATTAATATTGTTATTCCCTGTTGCATTTTGCCTACTCCTGCCTTGCCGCGTCTCAGGAGGCGTCTTGTCGGGTCTAGGGAGGGAATTCTCTAACCTAAAAAAAAAAAAAACGATGTGCACTCCACACGTACTCCGCTACCCTCGTAGCCGCTTCCGGCGTGTAGTGCACGACTGACATATTCAGGGGACCCTACATTTCTCCACCCCATTGCGGAGGTCGAGAAATTTGCACCCCAGCTCTCCGCAGAATCGTCTGAGCCTCTGGTTTAAGCCTTCCACTCGGATCCAAACCAGAGGACCGCGATCGGTTCTGGGAACGATACTACAAATAGTTAGGTCTGATTCCACCCCGCGAGCGAGGCTTTCCGCCTTCACCAACTCCGACAACCGCTTGTACGAACTGAGGATGACCTCTGAATCCACACGGCAGGAGTCATTGGTGCCGACATCAGCAACAATTTGCAGTCGGGTGCACCCAGTGCTCTCTATCACCGCCGGTAGGGCCGCCTCCACATCTCGGATGAGACCCCCCGGCAAGCAGACAGAGTGAACACTGGCCTTCTTCCCCGACCTTTCCACTATTTCCCTAAGGGGCTCCATCACCAGCTTAACGTTGGAGCTCCCAATAACTAATAAACCCCTCCCCCCGTGTGCCTGCTCGGACCTTGCTGAATGAGCAGCCACATGTCCATTCACAGGCAGAGCGGACGATGCCACACGGCCAGCCTCCACATTGACCCTCTGCCTCGTGCGCCGCGAACGCCGCTGAACCCGCCACTCCCCTTGGGGAGAGGGTGGCCCAACCGCGCCCGGTACCCGCGAAAATGTCTCGACAGCAGGGACAGTGGGTGAAGCATCTAACACCTGGGGTGCACCATGCGACGCACCAGACTCCACACTGCCGCTACCCTCCGAGGCAGCAGCCTGAAGACGGCTGACCGCGGCCATCAACACGCTCAGCTGTTCGCGAAGAGTGGCCAGCGTCCGTACACAGCAGTCACACATCCTATCCATCCTAAGGAATCAATATACTGAAGAGACTTAATCAACTTTTAAGTAGACTGCTAATTCACTAAAGGCGGCTGATTACTGACTAAACTGTGATTGCTAACCACTTCTTGTAGAAAACAATGAAAATAGCACTACCTGTCTCTGGACTGTATTGAAAACAAACACTAGCACTACTAGCACTATGGCTGACTACAAGGACTCTCTCTGACTGTATTCAAAACAAACATGAAATCTATTTAACTCTATTACTAGCACTCGACAATTAAAGCTTCCTAAAAGCAAAAACACACGGAAGAAGTAGTGACAAGTAAGAAAACTACAGTTAATACTTCAATCAAGGTAGCTCGCTGCACAGCAGACGTGAAGCAGACGGCGGTTTGGGCGACACATGAACTTACAACATAAAAGTAATAACAGATAAAAATACATGTTCATGAACCAGAGAGAAAATCAGTCCATAAGTTTAAGCAAACGCTATCAGCAGTACAATGAGAATCAGCTTAATTTTTCAATTAACTCCTCGACAGAATAGAAGGAGTGACCCATGAGGAAACACTCCAGTTTCGATTTGAAAGCGCGTGGATTACTGCTAAGATTTTTGAATTCGAGTAGCAGCTTATTGAAAATGGATGTAGCAGTATACTGCACACATTTTTGCACAAGAGTTAAGGAAGTCCGATCCAAATGGAGGTTTGATTTCTCCCGAGTATTAACCGAGTGAAAGCTGCTTATTGTTGGAAATAAACTAATATTGGTAACAAGAAACGACTATAAGGAATATACATATTGAGAGGCCAATGTCAAAATACCCAGACTCCCTGAACAGAGGTCGACAAGAGGTCCGTGAACTCACACCACTTTTTGCCCGAACCTCCCGTTTCTGAGCCAAAAATATCCTTCTAGAATGGGAAGAGTTATCCAAAAACATAATACCATACGACATAAGTGAATGGAAATAAGCAAAGTAGACTAATTTACTTGGCGAAGTATCACTCACTTTCGGTACCGTTCGAATAGTGAAAATGGCAGTATTAAGTCTTTGAACAAGATCCTGAATGTGGGCTTTCCATGACACCTTACTATTTATTTGAACACCTAGGAATTTGAGCCGCTCAGCTTCACCAATCATTTGCCCATGCTGTGAGATTAAAACGTCAGGTTTTGTTGAATTGTGTGTTAGAAACTGTAAAAACTGAATCTTACTGTGATTTAACGTTAGTTTATTTTCTACAAGCCATTGACTGAGGTCATGTACTGCACTACTTGAAACGGAGTCAATGTTGCACACAACATCCTTTACTACCAAGCTAGTGTCATCAGCAATCAGAAATATTTTAGAGTTACCCATAATACTTGAGGGCATATCATTTATATAAATAAGGAACTAGAGCGGCCACAACACTGATCCCTGAGGAACCCCCTCCCCCTTGACAGTATACCACTCAGATCCCCCATCACACTGTATTACTTTGCCCCATTCCTGTAGATCGTTCCCTAATGCACTTCCTGAAACACTCTACAACTTCTGATTCTGTCAGTTCTTTCAGGTCCCATATCCTTAAATTCCCACGTTTTTCCAGTTTCTTCAGTTTTTATCTACAGTTCATAATCAATATATTGTTATCAGAGACCACATTTGCCCCTGGAAATGTCATACAATTTAAAATCTGGTTCCTAAATCTCTGTCTTACCATTATATAATCTATATGAAATATTGCAGTATCTCCAGGTCTCTTCCACGTATACAACCTTCTTTCATGATTTTTGAACCAAGTGTTAGCTATGATTAAATTATGCTCTGGGCAAAAACCTACCAGGCGGCTTCCTCTTTCATTTTTTACCCACATTCCATATTCACCTACTGCGTTTCCTTTTATTCCATTTCCTACCGTCGAATTCCAGTCACCCACTAATATTAAATTTTCATCTCCCATCACTATCTGAATGATTTCTTTTATCTCATCACACATTCCATCAATTTCTTCATCATCTGCGGACTACTTTTACGACTGTGGTAGGTGTGGGATTCGTGGCTATATTGGCCACAACAATGCTTTCACTATGCTGTTTGTAGTGGCTTACCCGCATTCCTATTTTTATTAATTATTAGACCTACTCATGCATTAGCTTCATATTAGCCTTCCTAATACTTAAATCTATATTCGATGTTAACAATGACGCCGGTGGATGGACTATCACGAAATTACTGACCGTCGAGAAAGTCACAAATATAACCGACAAGCTAATGGGCCCTTCACAGGAAAAGGTTTTTCGCCGGAAAACGGGGAAAACTGAAACCCAGCAAATGAGTAAAAAAATGTATATTCACTGACAAAAAAAAGTGTACGCACACAACTTACACAACAATAGTCTGGGATTACTCTATTACGTAACAGTTTTTGTGATTGTATCTTGCAGCTTTAGTTATTTTTAATTAAAAGAGGCTTTAAAAGGACAGAAAGAACGTGTTGGACTACGCTACAGATCGTTCTGTTAGCAAAGTCCTCACTTTGTAATCACTTTCGTTGACTTCGGCAACTCTCAACAGAAATCTCCAACCTAACCGAGACAATGTGCTACGATACAGCCGAGATCATGACAAGAGAATGGGCTACATCACACTCGAAGTAAATTTATATAGGTAAGGATCCCCATGACCTGTGTACGTCTATTATAAAAAATCTCCAAGCCACTCTCCTCAAATAGATCGCCATCTTCTCTTGACCTTCAACTGTTACTATTTCAGAATTAAAAACCAGATTCAAAGAAAATTTGGCTACCAGCCAAAAACTAGAAAAATAAAAATAATAAAAGTGAGAACGTGAAACATGTTAGAATTAACCATAAACAGGAGATTTTACAGAAAATAAAATTGAGAAAGGAAATCATTAATATTATCGACCGTTTAGGAACTCTAGGCTACGAAAGGGATGAAACAACATATCGAATAACTGGTGGAAGAGTTAGTGTGTTTTAAGATTATATCCAAACAAGAATTAGAGAAAAACATATCGAAGCAAGGCCTCTATTACGAAAAATAGCTAAATCTCGAGACAAATTGTGTCCTTTTGTATTAGATTAAATGTTTTGGCCCCTAGTACGGATGAAACAGTATCTGCAGTATCAACAGGAACTTCGGACATGTGTTTCATATTTCATCCAAGCCTGCAGTCTATAAATATTTAAACAAAATACTGAAACAAAATACCACTACCGGGGAATTACTTACGAAGCAGTTCTTGGTAAAGAAACACAGGACACAATTACGTATGTAGGCTTAATACGAACTACAACTGTGTTCATAAATCGCTATAGTTGCCTTGGACTAACGACGAGCGAATATCAATATAACCTGTACGCTTTTCAAAGCTGTTATCCATGAAAAAGCTAAACGACGTATCGTGAACAAAATACAATTTAACACCGAAACAATGACATTAGTTGACAATGGGCACAGACTTTAGTCAATGGGCAATGTTGAAAATTTGTGCCAGACCAGGATTAGCACCCGAGTCCCCTGGTTACTAGGGAGAGGCAATGATCACTGTGTCCGAATTACACAGTGGTCAACAGAATAGCACGAACTGCCCGAGCATGCCGTTCGTTAGATCGAAATTCTCAATTTCTCCATAGACTGCTAATACACTGCTCCTTGAACATAATCCTCCTCCCCTTAATTATACAGTACATGGCCAAAAAAACAGACACCGAATATATGCAAACTTGGCCTTACGAACATTGCAGACGTCGTCTATGTAACACACGTCAAACTTCAAAGAATTTACCAATTCGTTGCATTGTTTACTATAGACCACAAATCAAGTAACGTAAAAAAAGCACTGCGTCTATTGAGATCATGATTCATAGTTTAAAGAAAACTAATAAGTCGCCTACATATTACAGTTGCTGCCGAAAGAGGAGAACCATTATTTTCCCACAAAAGGAAATATAGTTAAAATTACGCTTCTATTTCGGTTAGTTTCGGCGGTTACTAAAATTTGCAGTGAAAGTTACATAGTGGACTCTACCCTCCCCCCACCAGAAACGTAGTTATCGTGGCTGTTGTGAGACTTTTGTACACAGTTAGAGAAAGTGTGTTAAATGTGGCGCGGACGGAAACACTAGGCTACGCTACAGGGCAATCTGCTCGCACAACGTTTAGTCGGCATTCATAATCGTTGGCGTAAACAACTCTCAATCAAATTACCACCTTCCAACCTAACTTAGATCTCGGGCTACACTACCAATCGGCCTGTCATCACAACCAAAAATTCATTGAGGGGGGTGGGGGGATTTCCTGTATCTCTCTCTAATGTATCTCTAGGCCCAACTGCCAGTTTTGTCAGACTCAACAGCAAGATTTACCAATGGTAAACACTTTTGAGACGGCTAGTAATTTTAGAATAGTCCTCTTCGTCTTACTTGGCATAAATTGTTCGCTGGCGTCCCAGCAGCTAGCTCCCTCAGTGTCTGCTTCTGCCATCGCACCACGCCAGTCTGCTGTTGTCCTAGCATACCGAACGCACCGCACATCCGACACCTTCGGAACCACTCACTGGCCAGTTAGCAATTGAGCGGAACACTGTTTACATCGTGAAAGGAAAACTATGCAAAGATGTACACTTAAATGGCACGACTGAGTAGCACACACACAGTAATATCTGAGGAATGTCCTTCGACACGCGCAGAACGAAAGTCTTCTCGCGATCGTACAGCGTCTCTGAAAAAAAAAATCTCGTGACTATATTCCGGCGTTACGGCCAGGTTCTCATACAAATGAGCAACAAAGGGTACATTTGAAATTTTTTTTTTGAGACAATGACAATACATTCGAAGGATGTGTTTGGGAATTACGAGTGATAATACTATGAGCTTAATTTTAGATTTTCAATAAAAATGGCGCCCGTAATTATGATTTGATCAAGGGCCTGCGAGACTGGAGTACGCAGAGTGCGTGCAGTGTGGCACCACAGATGTTACCTGAATTCAAAAATGGGTAACATCAGTTGATACTACATTATTCCTCTGAAATTGAAAATGGATAACATCAGTCGATAAAACATAAAATTTATGCGAGCGCATGCCTAACCGCAATGAAACAACCTTAAATTTAACGATACAGTGCTAATTCGAACTTTGAGTTCGATTTTTGGGGGTTTGTTTCACTCCTTATGCCTACACAAAAATTAGTTAATATTAACAAATGTCATATTATAGCTATAAGTTCCTAAGAAAAGTGTTTACTTTTAGGGGTCAGAGGTAGAAGTTAAGAGATCGAACCACTTTCAATTTATGCTGCATGCCGTTCTGAGAAAATAGTTACCCGAAAAAAATGTGTTCAATGTTTAGGGAAAACATTTAGTTATATTATTACTTCGATTTGCATGAACTGAGTGTTACATATATATTTTTAATGTCGCTGAAAACGAATCTGAAGTCAGATTTTCAATATTCAAAACAGCTAATCCAATACGGAGGGCAAACGATTATGTTTTGACCAATTTTTACCAAAATTGTATTTTCGTTATTTACGTTTAGTCTGCAATTCAAGGAGTATTTATCAACCCTTCCTCTACCTCTGATTGTTCCTAGACAGCAACTTCCTGTTCTTCTTGGCAGGAAAAGCCGATCTGTCTAAGCTGGATTTGCAGCACCCGGCAGCCTGCACTTGATAATCGTCCTTATTTTCGGTGAGTATGTTTGCATGCATTGTGCAGTATAAATCATTTTGAGCACGTGCGACACGGGACGAGTTATCATCTACATCTATATGGATACCCTGCAAAACACATTTAAGTGCCTGGCAAATGGTTCATCGAATCACCTTCACAACTGATAATTAATTGAAACCCTCAGCTGCCGACAGGTGTTGTTGATATACTTCGATGGGGACAGCTGAAAAGTGTGCCCCTACTGGGACTCGAACCCACGATCTCCTGCTTACATGGCAGACGCTCAATCCATCTGAGCCATCGAGGGCACAAATGAACAGCACGACTGCAGGAATTTATCCCTTGCACGCTTCCCGTGAGACACATCCCCAACCGTCCACAATCCGCATACGTAATGTACGTAATAGGTATTTGCCTATCCACTCATTACTGGCTCACACTAATGTGACGATTCCCGTAAGAGTTCGGGCAACCTGTGCGCATTCGCACAGACGAAGGTCAATGGCTGGGTAACGTTTAACCATAGATATGAAGTAACTGTTCTCGAAAGAACAGGCGCCACTGACGACCGTGCAGCACTTCTAGAATACATGATAGACCGGCCGATGTGGCCGAGCGGTTCTAGGCACTTCAGTCGGGAGCCACGCGACCGCTACGGTCGCAGGTTCAAATCCTGCCTCGAGCATGGATGTGTGTGATGTCCTTAGGTTAGTTAGGTTTAAGTCGTTCTAAGTTCTAGGAAACTGATGACCTCAGATCTTAAGTCCCAAAGTGCTCATAGCCATTTGAACCATCAGTCCGTATGTTTGCACACTACTTACAGTAACTTATGCTAAGGACAACACACACACAACCATGCCCGAAGGAGGACTCGAACCTCCAACGGGGGGAGCCGCGCAAACCCTGACAAGGCGTTGGAGACATGGCGGGTACCCCGCGCGGCTCATGGCAGCCGTGACACTGCTTCAAACACTGGGCTGTAGAAACTTTTGTAAAGCACGGATTAAAAAAAAAAAACCTTTCCGTTCCAGGAGTCTAGACAAGTACACCTTTAAAAAATGCAACTACAAAGAAATTAAATTTTTCGAACGGGGCAGGGCTTAAAACTTTGAAGAGTTAAATTTTAATGGCCGTTCTCTTGTATGCAAATAGTTTCACAGTAGAAATTTCTCTAGTTTTATTTATTTATTTATTTTTTGCTGTAGGTAAAGAAGGATAGGATTGTGAGGAGGGGGAAAGGGGGGGGGGGGAGGAGGAATCTTGCATCTCCAACCTTGGAATTCTTAGTACAGAATTTTTATTCATTACGAGATTCTCAGCCACTTGCAGAAGTGATTTCGCGTGATTCTGCAAAACTTTTCCTTTAGCCAATCGTAGCAACTATAGGATTCCGTTCCTGCTGCATGACATGTCTCGGAACTTAAACTGACCAACTTATTTGCATAAAGAGCTAGCTTATCATCCGCTTCTTTACTTACTTAGACCGTTCATGGTCTGCAAAGCATTTTTTTCTTTAATCGTTTTTTTATGTCTTTTATAAACTGCAACACTTTCTAAACTTCTCTAAACTTAATGCCGTTGAAGCATGGTCTTTTGCTGAATGACCAAAAAGCAATGCTGACAGCTGGAGTCCAAGGTTTTTGTTAATCAAGCCGTTTGTATTCTTGTGGTGATATCTCCGCAGAGTCTTTCATTCCCTAACGCATATTTCTTTATATCTAATTGAGAAGTGAAATACCGGTTATCGTAGATGCAGATTTAAAATATTTTAATATAACGCAATAAATATTTCATTAAAATTCTCATCCCCTTATGCTCGAAGTTAAAAACCAGTGAAACACGTAGTTTTTAAAAATTGTAACAGATTAGCCGAATACGAATTGTCAGATATGCTTTCATAATGCTTTCATAATGAACCATTTTCAGAAACGTGGAGCCAGATCTGGGGGTGAATTTCCTTCTCTCCGAGACACCCGGCTTCTTCTTCGACTTAGCCGGCAAACAGGCCGAGGACGACGGGTGGGGACCGAATAGGCAGCAGTTGGTGGATGGCGACGTCGTCACTGGCTGTTGCCTTCGTGCGGGCCTCTTGTGTAAAGGGGGAGCCAACCGTGGCCAAGTGAAGGTCTGTATTCCACAGGAACGAGTTAGCATGGCACTCAGATATTTCCACGATTTGGCGGACGGGAGTCATTTGGGGTTCTTCAAGACCTTGAACCGAGTTCGGGAATACATGTTTTGGCCCAACCTATATCGCGATGGCAGGCGATTTCTTGGCAACTGTGTCCAGTGTAAGCGCGGTAAGCCCGATGTGGGGCCGCACAGAGAACTACTACAGTCACTTAGGAACAGTGTCCTCTGGACTGCGACTCAAAGACCGAAACAACGGTCGACGGAAACTGGCACCAGAAACGCACCAGCTCACTCTATTTCATCCCCTTAGGGGTTGAACTTCCAAAAACACCGAAACACGTATTTTCTTATTTGTAGCCTTGAAGTCAAATACCAATTTTCTTAGATGTAGCCTTAAAAATACTTTCATAGTTCTTCCATAATTATTTATCTCAAAATAAAATGTTCATCCACTATTTCACTTCATAGAGGTTAAATTCCCAATGATACTGGAACACATATTTCTTTATTTCTGACCTAGAAACCAGATACAAATGTTCCTATGCCTAGCTTCAAAATTACCTTAATAGCTACATGATTCAGAAATCCTTTCATGTCCTGCGTCTCCCCCTTAGAGGTGGAATTTCGAAATATGCAGTATAAGCTGTATAAGATCAACACCCTTTCCAAATGTCAAGGTTTATTTTCCTTGGCGGTCTGGACTGTGTGAGTTTCATAGTAATAGTCCTACACACACACAAACACACACACACACACACACACACACACACACACACACACACACACACACACCACTACCAATGCCACCACCACCTCCTGGGGAAATTTCTGCAGACGCCCTTGTTCCACTACAGTCATATTTTGCCGACGACCTACATTTAGCAGCGTGGGAGGGATAGTGTCGTGCAACAGACAGTATACTCAGTAGACAACGAACAGTTCGTTGTGAAATCAGCGACTTCGGTGATCTCACGTGAACCGATGCAACCTCCGCGGCAAGGCCGTTGCCGCAGATATTTCAGAGTAGTTGCTTACGTTTCATAATTATCTAGTTTACGGGGAAAATGTAAAAAAGGCGATTGTCACCGAAGCTACAACTAATCTGAATTTCTGGTTAGTTATCAAGTGGTCTTGTGTGCGAGCCTGAATTTTTCATCCTTTGCGGTGAGAATGATTCAAACCCGTCATGTTCTTCTTATGAAGTGTTCTATTTATTTTGCACACAATGATCGTTTGTAGTTGTCTTGAGTTACTACGTTGATAAATTTTTGTTTGGCGCACGTATCATAACTGAGATTTGCGCTGAATGGCTGAAGGTGAATTAGCGTAATGAGTAGTAGCGAATGTTACAGTAACATGTTTGTAAATTATTTCACGTAAATTACGTTAGTCGTGTAATATAATCCGTATACCAGTACAGTATATGGGCCAATTACGTTAGTCATGGAATACTATCCGTATAAGACTATGTCACCTTGGTGTCCCGGAATTTGCTTCAATTTTGGAATCCACGAAAGAACTGGAAATTTTCCTTTACACAGCTTTCCATATAATTTCTATTACAGTGATTCAGTCTTGTCTGTCACTCGACTTTTCTGACTGTGAAATAAATTCTATCGCTCAGGTGCTTATTACCTCTTCGTGTTTCCATTTGCCGATATTGCGCATAAACACATATCTCAAAGTTGCTATGGACATTGATGGAGCGACACACTTTTCTATGGCGACACTGCAGTTTAGAGATAGAAAAACCGATCAGTTAAAACGATATGGGTATTTTAGTTCTGAATAACCGATGTCTTTCGGTATTTGTTTGCTCTCGGTTATAACAAGTACCTTTTTATTTTTTTCTGATAACCACCTAAAAACAGATATATCAATTAGCCACAGATGTGGTAGTAAAATTTTTTGTTTTCAAATAAACCTTTTTTAAAAAAGACGAGTTATTTTTATTCGTAAGATTTCCATAGCACTGAAACACGGCGTTATTACAGAAAAAAATGGGAAAAGTTATGTATGCCACTTTAATAACACTGCTGATAGAAACGAGCAACAAATGGATTGGTCCAACATTGCCGAGACAATATTGTCCCTGTTACACAAGCAGTGCGCGAGACTGGACACAGTTTCTCGCTGTTGTCGAACGTCAGTTGTAACATAGAATGGCACCATCTGGAAGTCTGGAAGTATTTTACGATATGCGGTACGAGTGAAGAACAAAGTTAGATTTGGTCGACTTGCGACATCATACAAGGAAAGAAGTTAAAATTTAACAAATCATTCATAGTTCGGGATAAAAGTAGAAAGTGCCTCGTCTGCTGCTGTGTCTACGTAGTATGCCGTTATCTGCTTTTAGCCCTTAAAAACAGAGAAATTAAAACGAAAAAGAGAGTTCTCCTGCCGCAGTTTTCACACTTTATCGCTGGACTATACGTAATGCCCGCATAGTGCTGTGATAACCGATTTCAATATAATTTTTGAGCAGAGTTCTAAAAACTAAAATCAGTAGGATAATACTGGCAGTTTTCTGTAGTATAGAAGCACTCGCTATATTTTGAGAGAAGCAGCGAACATCGGACAAAGTTTTATTGGACTATTTAATTGAAAGAAATTAGAATTATATTAATACCGTCAGTTGCTCGCGGGCGTTGATAAATATCAACGTGGACAAGTGAAAATGTGTGCCGCGACCTGGACTCGAACCCGGGATCTCTTGCTAAAATGACAGACGCTCTATCCATCTGAGGCACAGAGGACACAGTGTATGGTTCGACTGCAGGGACTATCTCGCGCACTCCTCCTGCGAGACTCACATTCTCACCTTGAATGTCCATACACTATAGTCGTAGAGTCCCACTCCAACACACTCATTCCTCGTGGAAGACATGTCCATATCCATATAAGTATATGGTTCTGGCAATACCAGCCATGACCTTCTTCTGTGAAGATGCACACGTATTCCGCGAACTGTTACGGGACTTGGTAAGAATGTGTTCCACGAGTAATGAGTGTGTCGGTGTGGGACACTACGAATGTAGTGTGTGGACGTGCAAGGTGAGAATGTGAGTCTCGCGGGAGGCGGGCGCGAGATAATACCTGCAGTCACACTATCGTCTGTGCCCTCGGTGGCTCAGATGGGCAGAGCACCTGCCATGTAAGCAGGAGATCCCGGGTTCGAGTCCCAGACGTGCACACATTGTCACCTGTCCCCGTTGATATATATCGACACCCGTGAGCAGCTGACGGTATTAATATAATTCTAATTTCGTTCTGAACGGCTGCAGGTCATCATAAGGGTATTTAATTTGACATTTTGATTACATTTATCAAGAAACTGAGAAAGTAAAAATTGTTTAATATTTGTTTGATTTCTACGTTTACTAGAGGAAATAATGTAAATAAAAGACTGAAAATCGGTTATTACAAGAACTGGTATTGTGACGGGTTTTAACAATTAGCTTAAAGAAGGGTTGGGAAACTGATAAGAGCCGAAAACCAGTTGTTTCAGCGATAACCAACATTCCCACTGGTGTTCTGAGTGGTAAGATTGACGCACAAGGACATCAAGAACAGTTTCTCAGAAAGGTTACTGCAGCTCTGATGTTCTCAAAATGAACGGGCCAGCCATTGGCGTCCGCGAGGGGGAAGGGGAGGGGGAGGGGAGGGGGAGGGGGAGAGGATGGGGAGGGGAGGAGGTGGGGAGGGGAGGATAGGCAAAAGGGCACTTTCACCCATCGCCCCCAACCCTCCCTGGAATCTGGAGTAAAGAGTTTTTATTCGTTACAGTATACTCTTCCAGATAAGAATTCTCCACAATACTGATAAACCTTAGCTTTGACCAGTTGTAGCGCTCATGGAGTTAGGGTCTTGTAGCTTGATGCACCTCGTAACTGACCAGCTGATTTGTACACAGAGTGCCAGTTTCAGAATCATGCACTCCAGCCCCGACGCGCCTTCCCCCCTCCCCACCACTGGAAATATTTCTGCAGACTCCAGTCTGCCACTGTGCATATATTTTGATAACATCCTGGTTTTAATAGCATCGAAGTAACAGAATTGTGCAGTAAAGGGTAGACCTGGCACAGAACACACCATTCCCAATGAAACGCATCACTTGGTAGATGGTGAAGTACTCTGAAGCTAGCCAGATAGAAACAGAACCTCCTGGCACTGCATCTAACCCAAATTCTAATCTTACACTAATCTCTTGTATGTACCTACCACGCCCTCAAAGAGCCAACGATTTACTATTATCAGAAGTTCCGAAAAATGAGGAAGAAATTGAGCCACACTTTTTTCCGTTGTTTATTATTTCGATTACCCCATAAAGGGAATGGACTTGTAGCCACAGGTTACACAAGCGATAGATGGTTTAAAATACATAAAAAGAGATGACAATAAGAAACGATTTTTAAAAACACAATGATGCACGGCTTTTACGATTTTTACAGGAAAAAAATGGATGACAAAATGAAGGTTTTTCAAAAATACGCTGGTAGACAATATTGGGGATTTCTTATCTTTATAGATGACTAGCGGAAAAGCTTGGTGTTGACCAGGCATTTATTTACAGCTGTGCGTCCACGTCCGTACTATGCAGCGTCTGGCCTTGTCCTGAGTTTTTATGACGTATCTCCTGAAACATGTGTCGTACAATGATATAATTTTATAGGTACATTCAGCGTCATAAGCGGATACTGTCTGCAAAATTTATTGCGAATATAGTAGCAAAGAAGTAACAAACTTAAATGTCACGAATGCTGTGATGCCCACACACTTGGGTGTAACTAATGTACACGGGATGCTTGGCACGATCATTATGGCTACCATCACCTGTGGTCGTAATTGGTCCAGCTGTGTCGACGTAGTGAAAATATAAATGTGCATAACATGGTAAAGGTCCATTCTTTCCAGCCATCAGACCTGAACTACGATCAAAAATATCATGTAAAAGTGGTAGGGGCAATGGCCTTGCCGCAGTGTATACACCGGTTCCCGTCAGATCACTGAAGTTTAGCACTTTCGGGCGTGGTCGGCACTTGGATGGGTGACCATATGGGCCGCTATGCGCTGTTGGCATTTTTCGGGTTGCACTCAGCCTTAATGGCGGATAAATTTTTTGTTAATCGCGGCAAATTAACTTTACCCTAATGACACACAAGGTCAATGACGTACTATCACGTAAAGTATTCTCAGATCGAAATGTTTTGCATTACAAAATCTCCAATGTAGATTCATAATACCACAATTATAATTCACAAAATAATTTGGAGCTACGTTCAATGCATATTTAAATGCATCTTTCAAAACAATAACAGAATTCTCATTAGATCATCATTATCAATGGCTAGAGTATTCTACCAAAAACCGCGTCTCACTATGGCTTCTTCAGTACGCTGTTTTGTTTTCCACTGTTGATAATAGAAACGATCTGGCAGATGTGACATTGTAGATGCCCAGTATGCGTGTCTTAATGCAATTAAACCGTCTGGAACATTTACCCTTGAACGTCCCTAGAATGGGATTTCATGGAACGTTATTACTTTCCTGTGTCCATTTCCATCACACCAGCTGATCGCCACGACTGGGGAAGGGGAGGAGGGGGTGGGCTGAAAGTTGGCAGCAGTGGCAGAAAAACCAAAGAAAACCTCACGTTTTCGTCATTTGTTTTCATAATGACAATTCGTCACATCGCACGCTTTTCTCTAGGAAACGGTAAAATTCATCGTCTGGATATCAATCTCGCCTGCTGAGGTATGCAGTCGCACCACTCTGTACGAAATAGGTTCTAAGCTGATGCAGTCGACAAGTAACATCGAAATATATCGTCACCAGGAAATACATCGACACCTTGAAATAAATCCACACCTCGAAATAAATCGCCACCTCGAAATAAATCGCAACCTCGAAATAAATCGCAACCTCGAAATAAATCGACACCGTGAAATAATTCGAAACCTCGAAATAAATCACCTCCAAAAAACCGCTACATCGAAATGAGTCGATATCCCGAAATATATCGACATCTAGACGCATTTCGGCTTACCATATAGACCGAAATCTCGATGTTAGTCGACATATCGAGATAAATCGAGGTATAGAATTATATCGATATCTCGAAATATATTGGTACCACGTAATATAAAGATATCTCTAAAAATAGCGATATCTAGAAATTTATGGATTACTAGAGATATAGAGGTACCTTGAAATATATCGATATCTCGAGAAGAATCGATATCTGTAGTACACCAATACATGGAAATATATCGATACTTTGAAATATATAGACAACCTGTATTGTGTCGGTATATGAAAATAAATCGTTATCTCGATATAATCGGATACTCGAAATCAATCGATACCTCGAAATAAATAGACTCTTCAATATAGGTAGATATCTCGAAATAAATCGATATCATGATATAATGTGTGCATCTACGTATGTCGATATATCGAATTGAATCGATAATGGGAAAAGTATGGACGTCTCAAAATAAATCTGTACCCCTAAGAAAACGAATATCGAAATAAATAGATATAACGAAATATATCGCTATCTTGATAAATACCGTTATCTAGTGGTCGGATAAATGTTTCAAGATGACATGACATAACAGTATAGTCTACATACATGAAAATACTTTGGATTTTCAATATATCGATAGATTTGTAGACCTCGGGAAAAAAATCTTTGATCCGACCTCGGGGCAAAAATGCAGACCTCGGGAAAAAACGCCGACCTCGGGGAAAAACGCCGACCTCGGGGAAAAACGCCGACCTCGGGGCAAAAACACCGACCTCGGGGAAAAACGCCGATCTCGGGGAAAAACGCCGACCTGGGGGAAAAACGACGACATCGTGGAAAAACGCCGACATCGGGGAAAAACGCCGACATCGGGGAAAAACGCCGCTGTTGGGAAAAAACGCCGACCTCGGGGAAAAACGCCGACCTCGGGGAAAAACGCAGACCTCGGGGAAAAACGCAGACCTCGGGGAAAAACGCCGACCTCGGGGAAAAACGCCAACCTCGGGGAAAAACGCCGACCTCGGGGAAAAACGCCGACCTCGGGGAAAAACGCCGACCTCGGGGAAAAACGCCGACCTCGGGGAAAAACGCCGACCTCGGGGAAAAACGCCGACCTTGGGAAAAACGACGACCTCGGGAAAAACGACGACCTTCGGAAAACTGCTGACCTCAGGAAAAATCCAGTTCCATTAATTTACATAGACAATCATGACAGTTACCATTAGGTTCTCAAAATGCAATCAAATTCCTGGTATTTATCACCTCACACAAAAAGTGGTCATGACAGAAAAGTCTCGTTCTTTAGAAAGTTTAGAATGAGATGTTCTAAATATTACAGATAATCCATTTACAATAATCTACAAGCACTGCACAATGAGAAGAGACTGTCAACCAGAGCACTTTGAAATAGTGCACTGCCAGGAAGACAGAGGTATCATTGCTGTTTATAATCCTCTGGTGCTTGACATTCAGAATCCAGGATTGCCTCGAATGAGAACAGCAGGAATGAATGTCCTGCACCAGTATAGAACTTACTCTGGAACTCCACAGAAAATCACAAGTCACAATTATATCACATCATTTTCAGCAAACTACAGAAGCCTCTAATGGACATAACAACGTCGTCACCTCCTTCACTAGTGAAAGATCTTAGTAGCTATTGAGTCAAGAGTAGGTGGCCAATTAATAATTTGTTGTTCAAAGCTAACTTCAGTGTATATGGGAATACTCAGTGGACATCTTTAACCATCATATTTTACTGTCTAAGATATGTCAACTTCCCAGACTATAAGTATAAGCAGAGCTTGGTCTTTACCAATCCGAGATTGTTTAGAATAGGTATCAAGGGAATCAGATCCACTGGGCATTTACAGCAACCTGCTTTAAACAATATGAGCAGGCAATAGACACAGACACAGAGTTTGAAATATCTCTGTGAAGCGGTTACCTTCATCATCAGCAAACTTATGTTGTGTGCTGCGGTATGCGGAGGCACTAATAGCAACACAGTAAAACACAGAAGAAGCTTATAAGTTGATGTAATCATCCAGTAAGAAGCAGTAAAATTCAAGTTTTAGTAATCGATTATTGACTTATTATCCGGCTTTGGTGCCTCAGACATGTCCGACGACCTTAAGATTTGGCATGAAACGAAGTCTGGAAGACACGTTACACGAGAGAATTGGAAAAGTGTTCATGTGTTGTAAAAACCTAAGAAATCGTCCCGTTTTCGTCAATTGCCGTCGAATCGACGTAATGACAGATCGTCACATTGGATGCTTTTCTGTATAAAACAGTTACATTTATCGTCTGGAAACTTATGTCGCGGGCTGCGGCATGCGGAGGCACTAATAGCAACACCAGAGAACACAGAAGAAGCTTCTAAGTTATTGGTTCAAATGGCTCTGAGCACTATGGGACTTAACATCTGTTGTCATCAGTCCCCTAGAGCGTAGAACTCCTTAAACCTAACTAACCTAAGGACATCAAACACATCCATGCCCGAGGCAGGATTCCAACCTGCGAGCATAGCAGCCCCGCGGTTCCGGACTGAGTGCCAGAACTTCTAGACCACCGCGGCCGGCTCTAAGTTTATGTAATCTGCCAGTAAGAAGCAGTACAATTCAAGTTTTACTATCGATTATGGACTTACTAGCCGCCTTTGGCGCCAGGGATGTGACTGACGACGTTACGATTTTGCATGAAACGAGGTCTGGGAACCACGTTACACGAGAATATGTGAAAACTGATCATATGTAGTAAAAACTTAAGAAATCCGCCCGTTTTCGGCATCTGCTATCGGATCGACGAAATACCAGATCGCCACAATGGCCGCTTTTCTCTCTGAAACGATAAAATTTATCGTCTGCAAACTTACGTCGCTTGCTGCGGTATGCGGAAGCACTAATTACAACATAGCAGAACACAGAAGAAGCTTGTAAGTTGATGTAATCGACCAGTAAGGAACAGTACAATTCAAGTTTAGCTATCGATTATTGACTTTTTAGCCGGCTTTGGTGCCTTGGACATGAGCTACGACCTTACGATTTGGCATGAAGGGAGGTCTAGCAGCCACGTTGAACGGGAGAATGTGAAAAGTGTTAAAATGTAGTTAAAACCTAAGAAATCCGCCCGTTTTCGTCATTTACTATCAAATCGACTTAATGCCAGATCGTCCCATTCGCCGCTCTTCTCTCTGAAACGGTTACATTTATCGTGTGCTACGATATGCGGAGACACTAAAAGCACCATAGTAGAACACAGAAGAAGCTTTTAATTTGACATAACAGCCAGTAATAAGCAGTATAATTTAAGATTTAGTTATCGATTATTGACTTTTCAGCCGGCGTTGGTGACTTGGACATGAGCTAGGACCTAAAGATTTTGCATGCAGGGAGGACTATCAGCCACGTTGCACGGGAGAATGTGAAAAGTGTACATATGTAGTAAAAACCTAACAAATCCGCCCGTTTTCGTCATTTGCTATCAAATCGACTTAATGTCAGATCGTCACATTGGCCGCTCTTCTCTCTGAAACGGTTACATTTATCGTGGGCAAAGCTATGTCGCGTGCTCTGATATGTGGAGATACTAAACGTACTATAATTGAACACAGAAGAAGATTCTAAGTTGATTTAATAGATAGTAAGAAGCAGTACAATTCATGTTTAGTTATCGTTGTTGATTTTTTAGCCGGCTTTGATGCCTTGGACATGAGCTAGGACCTTAAGATTTTGCATGCTGGGAGGACCAGCAGCCACGTTGCACGGGAGGATGTGAAAAGTGTTCATATGTAGTAAAAACCTAAGAAGTCCGCCAGATTTCGTCATTAGCTATGGAATCAACTTAATGTCAGATCGTCACATTGGCCGCTCTTCTCTCTGAAACGGTTACATTTATCGTTTGCAAAGCTATATCGCGTGCTGCGATGTGTTGAGACATTAAAAGCACCATAGTAGAACACAGAAGAAGCTTCTAAGTTGTTGTAATATCCAGTAAGAAGCAGTACAACTCAAGTTTAGTTATCGATTTTTGACTTCTTAGCCGTCTTTGGTGCCTTGGACATGAGCTAGGACCTTAAGATTTTGCATGCAGGGAGGTCTAGCAGCCACGTTGCACGGGAGAATGTGAAAAATGTTCATATGTAGTAAAAACCAAAGAAATCCTCCTGTTCTCGTCATTTGCTATCGAATCGACTTAGTGTCAGATCGTCACATTGGCCACTTTTCTCTCTGAAACGGTTTCATTTATCGAGTGCAAAGACTATGTCGCATGCTGCGATATGCGGGGATACTACATGCACCATAGTAGAAACATTAGAAGCTTCTGAGTTGCTGTAATAGCCAGTAAGAATCAGTACAATTCTAGTTTTAGATATAGATTTTGACTTTTTAGCAAGCTTTGGTGTCTTGGACATGAGCTTGGACCTTAAGATTTTGCACGATTGGTGGTCTAGCCCCAACGGTGCAGGAGAGGATGTGAAAATTGTTGATATGTAGTAAAAACCTAAGACTTCCAGCAGTTTTCGTCATTTGCTTTCGAACCGACTCAATGTCAGATCGTCAAATTGGCCGCTCTTCTCTCTGAAACGGTACATTTATGGTGTGAAAAGCAATGTCGCGTGCTGCGGAATGCGGAGAAACTAAAGGCCCCTTAGTAAAACGCAGAAGAAGCTTCTATGTTGATGTAATGGACAGTAAGAAGCAGTTCAATTCAAGTTTAGTTATCGATTTTTGGCTGTTTAGCCGGCTTTGGTGCATTGGACATGAGCTAGGAACTTAAGATTTTGCATGCAGGGAGGAGTAGCATCCACGTTGCACAGGAGTATATGAAAAGTGTTCATATGTAGTAACAACCTAAGAAATCCGCCCGTTTTCGTCATTTGCTATCGAATCGACTTAATGTCAGGTGGTCACATTGGCCGCTGTTCTCTCTGAAACGGTTGTATTTATTGTGTGCAAAGCTATGGCGGGTGCTGCGGAATGCGGAGACACTGAAAGCACTATAGTAGAGCACAGAAGAAACTTCTAAGTTGATGTAATAGCCAGTAAGAAACATTACAATTCAAGTTTAGTTCTCGATTTTTGACTTTTTAGCCGGATTTGGTGCGTTGGAGATGAGCTAGGACCTTAAGATTTAGCATGAAGAGAGGACTTGCACCAACGTTGCACGGCAGGAAGTGAAAAGTGCTCATATGTAGTTAAAAGCTAACAAATCCGCCCGTTTTCGTCATTTTCTATTGAATCAACTTAAATATCAGATCGTAATATTGTACGCTCTTCTCTCTGAAACGGTTACATTTATCGTGTGCAAAGCGATGTCGCGTGCTGCGGAATGCGGAGATACTAAAAGCACCATAGTTGAACACAGAAGAAGCTACTAAGTATGTAATAGCCAGTATGAAGCCGTACAATTCTAGTTTAGATATCGATTTTTTCTTTTTAGCCAGCTTTTTTTGCCTTGGACATGAGCTAGGACCTTACGATTTTGCATGAGGGGAAGACTAGCAGCCACGTTGTACGGGAAATGGTGAAAACTTTTCATTTGTAGTATAAACCTAAGAAATCCGCCCGTTTTCGTCATTTGCTATCGAATCGACTTTTTGTCAGATCATCACATTGGCAGTTATTGTCTTTGAAACGGTTACATTTATCGTGTGCAAAGCTATGTCGCGTGCTGCGGAATGCGGAGACATTAAAAGTCCCTCAGTAGAACACAGAAAAAGCTTCTAAGTTGATGTAATAGCCAGTAAGAAGCAGTACAATTCAAGTTTAGTTATCGATTTTTGGCATTTTAGCCGGCTTCGGTGCCTTGGACATGAGCTAGGACCTTAAGATTTTGCATGAAGGGAGGACTAGCAGCCACGTTGCACGGGGGAATGTGAATAGTGTTCATATGTAGTACCAACCTATGAAATCCGGCCGTTTTCTTCATTTGCTATCGAATGGACTTAATGTCAGATGGTATCATTTGGCGCTAATCTCGCTGAAACGGTTACATTTATCTTGTGCGAAGCAATGTCGCGTGCAGCTGAATGCGGAGACACAAAAAGCCCCTCAGTAGAACGCAGAAGAAGCTTCTATGGTGACGTAATGGACAGTAAGAAGCAGTTCAATTCAAGTTTAGTTATCGATTTTTGGCTTTTTAGCCGGCTTTGGTGCCTTGGACATGAGCTAGGAGCTTAAGATTTTGCATGCAGGTAGGACTAGCATCCACGTTGCACGGGAGTGTGTGAAAAGTGTTCATATGTAGTAAAAACCTAAGAAATCCGCCCGTTTTCGTCATTTGCTATCGAATCGACTTTTTGTCAGATCGTCACATTGGTCGCTCTACACTCTGAAACGCTTACATTTATTGTGTGCAAAGCTAGGTCACGTGCTGCGGAATGCGGATACACTAAAAGCCCCATAGTAGAACACAGAAGAAGCTTCTAAGTTGATGTAATAGCCAGTAAGAAGCAGTACAATTCAAGTTTAGTTATCGATTTTTTGCTCTTTAGCTGGCTTTTACTCCTTGGACGTGAACTAGGACCTTAAGATTTTGCAAGAAGGGTGGACTAGCACAAGCGTTGCACGGGAGAAAGTGAAAAGTGTTCATATGTGGTAAAAACCTAAGAAATCCGCCAGTTTTCGTCATTTGCTGTCGAATCGACTTGATGTCAGATCGTCACATTGGCCGCTCTTCTCTCTCAAACGGTTACATTTATTTTGTGCCAAGCTATGTCGCGTGCTGCGGAATGCGGAGACACTAAAAGCACCATAGCAGAACACAGAAGAAGCTTCTAAGTAGATGTAATAGCCAGTAAGAAACATTACATTTCAAGTTTAGTTATCGAATTTTGACTTTATAACCGCGTTTGGTGCCTTGGAGATGAGCTAGGACCTTAAGATTTTGCAGGAAGGGAGGACTAGGAGCCAAGTTGGGCGGGAGAATGTGAAACGTGTCCATATGTAGTAAAAACCTAAGAAATCTGACCGTCTGCGTCATTTGCTATCGAATCGACTTAATGTCAGATCGTCACATTGCCCGCTCTTCTCCCTGAAACCGTTACATTTATCGTGTGCAAAGCTATGTCGGGAGCTGCGGAATGCGGAGACACTAAAAGCACCATAGTAGAACACAGAAGAACCTTCTAAGTTGATGTAATAGCCAGTAAGAAACATTACAATTCAAGTTTAGTTATCGATTTTGGACGTTTTAGCAGGGTTTGGTGCCTTGGACGTGAGCTAGGACCTTAAGATTTTGCAAGAAGGGAGGACTAGCAGCTACGTTGGCTCCGAGAAAAATAACATAGACGCAAACTTTGAGAAAATTTTTACATTTTTTATCGACTTATACAACATGATAATTGCTTTGCAGTTTTGTGAGATTAAAGATGACTTTGCATTTCGTTTCTTTGATAGCTACACGATTATATCACGACGCTACTAATGTGTGACACAACTTACATTGTGCTTTTATTGTGTATCTGTTTTATATCTGCACAGTTTTTCTGAATTCTTCTGGAAAGGAAAACATGTTTTAGTAGTAACTTTGTGGTATAGCTACAATGAGACAGCCTTTCCTGTAGCACAACAATACGCTACAGTACAGTACTTACTTCATCACGGCAATAAGCGTAGTAACTACGATATCTACACGCAAAGCATTTCACTTTTGTTTATCATGAGGTAAGTACATTGACTTATGCAAAACGTAGCTTTCGGAGGACGATAACTACGACACTTCCACAGAGATTATCTTACAACAAGACGCACATTTTAGCGCTACAGTACACGTATTTGAGTGATTAATTTTGTACTTAAAACATTTATTTTTAAAGATATTTGAAGTACAATGATACAAAGGTTTTCCGTGATACATTTCATTCCTTTGCTGTAATCTGTAACACCTGAGGATATAATTACATTAATCCTCAGGGGGCTACACGCTTACTTTGTGTACCATGTGTATGGCAAGCTCAAGGAGGCCTAGCTAATATAGTATTTGCTTATACAACTTTACACATCGGTACCATATTTCTCTAGCACATTAATTACACAGCTATCTGATGATTTAACTGAGAGACAAACATATTTTTATTACATCAGTGACAAATGTTTACGTAATTATACGGGTGGATTACTTCACACTTATGAAATTGTATTTTGTCTGTACTTTGTGAACAGTTCATATTTTTTCGGAACCATTGTGACACTATGAGCGCTTTGAATGATATATTTGGTATGGGATCATGATTTTTAAAGTACGTTTGAGGTAGATGACACTTTTGTCGTGAGCAGAGAATTTTTTTTAGGCTTTGAAATTATTGCAGAAAGCTATGACATTTTTGAGATTTGACTGAGGTGTTACAATGTTGTTATTACGACGACGATGTGAATTATGCTGCTGAGGTATGTTTAAGCTGATGCTATATGAGTTATTTGGTTATGCTACGTATCTGTTATGATGAAATATTGAAGAAGTGTAGACGAATAAGGTAAGGAATAATGAGTAGTGGTTAGGGACTCTGGTTTGTGAAAAATGTTGTTGGAAACCAGGAATCGTACTTTAAGTGTTATGAAAACTATGTATATGCGTGAATGTATCACTATGCTGTCGAAAATTTTTGAACACTATTATTTTTAAAAGATTTTATTTCTACAGATTTGTAACGCAAATTCTTCATCTGTGAATTTTTTTAATATGAGACTGCCACTGTAGGGGAAACTGGTGTCGTAAATATTTCGATAAGACAGTTAAGTGACCACCTGCACGTAATGTGTCGTGGGCACCCAGCTGCGCGACAACCACCTGACAAAAGAAAGCCATTAGTGTGTGCCTTTCAGAGGCACAGGTAAAAAAAAAGGGAGGCCATTATCTTCGCTATTGACATTCCTTTGTAGAAAGCACCGCAAATACGACACGCTCATTACTGAGAAAGATACTTACATCTGACACCTGATTATAACAAACGTCTTTCTACTAGAGTTGAGAGAATTCTACTAACTTATGAAATGTCACATGACTATTGAATGATATTTTTATGCTTTGTCCATAGTTGCTTATTTCATTTGATATCTGTTTTCCAGCTGTGTTGCATCACTGATTTTATAAAATAAAATTAAATGCATTTGCTAATATGAACACTTTCTGCCAACAGACCTATTAAATAATAATTTTATGATCCATATTATTCGAAAAAGGAGCACTTTGAATAGAAAGAACAATATGAAGGGATTAATCACAGTAACTGAATACAAAATTTTCTTTTCAAGTACACAGTAATATTTTTTTACAATAAGTTTTCGTGGTGCACCACTTTAATTACATAGACTATAAGATGTGAATGGACATTGTCCATATCTGCATTGTTGTCTTTAGTGTACATTTTTTTCTGCTTGAGCTTTGTCATGTTTAGGTATAAGTTATAGCATTTTCTGCGGCTGTTTGCCATTCATAGTGCTACTGAATGTCACTTTGTGTTACTAGGTTAAGCCAATTTTATTACTGATTTATTTTTCTTGTTTGGTGCGCATTGCCTTATATAGTTGTAATATTGCTGCCTTTTTTGGCAATTTCCATTTTTTTATCATTGCTGTTCGTGTAAATTGTTTTGTGCTGCTGCATTGCCTCGTCCCTTAGTTAAGCATCTGAGCTCAGTAGGTTGAAGTTAGCTTAAGAGGGGGTAGACTTTATAAGAAACTAACTATGATGAATTGGAAGAAAAGCATTGAGAAGCTATAAGAAAATGGTTTGGCCAAAAAAGTAGTGTACAGTGGAGAAAAACTATTTTTGAAAGAGGATGTGAACAGAAAACAGAAAGCATGCTTGGATAGGATTTTTTTTGGCTGGAGCAAATGTTGAAATAAGAGGGACGATCTATGGACTGAAGTTTTGGGTTGCACTGCAATACCAAATGTTACATTGAAAAAAAACCCTGTCCTTTCCTTTTGTGTTATCCCACTATGTGTTTGTGTACCCTTGTGTATTTGTTTTCTTCCTGTCTCTATGTACTGTTTCATAGAATTTTTTCTCTTCTAATACTAAGCTACATTCACTATGATGAGGAATACCGTTATCCTCAAATATAATTTGCATTAATAACATGTTATTTACTTCGTAAAGATGTTTACACATTATTTATTCTGTTTTATTCTAATGCTCATGTGTGAAGTTGATGTTTCAAAAGTTATTCTGATCTTTTATGTATGTACTTATGTCATAATTTTTGTAACTCTGATGTGCATGTTTATTTCTATTCTTTTGTAATGTCTGTTTTACTACAAATGTTATCTGTATTATTACGTTTTAATGATGTATTTTGTACCTTTGTTATTGTATTCTTATGTTATAAAATTGTAATTGACACCAGTTCATCAAATTAAGTAACTTGTAAGTTACATTTCACTGCACACGTTTCTGTTGGCCATAGTATACAGACAATATGTGAGAAGCAGGGACTGATAGTGTTTGCACGTGTGTTAATGATTCAGCAAGGGACTGGTTAACAGCATTGTTGGTTCTAAGGAAAATTGGTTGATGGATTTGCTATATTCTCCGCAAGACTCTTCGATGGTGATTGTGCACCTGCACAGTCGCAACAGTTGCCTGCTAGCCATCTCTACAAGGACTACAGTGGGTCTACACCGTTGATGACTCACCAATACCATTATCTGTACAAGGACTGCAGTGGGTCTGCACCTCTGGTGGCCCACCAATACCATAATCTCTACTAGGACTATAGTAGGTCTGCTCTGTGATGACCAACCTTCCAATATTCTTCAAAACTTCGACTGACTCTGCTGTGGGTTTGCTCCGTTGTGGCCCATTACCTGTCAGCATGTCTTTCCGTTGGAAGGACACCACTACTTCTTGAAGACTGCATGGAAATACACTACTTGCATGTGCATTTTCTTTTACTGCTCCGACTTTGAGAAAAAAAAAATTCTCCAATTTTACTGTGATGAATGATCAGGACTGTCATTATGGACAGTGAGAAAATTTTAGCTTTTGACCAATATTGTAGTGATAAGTGTGTGCATTTCATTTCTTTGTTATTGTAATTATGAAAATTTTTTTTCAAATCTGTATTGGCCACTGCCCAAAATAATTTGTAAAATTTTTTGTGGTGAGCATGGGGGCTATGTAAGTAGGCTGTTTAGATTTTTTTATTGGTAACGCCACATAGCGCTCTGTATGAAAAATCACTGGCTGTGCTGTGTGCAGTCAGTGGCAGGTTGGCATTGTTGTAATACTCGCCATTGTAGTGTTGGGCGGCTGGATGTTAACAGCGCGTAGCGTTGTGCAGTTGGAGGTGAGCCGCCAGCAGTGGTGGATGTGCGGAGAGAGATGGCGGAGTTTTGAAATTTGTAAGAATTGGTGTCATGAACTGATATATATATATATAATGACTCTTAAGGTAAATACATTGTTTGTTCTCAATTAAAATCTTTCATTTGCTAACTATGCCTGCCTATCAGTAGTTAGTGACTTCCGTAGTTTGAATCTTTTATTTAGCTGGCAGTAGTGGTGCTCGCTGTATTGCAGTAGTTCGAGTAACGAAGATTTTTGGTGAGGTAAGTGATTTGTGAAAGGTATAGGTTAATGTTAGTCAGGGCCATTCTTTTGTAGGGATTATTGAAAGTCAGATTGCGTTGCGTTAAAAAATATTGTGTGTCAGTTTAAGCACAGTCTTGTATAATTGTTCCTAGGGGACGTTTCAACTCTAATTACATTTCTCCTCTTACGACATAGGATACTCAGTGACACACAGCCGTCTCCATTTTGGTCATATTCTCCCTGCACCGAATACCACTAATCCATTTTCTATACTCCCGCAACCTCAGGAAATCTCTTGCAGTCGCGTTTCTTTTGACACTCGCGGAGTCACAAACAGGGCGCGCAAAATCTCGGACACCCCTGTATGATGTCAATTGGCGGAAACACCGGCCAGTGCCCCTCGCGGCAGGTAGTCCCTAAGAAAGGGACAACCAGTCTGCCACCCTACTCCAGGCTGCTCAGCGAGCTTTTAGCAGCTCACTGCAACATTCAGTCTTTACCTGCGCATTACTAAGAACTTAGCCTCCTCTTCAACCAACTAAACTACCACGTAATCCTCTTATCCGAAACGTGGTTGAAACCACACGTATCCTCTGCATCTATCCATCTCCCAGGGTACAAATTTCTTAGGGCAGACAGATCAAAAAAGCGAGGTGGCGGGGTCGGCGCAAATATACGAACAGATCTCAAAGCGAAAGTTTTAAGTACGTCAAATCCTGCTGAAGAAAAAGAGGCTGAATTCATGTTCATTGAGATAAATATACAAAATCGGAGATTCTTGACTGGCGTCGTGTACAATGCGCCAAAAGTAAGCTCAATGAGTTCCTTCCAGTCGGAATTACATTCACTTCAGTGTCAATACGAACATGTCATCGTAATGGGTGATTTGAACATAGACCTGCTAAGAGACACTTCCTCCGCAATAAACCTAAGAAGATTGTTTAGTTGCAATAGCATGAACATTCTTCCATTACAACCTACACACCATATGGCGCACAGTCATACTCTTATAGACGTGATCGCAACGAAACAGACAAAGTAAGAGATGTTGGTCAATCAGCAGCCCCTGGCCTCTCAGCACATTATGTAATATTCCTGGCCTACTCTGTGCAGCCCCCAAGGATCAAATCGCGTTACATAACTTGTAGGAACATGAAACGTATTGACCTTGACGCTCTAACAGCCGATTGCTCAGAAATCTCATGGCATCAAATAATCAGAGAACCTACAAGCGACGGCAAAATTAATGAACTTGGTGATAAACTCACTGCCCTCTTTGACAAACATGCACCTGTGCGCACAGTCCGTGTAAGAAAATCTCCTGCTCCATCGCTGACAGCTGAATTACGTCAAAGGATGACTAATAGGGATGCTGCCCACAGGCGTTTCAAGGCAGATCCGAAAACCGAGAGTTTCGAAGAATATAGAAAGCTACGGAACAGAGTGAAACAATGCATTCGCAATGCCAAAATCAGGCACGCTCGCTCCCTTGTATGCAGCGATCTGACACCCACGACTCTATGGAAGAATGTCCGTAGCTTGGGGGTCGGAAAGGCAAAATCGGAAACTACTTTTCATGTGTCAGCTAACGAATTAAATGAATTCTTCTCTGCACCTCTGATTACCAGCAAGGCTGATAATTACCGTCCACAAGAATCCCCAAACAGGATAACTAACAACGATACCTTCCATCTAAAACATGTAACAACAAATACGGCAAGAAAAGCAATAATGAGAATCTCTTCTGATGCAATAGGCAACGACATTATCGGTATAACCATGATTAAGAATGTTGCCGATATCTTAGTACCTGTCTTAACTGACATATTTAATTTTTCCCTCGTGAACGGAATATACCCCACTGCATGGAAAAGAAGCATAATTCGACCCATCCCTAAGATCGAAAACCCGCAACTGCCTAGTGATTACCGACCAATTAGCATACAGCCAGCTGTTTCCAAAGCCCTTGAATATATTGTTCATGACCAAATCACTGAACACTTGCATGAATTCAGTCTATGTGACAAATTTCAATCTGGTTTCCATAAACATCACAGCACAAACACTGCTCTAATTAAAGTAACTGATGACCTGAAATATGCCATCGACAATCGAAAGGCAACAATATTGACGGTACTGGACTTTAGCAAAGCTTTTGACATTGTTAACTTTGACATATTACTCAGAAAAATGCAACAGCTTAATTTCTCTGATAGTGCAATGAGATGGTTTGAAAGCTACTTAAAAGACAGACAGCAATGTGTTGTCTGCGCAAATGAAAAATCTTCCTTGAAACATATTTCTTCGGGAGTGCCACAAGGATCAGTCTTAGGACCACTGTTGTTTTCTTTATATGTCAACGATATTTCGTCGGTTTTGTCCTCCTGTAAACATATGCCGACGACCTCCAGCTCTACCTAAGCGTCAGACCTGAAGACGTAAACACTGCAATCGCTCTGATGAATGATGATCTGTCTTCAGTAGTGACATGGGCGAAAAACCAGGGGCTTAAATTAAACGCAAAAAAGACGCAAGTAATCTTAATAGCCCATCAGAAATTAATAAGTTCAGATTTCCGCGAACGGCTACCTCCTATTCTGCTCGAAGGTACTCCAATACCATATCAGAAAACAGTGAAGAACTTGGGTGTAACTTTGGACGAGCATCTCAACTGGGAGGAGAATACAGTCGCAGTGTGCCGAAAGACGTCTGCTTGTCTCTATGCTCTCAAAAAGTTTCGGAACATATTCCCACAGAACTTGAAACGCCAGCTCGTGCAAGCACTCGTTCTACCGAACCTCCACTATTGTGATGTGATTCAACAAGGCATGAGTAGTGAAAACAAAAGACGGCTAGAGCTAACCATGAATGCCTGTGTGCGTTACACCTGCAACATTCGCCGATATGATCATGTTAGTGCTTCATACTCCGAGCTAGGGTGGCTGCCGCCGGACAAACTGCGTGACTACCACACTATATGTCTACTTCACCGACTCCTCGTCGCGCAAGCACCCCAGTACCTAGCTTCAGAGATTAAAAACGTGTAATGCCATCATAATCAAAACACGAGGTCGCTCTTATCTGGTATCCTAGCTGTGCCCACTCACAAAACAAAAACTTTTGCAAACTCCTTCTCAGTTGCCGCTGTCCGCCTCTGGAACAAACTGCCCCTTACCTTGAGGAAAATTCAATCTCCTGTTAATTTTAAGAAGAAGTTGAAGCATTTCCTACTATCATCCGCATAAAATTCTCCACAAAATTAATGTGCAAGGCCAATCCTCTCATATGTCAAATAGCAAAGCTAGCGTCTCCTATCTTGCTTCTGAGATGCCTTCTTCTTCATCTATCTCTATTAGCCACGCAGTCTTATTTTCCTTTATATTTTCCTTAATTATGTTTCATCATGTCCCTCTATTCTTCTCCTCCCTTCACCATGATTTCCCCCCACACTCCCTGCTGCCAGCACTCCTATCTGAAATCTTTCTCTTCAATAATGTATTTTTGGAGGTGTACCTTTCTAATTGTTTATCTCACTTTTTGTATTAGATGTAGTTTAACATGCCTACTACAACATATGACTGTAAAATAAGTAGAATGCCTGGTTAGATGTAAGAGAGGGACTGATGGCCCTAATCTTGTCAGGTTAAATAAATAAATAAATTTGCTATCGAATCGACTTAAAGTCAGATAGTCACATTGGCCGCTCTTCGCTCTGAAACGGTTACATTTATCTTGTGCAAAGCTATGTCGCGAACTGCGAAATGCGGAGACACTAAAAGAACCATAGTAGAACAGAGAAGAAGCTTCTAAGTTGAAGTAATAGCCAGTATAAAGCAGTACAATTAAAGTTTAGTTTTCGATTTTTGACTTTTTAGCCGGCTTCGGTGCCTTGGACATGAGCTAGGACCTTACGATTTTGCATGAAGGGAGGACTAGCAGCCACGTTGCACAGCAGAATGTGAAAAGTGTTCATATGTAGGAAAAACCTGAGAAATCTGCCCGTTTTCGTCATTTGCTATCGAATCGACTTAATGTCAGATCGTCAAAATGGCCGCTTTTCTCTCTGAAACAGTTACAATTATCGTGTGCAAATCTTTGTCGCGTGCTTCGGAATGCGGAGACACTAAAAGCACCATAGTAGAACACAGAAGAAGCTTCTAAGTTGATGTAATAGCCAGTAAGAAGCAGTACCATTCAAGTTTACTTACCGATATTTGACTTTTTAGCCGGCTTTGGTGCGTTGGACTTGAGCAAGGGCCTTAAGATTTTGCATGAAGGGAGGACTAGCAGCCACGTTGCACGGGAGAATCTGAAAAGAGTTCAGATGTAGTAAAAACCTAAGAAATCAGCCCGTTATCGTCATTTGCTATCGAGTCGACTTAATGTCAGATCGTCACATTGACCGCTCTTCTCTTTGAAACGGTTACATTTATCGTGTGCAAAGTTATGTCGCGTGCTGCGAAATGCGGAGACACTAAAAGCACCATAGTAGAACACAGAAGAATCTTCTAAGTTAATGTAATAGACAGTAATAAGCAGTACAATTCAAGTTTAAGTTACAGGTTATAGAA
The DNA here is from genome assembly GCF_023897955.1 of Schistocerca gregaria. NCBI lineage: Eukaryota > Metazoa > Arthropoda > Insecta > Orthoptera > Acrididae > Schistocerca > Schistocerca gregaria. Next base: position 3,968,075 of record NW_026061742.1, on the reverse strand, counting down.
TATTTAGCCAGGTTCGGTGCCTTGGACATGAGCTAGGACCTTAAGATATTGCATAAACGGAGGACTAGCGGACCCCGTTGCACGGGAGTATTTGAAAGGTGTGCATATGTAGTAATAACCTAAGAAATCAGCCCGTTTTCGCAATTTGCTATCTATTCGGCTTCATGTTAGATGGTCACATTGGACCCTAATCTCTGAAACGGTCGCGTGCTGCGGAATGCGGAGACACTAAATTCACAAAAGTAGAACACAAATGAAGCTTCTAAGTTGATGTAACAGTGAGTAAGAAGCAGTACAATTCAAGGTTAGTTATCGATTATTGACTTTTTAGTTTGCTTTGGTGCCTTGGACATGAGCTAGGATCTTAAGATTTTGCATGAGGGAGGACTAGCACCAACGTTGCACGGGAGAATGTGAAAAGTGTTCATATGTAGTAAAATCCTAAGAAATCCGCCCGTTTGCGTCATCTGCTATCGAATCGACTTAATGTCAGATCGTCACATTGGCTGCCCTTCTCTCTGAAATGGTTACATTTATCTTTGCAAAGATATGTCGCGTGCTGCGATATGCGGAGACACTCAAACCACCATAGTAGAACACAGAAATAGCTTCTAAGTTGATGTAATAACCAGTAAGAAGCATTACCATTCAAGTTTTAGTTATCGATTTTTGACTTTTTAGCCGGCTTTGGTGCCTTGGACATGAGCTAGGACCTTACGATTTTGCATGAAGGGATGACTAGCAGCCACTTTGCACGGGAGAATGTGAAATGTTTTCATATGTTGTAAAAACCTAAGAAATCCGCCCGTTTTCGTCACTTGCTATCGATTCGACTTAATGTCAGACGGCCACGTTGGCCGCTTTTATCTCTGAAACGGTTACATTTATCGTGTGAAATGCTATGTCGCGTGCTGCGGACTGCGGAGACTCTAAATGCACAAAAGTAGAACACAGAAGAAGCTTTTATGTTGATGCAATAGCCAGTAAGAAGCAGTACAATTCAAGTTTAGTTATCTATTGTTGACTTTTTAGCGTGCTTTGGTGCCTTGGACATGAGCTACGACCTTACGATTTTGCATGAAGGGAGGACTAGCAGCCACGTTGCACGGGAGAGTGTGAAAAGTGTTCATATGTAGTAAAAACCTAAGAAATCCGCCCGTTTTCGTCATTTGCTATCGAATCGACTTAATGTCAGATGGTAACATTGGAGGCTCTTCACTCTGAAACGGTTACATTTATCGTGTGCAAAGCTATGTTGCGTGCTGCGATATGCGGAGACACTAAAAGCACCATAGTAGAACACAGAAGCCGCTTCAATGTTGATGTTATACCCAGTAAGAAGCAGTACAATTCAAGTTTAGTTATCGATTTTTGAATTTTTAGCTGGATTTGGTGCCTTGCACACGAGCTGGGACCTTAAGATATGCATGAAGGGAGGACTAGCAGCCACGTTGCACGGGAGAATGTGAAAAGTGATCGAATGTAGAAAAAACCTAAGAAATCTGCTCGTTTTCGTCATTTGCTATCGAATCGACTTAATGTCAGATCGTCACATTGGCCGTTATTACCAATGAAACGGTTACATTTATCGTTTGCAAAACTATGTGTCGTGCTGCGGAATGCGCAGACACTAAAAGTACCATACTAGAACACAGAAGTAGCTTCTAAGTTGACGTAATAACCATTAAGAAGACGTAAAATAATAGTTTTAGCTATCGTTTATTGACTTTTTGGCCGGCTTTGGTGCCTTGGACATGAGCTAGGACCTTAATAATTTGTATGAAGGGAGGACTAGCAGCCACGTTGAACGGGAGAATGTGAAGAGAGTTCATATGTAGTAAAAACCTAAGAAATCCCCCCGTTTTCGTCATTTGGTATCGATTCGACTTTATATCAGATCGTCACATTGGCCGTTCTTCTCTCTGAAACGGTTACATTTATCGTGTGCAAAGCTATGTTGCGTGCTGCGATATGCGGAGACACTAAAAGCACCATAGTAGAACACAGAAAAAAGCTTCTAATTTGAAGCAACAGCCAGTAAGAAGCAGTAGAACTAAAATTTAGTTATCGATTTTTGAATTATTAGCCGGCTTTGGTGCCTTGGACATGAGGTAGGACCTTAAGAATTTGCATGAAGGGTGGACTAGCAGCCACGTTGCACGGGAGAATGTGAAAAGTGATCGAATGTAGTAAAAACCTAAGAAATCCGCTCGTTTTCGTCATTTGCTATCGAATCGACTTAATGTCTGATCGTCACATCGGCCGCTCTTCTCTATGAAACGGTGACATTTATCGTGTGCAAAACTATGTGCCGTACTGCGGAATGCGCGGACACTATAAGCACCATAGTAGAACACAAAAGGAGCTTCTAAGTTGATCTAATAACCAGTAAGAAGCAATACAATACAAGTTTTAGTTATCGATTGTTTACTTTATAGGCGGCTTTGGTGCCTTGGACATGAGCTAGGACCTTACGATCTTGCATGAAGGGAGGACCAGCAGCCACCTTGCACGGAAGAATGTTAAAAGTGTTCATATGTAGCAATAACCTGAGAAATTCGTCCGTTTTCGTCATTTGCTATAGAATTCACTTATTGTCAGATCGTCACACTGGCCGCTCTTCTCTCTGAAACGGTTACATTTATCGTGTTCAAATCTATGTTGCATGCTGTGAAATTCGGAGACACTAAAAGCACCATAGCAGAATACAGAAGGAGCTTCTAAGTTGATGTAATATCCAGTAAGAAGCAGTACAATACAAGTTTTAGTTATCGATTGTTGACTTTATAGGCGGCTTTGGTGCCTTGGACATGAGCTAGGACCTTACGATCTTGCATGAAGGGAGGACTAGCAGCCACCTTCCACGGAAGAATGTGAAAAGTGTTCATATGTACCAAAAACCTGAGAAATTTGTCCGTTTTCGCCATTTGCTATCGAATTGACTTATTGTCAGATCGTCACATTGGCCGCTCTTCTCTCTGAAACGTTTACATTTATGGTGTGCAAAGCTACGTCACGTGCTGCGATATGCGGAGACACTCAAAGTCCCATAGTAGAACACAGAAGTAGCTTCTAAGTTGATGTAAAAAACACTAAGAGGCATAACAATTCAAGTTTTAGTTATCGATTTTTGACTTTTTAGCCGGCTTTGGTGCCTTGCACATGAGCTAGGACCTTAAGAATTTGTATGAAGGGAGGACTAGCAGCCACGTTGCACGGGAGAATGTGAAATGTGTTCAAATGTAGTTAAAATCTAAGAAATCCGCTAGTTTTCGTCATTTGCTGTTGAATTGACTTAATATCAAATCGTCACATTGGCTGCTCTTCTCTATGAAATGTTTACATTTATCTATGCAAAGCTATGTCGCGTGCTGCGATAAGCGGATACACTAAAAGCGCCGCAGTAGAACACAGATGAAACTTCTAAGTTGATGTAATAGCCAGTAAGAAGCAGTACAATTCAAGTTTAGTTATCGATTTTTGACATTTTAGACAGCTTTGGTGCCTTGGACATGAGCTAGGACCTTACGATTTTGCATGAAGGGAGGACTAGCAGCCACCTTGCACGGAAGAATGTGAAAAGTGTTCATATGTACCAAAAACCTGAGAAATTTGTCCGTTTTCGCCATTTGCTATTGAATTGACTTATTGTCAGATCGTCACATTGGCCGCTCTGCTCTCTGAAACGTTTACATTTATGGTGTGCAAAGCTACGTCACGTGCTGCGATATGCGGAGACACTAAAAGTCCCATAGTAGAACACAGAAGTAGCTTCTAAGTTGATGTAAAAAACACTAAGAGGCATAACAATTCAAGTTTTAGTTATCGATTTTTGACATGTTATACGGCTTTGGTGCCTTGGACATGAGCTAGGACCTTACGATTTTACATGAAGGGAAGACTAGCAGCCACGTTGCACGGGAGAATGTGAAAAGTGTTCATATGTACCAAAAACCTGAGAAATTTGTCCGTTTTCGCCATTTGCTATTGAATTGACTTATTGTCAGATCGTCACATTGGCCGCTCTGCTCTCTGAAACGTTTACATTTATGGTGTGCAAAGCTACGTCACGTGCTGCGATATGCGGAGACACTAAAAGTCCCATAGTAGAACACAGAAGACGCTTCTAAGTTGGTGTAATAGCCAGTAAGGAGCAGTACAATTGAAGTTTCAGTGATAGATTTTTAAATTTTTAGGCGGCTTTGGTGCCTTGTACATCAGCTGGGACCTTACGATTTTGCATTAAGGGAAGACTAGCAGCCACGTTGCACACGAGAATGTGAAATGTGTTCATATGTAGTAAAAACCTAAGAAATCCGTCCGTTTGCGTCATTTGCTATCGATGCGACTTTATATCAGATCGTCACATTGGCCGCTTTTCACTCTGAAACAGTTACATTTATCGTGTGGAAAGCTATGTTGCGTGCTGCGAAATTTGGAGACACTAAAAGCACCACAGTAGAACACAGAAGGAGCTTCTAAGTTGATGTAATAACCAGTAAGAGGCAGTACAATTTAAGGTTTAGTGATCGATTTTTAAATTTTTAGCCGGCTTTGGTGCCTTGGACATGAGCTAGGATCTTACGATTTTGCATAAATGGAGGACTAGCAGTCACGTTGCACGGGAGAAAGTGAAAAGTGTTCATATGTAGTAAAAACATGAGATATTCGTCCGTTTTCGTCATTTGTATCCAATTGACTTATTGTCAGATCGTTACATTGGCCGCTCTTCTCTCTGAAACGGTTTCAATTATGGTGTGCAAAGCTATGTCACGTGCTGCGATATGCGGAGACTCTAAAAGCACCACATTAGAACACAGAAGAAACTTCTAAGTTGATGTAATAGCCAGTAACCAGCAGTACAATTCAAGTTTATCTTGATTTTTGACATGTTATACGGGTTTGGTGCCTTGGACATGAGCGAGGACCTTACGATTGTGCATGAAGGGAGGACTAGCAGCCACGTTGCGCGGGAGAATGTAAAATGAGTTCATATGTAGTAAAAACCTAAGAAACCCGCCTGTTTTCGTCATTTGCTATCGAATCGACATAATGTCAGGTCGTCACATCGGCCGCACTTCTCTCTGAAATTGATAAATTTATCGTGTGCAAAGCTATGTCGCGTGCTGAGGAATGCGGAGACACCAAAAGCCCCATAGTACAACACAGAAGACGCTTCTAAGTTGATGTAATTGCCAGTAAGGAGCAGTACAATTTAAGTTTTAGTGATTGATTTTTAAATTTTTAGGCGGCTTTGGTGCCTTGTACATTAGCTAGGACCTTACGATTTTGCATGAAGGGAAGACTAGCAGCCACGTTGCACGTGAGAATGTGGAAAGTGATCGAATGTATTAAAAGCCTAAGAAATCCACTCGTTTTCGTCATTTGCTATCGAATCGACTTAATGTCAGATCGTCACATTGGCCGCACTTCTCAATGAAACGGTTACAATTATCGTGTGCAAAACTATGTGGCGTGCTGCGGAATGCGCAGACGCTACAAGTACCATAGTAGAACACAAAAGTAGCTTCTAAGTTGATGTAAAAAACACTAAGAGGCATAACAATTCAAGTTTTAGTTATCGATTTTTGACTTTATAGACGGCTTTGGTGCCCTGGACTGACCTAGGGCCTTAAGATTTTCCATGAAGGGAGGACTAGCAGCCACGTTGCACGGGAGAATGTGAAAAGTGTTCATATGTAGTAAAAACCTAAGTAATCCCCCCGTTTTCGTCATTTGCTATCGATTCGACTTCATATCAGATCGTCACACTGGCCGCTCTTCTCTTTGAAACGGTTACATTTATCGTGTGCAAAACTATGTCGCGTGCTGCGGAATCGGAGACACTAAAAGTACCATAGTAGAACACAGAAGTAGCTTGTAAGTTGATGTAAAAAACACTAAGAGGCACAACAATTCAAGTTTTAGTTATCGATTTTTGACTTTTTAGCCGGCTTTGGTGCCTTGGACATGATCTAGGACCTTAAGAATTTGTATGAAGGGAGGACTAGCAGCCACGTTGCACGGGAGAATGTGAAATGTGTTCAAATGTAGTTAAAATCTAAGAAATCCGCTAGTTTTCGTCATTTGCTGTTGAATTGACTTAATATCAAATCGTCACATTGGCTGCTCTTCTCTATGAAATGTTTACATTTATCTATGCAAAGCTATGTCGCGTGCTGCGATATGCGGATACACTAAAAGCGCCGCAGTAGAACACAGATGAAACTTCTAAGTTGATGTAATAGCCAGTAAGAAGCAGTACAATTCAAGTTTAGTTATCGATTTTTGACATTTTAGACAGCTTTGGTGCCTTGGACATGAGCTAGGACCTTAAGAATTTGTATGAAGGGAGGACTAGCAGCCACGTTGCACGGGAGAATGTGAAAAGTGTTCATATGTAGTAAAAACCTAAGAAATCCGTCCGTTTGCGTCATTTGCTATCGATGCGACTTTATATCAGATCGTCACATTGGCCGCTCTTCACTCTGAAACAGTTACATTTATCGTGTGGAAAGCTATGTTGCGTGCTGCGAAATTTGGAGACACTAAAAGCACCATAGTAGAACACAAAAGCAGCTTCTAAGTTGATCTAATAACCAGTAAGAAGCAATACAATACAAGTTTTAGTTATCGATTGTTTACTTTATAGGCGGCTTTGGTGCCTTGGACATGAGCTAGGACCTTACGATCTTGCATGAAGGGAGGACTAGCAGCCACCTTGCACGGAAGAATGTTAAAAGTGTTCATATGTAGCAATAACCTGAGAAATTCGTCCGTTTTCGTCATTTGCTATAGAATTCATTTATTGTCAGATCGTCACATTGGCCGCTCTTCTCTCTGAAACGGTTACATTTATGGTGTGCAAAGCTATGTCGCGTGCTGCGATATGCGGAGACACTAAAAGCACCACAGTAGAACACAGAAGAAGCTTCTAAGTTGATGTAATAGCCAGTAAACAGCAGTACAATTCAAGTTTACTTATCGATTTTTGACATGTTAGACGGCTTTGGTGCCTTGGACATGAGCTAGGACCTTACGATTTTGCATTAAGGGAGGACTAGCTGCCACGTTGCACGGGATAATGTGAAATGAGTTCATATAAAGTAGAAACCTAAGAAACCCGCCCGTATTCGTCATTTGCTATCGAACCGACTTAATGTCAGATCGTCACACTGGCCGCTCTTCTCTCTGAAACGGTTACATTTATCGTGTTCAAAGCTATGTTGCGTGCTGTGAAATTCGGAGACACTAAAAGCACCATAGCAGAATACAGAAGGAGCTTCTAAGTTGATGTAATATCCAGTAAGAAGCAGTACAATAGAAGTTTTAGTTATCGATTGTTGACTTTATAGGCGGCTTTGGTGCCTTGGACATGAGCTAGGACCTTACGATCTTGCATGAAGGGAGGACTAGCAGCCACCTTCCACGGAAGAATGTGAAAAGTGTTCATATGTACCAAAAACCTGAGAAATTTGTCCGTTTTCGCCATTTTTTTATCGAATTGACTTATTGTCAGATCGTCACATTGGCCGCTCTTCTCTCTGAAACGTTTACATTTATGGTGTGCAAAGCTACGTCACGTGCTGCGATATGCGGAGACACTAAAAGTCCCATAGTAGAACACAGAAGTAGCTTCTAAGTTGATGTAAAAAACACTAAGAGGCATAACAATTCAAGTTTTAGTTATCGATTTTTGACATGTTATACGGCTTTGGTGCCTTGGACATGAGCTAGGACCTTACGATTTTACATGAAGGGAAGACTAGCAGCCACGTTGCACGGGAGAATGTGAAAAGAGTTCATATGTAGTAAAAACCTAAGAAACCGGCCCGTTTTTTTCGTCATTTGCTGTCAAATCGACATAATGTCAGGTCGTCACGTTGGCCGCACTTCTCTCTGTAATGGATAAATTTATAGTGTGCAAAGTTATGTCGCGTGCTGAGGAATGCGGAGACGCCAAAAGCCCCATAGTAGAACACAGAAGACGCTTCTAAGTTGGTGTAATAGCCAGTAAGGAGCAGTGCAATTGAAGTTTTAGTGATAGATTTTTAAATTTTTAGGCGGCTTTGGTGCCTTGTACATCAGCTAGGACCTTACGATTTTGCATGAAGGGAAGACTAGCAGCCACGTTGCACGGGAGAATGTGAAATGTGTTCATATGTAGTAAAAACCTAAGAAATCCGCTCGTCTTCGTCGTTTGCTATCGAATCGACTTAATGTCAGATCGTCACATTGGCCGCTCTTCTCTATGAAACGGTGACATTTATCGTGTGCAAAACTATGTGGCGTGCTGCGGAATGCGCAGAAACTGAAAGTACCATAGTAGAACACAGAAGTAGCTTCTAATTTGATGTAATAAAGAGTAAGAAGCATAACAATTCAAGTTTTATTTATCGACTTTTGACTTTTTGGCCGGCTTTGGTGCCTTGGACATGAGCTAGTACCTTAAGAATTTGTATGAAGGGAGGACTAGCAGCCACGTTGCACGGGAGAATGTGAAAAGTGTTCATATGTAGTAAAAACCTAAGAAATCCGTCCGTTTGCGTCATTTGCTATCGATGCGACTTTATATCAGATCGTCACATTGGCCGTTCTTCACTCTGAAACAGTTACATTTATCGTGTGGAAAGCTATGTTGCGTGCTGCGAAATTTGGAGACACTAAAAGCACCATAGTAGAACACAGAAGGAGCTTCTAAGTTGATGTAATAACCAGTAAGAAGCAGTACAATTTAAGGTTTAGTGATCGATTTTTAAATTTTTAGCCGGCTTTGGTGCCTTGGACATGAGCTAGGACCTTACGATTTTGCATAAATGGAGGACTAGCAGTCACGTTGCACGGGAGAAAGTGAAAAGTGTACATATGTAGTAAAAACATGAGATATTCGTCCGTTTTCGTCATTTGTATCCAATTGACTTATTGTCAGATCGTCACATTGGCCGCTCTTCTCTCCGAAACGGTTTCATTTATGGTGTGCAAAGCTATGTCACGTGCTGCTATATGCGGAGAATCTAAAAGCACCACATTACAACACAGAAGAAGCTTCTAAGTTGATGTAATAGCCAGTAACCAGCAGTACAATTCAAGTTTAGTTTTTGATTTTTGACATGTTATACGGGTTTGGTGCCTTGGACATGAGCCAGGACCTTACGATTGTGCATGAAGGGAGGACTAGCAGCCACGTTGAGCGGGAGAATGTAAAATGAGTTCATATGTAGTAGAAACCTAAGAAACCCGCCTGTTTTCGTCATTTGCTATCGAATCGACATAATGTCAGGTCGTCACATCGGCCGCACTTCTCTCTGAAATTGATAAATTTATCGTGTGCAAAGCTATGTCGCGTGCTGAGGAATGCGGAGACACCAAAAGCCCCATAGTACAACACAGAAGACGCTTCTAAGTTGATGTAATTGCCAGTAAGGAGCAGTACAATTTAAGTTTTAGTGATTGATTTTTAAATTTTTAGGCGGCTTTGGTGCCTTGTACATTAGCTAGGACCTTACGATTTTGCATGAAGGGAAGACTAGCAGCCACGTTGCACGTGAGAATGTGGAAAGTGATCGAATGTATTAAAAGCCTAAGAAATCCACTCGTTTTCGTCATTTGCTATCGAATCGACTTAATGTCAGATGGTCACATTGGCCGCTCTTCTCAATGAAACGGTTACAATTATCGTGTGCAAAACTATGTGGCGTGCTGCGGAATGCGCAGACGCTAAAAGTACCATAGTAGAACACAGAAGTAGCTTGTAAGTTGATGTAAAAAGCACTAAGAGGCATAACAATTCAAGTTTTAGTTATCTATTTTTGACTTTTTAGCCGGCTTTGGTGCCTTGGACATGAGCTAGGACCTTAAGAATTTATATGAAGGGAGGACTAGCAGCCACGTTGCACGGGAGAATGTGAAATGTGTTCAAATGTAGTTAAAATCTAAGAAATCCGCGAGTTTTCGTCATTTGCTGTTGAATTGACTTAATATCAAATCGTCACATTGGCTGCTCGTCTCTCTGAAATGGTTACATTTATCTATGCAAAGCTATGTCGCGTGCTGCGATATGCGGAGACACTAAAAGCGCCGCAGTAGAACACAGATAAAACTTCTAAGTTGATGTAATAGCCAGTAAGAAGCAGTACAATTCAAGTTTAGTTATCGATTTTTGACATTTTAGACAGCTTTGGTGCCTTGGACATGAGCTAGGACCTTAAGAATTTGTATGAATGGAGGACTAGCAGCCACGTTGCACGGGAGAATGTGAAAAGAGTTCATATGTAGTAATAACCTAAGAAATCCATCCGTTTGCGTCATTTGCTATCGATGCGACTTTATATCAGATCGTCATATTGGCCGCTCTTCTCTCTGAAACGGTTACATTTATCGTGTGAAAAGCCATGTTGCGTGCTGCGATATGCGGAGACACTAAAAGCACCATAGTAGAACACAGAAGAAGCTTCTATGTTGATGTTATAGCCAGTAAGAAGCAGTAGAACTCAAATTTAGCTATCGATTTTTGAATTTTTAGCCGGATTTGGTGCCTTGAACATGAGGTAGGACCTTAATATTTTGCATGAAGGGAGGACTAACAGTCACGTTGCACGGGAGAATGTGAAAAGAGTTCGAATGTAGTAAAAACCTAAGAAATCCTCTCGTTTTCGTCATTTGCTATCGAATTGACTTATTGTCAGATCGTCACATTGGCCGCTCTTCTCTCTGAAACGGTTACATTTATGGTGTGCAAAGCTATGTCGCGTGCCGTGGAATGCGGAGAGACTAAAAGCACCATAGTAGACCACAGAAGAAGCTTCTATGTTGATGTAATAGCCAATAAGAAGCAGTACAATTCAAGTTTTAGTTAACGATTTTAACTTTTTAGCCGGCTTAGGTGCCTTGGACATGAGCTAGGACCTTAAGATTTTGCATGGAAGACTAGCAGCCCCGTTGCACGGGAGAATGTGAAAAGTGTTCATATGTAAAAAAAATCCTAAGAAATCTGCCCGTTTTCGTCATTTGCTATCGAATCGACTTAATGTCAGATCGTCACATTGGCCGCTCTTTCTTCTGAAACGGTGACATTTATCATGTGCAAAGCTATGTCGCCTGCTGCGGATGCGGAGGCACTGAAATCCCCATAAAAGAACACAGAAGAAGTATTTAATTTGATGTAAATGTCAGTAAGAAGCAGTAAAATTTAAGTTTAGTTATCGATTTTTGACTTTTTATCCGGCTTTGGTGCACGGGACAGAGCTAGGACCTTCAGATTTTGCATGAAGGGTGGACTATCAGCCACGTTGCACGGGAGAACGTGAAAAGTGATCGGATGTAGTAAAAACCTAAAAAATCCGCTCGTTTTCGTCATTTGCTATCGAATCGACTTAATGTCAGATCGTCACATTGGCCGCTCTTCTTTATGAAACGGTTACATTTATCGTGTGCAAAACTATGTGGCGTGCTGCAGTATGCGCAGACACGAAATGTACCATAGTAGAACACAGAAGTAGCTTCTAAGTTGTTGTAAAAAACACTAAGAGGCGTAACAATTCAAGTTTTAGTTATCGATTTTTGAGTTTTTAGATGGCTTTGGTGCCTTGGACTGAGCTAGGACCTTAAGATTTTGCATGAAGGGAGGACTAGCCGCCACGTTGCACGTGAGAATGTGAAAAGTGATCTAATGTAGTATAAACCTAAGAAATCCGCTCGTTTTCGTCATTTGCTATCGAATCGACTTAATGTCAGAGCGTCACATTGGCCGCTCTTCTTTATGAAACGGTTACATTTACCGTGTGCAAAACTATGTGGCGTGCTGCGGTATGCGCAGACACTAAAAGCACCATACTAGACCACAGAAGAAGCTTCTAAGTTGATGTAATAGCCAATAAGAAGCAGTACAAATCAAGCCTTAGTTAATGTCAGATGGGCACGTTGGCCGCTCTTATCAATGAAACGATTACATTTATCGTGTGCAAAGCTATGTTGCGTGCTGCGGAATGCAGTGACACTAAAAGCACCATAGTAGACCACAGAAGAAACTTCTAAGTTGATGTAATAGCCAATAAGAAGCAGTACAATTCAAGTTTCAGTTAACGATTTTTGACTTTTTAGCCGGATTTTGTGCCTTGGACATGAGCGAGAACCTTAAGATTTTGCATGAAGGGAGGACTAGCAGCCACGTTGCACGGGAGAATGTGAAAAGTTTTCATATGTAAAAAAAAAACCTAAGAAATACACCCGTTTTCGTCATTTGCTATCGAATCGACTCAATGTCATATGGTCACGTTGTCCGCTCTTCTCTCTGAAACGGTTACATTAATCGTGTGCAAAGCTATGTCGCGTGCTGCGTAATGCGGAGAAACTAAAAGCACCATAAAAGAACACAGAAGAAGATACTAAGTTGATGTAATAGCCAGTAAGAAGCACTACAATTCAAGTTTAGTTATCGATTTTTGACGTTTTAGCCGGCTTCTTGTGATTTGGACATTTTGCTAGGACCTTAAGATTTTGCAAGAAGTAAGGACTAGCAGCCACGTTGCACGGGAGAATGTGAAAAGTGTTCATATGTAGTAAAAACCTAGGAATCCGCCCGTTTTCGTCATTTGCTGTCGAATCGACTTAATGTCAGATCGTCACATTGGCCGCTCTTCTCTCTGAAACGGTTATATTTGTCGTGTGCAAAGCTATGTCGCGTGCTGCGATATGCGGAAACACTAAAAGCACCATAGTAGAACACAGATGAAGCTTCTAAGGTCATGGAATAGCCAGTATGAAGCAGTAAAATAATAGTTTTAGCTATCGATTATAAACTTCTTAGCCGGCTTTCGCGCCTTGGACATGAGCTACGACCTTAAGAATTTGTATGAAGGGAGGACTAGCATCCACGTTACACGGGAGAATGTGAAAAGTGTTCATATGTAGTAAAAACCTAGGAAATTCGCCCGTTTTCGTCATTTGCTATCGAATCGACTTAATGTCAGATCGTCACATTGGCCGCTCTTCTCTCTGAAACGGTTATATTTAACGTGTGAAAAGCTATGTCACGTGCTGCGGAACGGGGAGACACTAAAAGCACCATACTAGACCACAGATGAAGCTTCTAAGTTGATGTAATAGCCAATAAGAAGCAGTACAATTCAAACTTTAGTTAACGATTTTTGACTTTTTAGTCAGCTTTGTTGCCTTGGACATAAGCTAGGACCTTAAGATTTTGCATGAAGGGGGGACTACTAGCTACATTGCACTGGATAATGTGAAAAGTGTTCATATGTAGCAAAAACCTAAGAAATCCTAGCGTTTTCGTCACTTGCTATCGAATCGTTTTAATGTCAGATGGCCATGTTGGCCGCTCTTATGTCTGAAACGGTTACATTTATCGGGTGCAAAGCTATGTTGCGTGCTGCGAATTGCGGAGACACTAAAAGCACCATAGTAGAAAACAGAAGAAGATTATAAGTTGATGTAATAGCCAGTAAGAAGCAGTAAAATAATAGTTTTAGCTATCGATTATTGACTTTTTAGGCGGCTTTGGTGCCTTGCACATGAGCTAGGACCTTACGATTTTTCATGATGGGAGGACTAGGAGCCATGTTGCACGAAAGAATGTGAAATCTGTTCATATATAGTAAAAACCTAATAGATCCGCCCGTTTTCGTCATTTTGCTATCGAATCGACTTAATGGCAGATTTTCACATTGGCCGCTATTCTCTCTAAAACGGTTACATTTAACGTGTGCGAAGCTATGTTGCGTGCTGCGGAATGCGGAGACACTAAAAGCACCATAGAAGACCACAGAAGAAGCTTCTAAGTTGATGTAATAGCCAATAAGAAGCAGTACAATTCAAGTTTTAGTTAACGATTTTTGACTTTTTAGCCGGATTTGGTGCCTTGGACATGAGCTAGGACCTTAAGATTTTGCATGAAGGGAGGACTAGCCGCCACGTTGCACGTGAGAATGTGAAAAGTGATCTAATGTAGTATAAACCTAAGAAATTCGCCCGTTTTCGTCATTTGCTATCGAATCAACTTAATGTCAGATCGTCACATTGGCCGCTCTTCTCTATTAAACGGTTACATTTATCGTGTGCAAAACTATTTGGGGTGCTGCGGAATGCGCAGACACTAAAAATACCATAGTAGAACACAGAAGTAGCTTCTAAGTTGATGTAAAAAACACTAAGAGGCATAACAATTCAGGTTTTAGTTATCGATTTTTGACATTTTAGACGGCTTTGGTGCCTTGGACTGAGCTAGGACCTTAAGAATTTTTATGAAGGGGGGACTAGCAGCCACTTTGCAAGGGAGAATGTGAAATGTGTTCAAATGTAGTAAAAATCTAAGAAATCCGCTAGTTTTCGTCATTTGCTGTCGAAGTGACTTAATATCAAATCGTCACATTGGCCGCTCTACTCCCTGAAACGGTTACATTTATCGTGTGCAAAGCTATGTCGCGTGCTGCGGAATGCGTAGACACTACAAGCACCATAGTAGAACACAGAAGAAGCTTCTAAGTTGACGTAATAGCCAGTAAGAAGACGTAAAATAATAGTTTAGCTATCGATTATTCACTTTTTAGCCGGCTTTGGTGCCTTGGATATGAGCTAGGACCTTAACAATTTGTATGAAGGAAGGACTAGCAGCGACGTTGTACGGGAGAATATGAAACGTGTTCATATGTAGTAAAAACCTAAGAAATCCGCCCGTTTTCGTCTTTTGCTATCGACTCGACTTGATGTCAGACCGTCACATTGGCCGCTCGTCTATCTGAAAAGGTTACATATATCGTGTGCAAAGCTACGTCGCGTGCTGCGACATGTGGAGACACTACAAGCACCATAGTAGAACACAGAAGAAGCTTCTAAGTTATGTAACAGCCAGTAACCAGCAGTACAATTAAAGTTTTGTTATCGATTTTTGATTTTTTAGCCGGCTTTGGTGCCTTGGACATGAGCTAGGACCTTAAGAATTTGCATGAAGGGAGGACTAGCAGCCACGTTGCACGGGAGAATGTGAAACGTGTCCATATGTAGTAAAAACCTAAGAAATCCGAACGCTTTCCTCATTTGCTATCGAATCGACTTAATGTCAGATGGTCACATTGGAGGCTCTTCTATCTGAAACGGTTACATTTATCGTGTGCAAAGCTACGTCGCGTGCTGTGATATGCGGAGACACTACAAGCACCATAGTAGAACACAGAAGAAGCTTCCAAGTTGACGTAATAGCCAGTAACAAGCCGTAAAATAATCGTTTTAGTTATCGATTATTAACTTTTTAGCCGGCTTTGGTGACTTGGACATGAGCTAGGACCTTAAGAATTTCTATAAAGGGAGGACAAGCAACCACGTTGCACGGGAGAATGTGAAAAGTGATCGAATGTAGTAAAAAACTAAGTAATCCGCTCGTTTTCGTCATTTGCTATCGATTCGACTTTATATCAGATCGTCACATTGGCCGCTCCTCTCTCTGAAACGGTTACATTTATCGTGTGCAAAGCTATGTTGCGTGCTGCGATATGCGGAGACACTAAAAGCACCATAGTAGAACACAGAAGAAGCTTCTACGTTGATGTAATAGCCAGTAAGAAGCAGTAGAAAAATTTAGCTATCGATTTTTGATTTTTTAGCAGGCTTTGGTGCCTTGGACATGAGGTAGGACCTTAATATTTTGCATGAAGGGAGGGCTAACAGCCACGTTGCACTTGAGAATGTGAAAAGAGATCGAATGTAGTAAAAACCTAAGAAATCCGCTCGTTTTCGTCATTTGCTATCGAATCGACTTAATGTCAGATCGTCACACTGGCCACTCTTCTCTCTGAAACAGTTACATTTATCGTGTGCAAAGCTATGTTGCGTGCTGCGAAATTCGGAGACACTAAAATTACCATAGTAGAACACAGAAGGAGCTTCTAAGTTGATGTAATAACCAGTAAGAAGCAGTACAACACAAGTTTTAGTTATCGATTGTTGACTTTTTAGGCGGCTGTGGTGCCTTGGACATGAGCTAGGACCTTACGATTTTGCATGAAGGGAGGACTATTAGCCATGTTGCACGGGAGCATGTGAAAATTGTTCATACGTAGCAAAAACGTAAGAAATCCGCCCGTTTTCGTCATTTCCTATCGAATTAAATTCAGATGGTCACATTGGCCGCTCTTCTGTCTGAAATGGTTAAATTTATCATGTGCAAAGCTATGTTGAGTGCTGCGGAATGCAGAGACACAAAAGCACCATAAAAGAACAGAGAAGAAGTTTCTAATTTGATGTAAATGCCAGTAAGAAGCAGTACAATTTAAGTATAGTTATCGATTTTTGACTTTTGAGCTGGCTCTGGTGCCTTGGACATGAGCTAGGACGTTAAGATTTTGCATGAAGGGACGCCTACCTGCCACGTTGCACGGGAGAATGTAAAAGGTGTTCACATGTAGTAAAAACCTAAGATATCTGCCTGCTTTCGTCATCTGCTATCGAATCGACTCAATATCATATCGTCACGTTGACCGCTCTTCTCTCTGAAACGGTTACGTTTATCGTGTGCAAAGATATGTAGCGTGCTGCGGAATGCGGAGAATCTAAAAGCACCATAGTAGAAAACAGAAGAAGCTTCTAAGTTGATGTAATAGGCAGTAAGAAGCAGTAAAGTAATAGTTTTAGCTATCGGTTATTGACTTTTTAGCCGCCTTTGGTTACTTGGACATAAGCTAGGACCTTAAGACTTTCTATGAAGGGAGGACTAGCAGCCACGTTAAACGGGCGAATGTGAAAAGTTTACGTAAGTAGTAACAACCTAATAAATCCGCCCCTCTTTGGTTATTTGCTATTGAATCGACTTAATGTCAGATGGTCACATTGGCCGCTCTTTTCTCTGAACTGTTACATTCAACGTGTGCAAAGCTATGTCGCGTGCTGTGGAATGCGGAGACACTAAAAGCACCATAGTAGAACACAGAAGGAGCTTCTAAGTTGATGTAATAACCAGTAAGAAACAGTACAATTCAAGTTTTATTTATCTATTTTTGACTGTTAAGCTGGCATTGGTGCCTTGGAAATGAGCTAGTACCTTACTATTTTGTATGAAGGGAGGACTAGCAGCCACGATGCACGGGAGAACGTGAAAGGTGTTCATATGTAGTAAAAACCTAAGAAATCCGCCCGTTTTCGTCATTTGCTATCGAATCGTCTTAATGTCAGATCGTCACATTGGCCGCTCTTCTCTCTGAAACGGTGACATTTATCGTGTGCAAAGCAATGTCGCGTGATGCGGAATTCGGAGACACTAAAAGCACCATAGTAGAACACAGAAGGAGCTTCTGAGTTGATGTAATAACCAGTAAGAAACAGTACAATTCAAGTTTTATTTATCTATTTTTGACTTTTAAGCTGGCTTTGGTGCCTTTGAAATGAGCTAGTACCTTACTATTTTGTATGAAGGGAGGACTAGCAGCCACGATGCACGGGAGAACGTGAAAGTTGTTCATATGTAGTAAAAACCTAAGAAATCCGACCGTTTTCGTCATTTGATGTCGAATCGACTTAATGTCAGATCGTCACATTGGCCGCTCTTCTCTCTGAAACGGTTACATTTGTCGTGTGCAAAGCTATGTCGCGTGCTGCTATATGCGGAAACACTAAAAGCCCCATAGTAGATCACAGATGAAGCTTCTAAGTTGATGGAATAGCCAGTATGAAGCAGTAAAATAATAGTTTTAGCTATCGATTATAAACTTATTAGCCGGCTGTAGTGCCTTGGACATGAGCTAGGCCCTTTCGAATTTCTATGAAGGGAGGACTAGCAGCCACGTTGTACGGGAGAATGTGAAAAGTGTTCATATGTACGAAAACCATAAGAAATCCGCCCTCTTTCGTCATTTGCTATCGAATCGACTTAATGTCAGATCGTCACATTGGCCGCTCTTCTCTCTGAAACGGTTACATTTATTGTGTGCAAATCTATGTCGCGTGCTACGGAACGCAGAGACGCTAAAAGCACAATAGCAGAACACAGAAGAAGCTTCTATGTTGATGTAATAGCCAGTAAGAAGCAGTACAATTCAAGTTTATTTATCGATTTTTGACTTTTTAGCGGGCTTTGGTGCCTTGGACTAAACTAGGCCCTTAAGATTTTGCATGAAGGGAGGACTAGCTGCCACGTTGCACGTGAGATAGTGAAAAGTGATCGAATGTAGTATAAATCTAAGAAATCCGCTCGTTTTCGTCATTTGCTATCGAATCGACTTAATGTCAGATCGTCACATTGGCCGCTCTTCTCTATGAAACGGTTACATTTATCGTGTGCAAAACTATGTGGCGTGCTGCGGAATGCGCAGACACTAAAAGTACCATAGTAGAACACAGAAGTAGCTTCTAAGTTGTTGTAAAAAACACTAAGAGGCATAACAATTCAAGTTTTAGTTATCGATTTTTGAGTTTTTAGACGGCTTTGGTGCCTTGGACTGAGCTAGGACCTTAAGAATTTGTATGAAGGGAGGACTAGCAGCCACGTTGCACGGGCGAATGTGAAATGTGTTCAAATGTAGTAAAAATCTAAGAAATCCGCTAGTTTTCGTCATTTGCTGTCGAATTGACTTAATATCAAATCGTCACATTGGCTGCTCTTCTCTCTGAAACGGTTACATTTAACGTGTGAAAAGCTATGTCGCGTGCTGCGGAACGCGGAGACACTAAAAGCACCATACTAGACCACAGAAGAAGCTTCTAAGTTGATGTAATAGCCAATAAGAAGCAGTACAATTCAAGCTTTATTTAACGATTTTTGACTTTTTAGTCAGCTTTGATGCCTTGGACATGAGCTAGGACCTTACGATGTTGCATGAAGGGAGGACTATCAGCCACGTTGTACCGGAGAATGTGAAAAGTTTTCATATGTAGTAAAAACCTAAGAGATCCGCCCGTATTCGTCATTTGCTATCGAATCGACTTAATGTCAGATCGTCATATTGGCCGCTCTTCTCTCTGAAACGGTTACATTTATGGTGTGCAAAGCTATGTCGCGTGCTGCGATATGCGGAGACACTAAAGGCACCATAGTAGAACACAGAAGAAGTTTCTAAGTTGATGTAATAGCCAGTAACCAGCTGTACAATTCAAGTTTAGTTATCGATTTTTGACTTTTTAGCCGGCTTTGGCGCCCTGGACTGAGCTAGGACCTTAAGATTTTGCATGAAGGGAGGACTATTAGCTACATTGCACGGAATAATGTGAAAAGTGTTCATATGTATCAAAAACCTAAGAAATCCAAGCGTTTTCGTCACTTGCTATCGAATCGACTTAATGTCAGATGGCCACGTAGGCCGCTCTTATCTCTGAAACGGTTACATTTATCGTGTGCAAAGCTATGTTGCGTGCTGCGGAATGCGGAGACACTAATAGCACCATAGTAGACCACAGAAGAAGTTTCTAATTTGATGTAAATGTCAGTAAGAAGCAGTACAATTTAAGTTTAGTTATCGATTTTTGACTTTTGAGCTGGCTTTGGTGCCTTGGAAATGAGCTAGGATCTTAAGATTTTGCATGAAGGGAGGACTAGCTGCCACGTTGCACCGGAGAATGTAAAAAGTTTTCATATGTAGTAAAAACCTAAGAAATCCGCCTGTTTTCGTCATCTGCTATCGAATCGACTCAATGTCATACGGTCACGTTGTCCGCTCTTCTCTCTGAAACGGTTACATTTATCGTGTGCAAAGCTATGTCGCGTGCTGCGTAATGCGGAGAAACAAAAAGCTTCATAAAGAACACAGAAGAAGTTACTAAGTTGATGTAATAGCCAGTAAGAAGCACTACAATTCAAGTTTAGTTATCGATTTTTGACTTTTTAGCCGGCTTTATTGCTTTGGACATTTTGCAAGGACCTTAAGATTTTGCAAGAAGTAAGGACTAGCAGCCACGTTGCACGGGAGAATGTGAAAAGAGTTCATATGTAGTAAAAACCTAGGAATCCGCCCGTTTTCGTCATTTGCTGTCGAATCGACTTAATGTCAGATCGTCACATTGGCCGCTCTTCTCTCTGAAACGGTTACATTTGTCGTGTGCAAAGCTATGTCGCGTGCTGCGATATGGGGAAACACTAAAAGCACCATAGTAGAACACAGATGAAGCTTCTAAGTTGATGGAATAGCCAGTATGAAGCAGTAAAACAATAATTTTAGCTATCGATTGTAAACTTCTTAGCTGGCTTTGGTGCCTTGGACATGACCTAGGACCTTACGATTTTGCATGAAGGGACGCCTAGCAGCCACGTTGCACGGGAAAATGTGAAAAGTGTTCATATGTCGTAAAAACGTAGGAAATCCGCCTGTTTTCTTCCTTTGCTATCGAATCGACTTTATGTCATATCGTCACATTGGCCGCTCTTCTCTCTGAAACGGTTACATTTATCGTGTGCAAAGCTATGTTGCGTGCTGCAAAATTCGGAGACTCAAAAATCACCATAGTAGAACACAGAAGGAGCTTCTAAGTTGATGTAATAACCAGTAAGAAGCAGTACAATTCAAGTTATAGTTATTAATCTTTGACTTTTTATCCGGCTTTGGTGCCTTGGACATGAGCTAGGACCTTAAGATTTTGCATGAAGGAAGGACTAGCAGCCACGTAGCACGGGAGAATGTGTAAAGTGATCGAATGTAGTAAAAACCTAAGAAATCCGCTCGTTTTCGTCATTTGCTATCGAATCGACTTAATGTCAGATCGTCGCATTGGCCGCTCTTCTCAATGAAACTGGTACATTTTTCGTGTGCAAAACTATGTGGCGTGCTGCGAAATGCGCAGACACTAAAAGTACCATAGTAGAACACAGAAGTAGCTTCTAAGTTGAAGTAATAAACAGTAAGAAGCATAGCAATTCAAGTTTTAGTTATCGAATTTTGAATTTTTAGACGGCTTTGGTGCATCGGACTGAGTTAGGACCTTACAATTTTGCATGAAGGTAGGACTGGCAGCCACCTCTCACGGGAGAATGTGAAAAGTGTACATATGTAGTAAAAACCTGAGAAATTCGTCCGTTTTCGTCATTTGCTGTCGAATTTTCTTAATGTCAGATCGTCACATTGGCCGCTCTTCTCTCTGAAACGGTTACATTTATGGTGTGCAAAGCTATGTTGCGTGCTGCGATATGCGGAGGCACTAAAAGCACCACAGTAGAACACAGAAGAAGCTTCTATGTTGATGTAATAGCCAGTAACCAGCAGTACAATTCAAGTATAGTTATCTATTTTTGACTTTTTAGCCGGCTTCGGTGCCTTGGACTTGAGCTAGGTCCTTACGATTTTGCATGAAGGGAGGACTAGCAGCCACGTTGCACGGGAGAATGTGAAAAGTGTTCATATGTAAAAAAAACCTAAGAAATCCGCCCGTTTTCGTCATTTGCTATCGAATCGACTTAATGTCAGATCGTCACATTGGCCGCTCTTCCCTGTGTTTACTTCGTAGATTCTTATTTAAATTGCGTGTGAGTTTCGTATAGGAGGTGCAATTTCGAGTTTTAGTTACTGTAATCGTAAAATCAGCAGATTGTAGCGCAGTCGTTAGGCATTTGTACAGGTTAGTTGATACATTCTTTGCGTGTTCCGCTTGCGTTATCTAGGCAAGGACTTGTGTTGTTAAACATCGATTAGAATGGACAGGGACTGCGATTGCTGTGTTCGGATGAGGGCTGACTTGGCATCCCTTCCCTCACAGCTGCAATCGGCGCTGACTTCGGTCGCGCAGCTTGAGGCTGTTTCCAATGGGCACCACTGTGGGGAGCGGGACTCGGGTATCACGGGGATGTCAACCTCGTCCCGTCTGTCCCCAGATCGGTCTGCCGCTGTGGTTGCCCCGGTTGCTGCCCGCAATGGGGCTGAGCCCTCGCCTGTGGTTGATTGGGAGGTCGTTCCAAGGCGTGGCAGGCAGCGAAAGGCGTCCCCGGAGGCTGAACAGAAAGCCTCCCTGGTGCGTCTGACAAACCGGTTTCACGCACTGTCTCTGGCTGAGCCAGATGCTGCTGCCTGCCCTGTTTCAGAGGATCATTCTCAGCCTTCAAGGTCCAGGCAATCGCAGAGGGTGGGCTTACTGGTAGTTGGGAGCTCCAATGTTAGGCGCGTAATGGGGCCCCTTAGGGATACGGCGGCTAAGGAGGGGAAGAAATCCAGTGTGCACTCCGTGTGCATTCCGGGAGGAGTCATTCCTGATGTGGAAAGGGTCCTTCCGGATGCTATGGAGAGCACAGGGTGCAGCCTGCTGCAGGTGGTGGCACATGTCGGCACTAATGAATTGAGTCGCTTTGGATCTGAGGAAATTCTCTCTGGATTCCAGCGGCTATCTGATTTGGTGAAGGCTGCCGGTCTTGCTTACGAGATGAAGGCAGAGCTCACCATCTTCAGCATCGTTGACAGAACCGACTGCAGATCTTTGGTGCAGAGCCGGGTGGAGGGTCTGAATCAGAGGCTCAGACGGTTTTGCGACTGTATTGGCTGCAGATTCCTAGACTTGCACCATAGGGTGGTTGGGTTTCGGGTTCCGCTGAATAGGTCGGGAGTTCACTACACTCAGCTGGCGGCTACACGGGTAGCGGAGGCTGTGTGGCGTGGACTGGGCGG
The DNA here is from genome assembly GCF_023897955.1 of Schistocerca gregaria. Taxonomy (NCBI): domain Eukaryota; kingdom Metazoa; phylum Arthropoda; class Insecta; order Orthoptera; family Acrididae; genus Schistocerca; species Schistocerca gregaria. The sequence continues at coordinate 3,945,495 of NW_026061742.1, read as the reverse complement.
TTTTTTAGGTTAGAAGGCCTCGGGAAAGTGCGGGATGGGCTGAAATGTCAAAGGGTGCTTGGCAATTACAGGACGTGCTTGGATCAAGGAACAGTCGGAATTTTAGTTGTAAATTGTTGTAGTTGCGCTGGAAAAGTCCCTGAGCTTCAAGCGCTAATAGAAAGCACAGAAGCTGATATAGTTATAGGGACAGAAAGCTGGCTAAAGCCTGAAATAAGTTCTGCAGAAATTTTTACGAAGTCTCAGACGGTGTTCAGGAAAGATAGATTAGGCAGAATTGGTGGTGGAGTGTTTGTGTCTGTCAGTAGTGGTTTATCTTGTAGTGAAGTCGAAGTAGATACTCCGTGCGAATTGGTGTGGGTGGAGGTTATACTTAACAGCCGAATTAAGTTAATAATTGGCTCCTTCTACCGACCCCCAGACTCCGATGATATAGTTGCGGAACAGTTCAGAGAAAGTTTGAGTCTCGTAACAAATAAATACCCCACTCATACAGTTATAGTTGGTGGGGACTCAACCTGCCCTCGGTATGTTGGCAAAAATACTTGTTCAAAACCGGTGGTAGGCAGAAAACGTCTTCCGAGATTGTCCTAAATGCATTCTCCGAAAATTATTTCGAGCAGTTAGTCCACGAACCCACGCGAATTGTAAATGGTTGCGAAAACACACTTGACCTCTTGGCCACAAACAATCCAGAGCTGATAGAGAGCATCATGACTGATACAGGAATTAGTGATCACAAGGTCATTGTAGCTAGGCTCAATACCATTTCTTCCAAATCCATCAGAAACAAACGCAAAATAATTTTATTTAAAAAAGCGGATAAAGTGCCACTAGAAGCCTTCCTAAAAGACAATTTCCATTTCTTCCGAACTGACTATGCGAATGTAGACGACATGTGGCTCAAATTCAAAGATATAGTAGCAACATCAATTGAGATATTCATACCTCATAAATTGGTAAGAGATGGAACGGATCCCCCGTGGTACTCAAAAAAAGGTCCGAACGCTGTTGAAGAGGCAACGGAAAAAGCATGCGAAGTTCAGAAGAACGCGAAATCCTGAAGATGGGCTAAAATTTACAGACGCGCGAAATTTGGCACGTACTTCGATGCGAGATGCCTTTAATAGGTTCCACAACGAAACATTGTCTCGAAATTTGGTAGAAAATCCGAAGAAATTCTGGTCGTATGTAAAGTACACAAGCGGCAAGACGCAGTCAATACCTTCGCTGCGCAGTGCCGATGGTACTGTTATCGACGACTGTGCCGCTAAAGCGGAGTTATTGAACGCAGTTTTCCGAAATTCCATCAGCAGGGAAGACGAATGGAATATTCTAGAATTTGAAACACGAACATCTGCTAGCATGAGTTTCTTAGAAGTAGATACCTTAGGGGTTGCGAAGCAACTCAAATCGCTTGATGCGGGCAAGTCTTCAGGTCCAGATTGTATACCGATTAGGTTCCTTTCAGATTACGCTGATACTATAGCTCCCTACTTAGCACTCATATACAACCGCTCGCTCACCGATAGATCTGTACCTACAGATTGGAAAATTGCGCAGGTCGCACCAGTGTTCAAGAAGAGTAGTAGGAATAATCCATTTAACTACAGACCTATACCATTGACGTCGGTTTGCAGTAGGGTGTTGGAGCATATACTGTATTCAAACATTATGAATCACCTCGAAGGGAACGATCTATTGACACGTAATCAGTATGGCTTCAGAAAACATCGCTCTTGTGCAACGCAGCTAGCTCTTTATTCGCACGAAGTAATTGCCGCTATCGACAGGGGATCTCAAGTTGATTCCGTATTTCAAGATTTCCGGAAAGCTTTTGACACCGTTCCTCACAAGCGACTTCTAATCAAGCTGCGGAGCTATGGGGTATCGTCTCAGTTGTGCGACTGGATTCGTGATTTCCTGTCAGGAAGGTCGCAGTTCGTAGTAATAGACGGCAAATCATCGAGTAAAACTGAAGTGATATCAGGTGTTCCCCAGGGCAGCGTCCTGGGACCTCTACTGTTCCTGATCTATATAAATGACCTGGGTGACAATCTGAGCAGTTCTCTTGGACTGTTCGCAGATGATGCTGTAATTTACCGTCTAGTAGGGTCATCCGAAGACCAGTATCAGCTGCAAAGCGGTTTAGAAAAGATTGCTGTATGGTGTGTCAGGTGGCAGTTGACGCTAAGTAAAAAAAGTGTGAGATGATCCACTTAAGTTCCAAAAGAAATCCGTTGGAATTCGATTACTCGATAAATGGTACAATTCTCAAGGCTGTCAATTCAACTAAGTACCTGGGTGTTAAAATTACGAACAACTTCAGTTGGAAGGACCACATAGATAATATTGTCGGGAAGGCGAGCCAAAGGTTGCGTTTCATTGGCAGGACACTTAGAAGATGCAACAAGTCCACTAAAGAGACAGCTTACACTACACTCGTTCGTCCTCTGTTAGAATATTGCTGCGCGGTGTGGGATCCTTACCAGGTGGGATTGACGGAGGACATCGTGAGGGTGCAAAGAAAGGCAGCTCGTTTTGTATTATCGCGTTATAGGGGAGAGAGTGTGGCAGATATGATACACGAGTTGGGATGGAAGTCATTACAGCATAGACGTTTTTCGTCGCGGCGAGACCTTTTTACGAAATTTCAGTCACCAACTTACTCTTCCGAATGCGAAAATATTTTGTTGAGCCCAACCTACATAGGTAGGAATGATCATCAAAATAAAATAAGAGAAATCAGAGCTCGAACAGAAAGGTTTAGGTGTTCGTTTTTCCCGCTCGCTGTTCGAGAGTGGAATAGTAGAGAGATAGTATGATTGTTGTTCGATGAACCCTCTGCCAAGCACTTAAATGTGAATTGCAGAGTAGTCATGTAGATGTAGATGTAGATGTAGAACAGTGACATTTATCATGTGCAAAGCTATGTCGCCTGCTGCGGATGCGGAGACACTAAAATCCCCATAAAAGAACACAGAAGAAGTTTCTAATTTCATGTAAATGCCAGTAAGAAGCAGCACAATTCAAGTTTAGTTATCGATTTTTGACTTTTGAGCTGGCTTTGGTGCCATGGACATGAGCTAGGACCTTAAGATTTTGCATGAAGGGACGCCTAGCTGCCACGTTGCACGTGAAAATATAAAAAGTGTTCATATGTAGTAAAAACCTAAGAAATCTGCCTGTTTTCGTCATCTGCAATCGAATCGACTCAGTGTCATATGGTCACGTTGACCGCTCTTCTCCTGAAACGGTTACATTTATCGCGTGCAAAGCTATGTCGCGTGCTGCGGAATGCGGAGACACTAAAAGCACCATATTAGAACACAGAATAAGCTTCTAAGTTAATGTAATAGCCAGTAAGTAGCAGTACAATTCAAGTTTAGTTATCGATTTTTGACTTTTTAGCCGCCTTTGATGCCTTGGACATGAGCTAGGACCTTTTTAATTTTGCATGAAGGGAGGAATATCAGCCACGTTGCTCGGGAGAATGATAAAAGTGTTCATATGTAGTAAAAAGCTAAGAAATCCGCCCCTTTTCTTCACTTGCTATCGAATCGACCTTATGTCAGTTGGTCACACTGGCCGCTCTTCTCTCTGAAACGGTTACATTTATTGTGTGTAAAACGATGTCGCGCGGTGCGGAATGCGGAGACACTAAAAGCACCATAGTAGAACACAGAAGAAGCTTCTAAGTTGATGTAATAGCCAGTAAGAAGCAGTAAAATTCAAGTTTTAGTTATCGATTACTGACGTTTTTCCCTTCGTCGGTGCCTTGGAAATGAGCTAAGACCTTAAGATTTTGCATGAAGGGAGGACTAGCAGCCGCGTTGCACGGGTGAATGCAAAATGTCTTCATATGTAGTAAAACCCTCAGAAATCCTCCCGTTTTCGTCATTTGCTATCGAATCGACTTATTGAACGATCGAATCATTGGAGGCTTATATCTCTGAAACGGTTTCATTTATCGTCTTCCAAACTATGTAGCGTTTTGAAGTATGCGGTGACACTAAAAGCTTCATAGTCGAACACAGAAAAAGCTTCTAAGTTGATATAGTCGGGTAGTAAGGAGTACTACAATTCTAGTTTTAGTTACCGTTTATTGACTCACTAGCCTGGTTTGGTGACTTGGTCATGAGTTCGTAATTTAAGATTTTGCATGAAATTAGGTCTAGCAGCCGCGTTGCACGGGAGAATGTGAAAAGTTTTCATATGTAGTAAAAACCTGAGAAATCCTCCCGTTTTCGTTATTTGTTATCGAATCGACTTAATGTCAGATCGTCTCATTGGCCGCTCTTCTCACTGAAACGGTTACATTTAGCGTGTGCAAAGCTGTGCCGCGTGCTGCGGTGAAAGGAGACACTAAAAGCACCATAGTAGAACACAGAAGAAGCTTCTAAGTTGATGTATTAGCCAGTAAGATGCAGTACAATTCAAGTTTTAGTTATCGATTATTGACTTATTAGCTAGTTTTGGTGCCTTGTCCATGAGCTGGGACGTTAAGATTTTGCATGAAAGGAGGTCTAGCAGCCGCGTTGCACTGGACAATGTGGAAAGTGTTCATATGTAGTAAAAACCAGAGAAATCCGTTCGTTTTCGTCATTTGCTATCGAATCTACTTTATGCCAGATCGTCACATTGGCTGCTCTTCTCTCTGAAACGGTTACATTCATCGTCTGCAAAGATAGGTCGCTTGCCGCGGTATGTAGCGACACAAAAGCAACATAGTGTAATACAGAAGCACATTCTAGGAAGATGTAATCGCCAATAAGAAGCAGTACTATTCAAGATTTAGTAGTCGGTTATTCACTTATTTTCCGCCTTTGGTACATTGGACATGTCCGACGACCTAAAGTTTTGCATGAAACGACGTCTGGAAACCACTTTGCACGGGGGAGTGTGGAAACTGTTCATATGTAGTAAAAACTACAGAAAACCGCCAGCTTTCGTCATTTGCTACCGAATCTATTTTATTGCCAGATCTTCACATTGGCCGCTTTTATCTCTGACACAATTACATTTATCGTCTGAAAATTTATGTCGCGTATTGCAATATGAGGAAAAAACTGAAAAAATCATATTAGATCACAAAAAAGCTTCTAAGAAGATGTAATCGAAAGTACCAAGCAGAAATATACTATTGACTTATTTGCCGGCTTTGGTGCAATGGGCATGAGCTAGGACCTTAAGATTTTTCATAATATTACGTCCGTACGCATCGTTGCACGCGAGAATGTCGAAAGTGTTCATATGTAGTAAAAACCTCAGAAATCCGCCCGCTTTCGTCATTTGCTATCGAATCTAATTAATTGCCAGATTTTCACATTGGCCGCTTTTCTTTCTGAAACGGTAACATTTATCGTCTGGAAATTTGTGCCACGTGTTTGCAATATGCGGAAAAATCTGAAAACATCATGATAGAACACAGAAAAAGCTTCTAAGAAGATGTAATCGAAAGTAGGAAGCAGTACTATTCACGTTTTAGCTATTGGTTATTTACTAATTTGCCGGCTTTGGTGCATTGGACATGATCTAGGACCTTAAGATTTTGCATAAAAGTACGTCCGTACGCCACGTTGCACGGGAGAATGTGGAAAGTGTTCATATGTATTAAAAACCTCAGAAATCCGCCCGCTTTCGTCATTTGCTATCGAATCGACTTATTTGCCAGATCTTCATATTGGCCGCTTTTCTCTCTGAAACGGTTACATTTATCGTCTGGAAATTTGTGTCACGTGTTTGCAATATGTGGAAAAAACTAAAAACATCATAATAGAACACAGAAAAAGCTTCCAAGAAGATGTAATCGAAAGTAGGAAGCAGTACTATTCAAGTTTAAGCGATCGGTTATTCACTTATTTGCGGCTTTGTTGCATTGGACATGAGCTAGGACCTTAGGATTTTGCATGAAATTACGTCTGTACGCCACGTTGCACGGGAGAATGTAGAAAGTGTTCATATGTAGTAAAAACCTGAGAAATCCGATCGCTTTCGTCATTTGCTATCGAATCGAATGTATTGCCAAATCTTCACATTGGCCGCTTTTCTCTTTGAAACAGTTACATTTATCGTCTGGAAATTTATGTCGCGTATTGCAATATGCGGAAAAAACTGAAAACATCATATCAGAACACAAAAAAGCTTCTAAGAAGACGTAATCGAAAGTAGGAAGCAGTACTATTCAAGTTTTTGCTATCGGTTATTCACTTATTTGCAAGCTTTGGTGCATTGGACGTGAGCTATAACATTAAGATTTTGCATGAAAGTACGTCTGTACGCCACGTTGCACGGGAGAATGAGAAAGGTGTACATAATAGTAACAACATGAGAAATCCGCCAGTTTTCGTCATTTGCGTTCGAATCGACTTAATGCCAGATCGTAACATTGGCCGCTTTTCTCTCTGAAACGGTTACATTTATCGTATGCAAAATTATGTCGCGTGTAGCGGTATGCGGAAAAAACTGAAAACATTATATTAGAATACAGAAAAAGCTTCAAAAAAGATGTATTTGCCAGTAAGAAGCAGTACTATTCAAGTTTCAGTTATCGGTTTATTCACTTATTTTCCGGCTTTTGTGCATTGGACATGAGCTAGGACCTTAGGATTTTGCAAGAAAGTACGTCTGTACGAAACGTTGCACGGGAGAATGTGGAAAGTGTTCATATGTAGTAAAAACCTGAGAAACCCGATCGCTTTCGTCATTTGCTATCGAGTCGAATGTATTGCCAGATCGTCCCATTGGCCGCTTTTCTCTCTGAACAGGTTACATCCATCGTCGACAAAATTATGTCGCGTGTTGCGGTATGGAAAAAAACTGAAAACATTATATTAGAACACAGAAAAAGCTTCGAAGAAGATGTAATCGCCAATAAGAAGCAGTACTATTCAAGATTTAGCTATCGGTAATTCACTTATTTGCCGGCTTTGGTATATTGGACATGACCGACGACCTATAGATTTCGCATGAAACGACGTCTGGAAATCACATTGCGCGGGGGAATGTGAAAACTGTTCATATGTAGTAAAAATTTGAGAGATCCACCCGCTTTCGTCATTTGCCATCGAATCGACTTGATGCCAGATCGTCACACTGGCCGCTTTTCTCTCTGAAACAGTTACATTTATCGTCTGGAAATGTATGTCGCGTATTGCAATATGCGGAAGAAACTGAAAACATCATATTAGAACACAAAAAAAGCTTCTAAGAAGATGTAATCGAAAGCAGCAAGCAGAACTAAACTATTGACTTATTTGCCGGCTTTGGTGCATTGAACATCAGTTCAAATGGCTCTGAGCACAATGGGACTCAACTGCTGAGGTCGTTAGTCCCCTAGAACTTAGAACTACTTAAACCTAACTCACCCAAGGAGATGACACACATCCATGCCCCATTCAGGATTCGAACCTGAGACCTTAGCAGTCGCACGGTTGGACATGAGCTAGGACCTTAAGATTTTGCATGAAAGTACGTCTGTACGCCACGTTGCACGGGAGAATGTGAAAAGTGTTCATATGTACTAACAACATGAGAAATCCGCCCGTTTTCGACATTTGCCATTGAATCGACTTATTGCCAGATCGTCATATTGGTTACTTTTCTCTCTGAAACGGTTACATTTATCGTTTGTAAAGTTATGTCGCGTGTTGGGGTGTGCGGAAAAAACTGAAAACATTATATTAGAAGACAGAAAAAGCTTCAAAGAAGATATAATCGAAAGTAGGAAGCAGTAATATACATGCTTTAGTTATCGGTTATTCACTTATTTGCCGCCTTGGTGCATTGGACATGAGCTAGGACCTTAAGATTATGCATGAGAGTACGTCTGTACGCCACGTTGCACGGGAGAATATAAAAAATGTTCATATGTAGTAACAACATGAGAAATCCGCCCGTTTTCGACATTTTCCATCGAATCGACTTAATGTCAGACCGTCATATTGGCCGCTTTTCTCTCTGAAACGGTACATTGGACATGAGCTAAGATCTTAAGATTTTGCATGTAAGTACGTCTGTACGCCACGTTGTACGGGAGAATGAGAAAAGCTTTCATATGTAGTAACACCATGAGAAATCCGCCCGTTTTCGTCATTTGCATAAGAATCGACTTAATGACAGATCGTCACACTGGTGGCTTTTCTCTCTGAAACGGTTACATTCATCGTATACAAAGTTATGTCGCTTGCCGCGGTATGCGCAGTCACTAAAAGCACTATAGTAGTCACAGAAGAAGCTTCTAAGAAGATGTTATCGGCTAGTAACAAGCAGTAGTAGTCAAGTTTTAGTTATCGGTTATTCACTTATTTGCCGGCTTTGGTACATTGGACATGACCGACGACCTAAAGATTCAGCATGAAACGACGTCTGGAAACCACGTTGCACGGGAGAATGTGAAACTGTTCATACGTAGTAAAAACTTCAGAAATCCGCCCGCTTTCGTCATTTGCTATCGAATCGACTTTATTGCCACATCTTCACATTGGCCGCTTTTCTCTCTGAAACGGTTACATTTATCGTCTGCAAAATTATGTCGCGTGTTGCGGTATGCGGAAAAAAATGAAAACATTCTATTAGAACACAGAAATATCTTCTAAGAAGATGTAATAGCCAGTAAGAAGCAGTACTATTCAAGTTTTAGTTATCGGTTATTCCCTTATTTGTCGGCTTTGGTGCATTGGACAAGAGCTAGGACCTTACGATTTTGCATAAAAGTACGTCTGTACGCCATTTTCAGTTGTCAAACGGCTTCTAAAACCGAACTGTTCATTTGACAGCAAATTGTGTGATATCAAATGATCAATTAAACTTACATGCACAGCGTTTTCGGTAACTTTTGCAAACACTGATGGCATAGAAGTAGGTCTAAAATTAGCTACATTATCCCTTTCTCCCTTTTCATAAAGCGGCTTTACTGATGAGTACTTTAATCGGTCAGGAAACTGACCAGTTCTAAAGGAATAATTGCAAATATGGCTAAATACAGGACTAACATGTGCAGCACAGTACTTTAACATGCTGCTAGGCACTCCATCATATCCATGAGAGTCCTTAGTCTTCAGTGATATAGTTATTGACTCAATCTCTCTCTTATTTGTATCACAGAGGAGTATTTCAGACGTCAATCTCAGAAAGGTATTTGCTAAGAAATTTGTATGATTTCCTGTTGGAACTAAATTTTTATTTAGCTTGATTGTGACTACTTCGAACATTTTGATATAATTCGCCCTATGTTTTACATGAAATCATTATCCCACTAGTCAGCCAACTGTGCTGTCTATTACTGCTAGTACCCCATTCAGAATGTTTTAATGGAAAACAACTCTCAAAGAGCATGAGAAATGTGCCATGGAAAGCATTGTATTTATCATCTGTATTATTGGCACTATAAACATCTTGCCACTCTTGTTCCTTGACAAGTTTTAAAAAACACTCTATTGCTGTTGGATTGACTTTCCTACGTTCTTTGTAACTAAATATGACATTGAGTTGAGTACAAAAACCTTTTAGTGTTAAAATTTGTGCATTATGGTCTGAAAGGCCATTCACACTTTTACTAACAGGATGCCCATCTAGTATTGAGGAACGAATAAAAATATTGTCTATGACCGTGCTACTATTCGCCTGCACCCTAGTTTGAAAAAAAAACACAGTTGGCATCAGATCATATGAATTTAGGTGATCTACCAACATCATTTTTCTTGGGACCGAGCGAGGTGGCGCAGTGGTTAAGGCACTGGACTCACATTCGGGAGGACGACGGTTCAGTCCCGCGTTCAGCCATATTGATTCAGGTTTTCCGTGATTTCCCTAAATCACTCCCGGCAAATTCTGGGTTAGTTCCTCTCAAAGGGCATGGCCGACTTCCTTCCCCATCCTTCCCTAATCCGATGAGACCAATGACATCGCTGTCTGGTCTCCTTCCCCAAACAACCCAACCCCCCTTTTTCTTGCACAATCATATACAAAATTAATATTGAAGTCCCCCACATATAACTACTTGCTGGTACTTCCTACAAAGTGAATCAAGAACCCTCTCTAGCTTAAGCAAAAATGCTCTGAAGTTGGAGTTAGAGGCCCTATAAACACAAGCAATTAGAAGTTGAGTTTCACTAAATTCAACAAATGCTGCACAACTTTCAAATATCTGTTCAGTGCAGTGTCGTGATAAGTCTATGGACTCAAATAACGTACTGTTTTTTATGTACGGTGACACCTCCCCACCCCGCAAGAAACTCCTTGAGAAACAGCCAGCTAATATGTAGCCTGGTAAAGGAAGCCTATAAATTATCAATTTATTGTAGTGGTGCTCTGATATACAAATAATTTCAGCGTTAACATCTGTTAGCAGTTCACTAACTTTATCCCTAATAACTCTTATATTCTGATGAAATATGCCAATTCCTTATCTACTTGGAAACATTACATCCTCTGGAGGAGAGCCCTTAGAGGCACGCCGGCCGCGGTGGTCTTGCGGTTCTAGGCGCTCAGTTCGGAACCGCGCGACTGCTACGGTCGCACGTTCGAATCCTGCCTCGGGCATGGATGTGTGTGATGTCCTTAGGTTAGTTAGGTTTAATTAGTTCTAAGTTCTAGGCGACTGATGACCCCATATGTTAATTTGCATAGTGCTCAGAGCCATTAGAACCATTTTTGAAACTTAGAAGCACTTCCTTTAAGCAGGTATACCAATCAGCTGACTTCAGTATTAAAAAGGTGCAGCTCTAACACCAACTACTACAGGAATTTTTCCATGAGTGACACCACTACCGCCACCACCACCCACTACACTGTCACCTATAAGCTTAGGTAGCCTCTCCTTCGCATACCTATTGAGGGGAAGGCCATGCCTAGTGAAACCCCATCTACTGATAGACCCAACTGGCACCACTGAGATGTGATCCATGCCCTCTCCCATCAGTGCACTCCCCAGCCCCACAATTACGCGCCCAACAGCCGCATTAAGGTGTGCCCGATCATTATGCTGAAACAGTTGCACGAAAAGCACATTAGTGCCACCAGTTTGAGTAGCTATCTTAACCAAGTCACCACTGACATCATACCCCCTGTCCCTATTGTGACTGCTCCCAGCACCACCCACTATCACTACCTGATCCTCCTTTGTAAAATTCTTACATAACTCCCCTATGCTTTCAGCCACCTGAGCCAACCCTGCATTAGGCTTCACAATGCTAGTGACCTGGTACTCACTCCACAAAACTTCTTGCAAATGCTGGCCCACACCTCTACCCGGTAACTACCTAGCAGCAGAACCTAGGCCTCCTAATTGCTGAGGACGGCTGCAAGTTACCTCCATATACAGCTACACGAGGCTCCTCTCCGCTCAACTTTGACAGTTTGTCGTATCTATTGCATGTATGCAAAGTAAAACTGTCTGACTACCTCCTTTTCCTATCTATCTTCTTGTCACCTGCCAGTTCCCATTCCCCAGCACCCTTCACCCTCCTCAACTTATCTAGTTCCTCCTTTGCGCATTGTAACTGCACCTGAAGGGCACAGATCTTACGCTCCTGCTCCTCTATTAACTTGTTTCTACTACAGATTCTACATTCCCAGGACAGGATCACCCTCAAATGACCACTGGCTTCCCCACTGCATTCCCCCCAATGAAAATACTTTGAACAAATCCCACAGCGTAATCCACTACTCACAAACCTACGACATAGCCATCACTTCTCACTCACGATAAAATTTTACAGTTACTAAAAAAAACTATACGTCTACGTTACCAAAGTTCAGTTACAAAAGCAGCACTATTTAAGAACTAACAACTATGGTCTCGAAATTCTCTGTCTACTAAGAAAGCAGCTTCTTGTATTAACACTACTACAACACAGCCGATACCAATACCAGCAAAACTTCACAAAATTATTGGCTAAAACCAAAAAATTTAAACTAAACGCCAGTTGAAAACTAAAGCACGAAATTTACTAAACGACTTCAACACACTGAAAACTCTATAAAACACAGCGAGCGAACGATTACAAGAGTTTATTAAGTCATTATTTCGCCAAAAATGGCAAGCAACACCACTGCAATCTATTCAGTTTAATAACTGTATTACAGAGCACAAACAAGTTCGTCAGTACTTAACTTATAACCGCTACAGAGGCAGTGCACGCCGCAAAATGTAAACACACTGATGAGGCGCGAGGCTTAGACGAACCATGAAAGCACACTCACAAATAATAGACCACTCGAGTCAATACCACAGGAAGAAAGACTGAGATAAATGAATATCCACAAATAATTTGCTTTTACGGCAAAAATAATAACACAAAAAAACTTTAAAATACGTAAATGAAGTCTAAAATTTATAAAACATTAACAAGCTATTTCAACAGCAGTGCAGCTCACGTGACGTCACACACATGATGATCTGCCCCCCCCCTTGGGAAGGTGCCTATCTACCCCACCTTCGAAATATGCCTATCTATCCCCCTCAGAAGATATCTACCGAGCTACCCATCCATGGAAGATCTCTGTCAACCTGCACCTCCCCTCCCCCCTCAGATGATGTCTGTATACCTACCCACACCCTTGGAATATGTCTGTCTACCTAAACCCCCTCCCCTTAGAATATGTATGACTACCTACCCCTCCCCACAGAATATGAATGTCTACCTACCCCACCCCTCGGGAGATGTCTGTGTACCCACCCCTCCCAGAAGATATCTACCTACACCTCCCACATCGGAAGATTTCATACTACCTCTACCCCATCGAAAGCTGTCTGTCTCTCATCGCCCCACCACCTAATATGTAATTCTACCTACTTGCCTCGTTAGAAAATGTCAGTCTACGTAACTCTCCACAGGAGATGTCTATCTACCTACCCCCTCGGCAGATGTCTGCCTACGTCACCCCCCTAAGGAAGATGTTTGTCCACCTACCTCACCCTGTGAAGATGTCTATCTACACCCCCACAAAAACTCTCTCCCCACCTCGTAAGATGTCTATCACCCTGAAAGATGTCTCTCAACCCCCCCCCCCCCCCCCACACTAAGGAGATGTCTATCTACCTACCTGCCCTCTCGGAATTTGTCTGTCGACCTATCCCAACCCCTACTCAGCCCCCCCACTCGGAAGTTGTTTACCCCTGTCTCGGAAGATGTCTAGCGACCCCCAAACTTTGGAAGGTGTCTTCCAGCCCCTCAGGCGATGTCTGTCTACCCCCCCCCCCCCCCTCAGAAGATGTCTGTCAGCATACCAACCACCCTGGAATTAGTCTGTCTACCTACCAACTGCCTCGGAATATATCTGTCTACCTCCCACCTCGGAAAATGTCTTCCAAACACAGTCTCAGAAGAGCCCAGTCTACCAACTGCCAAATTTCAACCCCCGGAAGATTTCTATCCAACCCCCCCCCCCACTTGGAATATGTCTATCTACCTCCACTCTCGGTAGCTATCTACACCCCCCTCTCAGAGAATCTCTAACCCCACTCTCATAGGATGTCTGTCTACCTACCCTCACCACCATTCGAAGATGTCTACCCCTTGGAGGATGTCTACTCCACCTGGAATATGTCTGTCTACCCACGTTGGATGATGTCTGTCTATCTACTCAGCCCCCCTGGGAAGATATCTGTTAAACTACCACCCCTTGGAATTTGTTTATCTATCATTACCTGCACAAAATATGTCCATCAACCTACAATCTCCTTCTGAAGATGTCTGTCTACCTACAGCTCCCGCTTGGAAGATGTCTGTCTACCTACAACCCCTCAGAAGACGTCTGTCTACCTATCTCCACATCAGAAAATGTCTGTCTCTCATCTCCCCACCCTTGGAATATGTCTGTCTACCTACACTCCCCATCGGAAATGTCTGTCTACCTAAGCTCCCTCAAACCATGTCCGATTAGCTATCCATCCCGGAAGATGTCTGTCTACCTACCCAACCATCAGAAGATGTCTGTCTACCTACCCCTCCCCCTCGGAAAATGTCTGTCTCTCATCCCCCTACCCTGAGTATATGTCTGTCTACTTACCTGCCCCCCCTTGGAAAGATCTCTGTATACCTAAACCCAGCCCTCAGAAGATGTATGACTACCTACCCCTCCCCTTGGAAGATATATGTTTTCCAACCCTCCCTTCAGAATATTTCTGCCTACCTACCATCTATCACAAAGGTTGTCTGTCAGCCTACAATTCCTTACAGGTGTCTGTCTACATACCCACCCACACTCGGAAAAAGTTTGTCTACCTGCCACTCCTTAGGAAATGTCGGTTACCAAACCCCTTAGAAGATGTCTGTCTACCTATACACCTCTGATGACGACTGTCTACCTAACCCCCCTCTGTAGATGCCTGTCTACCTACCCCCTTGGAATATGTCCGTCCTCCTACAACTCTTCAGAATATGTCTGCCTACCTACCCCCCTCTCGTAAGATATCTGTCTACATATCCCCCCCCCCCCCCGCATGATCTGTCTACCTACCCCCTTCCCCTGTCATAAGATGAATGTCTACCTAAACCCCTCAGAAGATGTATGCCTATCTACCCCGTTCAAATGATTCGATTTTATCCCTCCTGTGGGAGATATCTGTCTCCCTACCCCTACCTCTGAGGATATCTGTCTGCCTACCCCCCCCCCCCTCCCGGAAGTTGTTAAACTACCACTCCTCTGGGAAGATATCTACTCCCACATCAGAGAATGTCCACACCCCTCTTGGAGGATGTCTGTATACCAAAACGCATACTTTGGAAGATGTCTCACCCCCTTTGAAAGATGTCTGTCTACAATGAACACCCCGCAGAAGATGTCTGTGTACTGAACTCACCCTCAGAATATATCTCCTCCTAACCTACCCCCCCCCCCCTCCCTTGGAATATGTCTGTCTACCTATCCATTTCCCATAAGAAGATGACCTTATTCCCCTCAGAAGGTGTATGTCTACATGCCACGCCTCGGAACATGTCTGCCTACCTAAAACCCTCGGAAGAGGTCCATCTACCTCGCATCTTGGAAGATATTTATTTACACCCCTCTAGGAAGATATCTACCCCTGTCTTGGAGGATGACTACCTCCCTCTCGGATGATGTCTACCCTCTCTCTGAAGATGTCTGTCTACATACCCTCCTCTCGAAAGATATTTCTCCTCCCTCAGATGATGTAAGTCTATCAACCCTCAAATGGAAAATGTCTGTCCTCCTAATCCCCCTCGGAAGATGTCAGTATACCTACCCACCTGTCTGTCTATGTACCCCCACTCCCATGATGTCTGTCTACCTCCCCCTTAGGTATATGTCTGTATACCTACACCCATTCGGAAGATGTCTGTATACCAAACACCCCTCTGAAGATGACTATCTACCTACCCTGCCTCAGAAGGTGTCAGTTTACCTAACCCTTCGTCGGAAGATGCCTGTCTACAAAACTTCACTGGGAAGATGTCTGCCTACCTAACCCTGTCCATGATAATTGTCTGTTTACCAACACCTCTGCTTCGGAAGAGGTCTGTCTACCTACTTACACCCCTTGGAAGATGTCTCTCTACATCCCTCCAGTCATAAAGTATTGTCTACCAACCCATACTTCTGAATATGTCTGTCTACCTACCCCAGAAGATGATTGTCTAATTACCCCCTCATCTGAAGATGTCTGTCTACCTAGACCCCACTTGGAAAATGTATGTCTATGTACACCCCTCGGAAAATGTCTGTCTCCCTACACCCCCTCAGAAGATGTGTGTCTACCTACATGAACTTTTGTATGATATCTATCTATGACGCCCGCACTTGGAAGATGTTTGTCTACCTACCGCACCCATTGGAATATGTCTGTCTATGTACCCACCAACCATCGGAAGATGTATGTCCATCTACATATCCCCCTCAGAAGATGTCTGTCTACCTACACTCATCAGAAGATGTTGTCTACTTTCCACCATTTGAAAATGTCTCTCTACCTACCGCTCTTGGCAAATGTCATTCTACACCACCCCTCTGAAGAGGTCAGTTTACCTACAACCCCCCAGAAGAAGTCTGTCTAACTCCCCCCCCTCTCAAAAAATGTCTATAGTCACCCTGCCTCGGACAATGTCTCTCTGCCTACGCCCCATCATGGAAGATGTCAGTCTACCCACCCACCCATCAGAAGAAGGCTGTCTACAACCATCCCCTCACATGATATGTCTGCCTACCAACCTCCTATTGGAAGATGTCTGGCTACCTACCCCACCCCACATCTGAAGATGTCTGTCTACCAACCCTCCACTTGGAAGACGTCTGTCCTCCTACAACCCCTCAGAAGATGTCAGTCTTCATAACCCCCTCAGACGTTATCTGCCTAAATACCCCTCCTCGGATGGTTTCTGTCTACCTACACCCACAACCCGTCATAATATGAATGTTTACCTAAACCCCTCAGAATCTGTATATTTATCTACCACACCTTGAATGATTTGTCTCTATCTTATCCCTATCTCAGAAGATGTCTGTCTCCCAACCCACCCCCTCTGAGGATGTCTGTATACCTACCCCCCCTTTCTCGAAAGTTGTCTGTCTACATTCACCACACATTTAAACATGTCTATCTATGTACTCCTCTGGGAAGATATGTATCTATTGCCGCCATGGAAGAAAAGTATCTCCCCCCTCTCGGAATATGTCAATCTACCACTCCTCTCAGAAGATATACACTCCCCATCTGAGAATGTCTACATCCTCTCTCGTAGGATGTCTGTCTACCAAACTGCATCCTTTAGAAGGTGCTTTCCCACCCCTTGGAAGATGTCTGTCTTCCAACACCCCCCTTCCCCCCCTTGGAAGATGTCTTTCTACCGCACCCAGGCTCAGAAGATGTCTCCATACCTAACACTCCTCGGAAGATGTCTTTCTACCTACCCACCCCCATCAGAAGATGACTGTCGACGTTATCTCCCTCACAGAATGTCTAGGCCCCTCTCGGAGGATACTGTCTACCAAACTGCATCCTTTAGAAGATGTTTCCCACCCCTTGAAAGATATCTGTCTTCCAACACCCCCCCCCTTGGAAGATGCCTGTCTACCGAATCCAGCCTCAGAAGATGCCTCCATACCTACCACCACTCGGAAGATGTCTGTCTACCCACCCACCCCGATCAGAAGATGACTGTCGACGTTATCCCCCTCAGAAGATGTCTGTCTACATACCCTCCCTCAGAAGATGTCTGCCTAGCTAAGACCAGTGGAAGATGTACAACTGCCTCCCATCTTGGAAGACATCTACTCCCCCTCTCGGAGGATGACTATCTCCCTCTCGGAGGATGACTACCTCCTCTCTGAAGATGTCCGTCTATGTACCCTCCCCTCAAAAGATGTCTCTCCCCCCTCAGATGATTTATGTCTACCAACCCCCACATGGAAAATGTCTGTCCTTCTAACCCCCTTGGATGATGTCTGTGTACCTACCCAACTGGAAGATGGCTGTCTACCTACCACCACTCGGGACATGTCTGTCTACCTTCCCCCTAGGTATATGTCTGTAAACCTACACCCCTTCGGAAAATGTCTGTCTACCTACCCCATCACTTCAGAAGATGTAATTCTACTTACCACACATCGGAAAGTGTCAGTCTACCTATGCCCCACCCTCAGAAACTATCTGTCTACCTTGCCCCTTTGGAAGATGTCAGTTTACCAACCCCACTCAAAAGATGTCTGCTTACCTACTCTCCCATCCAAAGATGTCTTTCTACCTACCCCCTCTCGGAAGATTTTGTCTACCCCCTCTCTGAGATGTCATTCTACACCCACTTGGAAGATGCCTATCTAAACCCCTGGGATGAAATCCCTCCCTCTAAAAATGCCTACCTAAACCCTTCCACATCGGAAGATGCCAATCTAGCTCCCTTCAGCTGATGCCTACCAACACCCACCTCATAAGATTATCTATCCATACCTTCCTCGGAAGAGGTGTATCTACCCCCACCTCAGAAGATGTCTATCCCCCACGCGGATGTCTATAACTCACCTCATGAAAGATGCCTGTCTATCAACCCCCTCCTCTCAGAATATGTATGTCTACCTACCCCACCCCTGTTAAGATTTCCATCTAGCCCCTCCTCTCAGAGAACATTTATCCTAGACTCAGAAGAGTTCTACAGCCTTCCTTCATTTGGAATGTGTCTACTGCCCATTCTGTATATGTTTGTCTACCTCCAAATTCTAGGAAGATGTCTGTATGTCTGTCTACCTCACAAACTCCGGACAAGTCTATCTATCCCCACTATGGAAGAAATATATCTAAACCCCTCTCTGATTATGTCTATCTACCCTCCTTGCCAAAGATATCTACACCCCATCTTCAAGGAGCTCTATCCCCCCTTCATGAAAGATGCCTGTTTATCTACCCAAACCCATCAGAAGACGTAAGTGTACATACCATCACTCCCCACAGAAGATGTCTGTCTACTTACCGACATTTCTTGGAAGATGTCTGTCTACTGACCCCCCCCCCCCTCCAACCTTTGAAGATGTCTGACTACTCACCTTCCCCCATGGAAGAATACTATCTCCCCCCTCCCAGAAGATGTCAATCTACTCTCCCCCTCGAAAATATCTCCCCCCCCCCGGAAAATGTCTACCTCCCCTATCTGGCCCCAATCGAAAAATGTCTCCCCCCTTGGAAAATGTCGGTCTACCAAGCCTCCCCCTTGAAGACGTATGACTAAGAAACAACCCCTCAGAAGATGTCTGTCTTACTACCCCTCCTTGGAATTGTTTGTCTACCATTATCACCACAGAAGCTGTCTCTCCCCCCTCTTGGAAGATGTCTGTCTACCTACCACCATTCAGAAGATGTCTGACCATGTACCCTGCTTTGGAATATGTCTGTCTACCTACACCTCGTGGAAGATGTGTGTCTTCCTACCTCCCCACAGAAGATGTAGGTAAACAGATATCTTTCAAGAGGGAGTAGGTAGACAGACATCTTGCAAGGGAGTGGTATGTAGACAGAAATTACCAAGGGGTGGGGAATAATTAGACAGACTTCTTCCGAGGGGGGGGGGGGTAGGTATACATACATTTTCTGAGTGTTCGTAGGTAGACAATCTTCTGAGGGGGTAGGCAGAAAGGCACCTTTCGAGGGGGTTTGTTGACAGACATCTCCCATTGGTGGGTTGGTAGACAGCCATCTTCTGATGGGTGTACTTAGACAGACATCATCTAGAGGGGTAAGTAGACCAACATCTTCCAAGGGGGGTAGGTAGACAGAAATCTTCGGAGGGTGTAGGTAGACAGACATCCTCGGAGGATGGGGGCAGGGGGTAGGTAGATAGACATCATCTGTGGAGGTGTGGATAAACAGACATCTTCTGAGAGGTAGGTAGACAGACATTTACCGAGTTGTGTTGTAGGTAGACAGATATCTCCCAAAGGGGGGGGGGGGATAGGTAGACAGAGACTTTCCTGGTGGGTGGTTTGAGAATCTCCTGATGGGGGGTTGGTAAACAGACTTCTTCTTAAGGGGGTAGGTACACAGACGTCTACTGTTGGTGCGGGACAAATAGACATAATTCTTCTGAGGCTGGGGATGATAGACATCTTCCGAAGGAGGGCACGTAGACAGACATGTTCCAAGTTGGGCAGACTGACAGACATCTTCCGGGGAGTAGAAAGACATAGATGTTCCAAGGGTGGTAGGTAGACAGACATCTTCTGTGGGGGAGTAGGTTGGCAGACGTCATCTTAGTTTGGGTATGTAGACAGACATCTTCCAAGGGGAGGGAGTATATAGGAAGATACCTTCTGAGGGGGATGATAGACATCTTATGGGAGTAGGTAAACAGACATAGTTGACAGACATATACATTCAGAGGGGGTAGTTAGACAGACATCTTCTGAGTGGTGGAAAATAGACCACTTCCAAGGGGGAGGTAGGCATCTTCCTAAGTGAGCGGGAAGGTTGCCTGACATCTTCCATGGGGTAGGTAGCCAATCATCTTCCAAAGATGGGTTGGGTAGGCAGATATATTCAATGGGGGGTAGGTAGACAGACATCTTCTGAGATGGTGGTAGATAGACATTTCTGAGTTGGGGTAGAAAGGCATCGTCCAAGATGGGTAGATAGGAATCTTCCGTGCGTGGATGGGGTAGGTAGACAGACATTTTCGGAAAGGGGTGTAAGTAGACTGGCATCTTCTGTACGGGGGTAGGTAGACAATCATCTTCTGAGGGGGATGGGTACACAGACCTCTTCCGGGGGTGGGTAGACAGACATCATCTGAGGGGGGGTTGATAGACATGTTCTGCCAGTATTAGAAAGGCATCTTTGTGGGTGGAGCGGGCAGTTAGACAGACATCTTCCAAAGGGAGGAAGGTAGAGGGACATCTAGCACATGGGAGTAGGTAGACAATCATCTTCTGAGGGGGAAGATGGGTACACCAACGTTTTTGAGGGCGGGAGGTAGACAGTCATCTTTGGAGGTTGGGTATGTAGACAGACACCTTAGATAGGGGGTATAGGTAGACAGACTTCTAGTTAGGGGTTAGATAGAAATTCCTCCGAGGGGGGGGGGGGGGGTAGATAGACAGACTTTTCCTTAGGGGGGATGGTTGGTAGTAAGACATCTTCTGAGGGAATTTAGGTAGACAGACATATTCTGAGGGCTGATAGGTAATCTTCCTATAGCAGAAGGGCAGGTAGACAAACATCTTCTGATTGTGGTTGGGAAAAGTGCCATCTTCTGGGGGTATGTTGACAGACATCTTCTGATGGGGTGGTAGATGGACATCTGATGAGGGAGGTTGATAGACTTTTTCCAAGGGGGGGGGGGGTAAGACTGACATCTTCTGAGGTGGGGATTGGTAGACTGACATCTTCTGATGGGTGTGTTGGTAACAGACTTCTTCTAAGGGAGGCAGTAGATAGACAGAAATCTTCTGGGGGGGTGGTTAGGTAGACAGACATCTTCTGAGGATGGTAGGTAGACATACGTCTTCTGAGGATGAGGGGGGGGGGGTAGGTAGATAGACATCATCTGAGGAGGTGTAGGTAGACAGAAACCTTCTGAGGGGGTAGGTAGACAGACATTTTCTGAGGGGTTTTGTAGGTAGAGAGGTATCTTCCAAGAGGGGGTAGGGAGACAGAGACCTTCCTAGGGGGTAGTTGGACAGACTTCTCCTGATGTAAAGTTGGTAAACATACTTCTTCTGAGATGGGCTGGAAATACAGACATCTTCCGAGGGTGTGGGACAGATAGACACACATCTACTGAGTTTGGTGATGTTAGACATTTTCCAAAGGGGGGCACATTGACGGACATTTTCCGAGTTGGGCAGGTAGACATATATCTTTGAAGGGGTAGACAGACATACATCTTCCAAGGGTGGTAGATAGACATTTTCTGAAGGGGTGGTACACTGGCCGACATCTTCTGAGGAGGGGGTAGATAAACAATTTCTGAGCTTGGGTAGAAAGGCATCTTCCAAGGTGATTAGATAAGCATCTTCCATGAGTGGATGGGGTAGATAGATAGACATTTCCCGAAGGGGTGGGGTAGGTAGTGAGACATCTTACATACAGGGGTAGGTAGACAATCATTTTCTGAGGGGAAGATGGGTACAGAGATGTTTTACTGGGGGTAGGTAGACAGACATCTTCAAGGGGGTAGGTATACAGACAACTGAGGGGGGGGGGTTGTTAGACAGACATGTTCTGAGGGTTTTTTTAAGTAGACAGATATCTTCTGAGCAGGGGTAGTAGACATACAGCTTCAGAGGATGAGGGATATGTAGACAGACATCTTCTAAGGTAGCGTAGGTAGAGAGACAATTAGTGAGGGGGTAGGTAGACAGACATTATCCGAGGCTGGGTTGTAGGTAGACAGAAATAATCTGAGGGGGTGTAGTTAGACAAGTATTTTCTGAGGCTAGGGGTATGTAGACAGACATTGTCCATGGGGATAGTTAGACACACCTTCTGAGGTATGGGGAGTACGAAGACTGACATTTCCTGAGGATGGTAGGTAGGGTGTCACTTTCGAAGGGGGGAGGGGGTGGGGGTAGTGAGAGAGACTTCATAGGAGGTGGGGGATGCCGGTAGATAGACATGTTCTGAGGGAGGGAGGGAGATAGACATGTTCAGAGGGAGGGGTGGTAGAAAGCAATATTCCGAATGAGTGTAGGTAGACATACATATTCCGAGGGGTGGTTGGTAGGCAGACATCTTCTGAGGTGGGGTAGGTAGGCAGTCGTTTTCTGAATTTGGGTATGTTGACAGACATCTTCCAATAGAAGTGGGTATGAAGGCAGATATCTTCGTAGGGGGAGCTAGGTAGCCAGACGTCTTCCGAGGGTGTTGGGTATGTAGGCATACATCTTCAAGGGCGGTTGGTAGACCGATATTTTCCAATGGGGGTAGGTAAACACACATACTACGAGTGGTGGTAGGTAAACACATCTTCTATGGGGTAGGTAGACAATCATCTTCCGAGGTGGGGTTGGTAGACATTCATTATCTGGGGTGTAGGTAGACTAACATTTTCGAGAGGGGTAGGACAGATATCTTCTGAGGGTGGTGTATTGGACAGACATCTTCCGAGCGGGTGTAGATAGACAACTTATGTAGGTGGTAGACAGACATCTGCTGACTGGGGGGGGGGGGGGGTAGGTAGACAGACATGTTTCAAGGGTAGGGTAGATAGATATACTACTTCTGAGGGGGGTGGTAGGTAGAGAGACATCTTCTGAGAGGGGGCTGGTAGACAGATATTTTCCGTGAGGTGTTATAGGTAGACAGAAATCTTCCAAGGGGGGGTAGGTCGACTGACATTTTCTGAGGGGGCAGGTAGACAGACAACTTCTGGGGGGTAGATAGACATACATGTTCAGTTTGGGTGCATAAACAGAGACCTTCTGAGGTGGGTTAGGTTGGCAGCTATCTTATTATTAGTTTTGGCATGTAGAGGAGTATTGGTAGACAGGTATCTTCCGAGGGGGGTATGTAGACTGACATTGTCTAAGGTAGTTAGGTAGACATACACATCCCACAGGCAGATAGATGGACAGACATCTTCTGAGGGGGGTTAGGTAGCCATACATCTTCCGACAGGAGAGTTGGTGGACAGACACCTTCCAAGGATGGGGGGTAGGCAGACAGATATTTTCCAAGCGAGATTTAGGTAGACAGGCATTTTCCAAGGAGGGGTAGGTAGACATACATCTTCCGAGGATGGTTGGGGTAGGAAGACAGACAGTGTGGGGTAGGTAGACAGACATCTTATTAGAGGGTGTATGTAGACAGACAGTTTCCGAGGGCAGGTTGTAGGTAGACAGATATCTTACAGGGGGTGGAGTAAGTAGGCACGTATTTTCCAAGGCTGAGAGTATATAGATAGACATAGTCCCGGTGGGCAATTAGACCGATATCTCCTGAGGGAGGGTAGGTACACAGACATCTTCAGAGTGGGAGGATAGGTAGACAGACACCTTCTAAGAGTGGGATGATAGACATCTTTCCAACTGGGAAAGATAGACATTTTACGAGGGGTAGACACAGATATTACGAGGGGGGGGGGGGTAGGTAGAAAGATTTCTTATAAGGTGGGGTAGGTTGGTAGACATCTTCTGAGGTTGAGTATGTAGGCACCAAGGGTAGAGGATATGAAGACATATATCTTCCGAGGGGGGGGGGGGGCAAGGTAGACAGAAAATCTCCAACAGAGGGATGATAAACTTCTTCCGAGGGGGGTAGGTATGCAGACATCATATGAGGGGGTGTAGGAAGACATACATATACCAAGGCAGGGTAGGTAGACAAAAATCGTCTGAGGGGGGTTGGAAGATAGACATCTTCTGAGGGGCGAATGGAATACATACATCTTCCGAGGGGGTAGGAAGACAAAGTCCTCCAAGGGGGGGGGAGATTAACAGACATCCACCAAGGGGGTTAGATGTATGGTCATCTTCTGTTGTAGTGGGAGGGGGCAGGTAGGCTTCCATCTTCTGGGTGGTCAGTAGACAATCATCTTCTGAGTTGTGGTTCAGTAGGCAATCATGTTCAGAGGGGGGTAGGTAGACAGACATCTTCCGAGGTGGGATGATAGACATCTTCCAAAGGGGTGGAAAGTAGACAGGCATTTTACAAAGTGGGGTGCAGGTGGACTGACATCTCCCATGCAGTAGGTGGAAAATCATATTCCGAGGTCGGGTTAGATATACAGACATATTCCGAGGGAGGTGGTAGGTAGACAGCCATCTTCCGAGTGGGGATAGATAGACATACTTTTCCCGAGAGGGGGTTGGGTAGACAGGCATTTACCGAGGGGGTGGAGGGTAGGTAGATAGACATCTTCTGAAGGGGGGTAGGTAGACAGACATCTCCCGAGGAGGGGTGATAGACATACAACTTTCGAGAGGCAGTAGGTAGACAGACATTTTCTGTTGGAGGGGTTGATTGACAGGCATCTTTCAGAAGTGAGGGGGTGCAGGTAGACTGAAATCTTCCGGGGGTAGGTAGACAATCATCTTCTGAGGGGAGTGTTGGGTAGACAGACATCCTCCGGGTTTTGGTAGACATAAATATTCCAAGGTGGGCAGGTAGACAGACATTTTCTGAGGGAGGGCCAGGTTGACAGACATCTTCAAATGGCGGGTTGGTAGACACACAACTTATGAGTGGGGGCATAGGTAGAGAGACATGTCCGGAAGTGGGGTAGGTAGACACACATGTTCCGAGGGGAGTGGTGGCTAGTCATACATATTCCGAGTGTGTGTTTATGTGGGCAGACATCTTCCAAGAGGGGCTAGGTAGACAAACATCTTCCAAGGGGGGGGGGGGGTAAGTAGACAGACATCTTCCATGTGGGGTATGTAGACAGACATATTCTGACAGGGTGAGGCAGGCATATACCGCGGTTCGGTAGATAGACAGGCATCTTCGAGGGTGTGCTAGCTAGACATACACCTTCCGAGGGTAGTGGTAGGAAGTCATACATCTTCCAAAGCGGTTTTTTCGGTTGTCAAATGTCTTCCAAGAGGGGGGTCTGCACACATACATCCTCCAGGGATGGGAGGAGGGTTTGACAGAGATCTTCGGAGGTGGGGTAGTCAGTTACACATCTTTTGAAGTGGGTGTAGGTAGGCAGACACCATCTAAATGGCGGTACCTAGGCAGATAGGCAAACATCTTCGGGGGGGGGGGGGGGAGGTAGGTAGACAGACAGTTTCTGATTGTGAGAATGGTGGTGGTGGTGGTTAGTGTTTAACGTCCCGTCGACAACGAGGTCATTAGAGACGGAGCGCAAGCTTGGGTTAGGGAAGGATTGGGAAAGAAATTGGCCATGCCCTTTCAAAGGAACCATCCCGGAATTTGCCTGAAACGATTTAGGGTAATCACGGAAAACCTAAATCAGTATGGCCGGAGACGGGATTGAACCGTCGTCCTCCCGAATGCGAGTCCAGTGTGCTAACCACTGTACCACCTCTCTCGATGTGTGAGAATGGTAGACAGACAGATAGGGTGGGAGATCAGAGAGAGTCATATTCTGAGGGTGGGGTATGTAGACAGCCATCTTCTGAGGGGGTAGATAAGAGTCTTCTGAAGGTGATGGAGAGATAGTCATCTTCCAAGTGCAGGTAGATAGGAATCTTCTGAGTTGGGGTAGCTTCCGAGCTAGGCGATAGATAGGCATCTTCACAGGGGGGGATGTTAGATTGGCATCTTATGGGGTGGGGGGGGGGGGGCGAGTAGACAAACATCACCCGATAGGTGGTATGTATAGAGACATCTTCCATGGAGTAGTAGGTAGGCAAACATCTTCTGAAGGGTGGGCTAGGGAGACAGACATCATCCACGTGCGGAGTAGGTAGTGAGTGATCTTCTGAGGGGGGTGGGGGATGTAGATAGAAAGACATATTTTGAGAGGCAGGTAGGTAGGCAGACATGTTCCAAACGAGGGGGGGGGGGGGGGGTTAGGTAGACAGGTATCTTCCGAGG
The DNA here is from genome assembly GCF_023897955.1 of Schistocerca gregaria. NCBI lineage: Eukaryota > Metazoa > Arthropoda > Insecta > Orthoptera > Acrididae > Schistocerca > Schistocerca gregaria. The sequence goes on along the minus strand of NW_026061742.1, from coordinate 3,919,547 downwards.
GTGTGTAGGTAGACAGTCATCTTCTGAGGGGGGGGAGGGGGTGGGAAAACTGACGTTTTCCGGTTGGGGGGATAAGTAGAGAGTCATCTTCTGAGGGGGAAGTGGGTAGACACACATTTTCAGAAGGCGTGAGTAGGTAGACAGACATATTACGAGGGGGGGGGGGGGTGGCGGGTGTACGTAGACAGTCATCTTACGAGGGCGGAGGGGGGTAAAAAGACAGACATGTTCCAAGGTCCTCTATCAACTGCAAGACACCAGAACCGGCCTACAGTTGAATTTTCGATACCTAAAACTTGAGTAGTACTACTTCTTACCTGCCGATTGCATCAAATGAGAAGCTCCTATTTTGTTGTTTGTGGTGCGACCGCATACCACAGCACATGACGTAAGTTTCCAGATGTATATGTAAACAGTTCCGTGAGCAAAGCTGCCACTGCGACGATCTGGCATTACGATTAGGCGCGTGAGTGCGTGTGAAATCGCTCTCTAAGTTTTCATACATTTATAGGTTTCAGATACATATTTTAACGGTTTTTGTGATAATATTTACTATATAAGATACTTATTAGTGGTTTCTTCATTCACCTCCGCCTTTCTTGGGTTGTGACCTGATATTTGCGAGTGTTTCGTATCGAGCAACTTAACTTCTTACCTGTGTTTACATTCCGCGCTGACCAGTTGCAGCTGTAGCGGGACATCCAAAGCTAAGTACTAATTAGTTGTTTGTGTATAGTGGTTTATTTTGGAACTTTAGTAGTCTTCAATCGCTGTTCTTGTTGTTTCCTGGTGAAATAATTTCAGAAGAAATTGTCGCGAACTGTTTTCAGTTTCGTTACTGTGCCATTAGACGTTTGATAATCTTTCTGTTTTACCTTTTGTTTTATTTGCTGTTAATAAATACTGTTAATAATAGTAGCTACTTCCCTTGTACAGCAAGATTATGATTATTGTAGTCAGTTTTTTAACAGATTCTTATTGTACTAACGGAACTTAAATAAATGCGAAAGGTTTTCTTAGGTTTTTACTACATATTAACAGGTTTCACATTTCCCCGTGCAACGTGGCGTTCAGACCTCGTTTGATGCAAAAGCTTGAGGTCCTCGATCATGTCCAAGGCACCAAAGCCGGCTAATAAGTCAGTAATCGATAACTAAAACTTGAATTGTACTGCTTCTTACTGGCCAAATACATCTTCTTAACACCTTCTTCTGTCTTCTACTGTGGTGCTTTTAGTGTCTCCGCAAACCGCAGCAGGCGACATAAGTTTGCAGACTATAAATTTAACCGTCTCAGAGCGTAAAGCGGCCGATGTGACGATCTGCCAATAAGTCCATTCGACAGCAAATGAAGAAAACGGTCGGATTTCTTAGGTTTTTACTACAAATGGACACTTTTCCCATCATCCCGTGCAACGTGGCGTCCAGACCGCGTTTCATGCAAAATCTTAAGGCCCTAGCTCATGTCCAAGGTACCAAAGCAGGCTAATAAGTCAATAAATGATAACTAAAATTTTAATTGTACTGCTTATTACTTGTTCTTTCTCGCTGATTACACCAACAGAGAAGCTTCATCTGTGTTCTACTGTGATGCTTTGACTGTCTCCGCATAACGCAGCACGCGACATAAGCTTGCAGACGATATATGTAACAGTTTCAGAGAGAAAAGCGGCCAATATGACGATCTGGCAGTAAATCGATTAAATAGAAAATGACGAAAACGGGAGGATTTCTCAGGTTTTTACTACATATGAACACTTTTCACATTCTCAGGCGCAACGTGGCAGACAGACCTCGTTTCATGAACAATCTCAAGGTCATAGCTCATCTCCAAATAACCAAAGCCGGTTAATAAGTCAATAATAGATAAGTAAAATGTGAATTGTAATGCTTCGTACTAGAAGATTGCATCTTCTGAGAGTCTTCTTCTGTGTTCTACTATGGTGCTTTTATTGTCTCCGTATACCGCAGCACGCGACTTAGCTTCGCAGACGATAAATGTAACCGTTTCAGAGTGAAGAGTGGCCAATGTGACGATCTCACTTTAAGACGATTTGATAACAAATGACGAAAACAGACGGATTTCACAGGTTTTTACTACTTTGAACACTTTTCACATTCTCCCTTGTGCTAGTTCTTCTTTCGTGCAAAATTGTAAGGTCCTAGCTCAAGTCCTAGGCACCAAAGAAGGCTAAAAAGTCAATAATCGATAACTAAAACTTGAATTGTACTGCTTCTTACTGCCTATTACATCAACTTAGAAGCCTCTTATGTGTTCTGCTATGCTGCTTTTAGTGTCTACGCATACCGCAGCACGCGACATAGATTTGCAGTCGATAAATGTAACCGTTTCAGAGAGAAGACCGGCCAATGTGACGATCTAGCTAAAAGCCGATTCGATAACAAATGACGAAAACGGACTGATTTCTCTGGTTTTTACTACGAATGAACACTTTTCACACTCTCTCGTGCAACGTGGCTGCTAGACCCCCCATCATGCAAAATCGTAAGGTCCTAGCTCATGTCAAAGGCACCAAAGTCTAAAAAGACAATAATCGATATCTAAAACTTGTGTTGTATTACTTCTTACTAGCTATTACATCAACTTAGAAGCTTCATCTGAGTTCTACTATGGTGCTTTTAGTATCTCCGCATACGCAGCACGCGCCATAGCTTTGCAGACGATAAATTTAACCGTATCAGAGAGAAGAGCGTCTAATCTGACGATCTGGCATTAAGTCGATTCGATAGCAAATGACAAAAACTGGCGGGTTTCTCAGGTTATCACTACATATGAACACTTTTGCACATTCCCCCGAGCAATGCGGCTACTAGAGCTCCCTTCATGCAAAATCTGAAGGTCCTAGCTCATGCCCAACGCAACAAAGCCGTCTACAAAATCAATAATCGATAGCTAAACTTAAATTGTACTGCTTCGTACTGGCTATCACATCAACTTAGAAGCTTCTTCTGTGTTCTACTATGGTGATTTTAGTGTCTCCGCATACCGAAGCACGCGACATAGCTTTGAACACGATAAATCTAACGGTTTCAGAGAGAAAAGCGGCCAATATGACGATCTGGCATTAAGCTGATACGATAGCAAATGACGAAAACGGGCGGATTTCTCAGGTTTTCACTACATATGAACACTTTTCACATTCCCCAGTGCAACACAGCTCCTAGACCTCCCTTCATGCAAAATCGTAATGTCCTAGCTCATGTCGAAGGCACCAAAACCGTCTAAAAATTCAATAATCGATATCTAAAACTTGAATTGTACTGCTACGTACTAGCTATCACATCAACTTAGATGCTTCTTCTGTGATCCATTATGGTGCTTTTAGTGTCTCCGCATACTGCAGCACGCGACATAGCTTTGCACATGATAAATGTAACCGTTTCAGAGAGAAGTACGGCCAATATGACGATCTGGCATTAAGTCGATTCGATAGCAAATGAAGAAAACGGGCGGGTTTATCAGGTTTTCACTACATATGAACCTTTTTCACATTCCCCCGTGCAACGCGGCTGCTAGATCTCCCTTCATGCAAAATTTTAATGTCCTAGCTCATGTCCAAGACACCAAAGCCGTCTAAAAAGTCAATAATCGATAGCTAAAACTTGAATTGTACTGCTTCGTTTTGGCTATCACATCAGCTTAGAAGCTTCTTCTGTGTTCTATTGTGGTGCTTTTAGTGTCTCCGCATACCGCAGCACGTGACATAGCTTTGCACACGATAAATGTAACCGTTTCAGAGAGAAGAGCCGCCAATATGACGATCTGGCAAATGTCGATTCGATAGCAAATGAGGAGAACGGGCGGATTTCCCAGGTTTTCACTATATATGAACACCTCTCACATTCCCCCGTCAAATGCGGCTGCTAGACCTCCCTCATGCAAAATCTTAAGGACCTACCTCATGTCCAAGCCACGAAAGCCGTCTAAAAAGTCAATAAGCGATAGTTAAAACTTGAATTGGACTGCTTCGAAACGGATATCACATCAACTTAGAAGCTTCTTCTTTGATCTATTATGGTGCTTTTAGTGACTCCGCACACTGCAGCTCGTGACATAGCTTTCCTCACGATAAATGTAACCTTCTCAGGGAGAATACCGGCCAATATGACGATCTGGCATTAAGTCGATTCGATAGCAAATGACGAAAACGGGCGGATTTCTCAGGTTTTCACTACATAAGAACACCTTTCACATTCCCCCGTGCAACGCGTCGCTAGACCTCCCTTCATGCAAAATCGTAATGTCCTAGCTCATGTCCAAGACACCGAATCCGTCTAAAAATTCAATAATCGATAACTAAGACTTAAATTGTACTGTTTTGAACTAACTATCACATCAACTTAGAAGCTTCTTCTGTGTTCTATAATGGAGCTTTTAACGTCTAGGCATTCCGCAGCACGCGACATAGCTTTGGACACGAAAAATGTAACCGTTTCTGAGATAAGAGCGGCCATTATAACGATCTGGCATTAATTCGACTTGATAGAAAATGACGAAAAAGAGCGGATTTCTCAGTATTTCACTACATATGAACACTTCTCACAATCTCGAGTGCAACGTGGCTGCTAGACCTCGGTTCATGCAAAATCTTAAGTGCCTGGATCAGGTCCAAGACACCTAAGCCGTCTAAAAAGTTAATAATCGATAACTAAAACTTGAATTGTACTGCATCGTACTGACTATCACATTAACTTAGAAGCTTCATCTGTGTTCTATTATGGTGCTTTTAGTGTCTCCACATACCGCAGCACGCCATATGGCTTTGCACACGATAAATGTAACAGTTTCAGATTGATGAGCGGCCAATATGAAGATCTGGCATTAATTCGATTCTATAGCAAATGACGAAAACGGGCGGATTTCTCCGGTTTCCACTACATATGAACACTTTTCACATTCCTCCGTGCAACGCGGCTGCTAGACCTCCCTTCATGGAAAATCTTAAGGTCCTAGCTCATGTCCAATGCACCAAAGCCGTCAAAAAGGTCAACAATCGATAACTAAAACTTGAATTGTACTGCTTCGTTTTGGCTATCACACCAACTTAGAAGCTTCTTCTGCTTTCTATTATCGTGCTTTTAGTGTCTCCGCATACCGCAGCACTCGACGAAGCTTTGCACACGATAAATGTAACCGTTTCAGAGAAAAGAGTGGCCAATATGACGATCTGGCAAAAGTCGATTCGATAGCAAATGACGAAAACGGACGGATTTCTCAGGTTTTCACAACATATGAACACTTTTCACATTCCCCCGTGCAACGCGGCTGCTAGACCTCCCTTCATGCAAAATCTTAAGGTCCTAGGTCATGTCCAAGGCAACAAAGCCGTCTAAGAAGTCAATAATCGATAACTAAAACCTGAATTGCACTGTTTCTTACTGGCTATCACATCAACTTAGAAGCATCTTCTGTGATCTATTATGGTGCTTTTAGTGTTTCTTCATACCGCAGCACGCGACATAGCTTGGCAGACGCTAAATGTAATGGTTTCAGAGAGAATTGCGGGCAATATGACAATCTGTAATTAAGTCGATTCGATAGCAAATGACGAAAACGCTCGGTTATCTCAGGTTTTCTCTACATATGAACAATTTTCACATTCGCCCGTGCATCGCTTCTCTTAGACATCCCTTTATGCAATATCTTAAGGTCCTAGCTCATGTCAAAGGAACCAAAGCCGTCTAAAAAGTCAATAATCGACAACTGAAACCTGAATTGTACTGCTGCGTATTGGCTATCACATCAACTTAGAAGCTTCTTCTGTGTTCTACTATGGTGCTTTTAGTGTTTCGGCATACCGCAGCACGCAACATAGCTTTGCAGACGATAAGTGTAACCGTTTCAGAGAGAAGTACGGCCAATATGACGATCTGGCATTAAGTCGATTCGATAGCAAATGACCATAACGGGCGGGTTTATCAGGTTTTCACAACATATGAACACTTTTCACATTCACCTGTGCAACGCGGTTGTTAGACCTCTCTTCATGCAAAATCGTAATGTCCTAGCTCATGTCCAAGGCAATAAAACCGTCTAAAAATTCAATAATCGATATCTAAAATTTGAATTGTACTGCTTCGTACTAGCTATCACATCAACTTAGAAGATTCTTCTGTGTTCTATTATGGTGCTTTTAGTATCTCCGCATACCGCAGCACGCGACATCCCTTTCCTCACGATAAATATAACCTTTTCAGGGAGAATACCGGCCAATATGACGATCTGGCAAAAGTCGATTCGATAGCAAATGACGAAAACGGGCGGATTTCTCAGGTTTTCACTACATAAGAACACTTTTGACATTCCCCCGTGCAACGCTGCTGCCAGATGTCCCTTCATGCAAAACTTTCAGTTCTTAGCTCATGTCCAAGACACCAAAGCCGGCAAAAAAGTCAATAACAGATAACTGAAACTTGAATTGTACTGCTTCGTACTGGCTATCACATCAACTTAGAAGTTTCTCCTGTGTTCTATTATGGAGCTTTTAGTGTCTCCGCGTACCGCAGCACGCGACATAGCTTTGCACACGATAAATGTAACCATTTCAGAGACAAGAGTGGCCAATATGACGATCTTGCATTAAGTCGATTCGATAGCAAATGACGAAAACGAGCGGATTTCTTAGGTATTCACTACATACGATCACTTTTCACACTCCCCCGTGCAACGCGGCTGCTATTCTCCTTTCATGCAAGGTCGTAAGTCCTAGCGCATTTCCATGGCACAAAAATCGTCTAAAAAGTCAGTAATCGATAACTAAATCTTGAATTGTACTGCTTCGTACTGGCTATAACATCGACCTAGAAGCTTCTTCTGTGTTCTATTATGGTGCTTCTAGTGTCTCCGCATACCACAGCACGCGACATAGCTTTGCACACGATAAATGTATCCTTTTCAGAGAGAAGAGCGGCCAATATGACGATCTCGCATTAAGTCGATTCGATAGCAAATGACGAAAACGGGAGGGTTTCTCAGGTTTTCACTACATATGAACACTTCTCACATTCCCCCGTAAAACACGGCTGCTAGAACTCCCTCATGCAAAATCTTAAGGTCCTAGCTCATGTCCAAGGCACCAAAACCGTCTAAAAAGTCAATAATCGATAACTAAAACTTGAATTGTACTGCTTCTTACTGGTTATCACAACAGCTTAGAAACTTCATCAGTGTTGTATTATGGTGCTTTTAGTGTCTCCGCATACTGCAGCACGAGACCTAGCTTTGCACACGATAAATGTAACCGTTTCAGTTAGAAGAGCGGCCAATATGACGATCTGGCATTAAGTCGATTCGATAGCAAATGACGAAAACGGGCGGATCTCTCAGGTTTTCACTACATATGAACATTTTTCACATTCCCCCGTGCAACGCGGCTGCTAGACCTCCCTTCATGCAAGGTCGTAAGGTCCTACCTCATGTCGAAGGCACCAAAATAGTCTAAAAATTCAATAATCGATAACTAAAACTTGAATTGTACTGCTTCGTACAGGCTATCACATCAACTTAGAAGCTTCATCTGTGTTCTGTTATGGTGCTTTTAGTGTCTCCGCATACCGCAGCACGCGACATAGCTTTGAACACGATAAATGTAACCGTTTCAGAGAGAAGAGCGTCCAATATGACCATCTGGCAAAAGTCGATTCGATAGCAAATGACGAAAACGGACGGATTTCTCAGGTTTTCACTACATATGAACACTTTCCACATTCCCCCGTGCAACGCTGCTGCTAGATCTCCATTCATGGAAAACCTTAAGGTCCTAGCTCATGTACAAGCCACCAAAGCAGTCTAAAAAATCAATAATCGATAACTAAAACCTGAATTGTACTGCATCGTACTGGCTATCACATCAACTTAGAAGCTTCATCTGTGTTCTGTTATGGTGCTTTTAGTGTCTCCGCATACCTTAGCCCGCGACATAGCTTTGCACACGATAAATGTAACGGTTTCAAAGTGAATAGCGGCCTATATGACGATCTGGCATTAAGTCGATTAGATAACAAATGACGAAAACGGGTGGATTTCTCAGGTTTTCACTACATATGAACACATTTCACATTCCCCCATGCAACGCAGCTCCTAGATCTCCCTTCATGCAATATCTTAAGGTCGAAGCTTATGTCAAGGGAACCAAAGCCGTCTAAAAAGTCAGTAATCGATAACTGAAACTTGAATTTTACGGCTTCGCACTGGCTATCATGTCATCATAGAAGCTTCATCTGTGTTCTGTTATGGTGCTTTTAGTGTCTCCGCATACCGCAGCACGCGACATAGCTTTGCACACGATAAGTGTAACCGTTTCAGAGAGAAGAGCGGCCAATATGACGATCTGGCATTAAGTCGATTCGATAGCAAATGACGAAATCGGGCGGATTTCTCAGGTTTTCACCACACATGAACACTTTTCACATTCTCCCGTGCAACGCGGCTGCTAGACCTCCCTTCATTTAAAATCGTAAGGTCCTAGCTCATGTCCAAGGCACGAAAACAGTCTAAAAAGTCAATAATCGATACCTAAAACTTTAACTGTACTGCTTCGTACTGTCTATCACATTAACTGAGAAGCTTCTTCTGTGATCCATTATGGTGCGCTTAGTGTCTCCGCATACCGCAGCACGAGACCTTGCTTTGCACACGGTAAATGTAACCGTTTCAGAGAGAAGGGCGGCCTATATGACCATCAGGCAAAAGTCGATTCGATAGCAAATGACGAAAACGGGCAGATCTCTCAGGTTTTCACTACATATGAACACTTTTCACATTCCCCCGTGCAACGCGGCTGCTAGACCTCCCTTCATGCGAGGTCGTAAGGTCCTACCTCATGTCCAAGGCACCAAAATAGTCTAAAAATTCAATAATCGATAACTAAAACTTGAAATGTACTGCTTCGTACAGGCTATCACTTCAACTTAGAGGCTTCTTCTGTGATCCATTATGGTGCTTTTTGTGTCTCCGCATACTGCAGCACGAGACCTAGCTTTGCACACGATAAATGTAACCGTTTCAGAGAGAAGAGCGGCCAATATGACGATCTGGCATTAAGTCGATTCGATAGCAAATGACGAAAACGGGCGGATCTCTCAGGTTTTCACTACATATGAACATTTTTCACATTCCCCCGTGCAACGCGGCTGCTAGACCTCCCTTCATGCTAGGTCGTAAGGTCCTACCTCATGTCGAAGGCACCAAAATAGTCTAAAAATTCAATAATCGATAACTAAAACTTGAATTGTACTGCTTCGTACAGGCTATCACATCAACTTAGAAGCTTCATCTATGTTCTGTTAATGTGCTTTTAGTGTCTCCGCATACCGCAGCACGCGACATAACTTTGAAAACGATAAATGTAACCCTTTCAGAGAGAAGAGCGGCCAATATGACCATCTGGCAAAAGTCGATTCGATAGCAAATGACGAAAACGGACGGATTTCTCAGGTTTTCACTACATATGAACACTTTCCACATTCCCCCGTGCAACGCGGTTGCTAGATCTCCATTCATGGTAAATCTTAAGGTCCTAGCTCATGTACAAGGCACCAAAGCAGTCTAAAAAATCAATTATCGATAACTAGAACCTGAATTGTACTGCATCGTACTGGCTATCACATCAACTTAGAAGCTTCATCTGTGTTCTGTTATGGACCTTTTAGTGTCTCCACATACCGCAGCACGCGACATAGCTTTGCACACGATAAATGTAACGGTTTCAGAGTGAATAGCGGCCTATATGACGATCTGGCATTAAGTCGATTAGATAACAAATGACGAAAACGGGTGGATTTCTCAGGTTTTCACTACATATGAACACATTTCACATTCCCCCATGCAACGCAGCTCCTAGATCTCCCTTCATGCAATATCTTAAGGTCGAAGCTTATGTCAAAGGAACAAAAGCCGTCTAAAAAGTCAGTAATCGATAACTGAAACTTGAATTGTACGGCTTCGCACTGGCTATCATGTCATCATAGAAGCTTCTTCTGTGTTCTGTTATGGTGCTTTTAGTGTCTCCGCATACCGCAGCACGCGACATAGCTTTGCACACGATAAGTGTAACCGTTTCAGAGAGAAGAGCGGCCAATATGACGATCTGGCATTAAGTCGATTCGATAGCAAATGACGAAAACGTGCGGATTTCTCAGGTTTTCACCACACATGAGCACTTTTCACATTCTCCCGTGCAACGCGGCTGCTAGACCTCCCTTCATTCAAAATCGTGAGGTCCTAGCTCATGTCCAAGGCACCAAAACAGTCTAAAAAGTCAATAATCGATACCTAAAACTTTAACTGTACTGCTTCGTACTGTCTATCACATTAACTGAGAAGCTTCTTCTGTGATCCATTATGGTGCGTTTAGTGTCTCCGCATACCGCAGCACGAGACCTTGCTTTGCACACGGTAAATGTAAGCGTTTCAGAGAGAAGGGCGGCCTATATGACCATCAGGCAAAGGTCGATTCGATAGCAAATGACAAAACGGGCGGATCTCTCAGGTTTTCACTACATATGAACACTTTTCACATTCCCCCGTGCAACGCGGCTGCTAGACCTCCCTTCATGCAAGGTCGTAAGGTCCTACCTCATGTCCAAGGCACCAAAATAGTCTAAAAATTCAATAATCGATAACTAAAACTTGAATTGTACTGCTTCGTACAGGCTATCACATCAACTTAGAAGCTTCATCTGTGTTCTGTTATGGTGCTTTTAGTGTCTCCGCACACCGCAGAACGCGACATAGCTTTGAACACGATAAATGTAACCGTTTCAGAGAGAAGAGCGGCCAATGTGACGATCTGTTTTAAAGTCGATTCGATAACAAATGACGATAACGAACGGATTTCTCAGGTTTTTACTACATATGAACCCTTTTCACATTCTGCCATGCAACGCGGCTGCGAGTCCTCCTTTCATGCAAAATCTTAAGTTCCTAGCTCATGTCCAATGCACTAATGAAGGGTAAAAAGTCAATAATCGATACCTAAAACTTGAATTGTACTACTTCTTACTGGCTATTACATCAACTTGCAAGCTTTATCTGTATTCTACTATGGTGCTTTTAGTGTCTCCGCAAACCGCAGAACGCGACATAGCTTTGCAGACTATAAGTACAACCGTTTCAGGGAGAAGAGCGGCCATTGTGAAGATCTGGCTTTAAGTCGATTCGATAACAAATGACGAAAACGGACGGATTTATCAGGTTTTTACTACATATGAACACTTTTTACTTTCTCCCAAGCAACGCAGATGCTAGTCCTCCTTTCATGCAAAATCTTAAGTTCCTAGCTCATGTTCAAGGCACCAATGAAGGGTAAAAAGGCAATAATCGATACCTACAATTTTAATTGTACTACTTCTTACTGCTATTACACCAACTTAGAAGCTTCATCTGTGTTCTACTATGGTGCTTTTCGTGTCTCCGCATACCACAGCGCGAAAAATAGCTTTGCACACGATATATGTAACTGTTTCAGACAGAAGAGCGTCCAATGTGACGATCTGGCTAAGTCGATTCGATAACAAATGACGAAAACGGACGGATATCTCAGGTTTTTACTACAAATGAACACTTTTCACATTCTCCCTTGCAACTCGGCTTCTAGTCCTCCTTTCACGGAGAATCTTAAGGTCCTAGCTCATGTCCAAGGCACCAAAGCCAGCTAAAAAGTCAATAATCGATACCTAAAACTTGAATTGTACTACCTCTAACTGGCTATTACATAAACTTAGAAGCTTCATCTGTGTTCTACGATGGTGCTTTTAGTGTCTCCGCATACCGCAGCACGCGACATAAATTTGCAGACGGTAAGTACAACCGTTTCAGAGAGAAGAGCGGCCAATGTGACGATCTGGCTTTAAGCCGATTCGATAACAAATGACGAAACCGGACGGATATCTCTGGATTTTACTACATATGGAAACTTTTCACATTCTCCCGTGCAACGCGGCGGCTAGTCCTCCTTTCATGCAAAATCTTAAGTTCCTAGCTCATGTCCAAACAACAAAAAAACGTAAAAAGTCAGTAATCCATACCTAAAACTTGATTTGTACTATTTCTTACTGGCTATTACATCCACTTCGAAGCTTCGTTTGTGTTCTACTATTGTGCTTTTAGTGTCTCCGCATACCACAGCACGCGACATAGCTTTGCACACGATAAATGTAACTGTTTCAGACAGAAGAGCGGCCAATGTGACGATCTGGCTTTAAGTCGATTTGATAACAAATGACGAAAACGGATGGATTTCTCAGGTTCTTACTACATATGAACACTTTTCACATTCTCCCATGCAACGCGGCTGCTAGTCCTCCTTTCATGCAAAATCTTAAGTTCCTAGCTCATGTCCAATTCACCAAAGAAGGGTAAAAAGTCAATAATCGATACCTGGCTAATACACCAACTTACAAGCTTCATCTGCATTCTACTATTGTGCTTTTAGTGTCCCGTATAGCGCATCACGCGACATAGCTCTGCAGACGATAAATGTAACCGTTTCAGAGAGAAGAGCGGCCAATGTGACGATCTGGCTTTAAGCCGATTCGATAACATATGACGAAAACGGACGGATTTCTCTGGATTTTACTACATATGGAAACTTTTCACATCCTCCCGTGCAACGCGGCGGCTAGTCCTCCTTTCATGCAAAATCTTAAGTTCCTAGCTCATGTCAAAGGCACCAAAGCCAGCTAAAAATTCAATAATCGATAACTAAAACTTGAATTGTACTACTTCTTACTGGCTATTACATCAACTTAGAAGCTTCATCCGTGTTTTGCTATGGTGCTTTTAGTGTCTCCGCATTCCGCAACACGAGACATAGCTTTGCAGACGATAAGTACAACCGTTTCAGAGAGAAGAGCGGCCAATGTGAAGATCTGGCTTTAAGTCGATTCGATAACAAATGACGAAAACGGACGGATTTCTCAGGTTTTTAGTACATATGAACACTTTTCACATTCTCCCTTGCAACGCGGCTGCTAGTCCTCCTTTCATGCAGAATCTTAAGGTCCTAGCTCATGTCCAAGGCACCAAAGCCAGCTAAAAAGTCAATAATCGATAACTAAAACTTGAATTGTACTACTTCTTACTGGCTATTACATCAACTTAGAAGCTTTATCTGTATTCTACTATGGTGCTTTTAGTGTCTCCGCAAACCGCAGAACGCGACATAGCTTTGCAGACTATAAGTACAACCGTTTCAGAGAGAAGAGCGGCCAATGTGTAGATCTGGCTTTAAGTCGATTCGATAACAAATGACGAAAAAGGACGGACTTCTCAGGTGTTTACTACATATGAACACTTTTCAATTTCTCCCGCGCAACGCGGCTGCTAGTCCTTTTTTCATGCAAAATATTAAGTTCCTAGCTCATGTCCAAGGCACAAGAGAAGGGTAAAAAGTCAGTAATCCATACCTAAAACTTGATTTGTACTATTTCTTACTGGCTATTACATCCACTTAAATGCTTCGTTTGTGTTCTACAATTGTGCTTTTAGTGTGTCCGCATACCACAGCACGCGACATAGCTTTGAACACGATAAATGTAACTGTTTCAGACAGAAGAGCGGCCAATGTGACGATCTGGCTTTAAGTCGATTTGATAACAAATGACGAAAACGGATGGATTTCTCAGGTTTTTACTGCATATGAACACTTTTCACATTCTCCCATGCAACGCGGCTGCTAGTCCTCCTTTCATGCAAAATCTTAAGTTCCTAGCTCATGTCCAATTCACCAAAGAAGGGTAAAAAGTCAATAATCGATACCTAGAACTTGAATTGTACTACTTCTTACTGTCTATTACATCAACTTAGAAGCTTCATCTGTGTTCTACTATGGTGCTTTTAGTGTCTCCCTATACCACAGCACGCGACGAAGTTTTGCAGACGATAAGTACAACCGTTTCAGAGAGAAGAGCGGCCAATGTGACGATCTGTTTTAAAGTCGATTCGATAACAAATGACGATAACGAACGGATTTCTCAGGTTTTTACTACATATGAACACTTTTCACATTCTGCCATGCAACGCGGCTGCGAGTCCTCCTTTCATGGAAAATCTTAAATTCCTAGTTCATGTGCAAGGCACCAATGAAGGGTAAAAAGTCAATAATCGATGCCTAAAACTTTAATTGTACTACTTCTTACTGGCTATTACATCAACTTGCAAGCTTTATCTGTATTCTACTATGGTGCTTTTAGTGTCTCCACAAACCGCAGCACGCGACATAGCTTTGCAGACGATAAGTACAACCGTTTCAGAGAGAAGAGCGGCCAATGTGAAGATCTGGCTTTAAGTCGATTCGATAACAAATGACGAAAACGGACGGATTTCTCAGGTTTTTAGTACATATGAACACTTTTCACATTCTCCCTTGCAACGCGGCTGCTAGTCCTCCTTTCATGCAGAATCTTAAGGTCCTAGTTCATGTCCAAGGCACCAAAGCCAGCTAAAAATTCAATAATCGATAACTAAAACTTGAATTGTACTACTTCTTACTGGCTATTACATCAACTTAGAAGCTTCTTCTGTGTATTACAATGGTGCATTTGCTGTCTCCGCATACTGCAGCACGCGACATAGCTTTGCAGACAATAAATGTAACCGTTTCAGTCACAAGTGACTCTAATGTGACGATCTGGCTTTAAGTCGATTCGATAACAAATGATAAAAAGGGGCGGATTTCTCATGTTTTTACCATATATGAAAACTTTTCACATTCTCCCATGCAACGCGGCTGATAGTCCCCCTGTCATGCAAAATCTTAAGTTCAAAGCACATGTCCAAGGTAGCAAAGAAGGGTAAAAAGTCAATAAAAGATACCTAAAACTTGAATTGTACTACTTTTGAATGGCTATTACATCAACTTAGAAGTTCATCTGTGTTCTACTATGGTGTTTTTAGCGTCTCCGCATACCGCAGCACGCGACATAGCTTTGCAGACGATAAGTACAACCGTTTCAGAGAGAAGAGCGGCCAATGTGTAGATCTGGCTTTAAGTCGATTCGATAACAAATGACGAAAACGGACCGATTTCTCAGGTTTTTACTACATATGCACACTTTTCAATTTCTCCCGCGCAACGCGGCTGCTAGTCCTTTTTTCATGCAAAATCTTAAGTTCCTAGCTCATGTCCAAGGCACAAGAGAAGGGTAAAAAGTCAATAATCGATACCTAAAACTTGAATTCTACTACTTCTTACTGGCTATTACATCAACTTAGAAGCTTCATCTGTATTCTACTATGGTGCTTTTAGTGTCTCCGCACACCACAGCCCGCGATATAGATTTGCACACGATAAATGTAACTGTTTCAGACAGAAGAGCGGCCAATGTGACGATCTGGCTTCAAGTCGATTCCATAACAAATGACGAAAATGGAAGGATTTCTCAGGTTTTTACTACATGTGAACACTTTTCACATTCTCCCGTGCAACGCGGCTGCTAGTTCTACTTTCATGCAAAATCTGAAGTTCCTATCTCATGTCGAAGGCACCAAAGAAGGGTAAGAAGACAATAATCGATACCTAAAACTTGAAATGTACTACTTCTTACTGGCTATTACATCACCTTAGAAGCTTCATCTGTGTTCTACTATGGTGCTTTTAGTGTCTCCGCATACCGCAGCACGCGACACAGCTGTGCAGACGATAAGTACAACCGTTTCAGAGAGAAGAGCGGCCAATGTGACCATCTGGCGTTAAGTCAATTCGATAACAAATGACGAAAACGGACGGATTTTTTAGCGATTTTACTACATATGAACACTTTTCATATTCTCCCGTGCAACGCGGCTGCTAATCCTCCTTTGATGCAAAATCTTAAATTCCTAGCTCATGTCCAAGGCATCAAAGAAGGATAAAAAGTCAATAATCGATACCTAAAACTTGAATTGTACTACTTCATACTGGCTATTACATTAACATAGAAGCTCCATCTGTGTTCTACTATGGTGCTTTCAGTGTCTCCGCATACCGCAGCACGCGACACAGCTTTGCAGACGATAAATGTAACAGTTTCAGACAGAAGTGCGGCCAGTGTGACGATCTGGCTTTAAGTCGATTCGATAACAAATGACGAAAACGGACGGATTTCTCAGGTTTTTACTACATATGAACACTTTTCTCATTCTCCCGTGCAACGCGGCTGCTAGTCCTCCTTTCATGCAAAATCATAAGTTCCTAGCTCATGTACAAGGCACCAAAGAAGGGTAGAAAGTCAATAATCGATACTTAAAACTTGAATTGTACTACTTCTTACTGGCTATTACATCAACTTAGAAGCTTCATCTGTGTTCTATTATGGTGCTTTTAGTGTCTCCGCATACCGCAGCACGCGACATAGCTTTTCAGACGATATGTACAACCGTTTCAGAGAGAAGAGCGGAGAATGTGTCGATCTGGCTTTAAGTCGATTCGATAACAAATGACGAAAACGGACAGATTTCTCAGGTTTTTACTACTTATGAAAACGTTTCACATTCTCCCGTGCAACCCGGCTGCTAATCCTCCTTTCATGCAAAACCTTACGTTCCTAGCTCATGTCCAAGGCACCAAAGAAGGGTAGGAAGTCAATAATCGATACCTAAAACTTGAATTGCACTACTTCTTACTGGCTATTACATCAACTTAGAAGCTTCATCTGTGTTCTACTATGGTGCTTTTAGTGTCTCCGCATACCGCAGCTCGCGACATAGCTTTGCAGACGATAAATGTAACCGTTTCAGACAGAAGTGCGGCCAGTGTAACGATCTGGCTTTAAGTCGATTCGATAACAAATAACGAAAACGGACGGATTTCTCAGGTTTTTGCTACATATGAACACTTTTCACATTCTCCCGTGCAACGCGGCTGCTACTCCTCCTTTCATGCAAAATCATAAATTCCTAGCTCATGTCCAAGGCACCAAAGAAGGGTAAAAAGTCTATAATCGATACCTAAAACTTGAATTGTACTACTTCTTACTGGACATTACATCAGCTTAGAAGCTTCATCTGTGTTCTACTATGGTGCTTTTAGTGTCTCCGCATACCGCAACACGCGACATAGCTTTGCAGACGACAAGTACAACCGTTTCAGAGAGAAGAGCGGCCAATGGGACGATCTGGCTTTAATTCGATTCGATAACAAATGACGAAAACGGACAGATTTCTCAGTTTTTTACTACTTATGAAAACTTTTCACATTCTCCCGTGCAACGCGGCTGCTAATCCTCCTTTCATGCAAAACCTTACGTTCCTAGCTCATGTATAAGGCAACAAAGAAAGGTAGAAAGTCAATAATGGATACCTAAAACTTGAATTGTACTAGTTCTTACTGGCTATTAAATCAGTTTAGAAGCTTCATCTGTGATCTACTATGGTGCTTTTAGTGTCTCCGCATACCGCAGCACGTGACATAGCTTTGCAGACGAAAAATTCAAACATTTCAGTAAGAAGAGCGGCCAATTGGACGATCTGGCTTTAAGTCGATTCGATAACAAATGACGAAAACGGACGGATTTCTCAGGTTTTTACTACATCTGACCACTTTCCACATTCTCCCGTGCGACGCGGCTGCTCGTCCCACTTTCATGCAAAATCTTAAGTTCCTAGCTCATGTCCAAGGCACCAAAGAAGGGTAAAAAGTCTATAATCGCTACCTAAATCTTGAATTGTACTTCTTCTTACTGGCTATTACATGAACTTAGAAGCTTCATCTGTGTTCTACTATGGTGCTTTTAGTGTCTCCGCATACCGCAGCACGCGACATAGCTTTGCAGACGACAAGTACAACCGTTTCAGAGAGAAGAGCGGCCAATGCGACGATCTGGCTTTAAGTCGATTCGATAACAAATGACGAAAGCGGACAGATTTCTCAGGTTTTAGCTACTTATGAAAACTCTTCACATTCTCCCGTGCAACGCAGCTGCTAATCCTCCTTTCATGCAAAACCTTACGTTCCTAGCTCATGTATAATGCAACAAAGAAGGGTAGAAAGTCAATGATGGATACCTAAAACTTGAATTGTACTACTTCTTACTGGCTATTACATCAATTTAGAAGCTTCATCTGTGTTCTACTATGGTGCTTTTAGTGTCTCCGCATACCGCAGCACGCGACATAGCTTTGCAGACGAAAAATACAACCATTTCAGTAGGAAGAGCGGCCAATGTGACGATCTGGCATTAAGTCGATTCGATAACAAATGACGAAAACGGACGGATTTCTCAGGTTTTTACTACATATGACCACTTTCCACATTCTCCCGTGCAACGCGGCTGCTAGTCCCACTTTCATGCAAAATCTTAAGTTCCTAGCTCATATCCAAGGTACCAAAGAAGGGTAAAAAGTCAATAATCGATACCTAAAACTTGAATTGTACTACTCCTTACTGGCTATTACATCAACTTAGAAGCTTCATCTGTGTTCTACTATGGTGCTTTTGGTGTCTTCGCATACTGCAGAACGCGACATAGCTTTTCAGACGATAAGTACAACCATTTTAGAGAGAAGAGCGGCCAATGTGACGATTGGGCTTTAAGTCGATTCGATAACAAATGACGAAAACGGACGGATTTCTCAGGTTTTTACTACATATGAACAATTTTCACATTCTCCCGTGCAACTCGGCTGCTAGTCCTTCTTTCATGCAGAATCTTAAGATCCTAGCTCATGTCCAAGGCAGCAAAGAAGGGTAAAAAGTCAATAATCGATACCTAAAACTTGAATTGTACTACTTTTGAATGGCTATTACATCAACTTATATGCTTCATCTGTGTTCTACTATGGTGCTATTAGCTTCTCCGCGTACCGCAGCACGCGACATTGCTTTGCAGACGATAAGTACAACCGTTTCAGGGAGAAGAGCGGCCAATGTGACGATCTGGCTTTAAGTCGATTCGATAACAAATGACGAAAACGGACGGATTTCTCAGGATTTTACTACATACTAACGCTTTTCACATTCTCCCGTGCAACGGGGCTGCTAGTCCTCCTTTGATGCAAAATCTTAAGTTCGTAGCTCATGTCGAAGGCACCAGAGAAGGGTAAAATGTCAATAATCTATAATTAAAGCTTGAATTTTTTTACTTCTTACTGGCTATTACGTCAACTTAGAAGCTTCATCTGTGTTCTACTATGGTGATTTTAGTGTCCCCGCATACTGCAGCAATCGACTTAGCTTTGCACACGATACGTACAACCTTTTTAGAGAGAAGTGCGGTCAATGTGACGATCTGGCTTTAAGTCGATTCGATAACAAATGACGAAAACGGACTGATTTCACAGGTTCTTACTACATATGAAAATTTTTCACATTCTCCTGTGCAACGCGGCTGTTATTCCTCGTTTGATGCAAAATCTTAAGTTCCTAGCTCATGTCCAAGGCACCAAAGAAGGGTAAAAAGTCAATAATCGATACGTAAAACTTGAATTGTACTTCTTCTTACTGGCTATTACATCAACTTAGAAGCTTCATCTGTGTTCTACTATGGTGCTTTTAGTGTCTCCGCATACCGCAGCACGCGACATAGCTTTTCAGTCGATAAATGTAACTGTTTCAGACGGAAGTGCGGCCAGTGTGACGATCTGGCTTTAAGTCGATTCGATAACAAATGACGAAAACGGACGGATTTTTCAGGTTTTTACTACATACGAACACTTTTCTCATTCTCCCGTGCAACGCGGATGCTAGTCCTCCTTTCATGCAAAATCATAAGTTCCTAGCTCATGTACAAGGCACCAAAGAAGGGTAGAAAGTCAATAATCGATACTTAAAACTTGAATTGTACTACTTCTTACTGGCTTTTACATCAACTTAGAAGATTCATCTGTGTTCTACTATGGTGCTTATAGTGTCTCCGCATACCGCAGCACGCGACATAGCTTTGCAGATGATATGACACCCGTTTCAGAGAGAAGAGCGGCCAATGTGACGATCTGGCTTTAAGTCGATTAGATAACAAATGACGAAAACGGACGGATTTCACAGGTTTTTAATACATATGACCACTTTCCACATTCTCCCGTGCAACGCGGCTGCTAGTCCCACTTTCATGCAAAATCTTAAGTTCCTAGCTGATGTCCAAGGTACCAAAGAAGGGTAAAAAGTCAATAATCGATACCTAAAACCTGAATTGTACTACTTCTTACTGGCTATTACATCAACTTAGAAGCTTCATCTGTGTTCTACTATGGTGCTATTAGCGTCTCCGCATACCGCAGCACGCGACATTGCTTTGCAGACGATAAGTACAACCGTTTCAGAGAGAAGAGCGGCCAATGTGTAGATCTGGCTTTAAGTCGATTCGATAACAAATAACGAAAACGGACGGATTTTTCAGGGATTTTACTACATATGAAAACTTTTCATATTCTCCCGTGCAACGCAGCTGCTAGTCCTCCTTTCATGCAAAATCTTAAGTTCCTAGCTCATGTCCAAGTCACCAAAGAAGGGTAAGAAGTCAATAATCGATACCTAAAACTTGAATTGTACTACTTCTTACTGGCTATTACATCAACTTAGAAGCTTCATCTGTGTTCTACTATGGTGCTTTTAGTGTCTCCGCATACCGCAGCACGCGACATAGCTTTGCAGACGACAAGTACAACCGTTTCAGAGAGAAGAGCGGCCAATGTGACGATCTGGCTTTAAGTCGATTCGATAACAAATGACGAAAACGGACGGATTTCTCTGGTTATTACTACATACGAACGCTTTTCACATTCTCCCGTGCAACGGGGCTGCTAGTCCTCCTTTGATGCAAAATCTTAAGTTCGTAGCTCATGTCGAAGGCACCAAAGAAGGGTAAAATGTCAATAATCTATACCTAAAGCTTGAATTTCCTTACTTCTTACTGGCTATTACATCAACTTAGAAGCTTCATCTGTGTTCTATTATGGTGCTTTTAGTGTCTACGCATACCGCAGCACGCGACATAGCTTTGCAGACGATATGACAACCGTTTCAGAGAGAAGAGCGGCCAATGTGACGATCTGGCTTTAAGTCGATTCGATAACAAATGACGAAAACGGACAGATTTCACAGGTTCTTACTACATATGAAAATTTTTCACATTCTCCTGTGCAACGCGGCTTTTAGTCCTCGTTTGATGCAAAATCTTAAGTTCCTTGCTCATGTCCAAGGCACCAATGAAGGGTAAAAAGTCAATAATCGATACGTAAAACTTGAATTGTACCACCTTTTACTGGCTATTACATCAACTTAGAAGCTTCATCTGTGTTCTACTATGGTGCTTTTAGTGTCTCCGCATACCGCAGCACGCGACATAGCTTTGCAGACGAAAAATACAACCATTTCAGAGAGAAGAGCGGCCAATGTGACGATCTGGCTTTAAGTCGATTCGATAACAAATGACGATAACGGACGGATTTCTCAGGTTTTTACTACATACGAACGCTTTTCATATTCTCCCGTGCGACGGGGCTGCTAGTCCTCCTTTGATGCAAAATCTTAAGTTCGTAGCTCATGTCGAAGGCACCAAAGAAGTGTAAAAAGTCAATATTCGATACATAAAGCTTGAATTTTTCTACTTCTTACTGGCAATTACATCAACTTAGAAGCTTCATCTGTGTTCTACTATGGTGCTTTTATTGTCTCCGCATACCGCAGCACGCGACATAGCTTTCCAGACGATAAATGTAACCGTTTCAGAGAGAAGAGCGGCCAGTGTGACGATCTGGCATTAAGTCGATTCGATAACACATGACGAAAACGGACGGATTTCTCAGGTTTTTACTACATATGAACGCCTTTCACATTCTCCCGTGCAACGCGGCTGCTAGTCCTCCTTTCATGCAATATCATAAGTTCCTAGCTCAAGTCCAAGGCACCAAAGAAGGGTAAAAATTCAATAACCTATACCTAAAACTTGAATTGTACTACTTCTTACTGGCTATTACATTAACTTAGAAACTTCATCTGTGTTCTACTATGGTGCTTTTAGTGTCTCCACATACCGCAGCACGCGACATGGCTTTGCAGACGATAAATGTAACCGTTTCAGACAGAAGTACGGCCAATGTGACGATCTGGCTGTAAGTCGATTCGATAACAAATGACGAAAACGGACGGATTTCTCAAGGTTTTTGCTACATATGAACACTTTCCACATTCTCCCGTGCAACGCGGCTGCTAGTCCTCCTTTGATGCAAAATCTTAAGTTCCTAGCTCATGTCCAAGGGACCAAAGAAAGGTAAAAAGTCAATAATCGATACCTAAAACTTGAATTCTACTACTTCTTACTGGCTATTACATCAACTTAAAAGCTTCATCTGTGTTCCACTATGGTGCTTCTAGTGTCTCCGCATACCGCATCACGCGACATAGCTTTGCATACGATAAATGCAACCGTTTCAGACAGAAGTGCGGTGAGTGTGACGATCTGGCTTTAAGTCGATTCGATAACAAATGACGAAAACGGACGGATTTCTCAAGTTTTTACTACATACGAACGCTTTTCACATTCTCCCGTGCAACGCGACTGCTACTCCTCCTTTCATGCAAAATCATAAGTTCCTAGCTCATGTCCAATGCACCAAAGAAGGGTAAAAAGTCAATAATCGATACCTAAAGCTTGAATTTTTTTACTTCTTACTGGCTATTACATCAACTTAGAAGCTTCATCTGTGTTTTACTATGGTGCTTTTAGTGTCTCCGCATACCACAGCACGCGACATAGCTTTGCAGACAATAAGTACAACCCTTTCAGAGAGAAGAGCGGCCAATGTGACGATCTGGCTTTAAGTCGATTCGATAACAAACGACGAAAACGGACGGATTTCTCAGGTTTTTACTACATATGAACACTTTTCACATTCTCCCGTGCAACTCGGCTCCTAGTCCTCCTTTCATGCAGAACCTTAAGGTCCTAGCGCATGTCGAAGGCACCAAAGCCAGCTAAAAAGTCAAAAATCGATACCTGAAACTTGAATTGTACTACTTCTTACTGGCAATTACATCAACTTAGAAGCTTCATCTGTGTTCTATTATGGTGCTTTTAGTGTCTCCGCGTACCGCAGCACGCGACATAGCTTTGCAGACGATAATTACCACCGTTTCAGAGAGAAGAGCGGCCAATGTGACGATCTGGCTTTAAGTCGATTCGATAACAAATAAGGAAAACGGACGGATTTCTCAGGTTTCTGCTACATATGAAAACTTTTCACATTCTCCCGTGCAACGCCGATGCTAGTCCTCCTTTCATGCAAAATCATAAGTTCCTAGCTCAAGTCCAAGGCACCAAAGAAAGGTAAAAAGTCAATAACCTATACCTAAAACTTGAATTGTACTACTTCTTACTGGCTATTACATCAATTTAGAAGCTTCATCTGTGTTCTACTATGGTGTTTTTAGTGTCTCCGCATACCGCAGCACGCGACATAGCTTTGCAGACGAAAAATACAACCATTTCAGAGAAAAGAGCGGCCAATGTGACGATCTGGCTTTAAGTCGATTCGATAACTAATGACGAAAACGGACGGATTTCTCAGGATTTTACTACATACTAACGCTTTTCACATTCTCCCGTGCAACGGGGCTGCTAGTCCTCCTTTGATGCAAAATCTTAAGTTCCTAGCTCATGTCGAAGGCACCAAAGAAGGGTAAAAAGTCAATAATCGATACCTAAAACTTGAATTGTACTACTTCTTACTGGCTATTACATCAACTTAGAAGCTTCATCTGTGTCCTACTATGGTGGTTTTAGTGTCTCCGCATACCGCAGTACGCGACATAGCTTTGCAGACGATAAATGTAACCGTTTCAGACAGATGTGCGGCCAGTGTGACGATCTGGCTTTAAGTCGATTCGATAACAAATAAGGAAAACGGAAGGATTTCTCAGGTTTCTGCTACATATGAAAACTTTTCACATTCTCCCGTGCAACGCCGATGCTAGTCCTCCTTTCATGCAAAATCATAAGTTCCTAGCTCATGTCCAAGGCATCAAAGAAGGGTAAAAAGTCAATAATCGATACCTAAAACTTAAATTGTACTACTTCTTACTGGCTATTACATCAACTTAGAAACTTCATCTGTGTTCTACTATGGTGCTTTTAGTGTCTCCGCATACCGCAGCACGCGACATAGCTTTGCAGACGACAAGTACAACCGTTTCAGAGAGAAGAGCGGTCAATGTTACGATCTGGCTTTAAGTCGATTCGATAACAAATGACGAAAACGGACGGATTTCTCAGGTTTTTACTACATATGAACGCTTTTCACATTCTCCCGTGCAACGCGGCTGTTAGTCCTCTTTTCATGCAATATCATAAGTTCCTAGCTCAAGTCCAAGGCACCAAAGAAAGGTAAAAAGTCAATAACCTATACCTAAAACTTGAATTGTACTACTTCTTACTGGCTATTACATCAATTTAGAAGCTTCATCTGTGTTCTACTATGGTGTTTTTAGTGTCTCCGCATACCGCAGCACGCGACATAGCTTTGCAGACGAAAAATACAACCATTTCAGAGAAAAGAGCGGCCAATGTGACGATCTGGCTTTAAGTCGATTCGATAACAAATGACGAATACGGACGGATTTCTCAGGATTTTCTACATACGAACGCTTTTCACATTCTCCCGTGCAACGGGGCTGCTAGTCCTCCTTTGATGCAAAATCTTAAGTTCGTAGCTCATGTCGAAGGCACCAAAGAAGGGTAAAAAGTCAATAATCGATACCTAAAGCTTCAATTTTTCTACTTCTTACTGGCTATTACATCAACTTAGAAGCTTCATCTGTGTTTTACTATGGTGCTTTTAGTGTCTCCGCATACCGCATCACGCGACATAGCTTTGCAGACGATAAATGCAACCGTTTCAGACAGAAGTGCGGTGAGTGTGACGATCTGGCTTTAAGTCGATTCGATAACAAATGACGAAAACGGACAGATTTCTCTGGTTTTTACTACATACGAACGCTTTTCACATTCTCCCGTGCAACGCGGCTGCTAGTCCTCTTTTCATGCAATATCATAAGTTCCTAGCTCAAGTCCAAGGCACCAAAGAAGGGTAAAAAGTCAATAACCTATACCTAAAACTTGAATTGTACTACTTCTTACTGGCTATTACATCAATTTAGAAGCTTCATCTGTGTTCTACTATGGTGTTTTTAGTGTCTCCGCATACCGCAGCACGCGACATAGCTTTGCAGACGAAAAATACAACCATTTCAGAGAAAAGAGCGGCCAATGTGACGATCTGGCTTTAAGTCGATTCGATAACAAATGACGAAAACGGACGGATTTCTCAGGTTTTTGCTACATATGAACACTTTTCACATTCTCCCGTGCAACGCCGATGCTAGTCCTCCTTTCATGCAAAATCATAAGTTCCTAGCTCATGTCCAAGGCATCAAAGAAGGGTAAAAGGTCAATAATCGATACCTAAAACTTGAATTGTACTACTTCTTACTGGCTTCTACATCAATTTAGAAGCTTCATCTGTGTTCTACTATGGTGTTTTTAGAGTCTCCGCATACCGCAGCACGCGACATAGCTTTGCAGACGAAAAATACAACCATTTCAGAGAAAAGAGCGGCCAATGTGACGATCTGGCTTTAAGTCGATTCGATAACAAATGACGAAAACGGACGGATTTCTCAGGAATTTACTACATACGAACGCTTTTCACATTCTCCCGTGCAACGGGGCTGCTAGTCCTCCTTTGATGCAAAATCTTAAGTTCGTAGCTCATGTCGAAGGCACCAAAGAAGTTTAAAAAGTCAATAATCGATTCCTAAAGCTTCAATTTTTCTACTTCTTACTGGCTATTACATCAACTTAGAAGCTTCATCTGTGTTTTACTATGGTGCTTTTAGTGTCTCCGCATACCGCATCACGCGACATAGCTTTGCAGACGATAAATGCAACCGTTTCAGACAGAAGTGCGGTGAGTGTGACGATCTGGCTTAAAGTCGATTCGATAACAAATGACGAAAACGGACGGATTTCTCAGGTTTTTGCTACATACGAACGCTTTTCACATTCTCCCGTGCAACGCGGCTGCTACTCCTCCTTTCATGCAAAATCATAAGTTCCTAGCTCATGTCCAAGGCACCAAAGAAGGGTAAAAAGTCAATAATCGATACCTAAAGCATGAATTTTTTTACTTCTTACTGGCTATTACATCAACTTAGAAGCTTCATCTGTGTTTTATTATGGTGCTTTAGTGTCTCCGCATACCGCAGCAAGCGACTTAGCTTTGCACACGATACGTACAACCATTTTAGAGAGAAGAGCGGCCAATGTGACGATCTGGCTTTAAGTCGATTCGATAACAAATGACGAAAACGGACAGATTTCTCAGATCTTACTACATATGAAACTTTTTCACATTCTCCCGTGCAACGCGGCTGTTAGTCCTCGTTTGATGCAAAATCTTAAGTTCCTAGCTCATGTCCAAGGCACCACAGAAGGGTAAAAAGTCAATTATCGATACGTAAAACTTGAATTGTACTACTTCTTACTGGGTATTACATCAACTTAGAAGCTTCATCTGTGTTGTACTATGGTGCTTATAGTGTCTCCGCATACCACAGCACGCGACATAGCTTTGCAGACAATAAGTACAACCCTTTCAGAGAGAAGAGCGGCCAATGTGACGATCTGGCTTTAAGTCGATTCGATAACAAACGACGAAGACGGACGGATTTCTCAGGTTTTTACTACATATGAACACTTCTCACATTCTCCCGTGCAACTCGGCTCCTAGTCCTCCTTTCATGCAGAACCTTAAGGTCCTAGCTCATGTCGAAGGCACCAAAGCCAGCTAAAAAGTCAATAATCGATACCTGAAACTTGAATTGTACTACTTCTTACTGGCAGTTACAACAACTTAGAAGCTTCATCTGTGTTCTACTATGGTGCTTTTGGTGTCTTCGCATACTGCAGCACGCGACATAGCTTTTCAGACGATAAGTACAACCATTTTAGAGAGAAGAGCGGCCAATGTGACGATCGGGCTTTAAGTCGATTCGATAACAAATGACGAAAACGGACGGATTTCTCAGGTTTTTACTACATATGAACACTTTTCACATTCTCCCGTGCAACTCGGCTGCTAGTCCTCCTTTCATGCAGAATCTTAAGGTCCTAGCTCATGTCCAAGACACAAAGAAGGGTAAAAAGTCAATAATCGATAACTAAAACTTGAATTGTACTTCTTCTTACTGGCTATACATCAACTTAGAAGCTTCATCTGTGTTGTACTATGGTGCTTATAGTGTCTCCGCATACCGCAGCACGCGACATAGCTTTGCAGACAATAAATGTAACCGTTTCAGACAGAAGAGCGGCCAATGTGACGACCTGGCTTTAAGTCGATTCGATAACAAATGACGAAAGTGGACAGATTTATCAGGTTTTTACTACATATGAAAACTTTTCACATTCTCCCGTGCAACTGGGCTGCTAGTCCTCCTTTGATGCAAAATCTTAAGTTCCTAGCTCATGTCCAAGGCACCAAAGAAGGGTAAAAAGTCAATAATCGATACCTAAAACTTGAATTGTACTACTTCTTACTGGATATTACATCAACTTCGAAGCTTCATCTGTGTTCTAATGTGGTGCTTTTAGTGTCTCCGCATACCGCAGCACGCGACATAGCTTTGCAGACGATAAATGTAACCGTTTCAGGGAGAAGAGCGGCCAGTGTGACGATCTGGCTTTAAGTCGATTCGATAACAAATAAGGAAAACGGACGGATTTCTCAGGTTTTTGCTACATATGAACACTTTTCACATTCTGCCGTGCAACGCGGCTGCTAGTCCTCCTTTCATGCAAAATCTTAAGTTCCTAGCTTATGTCCAAGGCTGCAAAGAAGGGTAAAAAGTCAATAATCGATACCTAAAACTTGAATTGTACTACTTCTTACTGGCTATTACATCAACTTAGAAGCTTCATCTGTGTTCTACTATGGTGCTTTTAGTGTCTCCGCATACCGCAGCACACGACATAGCTTTGCAGACGATAAATGCAACCGTTTCAGACAGAATTGCGGTCAGTGTGACGATCTGGCTTCAAGTCGATTTGATAACAAATGACCAAAACGGACAGATTTCTCAGGTTTTTAATACTTATGAAAACTTTTCACATTCTCCCGTGCAACGCGGCTGCTAGTCATCCTTTCATGCAAAACCTTAAGGTCCTAGATCATGTCCAAGGCACCAAAGATAGCTAAAAAGTCAATAACCGATACCTAAAACTTGAACTGTACTACTTCTTACTGGATATTACATCACCTTAGAAGCTTCATCTGTGTTCCACTATGGTGCTTTTAGTGTCTCCGCATACCGCAGCACGCGACATTGCTTTGCAGACGGTAAGTACAACCGTTGTCGAGAGAAGAGCGGCCAATGTGACGATCTGGCTTTAAGTCGATTCGATAACAAATGACGAAAACGGAGGGATTTCTCAGGTTTTTACTACATATGAACACTTTCCACATTCTCCCGTGCAACGCGGCTGCTGGTCCTCCTTTCATGCAAAACCTTAAGTTCCTAGCTCATGTCCAAGCCACCAAAGAAGGGTAAAAAGTCAAGAATGGATACCTAAAACTTGAATTGTACTACTTCTTACTGGCTATTACCTCAACTTAGAAGCTTCATCTGTGTTCTACTATGGTTCTTTTAGTATCTCCGCATACCGCAGTACGCGACATAGCCTTGCAGACGATAAATGTAACAGTTTCAGACAGAAGTGCGGCCAATGTGACGATCTGGCTTTAAGTCGATTCGATAACAAATAACGAAAACGGACGGATTTCTCAGGTTTTTACTACATATGAACACTTTTCACATTCTCCCGTACAACTCGGCTGCTAGTCCTCTTTTCATGCAGAATCTTAAGGTCCTAGCTTATGTACAAGGCACCAAAGGCAGCTAAAAAGTAAATAATCGATACCTAAAACTTGAACAGTATTACTTCTTACTGGCTATTACATCAACTTAGAAGCTTCATCTGTGTTCTACTATTGTGCTTTTAGTGTCTCCGTATACCGTAGCACGCGACATAGCTTTGCAGACAATAAATGTAACCGTTTCAGACAGAAGAGCGGCCAATGTGACGACCAGGCTTTAAGTCGATTCGATAACAAATGACGAAAGCGGACAGATTTCTCAGGTTTTTACTACATATGAACACTTTTCACAATCTCCCGTGCAACGCGGCTGTTAGTCCTCCTTTCATGCAAAATCTTAAGTTCCTAGCTCATGTCCAAGGCACCAAAGAAGGGTAAAAAGTCAATAATCGATACCTAAAACTTGAACTGTACTTCTTCTTACTGGATATTACATCAACTTAGAAGCTTCATCTGTGTTCCACTATGGTGCTTTTAGTGTCTCCGCATACCGCAGCACGCGACATTGCTTTGCAGACGATAAGTACAACCGTTGTCGAGAGAAGAGCGGCCAATGTGACGATCTGGCTTTAAGTCGATACGATAACAAATGACGAAAACGGAGGGATTTCTCAGGTTTTTACTACATATGAACACTTTCCACATTCTCCCGTGCAACGCTGCTGCTGGTCCTCCTTTCATGCAAAACCTTAAGTTCCTAGCTCATGTCCAAGCCACCAAAGAAGGGTAAAAAGTCAAGAATGGATACCTAAAACTTGAATTGTACTACTTCTTACTGGCTATTACCTCAACTTAGAAGCTTCATCTGTGTTCTACTATGGTTCTTTTAGTATCTCCGCATACCGCAGTACGCGACATAGCCTTGCAGACGATAAATGTAACAGTTTGAGACAGAAGTGCGGCCAATGTGACGATCTGGCTTTAAGTCGATTCGATAACAAATAACGAAAACGGACGGATTTCTCAGGTTTTTACTACATATGAACACTTTTCACATTCTCCCGTGCAACTCGGCTGCTAGTCCTCTTTTCATGCAGAATCTTAAGGTCCTAGCTTATGTACAAGGCACCAAAGGCAGCTAAAAAGTAAATAATCGATACCTAAAACTTGAACAGTATTACTTCTTACTGGCTATTACATCAACTTAGAAGCTTCATCTGTGTTCTACTATGGTACTTTTAGTGTCTCCGCATACCGTAGCACGCGACATAGCTTTTCAGACGATAAGTACA
The DNA here is from genome assembly GCF_023897955.1 of Schistocerca gregaria. Taxonomy (NCBI): domain Eukaryota; kingdom Metazoa; phylum Arthropoda; class Insecta; order Orthoptera; family Acrididae; genus Schistocerca; species Schistocerca gregaria. Next base: position 3,889,449 of record NW_026061742.1, on the reverse strand, counting down.
ACCATTTTAGAGAGAAGAGCGGCCAATGTGACGATCGGTCTTTAAGTCGATTCGATAACAAATGACGAAAACGGAGGGATTTCTCAGGTTTTTACTACATATGAACACTTTCCACATTCTCCCGTGCAACGCGGCTGCTGGTCCTCCTTTCATGCAAAACCTTAAGTTCCTAGCTCATGTCCAAGCCACCAAAGAAGGGTAAAAAGTCAAGAATGGATACCTAAAACTTGAATTGTACTACTTCTTACTGGCTATTACCTCAACTTAGAAGCTTCATCTGTGTTCTACTATGGTTCTTTTAGTGTCTCCGCATACCGCAGCACGCGACATAGCTTTGCAGACGATAAGTACAAACGTTTCAGTGAGAAGAGCTGCCAATGTGACGATCTGACTTTAAGTAGATTCGATAATAAATGACGAAAACGGACAGATTTCTCAGGTTCTTACTACATATGAAAATTTTTCACATTCTCCCGTGCAACGCGGCTGTTAGTCCTCGTTTGATGCAAAATCTTAAGTTCCTAGCTCATGTCCAAGGCATCAAAGAAGGGTAAAAAGTCAATAATCGACACCTAAAACTTGAATTGTACTACTTCTTACTGGCTATTACATCAACTTAGAAGCTTCATCTGTGTTCTACTATGGTGCTTTTAGTGTCTCCGCATACCGCAGCACGCGACATAGCTTTGCAGACGACAAGTACAACCGTTTCAGAGGGAAGAGCGGTCAATGTGACGATCTGGCTTTAAGTCTAATCGATAACAAATAACGAAAACGGACGGATTTCTCAGGTTTTTACTACATATGAACACTTTTCACATTCTCCCGTGCAACTCGGCTGCTAGTCCTCTTTTCATGCAGAATCTTAAGGTCCTAGCTTATGTACAAGGCACCAAAGGCAGCTAAAAAGTAAATAATCGATACCTAAAACTTGAACAGTATTACTTCTTACTGGCTATTACATCAACTTAGAAGCTTCATCTGTGTTCTACTATGGTACTTTTAGTGTCTCCGCATACCGTAGCACGCGACATAGCTTTTCAGACGATAAGTACAACCATTTTAGAGAGAAGAGCGGTCAATGTGCCGATCGGTCTTTAAGTCGATTCGATAACAAATGACGAAAATGGACGGATTTCTCATGTTTATACTACTTATGAAAATTTTTCACATTCTCAAGTGCAACGCGGCTGCTAGTCCTCCTTTCATGCAAAATCTTAAGTTCCTAGCTCATGTCCAATGCACCAAAGAAGGGTAAGAAGTCAATAATCGATACCTAAAACTTGAATTTTACTACCTCTTCCTCGCTATTACATCAACTTAGAAGCTTCATCTGTGGTCTACTATGGTGCTTTTAGTGTCTCCTCATACCGCAGCACGCGACATAGCTTAGCAGACGATAAATGTAACCGTTTCAGACAGAAGAGCGGCCAATGTGACGATCTGGCTTTAAGTCGATTCGATAACTAATGACTTAAGCGGACAGAATTCTCAGGTTTTTACTACATATGAAAACTTTTCACATTCTCCCGTGCAACGACACTGCTAGTCCTGCTTTGATGCAAAATCTTAAGTTCCTAGCTCATGGCCAAGGCACCAAAGAAGGGTAAAAAGTCAATAATCGATACCTAAAACTTGAATTTTACTACTTCTTACTGGCTATTACATCAACTTAGAAGATTCATCTGTGTTCTACTATGGTGCTTTTAGTGTCTCCGCATACCGCAGCACGCGACATAGCTTTGCAGACGATAAATGTAACCGTTTCAGACAGAAGTGCTGCCAGTGTGACGATCTGGCTTTTAGTCGATTCGATAACAAATAACGAAAACGGACGGATTTCTCAGGTTTTTGCTACATATGAACACTTTTCACATTCTCCCGTGCAACGCGGCTGCTACTCCTCCTTTCATGCAAAATCATAAGTTCCTAGCTCATGTCCAAGGCACCAAAGAAGGGTAAAAAGTCAATAATCGATACCTAAAACTTGAATAGTACTACTACTTACTGGCTATTACATCAACTTAGAAGCTTAATCTGTGTTCTACTATGGTGCTTTTAGTGTCTCCGCATACCGCAGCACGCGATATAGCTTTGCAGACGACAAGTACAACCGTTTCAGAGAGAAGAACGGCCAATGTGACGATCTGGCTTTAAGTCGATTCGATAACAAATGACGAAAACGGACAGATTTCTCATGTTTATACTACTTATGAAAACTTTTCACATTCTCAAGTGCAACGCGGCTGCTAAATCTAATTTCATGCAAAATCTTAAGTTCCTAGCTCATGTCCAAGGCATCAAAGAAGGGTAAAAAGTCAATAATCGACACCTAAAACTTGAATTGTACTACTTCTTACTGGCTATTACATCAATTTAGAAGCTTCATCTGTGTTCTACTATGGCGCTTTTAGTGTCTCCGCATACCGCAGAACACGACATAGCTTTGCAGACGATAAATGTAACCGTTTCAGACAGAAGTGCGGCCAGTGTGACGATCTGGCTTTAAGTCGATTCGATAACAAATAAGGAAAACGGACGGATTTCTCAGGTTTTTGCCACATATGAACACTTTTCACATTCTCCCGTGCATCGCCGATGCTAGTCCTCCTTTCATGCAAAATCATAAGTTCCTAGCTCATGTCCAAGGCATCAAAGAAGGGTAAATAGTCAATAATCGACACCTAAAACTTGAATTGTACTACTTCTTACTGGCTATTACATCAACTTAGAAGCTTCATCTGTGTTCTACTATGGTGCTTTTAGTGTCTCCGCATACCGCAGCACGCGACATAGCTTTGCAGACGAAAAATACAACCATTTCAGAGAAAAGAGCGGCCAATGAGACGATTTGGCTTTAAGTCGATTCGATAACAAATGACGAAAACGGACTGATTTCTCAGGATTTTACTACATACGAACGCTTTTCACATTCTCCCGTGCAACGGGGCTGCTAGTCCTCCTTTGATGCAAAATCTTAAGTTCGTAGCTCATGTCGAAGGCACCAAAGAAGGGTAAAAAGTCAATAATCGATACCTAAAATTTGAATTGTACTACTTCTTACTGGCTATTACATCAACTTAGAAGTTTCATCTGTGTTCTACTATGGTGCTTTTAGTGTCTCCGCATACCGCAGCACACGACATAGCTTTACAGACGATAAATGCAACCGTTTCAGACAGAAGTGCGGTCAGTGTGACAATCTGGCTTTAAGTCGATTTGATAACAAATGACCAAAACGGACAGATTTCTCAGGTTTTTAATACTTATGAAAACTTTTCACATTCTCCCGTGCAACGCGGCTGCTAGTCATCCTTTCATGCAAAACCTTAAGGTCCTAGATCATGTCCAAGGCACCAAAGATAGCTAAAAAGTCAATAATCGATACCTAAAACTTGAACTGTACTACTTCTTACTGGATATTACATCAACTTAGAAGCTTCATCTGTGTTCCACTATGGTGCTTTTAGTGTCTCCGCATACCGCAGCACGCGACATTGCTTTGCAGACGACAAGTACAACCGTTGTCGAGAGAAGAGCAGCCAATGTGACGATCTGGCTTTAAGTCGATAAGATAACAAATGACGAAAACGGAGGGATATCTCAGGTTTTTACTACATATGAACACTTTCCACATTCTCCCGTGCAACGCGGTTGCTGGTCCTCCTTTCATGCAAAACCTTAAGTTCCTAGCTCATGTCCAAGCCACCAAAGAAGGGTAAAAAGTCAAGAATGGATACCTAAAACTTGAATTGTACTACTTCTTACTGGCTATTACCTCAACGTAGAAGCTTCATCTGTATTCTACTATGGTTCTTTTAGTGTCTCCGCATACCGCAGTACGCGACATAGCCTTGCAGACGATAAATGTAACAGTTTCAGACCGACGTGCGGCCAATGTGACGATCTGGCTTTAAGTCTAATCGATAACAAATAACGAAAACGGACGGATTTCTCAGGTTTTTACTACATATGAACACTTTTCACATTCTCCCGTGCAACTCGGCTGCTAGTCCTCTTTTCATGCAGAATCTTAAGGTCCTAGCTTATGTACAAGGCACCAAAGGCAGCTAAAAAGTAAATAATCGATACCTAAAAATTGAACTGTATTACTTCTTACTGGCTATTACATCAACTTAGAAGCTTCATCTGTGTTCTACTATGGTACTTTTAGTGTCTCCGCATACCGTAGCACGCGACATAGCTTTTCAGACGATAAGTACAACCATTTTAGAGAGAAGAGCGGCCAATGTGGCGATCGGTCTTTAAGTCGATTCGATAACAAATGACGAAAACGGACGGATTTCTCAGGTTTTTACTAAATATGAACACTTTCCACATTCTCCCGTGCAACTCGGCTGCTAATCCTCCTTTCATGCAGAATCTTAAGGTCCTAGCTCATGTCCAAGGCAGCAAAGAAGGGTAAAAAGTCAATAATCGATACCTAAAACTTGAATTGTACTACTTTTGAATGGCTATTACATCAACGTAGATGCTTCATCTGTCTTCTACTATGGTGCTTTTAGCGTCTCCGCATACCGCAGCATGCGACATTGCTTTGCAGACGATAAGTACAACCGTTTCAGAGAGAAGAGCGGCCAATGTGACGATCTGGCTTTAAGTCGAATCGATAACAAATGACGAAAACGGACAGATTTCTCATGTTTATACTACTTATGAAAACATTTCACATTCTCAAGTGCAACGCGGCTGCTAGTCCTCCTTTCATGCAAAATCTTAAGTTCCTAGCTCATGTCCAAGGCACCAAAGAAGGGTAAGAAGTCAATAATCGATACCTAAAACTTGAATTTTACTACCTCTTACTGGTTATTACATCAACTTAGAAGCTTCATCTGTGGTCTACTATGGTGCTTTTAGTGTCTACTCATACCGCAGCACGCGACATAGCTTAGCAGACGATAAATGTAACCGTTTCAGACAGAAGAGCGGCCAATGTGACGATCTGGCTTTAAGTCGATTCGATAACTAATGACTTAAGCGGACAGATTTCTCAGGTTTTTACTACATATTAAAACTTTTCACATTCTCCCGTGCAACGGCACTGCTAGTCCTGCTTTGATGCAAAATCTTAAGTTCCTAGCTCATGTCCAAGGCACCAAAGAAGGGTAAAAAGTCAATAATCGATACCTAAAACTTGAATTTTTCTACTTCTTACTGGCTATTACATCAACTTAGAAGCTTCATCTGTGTTCTACTATGGTGCTTTTAGTGCCTCCGCATACCGCAGCACGCGACATAGCTTTGCAGACGATAAATGTAACCGTTTCAGACAGAAGTGCTGCCAGTGTGACGATCTGGCTTTTAGTCGATTCGATAACAAATAACGAAAACGGACGGATTTCTCAGGTTTTTGCTACATATGAACACTTTTCACATTCTCCCGTGCAACGCGGCTGCTACTCCTCCTTTCATGCAAAATCATAAGTTCCTAGCTCATGTCCAAGGCGCCAAAGAAGGGTAAGAAGTCAATAATCGATACCTAAAACATGAATTTTACTACCTCTTACTGGCTATTACATCAACTTAGAAGTTTCATCTGTGGTCTACTATGGTGCTTTTAGTGTCTCCTCATACCGCAGCACGCGACATAGCTTAGCAGACGATAAATGTAACCGTTTCAGACAGAAGAGCGGCCAATGTGACGATCTGGCTTTAAGTCGATTCGATAACTAATGACTTAAGCGGACAGATTTCTCCGGTTTTTACTACATATGAAAACTTTTCACATTCTCCCGTGCAACGGCGCTGCTAGTCCTGCTTTGATGCAAAATCTTAAGTTCCTAGCTCATGTCCAAGGCACCAAAGAAGGGTAAAAAGTCAATAATCGATACCTAAAACTTGAATTTTACTACTTCTTACTGGCTATTACATCAACTTAGAAGCTTCATCTGTGTTCTACTATGGTGCTTTTAGTGTCTCCGCATACCGCAGCACGCGACATAGCTTTGCAGACGATAAAAGTAACCGTTTCAGACAGAAGTGCGGCCATTGTGACGATCTGGCTTTTAGTCGATTCGATAACAAATAACGAAAACGGACGGATTTCTCAGGTTTTTGCTACATATGAACACTTTTCACATTCTCCCGTGCAACTCGGCTGCTAGTCCTCCTTTCATGCAGAATCTTAAGGTCCTAGCTCATGTCCAAGACACAAAGAAGGGTAAAAAGTCAATAATCGATACCTAAAACTTGAATTGTACTTCTTACTGGCTATACATCAACTTAGAAGCTTCATCTGTGTTCTACTATGGTGCTTTTAGTGTCTCCGCATACCGCAGCACGCGACATAGCTTTGCAGACAATAAATGTAACCGTTTCAGACAGAAGAGCGGCCAATGTGACGACCTGGCTTTAAGTCGATTCGATAACAAATGACGAAAGCGGACAGATTTCTCAGGTTTTTACTACATATGAAAACTTTTCACATTCTCCCGTGCAACGGGGGTGCTAGTCCTCCTTTGATGCAAAATCTTAAGTTCCTAGCTCATGTCCAAGGCACCAAAGAAGGGTAAAAAGTCAATAATCGATACCTAAAACTTGAATTGTACTACTTCTTACTGGATATTACATCAACTTAGAAGCTTCATCTGTGTTCTAATATGGTGCTTTTAGTGTCTCCGCATACCGCAGCACGCGACATAGCTTTCCAGACGATAAATGTAACCGTTTCAGACAGAAGTGCGGCCAGTGTGACGATCTGGCTTTAAGTCGATTCGATAACAAATAAGGAAAACGGACGGATTTCTCAGGTTTTTGCTACATATGAACACTTTTCACATTCTGCCGTGCAACGCGGCTGCTAGTCCTCCTTTCATGCAAAATCTTAAGTTCCTAGCTTATGTCCAATGCTGCAAAGAAGGGTAAAAAGTCAATAATCGATACCTAAAACTTGAATTGTACTACTTCTTACTGGATATTACATCAACTTAGAAGCTTCATCTGTGTTCCACTATGGTGCTTTTAGTGTCTCCGCATACTGCAGCACGCGACATTGCTTTGCAGACGATAAATGCAACCGTTTCAGACAGAAGTGCGGTCAGTGTGACGATCTGTCTTCAAGTCGATTTGATAACAAATGACCAAAACGGACAGATTTCTCAGGTTTTTAATACTTATGAAAACTTTTCACATTCTCCCGTGCAACGCGGCTGTTAGTCACCCTTTCATGCAAAACCTTAAGGTCCTAGATCATGTCCAAGGCACCAAAGGTAGCTAAAAAGTCAATAACCGATACCTAAAACTTGAATTTTGCTACTTCTTACTGGCTATTACATCAACTTAGAAGCTTCATCTGTGTTCTACTATGGTGCTTTTAGTGTCTCCGCATACCGCAGCACGCGACATAGCTTTGCAGACGATAAATGTAAACGTTTCAGACAGAAGTGCGGCCAGTGTGACGATCTGGCTTTAAGTCGATTCGATAACAAATAAGGAAAACGGACGGATTTCTCAGGTTTTTGCTACATATGAACACTTTTCACATTCTCCCGTGCAACGCCGATGCTAGTCCTCCTTTCATGCAAAATCATAAGTTCCTAGCTCATGTCCAAGGCATCAAAGAAGGGTAAAAAGTCAATTATCGACACCTAAAACTTGAATTGTACTACTTCTTACTGGCTATTACATCAACTTAGAAGCTTCATCTGTGTTCTACTATGGTGCTTTTAGTGTCTCCGCATACCGCAGCACGCGACATAGCTTTGCAGACGACAAGTACAACCGTTTCAGAGAGAAGAGCGGCCAATGTGACGATCTGGCTTTAAGTCGATTCGATAACAAATGACGAAAACGGACGGATTTCTCAGGTTTTTACTACATATGAACACTTTTCACATTCTCCCCGTTAACTCGGCTTCTAGTCCTCCTTTCTTGCAGAATCGTAAGGTCCTAGCTCATGTCCAAGGCACCAAAGAAGGGTAAAAGGTCAAGAATGGATACCTAAAACTTGGATTGTACTACTTCTTACTGGCTATTACATCAACGTAGATGCTTCATCTGTCTTCTACTATGGTGCTTTTAGCGTCTCCGCATACCGCAGCACGCGACATTGCTTTGCAGACGTTAAGTACAACCGTTTCAGAGAGAATAGCGGCCAATGTGACGACCTTTCTTTAAGTCGATTCGATAACAAATGACGAAAACGGACGGATTTCTCAGGGATTTTACTACATATGAACACTTTTCATATTCTCCCGTGCAACGCGGCTGCTAGTCCTCCTTTCATTCAAAATCTTAAGTTCCTAGCTCATGTCCAAGGCACCAAAGAAGGGTAAGAAGTCAATAATCGATACCTAAAACTTGAATTGTACTACTTCTTACTGGCAATTACATCAACTTAGAAGCTTCATCTGTGTTCTACTATGGTGCTTTTAGTGTCTCCGCATACCGCAGCACGCGACATAGCTTTGCAGACGATAAATGTAACCGTTTCAGAGAGAAGAGCGGCCAGTGTGACGATCTGGCATTAAGTCGATTCGATAACACATGACGAAAACGGACGGATTTCTTAGGTTTTTACTACATATGAACGCTTTTCACATTCTCCCGTGCAACGCGGCTGCTAGTCCTCCTTTCATGCAATATCATAAGTTCCTAGCTCATGTCCAAGGCACCAAAGAAGGGTAAAAATTCAATAACCTATACCTAAAACTTGAATTGTACTACTACTTACTGGCTATTACATTAACTTAGAAACTTCATCTGTGTTCTACTATGGTGCTTTTAGTGTCTCCACATACCGCAGCACACGACATGGCTTTGCAGACGATAAATGTAACCGTTTCAGACAGATGTACGGCCAATGTGACGATCTGGCTTTAAGTCGAATCGATAACAAATGACGAAAACGGACGGATTTCTCAAGGTTTTTGCTACATATGAACACTTTCCACATTCTCCCGTGCAACGCGGCTGCTACTCCTCCTTTGATGCAAAATCTTAAGTTCCTAGCTCATGTCCAAGGCACCAAAGAAGGGTAAAAAGTCAATAATCGATACCTAAAACTTGAATTCTACTACTTCTTACTGGCTATTACATCAACTTAGAAGCTTCATCTGTGTTCCACTATGGTGCTTCTAGTGTCTCCGCATACCGCAGCAAGCGACGTAGCTTTGCATACGATACGTACAACCATTTTAGAGAGAAGAGCGGCCAATGTGACGATCTGGCTTTAAGTCGATTCGATAACAAATGACGAAAACCGAGTGATTTCTCAGGTTCTTACTACATATGAAAATTTTTCACATTCTCCCGTGCAACGCGGCTGTTAGTCCTCGTTTGATGCAAAATCTTAAGTTCCTAGCTCATGTCCAAGGCACCAAAGAAGGGTAAAAAGTCAATAATCGATACGTAAAACTTGAATTGTACTACTTCTTACTGGGTATTACATCAACTTAGAAGCTTCATCTGTGTTCTACTATGGTGCTTATAGTGTCTCCGCATACCACAGCACGCGACATAGCTTTGCAGACAATAAGTACAACCCTTTCAGAGAGAAGAGCGGCCAATGTGACGATCTGGCTTTAAGTCGATTCGATAACAAACGACGAAAACGGACGGATGTCTCAGGTTTTTACTACATATGAACACTTTTCACATTCTCCCGTGCAACTTGGCTCCTAGTCCTCCTTTCATGCAGAACCTTAAGGTCCTAGCTCATGTCGAAGGCACCAAAGCCAGCTAAAAAGTCAATAATCGATACCTGAAACTTGAATTGTACTACTTCTTACTGGCTATTACATCAACTTAGAAGCTTCATCTGTGTTCTATTATGGTGCTTTTAGTGACTCCGCATACCGCAGCACGCGACATAGCTTTGCAGACGATAATTACAACCGTTTCAGAGAGAAGAGCGGCCAATGTGACGATCTGGCTTTAAGTCGATTCGATAACACATGACGAAAACGGACGAATTTCTCAGGTTTTTACTACATATGACCACTTTGCACATTCTCCCGTGCAACGCGGCTGCTAGTCCCACTTTCATGCAAAATCTTAAGTTCCTAGCTCATGTCCAAGGTATCAAAGAAGGGTAAAAAGTCAATAATCGATACCTAAAACTTGAATTTTGCTACTTCTTACTGGCTATTACATCAACTTAGAAGCTTCATCTGTGTTCTACTATGGTGCTTTTAGTGTCTCCGCATACCGCAGCACGCGACATAGCTTTGCAGACGATAAATGTAACCGTTTCAGACAGAAGTGCGGCCAGTGTGACGATCTGGCTTTTCAGTCGATTCGATAACAAATAAGGGAAACGGACGGATTTCTCAGGTTTTTGCTACATATGAACACTTTTCACATTCTCCCGTGCAACGCCGATGCTAGTCTTCCTTTCATGCAAAATCATAAGTTCCTAGCTCATGTCCAAGGCATCAAAGAAGGGTAAAAAGTCAATTATCGACACCTAAAACTTGAATTGTACTACTTCTTACTGGCTATTACATCAACTTAGAACCTTTTCTGTGTTCTACTATGGTGCTTTTAGTGTCTCCGCATACCGCAGCACGCGACATAGCTTTGCAGACGACAAGTACAACCGTTTCAGAGAGAAGAGCGGCCAATGTGACGATCTGGCTTTAAGTCGATTCGATAACAAATGACGAAAACGGACGGATTTCTCAGGTTTTTACTACTTATGAAAACTTTTCACATTCTCCCTTGCAACGCGGCTGCTGGTCCTTTCATGCAAAACCTTAAGTTCCTAGCTCATGTCCAAGGCACCAAAGAAGGGTAAAAAGTCAAGAATGGATACCTAAAACTTGGATTGTACTACTTCTTACTGGCTATTACATCAACTTAGAAGCTTCATCTGTGTTCTATTATGGTGCTTTTAGTGACTCCGCATACCGCAGCACGCGACATAGCTTTGCAGACGACAAGTACAACCGTTTCAGAGACAAGAGCGGTCAATGTGACGATCTGGCTTTAAGTCGATTCGATAACAAATGACGAAAACGGACGGATTTCTCAGGTTTTTACTACATATGAACGCTTGTCACATTCTCCCGTGCAACGCGGCTGCTAGTCCTCCTTTCATGCAAGATCATAAGTTCCTAGCTCATGTCCAAAACACCAAAGAAGGGTAAAAATTCAATAATCGATACCTAAAGCTTGAATTTTTTTACTTCTTACTGGCTATTACATCAACATAGATGCTTCATCTGTGTTTTACTATGGTGCTTTTAGTTTCTCCGCATACCGCAGCAAGCGACTTAGCTTTGCACACGATACATACAACAATTTTAGAGAGAAGAGCGGCCAATGTGACGATCTGGCTTTAAGTCGATTCTATAACAAATGACGAAAACGGACAGATTTCTCAGGTTCTTACTACATATGAAAATTTTTCACATTCTCCTGTGCAACGCGGCCGTTAGTCCTCGTTTGATGCAAAATCTTAAGTTCCTAGCTCATGTCCAAGGCACCAAAGAAGGGTAAAAAGAAAATATTCTATACGTAAAACTTGAATTTTACTACTTCTTACTGGGTATTACATCAACTTAGAAGCTTCATCTGTGTTGTACTATGGTGCTTATAGTGTCTCCGCATACCACAGCACGCGACATAGCTTTGCAGACAATAAGTACAACCCTTTCAGAGAGAAGAGCGGCCAATTTGACCATCTGGCTTTAAGTCGATTCTATAACAAACGACGAAAACGGACGGATTTCTCAGGTTTTTACTACATATGAACACTTTTCACATTCTCCCGTGTAACTCGACTCCTAGTCCTCCTTTCATGCAGAACCTTAAGGTCCTAGCTCATGTCGAAGGCACCAAAGCCAGCTAAAAAGTCAATAATCGATACCTGAAACTTGAATTGTACTACTTCTTACTGGCAATTACATCAACTTAGAAGCTTCATCTGTGTTCTACCATGGTGCTTTTGGTATCTTCGCATACTGCAGCACGCGACGTAGCTTTTCAGACGATAAGTACAACCATTTTAGAGAGAAGAGCGGCCAATGTGACGATCGGGCTTTAAGTCGATTCGATAACAAATGACGAAAACGGACGGATTTCTCAGGTTTTTACTACATATGAACACTTTTCACATTCTCCCGTGCAATTCGGCTGCTAGTCCTCCTTTCATGCAGAATCTTAAGGTCCTAGCTCATGTCCAAGACAGCAAAGAAGGGTAAAAAGTCAATAATCGATACCTAAAACTTGAATTGTACTACTTCTTACTGGCTATACATCAACTTAGAAGCTTCATCTGTGTTCTACTATGGTGCTTTTAGTGTCTCCGCATACCGCAGCACGCGACATAGCTTTGCAGACAATAAATGTAACCGTTTCAGACAGAAGAGCGGCCAATGTGATGATCTGGCTTTAAGTCGATTCGATAACAAATGACGAAAGCGGACAGATTTCTCAGGTTTTTACTACATATGAAAACTTTTCACATTCTCCCTTGCAACGGGGCTGCTAGTCCTCCTTTACTGCAAAATCGTAAGTTCCTAGCTCATGGCCAAAGCACCAAAGAAGGGTAAAAAGTCAATAATCGATACCTAAAACTTGAATTTTGCTACTTCTTACTGGCTATTACATCAACTTAGAAGCTTCATCTGTGTTCTACTATGGTGCTTTTAGTGTCTCCGCATACCGCAGCACGCGACATAGCTTTGCAGACGATAAATGTAACCGTTTCAGACAGAAGTGCGGCCAGTGTGACGATCTGGCTTTAAGTCGATTCGATAACAAATGACGAAAACGGACGGATTTCTCAGGTTTTTGCTATATATGAACACTTTTCACATTCTCCCGTGCAACGCCGATGCTAGTCCTCCATTCATGCAAAATCATAAGTTCCTAGCTCATGTCCAAGGCATCAAAGAAGGGTAAAAAGTCAATAATCGATACCTAAAACTTGAATTGTACTACTTCTTACTGGCTATTACATCAACTTAGAAGCTTCATCTGTGTTCTACTATGGTGCTTTTAGTGTCTCCGCATACCGCAGCACGCGACATAGCTTTGCAGACGACAAGTACAACCGTTTCAGAGAGAAGAGCGGTCAATGTGACGATCTGGCTTTAAGTCGATTCGATAACAAATGACGAAAACGGATAGATTTCTCAGGTTTTTACTACTTATGAAAACTTTTCACATTCTCCCGTGCAACGCGGCTGCTAATCCTCCTTTCATGCAAAACCTTACGTTCCTAGCTCATGTATAAGGCAACAAAGACGGGTTGAAAGTCAATAATGGATACCTAAAACTTGAATTGTACTACTTCTTACTGGCTTCTTCATCAATTTAGAAGCTTCATCTGTGTTCTACTATGGTGTTTTTAGTGTCTCCGCATACCGCAGCACGCGACATAGCTTTGCAGACGAAAAATACAACCATTTCAGAGAAAAGAGCGGCCAATGTGACGATCTGGCTTTAAGTCGATTCGATAACAAATGACGAAAACGGACGGATTTCTCAGGATTTTACTACATACGAACGCTTTTCACATTTTCCCGTGCAACGGGGCTGCTACTCCTCCTTTGATGCAAAATCTTAAGTTCGTAGCTCATGTCGAAGGCACCAATGAAGGGTAAAAAGTCAATAATCGATACCTAAAGCTTGAATTTTTCTATTTCTTACTGGCTATTACATCAACTTGGAAACTTCATCTGTGTTCTACTATGGTGCTTCTAGTGTCTCCGCATACCGCATCACGCGACATAGCTTTGCAGACGATAAATGCAACCGTTTCAGACAAAAGTGCGGTGAGTGTGACGATCTGGCTTTAAGTCGATTCGATAACAAATGACGAAAACGGACGGATTTCTCAGGTTTTTACTACTTACGAACGCTTTTCACATTCTCCCGTGCAACGCGGCTGCTACTCCTCCTTTCATGCAAAATCATAAGTTCCTAGCTCATGTCCAAGGCACCAAAGAAGGGTAAAAAGTCAATAATCGATACCTAAAGCTTGAATTTTTTTACTTCTTACTGGCTATTACATCAACTTAGAAGCATCATCTGTGTTTTACTATGGTGCTTTTAGTGTCTCCGCATACCGCAGCAAGCGACTTAGCTTTGCACACGATACGTACAACCATTTTAGAGAGAAGAGCGGCCAATGTGACGATCTGGCTTCAAGTCGATTCGATAACAAATGACGAAAACGGACCGATTTCTCAGGTTCTTACTACATATGAAAATTTTTCACATTCTCCCGTGCAAGCGGATGTTAGTCCTCGTTTGATGCAAAATCTTAAGTTCCTAGCTCATGTCCAAGGCACCAAAGAAGGGTAAAAAGTCAATAATCGACACGTAAAACTTGAATTGTACTACTTCTTACTGGGTATTACATCAACTTAGAAGCTTCATCTGTGTTCTACTATGGTGCTTTTAGTGTCTCCGCATACCGCAGCACGCGACATAGCTTTGCAGACGATAAATGTAACCGTTTCAGACAGAAGTGCGGCCAGTGTGACGATCTGGCTTTAAGTCGATTCGATAACAAATAAGGAAAACGGACGGATTTCTCAGGTTTATGCTACATATGAACACTTTTCACATTCTCCCGTGCAACGCCGATGCTAGTCCTCCTTTCATGCAAAATCATAAGTTCCTAGCTCATGTCCAAGGCATCAAAGAAGGGTAAAAAGTCAATTATCGACACCTAAAACTTGAATTGTACTACTTCTTACTGGCTATTACATCAACTTAGAAGCTTCATCTGTGTTCTACTATGGTGCTTTTAGTGTCTCCGCATACCGCAGCACGCGACATAGCTTTGCAGACGACAAGTACAACCGTTTCAGAGAGAAGAGCGGCCAATGTGACGATCTGGCTTTAAGTCGATTCGATAACAAATGACGAAAACGGACGGATTTCTCAGGTTTTTACTACATATGAACACTTTTCACATTCTCCCGTTAACTCGGCTTCTAGTCCTCCTTTCTTGCAGAATCGTAAGGTCCTAGCTCATGTCCAAGGCACCAAAGAAGGGTAAAAGGTCAAGAATGGATACCTAAAACTTGGATTGTACTACTTCTTACTGGCTATTACATCAACGTAGATGCTTCATCTGTCTTCTACTATGGTGCTTTTAGCGTCTCCGCATACCGCAGCACGCGACATTGCTTTGCAGACGTTAAGTACAACCGTTTCAGAGAGAATAGCGGCCAATGTGACGACCTTTCTTTAAGTCGATTCGATAACAAATGACGAAAACGGACGGATTTCTCAGGGATTTTACTACATATGAACACTTTTCATATTCTCCCGTGCAACGCGGCTGCTAGTCCTCCTTTCATTCAAAATCTTAAGTTCCTAGCTCATGTCCAAGGCACCAAAGAAGGGTAAGAAGTCAATAATCGATACCTAAAACTTGAATTGTACTACTTCTTACTGGCTATTACATCAACTTAGAAGCATCATCTGTGTTCTACTATGGTCTTTTAGCGTCTCCGCATACCGCAGCATGCGACATTGCTTTGCAGACGATAAGTACAACCGTTTCAGAGAGAATAGCGGCCAATGTGACGATCTGGCATTAAGTCGATTCGATAACAAATGACGAAAGCGGACAGATTTCTCAGGTTTTTACTACATACGAACGCTTTTCACATTCTCCCGTGCGACGGGGCTGCTAGTCCTCCTTTGGTGCAAAATCTTAAGTTCGTAGCTCATGTCGAAGGCACCAAAGAAGTGTAAAAAGTCAATATTCGATACCTAAAGCTTGAATTTTTCTACTTCTTACTGGCAATTACATCAACTTAGAAGCTTCATCTGTGTTCTACTATGGTGCTTTTAGTGTCTCCGCATACCGCAGCACGCGACATAGCTTTGCAGACGATAAATGTAACCGTTTCAGAGAGAAGAGCGGCCAGTGTGACGTTCTGGCATTAAGTCGATTCGATAACACATGACGAAAACGGACGGATTTCTCAGGTTTTTACTACATATGAACGCTTCTCACATTCTCCCGTGCAACGCGGCTGCTAGTCCTCCTTTCATGCAATATCATAAGTTCCTAGCTCAAGTCCAAGGCACCAAAGAAGGGTAAAAATTCAATAACCTATACCTAAAACTTGAATTGTACTACTACTTACTGGCTATTACATTAACTTAGAAACTTCATCTGTGTTCTACTATGGTGCTTTTAGTGTCTCCACATACCGCAGCACGCGACATGGCTTTGCAGACGATAAATGTAACCGTTTCAGACAGATGTACGGCCAATGTGACGATCTGGCTTTAAGTCGATTCGATAACAAATGACGAAAACGGACGGATTTCTCAGGGATTTTACTACATATGAACACTTTTCATATTCTCCCGTGCAACGCGGCTGCTAGTCCTCCTTTCATTCAAAATCTTAAGTTCCTAGCTCATGTCCAAGGCACCAAAGAAGGGTAAGAAGTCAATAATCGATACCTAAAACTTGAATTGTACTACTTCTTACTGGCTATTACATCAACTTAGAAGCATCATCTGTGTTCTACTATGGTCTTTTAGCGTCTCCGCATAACGCAGCATGCGACATTGCTTTGCAGACGATAAGTACAACCGTTTCAGAGACAATAGCGGCCAATGTGACGATCTGGCATTAAGTCGATTCGATAACAAATGACGAAAGCGGACAGATTTCTCAGGTTTTTACTACATACGAACGCTTTTCACATTCTCCCGTGCGACGGGGCTGCTAGTCCTCCTTTGGTGCAAAATCTTAAGTTCGTAGCTCATGTCGAAGGCACCAAAGAAGTGTAAAAAGTCAATATTCGATACCTAAAGCTTGAATTTTTCTACTTCTTACTGGCAATTACATCAACTTAGAAGCTTCATCTGTGTTCTACTATGGTGCTTTTAGTGTCTCCGCATACCGCAGCACGCGACATAGCTTTGCAGACGATAAATGTAACCGTTTCAGAGAGAAGAGCGGCCAGTGTGACGATCTGGCATTAAGTCGATTCGATAACACATGACGAAAACGGACGGATTTCTCAGGTTTTTACTACATATGAACGCTTTTCACATTCTCCCGTGCAACGCGGCTGCTAGTCCTCCTTTCATGCAATATCATAAGTTCCTAGCTCAAGTCCAAGGCACCAAAGAAGGGTAAAAATTCAATAACCTATACCTAAAACTTGAATTGTACTACTACTTACTGGCTATTACATTAACTTAGAAACTTCATCTGTGTTCTACTATGGTGCTTTTAGTGTCTCCACATACCGCAGCACGCGACATGGCTTTGCAGACGATAAATGTAACCGTTTCAGACAGATGTACGGCCAATGTGACGATCTGGCTTTAAGTCGAATCGATAACAAATGACGAAAACGGACGGATTTCTCAAGGTTTTTGCTACATATGAACACTTTCCACATTCTCCCGTGCAACGCGGCTGCTAGTCCTCCTTTGATGCAAAATCTTAAGTTCCTAGCTCATGTCCAAGGCACCAAAGAAGGGTAAAAAGTCAATAATCGATACCTAAAACTTGAATTCTACTACTTCTTACTGGCTATTACATCAACTTAGAAGCTTCATCTGTGTTCCACTATGGTGCTTCTAGTGTCTCCGCATACCGCAGCAAGCGACGTAGCTTTGCATACGATACGTACAACCATTTTAGAGAGAAGAGCGGCCAATGTGACGATCTGGCTTTAAGTCGATTCGATAACAAATGACGAAAACCGAGTGATTTCTCAGGTTCTTACTACATATGAAAATTTTTCACATTCTCCCGTGCAACGCGGCTGTTAGTCCTCGTTTGATGCAAAATCTTAAGTTCCTAGCTCATGTCCAAGGCACCAAAGAAGGGTAAAAAGTCAATAATCGATACGTAAAACTTGAATTGTACTACTTCTTACTGGGTATTACATCAACTTAGAAGCTTCATCTGTGTTCTACTATGGTGCTTATAGTGTCTCCGCATACCACAGCACGCGACATAGCTTTGCAGACAATAAGTACAACCCTTTCAGAGAGAAGAGCGGCCAATGTGACGATCTGGCTTTAAGTCGATTCGATAACAAACGACGAAAACGGACGGATTTCTCAGGTTTTTACTACATATGAACACTTTTCACATTCTCCCGTGCAACTTGGCTCCTAGTCCTCCTTTCATGCAGAACCTTAAGGTCCTAGCTCATGTCGAAGGCACCAAAGCCAGCTAAAAAGTCAATAATCGATACCTGAAACTTGAATTGTACTACTTCTTACTGGCTATTACATCAACTTAGAAGCTTCATCTGTGTTCTATTATGGTGCTTTTAGTGACTCCGCATACCGCAGCACGCGACATAGCTTTGCAGACGTTAATTACAACCGTTTCAGAGAGAAGAGCGGCCAATGTGACGATCTGGCTTTAAGTCGATTCGATAACACATGACGAAAACGGACGAATTTCTCAGGTTTTTACTACATATGACCACTTTGCACATTCTCCCGTGCAACGCGGCTGCTAGTCCCACTTTCATGCAAAATCTTAAGTTCCTAGCTCATGTCCAAGGTATCAAAGAAGGGTAAAAAGTCAATAATCGATACCTAAAACTTGAATTTTGCTACTTCTTACTGGCTATTACATCAACTTAGAAGCTTCATCTGTGTTCTACTATGGTGCTTTTAGTGTCTCCGCATACCGCAGCACGCGACATAGCTTTGCAGACGATAAATGTAACCGTTTCAGACAGAAGTGCGGCCAGTGTGACGATCTGGCTTTAAGTCGATTCGATAACAAATAAGGAAAACGGACGGATTTCTCAGGTTTTTGCTACATATGAACACTTTTCACATTCTCCCGTGCAACGCCGATGCTAGTCTTCCTTTCATGCAAAATCATAAGTTCCTAGCTCATGTCCAAGGTATCAAAGAAGGGTAAAAAGTCAATTATCGACACCTAAAACTTGAATTGTACTACTTCTTACTGGCTATTACATCAACTTAGAAGCTTCATCTGTGTTCTACTATGGTGCTTTTAGTGTCTCCGCATACCGCAGCACGCGACATAGCTTTGCAGACGACAAGTACAACCGTTTCAGAGAGAAGAGCGGCCAATGTGACGATCTGGCTTTAAGTCGATTCGATAACAAATGACGAAAACGGACGGATTTCTCAGGTTTTTACTACATATGAACACTTTTCACATTCTCCCGTTAACTCGGCTTCTAGTCCTCCTTTCTTGCAGAATCGTAAGGTCCTAGCTCATGTCCAAGGCACCAAAGAAGGGTAAAAGGTCAAGAATGGATACCTAAAACTTGGATTGTACTACTTCTTACTGGCTATTACATCAACGTAGATGCTTCATCTGTCTTCTACTATGGTGCTTTTAGCGTCTCCGCATACCGCAGCACGCGACATTGCTTTGCAGACGTTAAGTACAACCGTTTCAGAGAGAATAGCGGCCAATGTGACGACCTTTCTTTAAGTCGATTCGATAACAAATGACGAAAACGGACGGATTTCTCAGGGATTTTACTACATATGAACACTTTTCATATTCTCCCGTGCAACGCGGCTGCTAGTCCTCCTTTCATTCAAAATCTTAAGTTCCTAGCTCATGTCCAAGGCACCAAAGAAGGGTAAGAAGTCAATAATCGATACCTAAAACTTGAATTGTACTACTTCTTACTGGCTATTACATCAACTTAGAAGCATCATCTGTGTTCTACTATGGTCTTTTAGCGTCTCCGCATACCGCAGCATGCGACATTGCTTTGCAGACGATAAGTACAACCGTTTCAGAGAGAATAGCGGCCAATGTGACGATCTGGCATTAAGTCGATTCGATAACAAATGACGAAAGCGGACAGATTTCTCAGGTTTTTACTACATACGAACGCTTTTCACATTCTCCCGTGCGACGGGGCTGCTAGTCCTCCTTTGGTGCAAAATCTTAAGTTCGTAGCTCATGTCGAAGGCACCAAAGAAGTGTAAAAAGTCAATATTCGATACCTAAAGCTTGAATTTTTCTACTTCTTACTGGCAATTACATCAACTTAGAAGCTTCATCTGTGTTCTACTATGGTGCTTTTAGTGTCTCCGCATACCGCAGCACGCGACATAGCTTTGCAGACGATAAATGTAACCGTTTCAGAGAGAAGAGCGGCCAGTGTGACGATCTGGCATTAAGTCGATTCGATAACACATGACGAAAACGGACGGATTTCTCAGGTTTTTACTACATATGAACGCTTTTCACATTCTCCCGTGCAACGCGGCTGCTAGTCCTCCTTTCATGCAATATCATAAGTTCCTAGCTCAAGTCCAAGGCACCAAAGAAGGGTAAAAATTCAATAACCTATACCTAAAACTTGAATTGTACTACTACTTACTGGCTATTACATTAACTTAGAAACTTCATCTGTGTTCTACTATGGTGCTTTTAGTGTCTCCACATACCGCAGCACGCGACATGGCTTTGCAGACGATAAATGTAACCGTTTCAGACAGATGTACGGCCAATGTGACGATCTGGCTTTAAGTCGATTCGATAACAAATGACGAAAACGGACGGATTTCTCAGGGATTTTACTACATATGAACACTTTTCATATTCTCCCGTGCAACGCGGCTGCTAGTCCTCCTTTCATTCAAAATCTTAAGTTCCTAGCCCATGTCCAAGGCACCAAAGAAGGGTAAGAAGTCAATAATCGATACCTAAAACTTGAATTGTACTACTTCTTACTGGCTATTACATCAACTTAGAAGCATCATCTGTGTTCTACTATGGTCTTTTAGCGTCTCCGCATACCGCAGCATGCGACATTGCTTTGCAGACGATAAGTACAACCGTTTCAGAGAGAATAGCGGCCAATGTGACGATCTGGCATTAAGTCGATTCGATAACAAATGACGAAAGCGGACAGATTTCTCAGGTTTTTACTACATACGAACGCTTTTCACATTCTCCCGTGCGACGGGGCTGCTAGTCCTCCTTTGGTGCAAAATCTTAAGTTCGTAGCTCATGTCGAAGGCACCAAAGAAGTGTAAAAAGTCAATATTCGATACCTAAAGCTTGAATTTTTCTACTTCTTACTGGCAATTACATCAACTTAGAAGCTTCATCTGTGTTCTACTATGGTGCTTTTAGTGTCTCCGCATACCGCAGCACGCGACATAGCTTTGCAGACGATAAATGTAACCGTTTCAGAGAGAAGAGCGGCCAGTGTGACGATCTGGCATTAAGTCGATTCGATAACACATGACGAAAACGGACGGATTTCTCAGGTTTTTACTACATATGAACGCTTTTCACATTCTCCCGTGCAACGCGGCTGCTAGTCCTCCTTTCATGCAATATCATAAGTTCCTAGCTCAAGTCCAAGGCACCAAAGAAGGGTAAAAATTCAATAACCTATACCTAAAACTTGAATTGTACTACTACTTACTGGCTATTACATTAACTTAGAAACTTCATCTGTGTTCTACTATGGTGCTTTTAGTGTCTCCACATACCGCAGCACGCGACATGGCTTTGCAGACGATAAATGTAACCGTTTCAGACAGATGTACGGCCAATGTGACGATCTGGCTTTAAGTCGAATCGATAACAAATGACGAAAACGGACGGATTTCTCAAGGTTTTTGCTACATATGAACACTTTCCACATTCTCCCGTGCAACGCGGCTGCTACTCCTCCTTTGATGCAAAATCTTAAGTTCCTAGCTCATGTCCAAGGCACCAAAGAAGGGTAAAAAGTCAATAATCGATACCTAAAACTTGAATTCTACTACTTCTTACTGGCTATTACATCAACTTAGAAGCTTCATCTGTGTTCCACTATGGTGCTTCTAGTGTCTCCGCATACCGCAGCAAGCGACGTAGCTTTGCATACGATACGTACAACCATTTTAGAGAGAAGAGCGGCCAATGTGACGATCTGGCTTTAAGTCGATTCGATAACAAATGACGAAAACCGAGTGATTTCTCAGGTTCTTACTACATATGAAAATTTTTCACATTCTCCCGTGCAACGCGGCTGTTAGTCCTCGTTTGATGCAAAATCTTAAGTTCCTAGCTCATGTCCAAGGCACCAAAGAAGGGTAAAAAGTCAATAATCGATACGTAAAACTTGAATTGTACTACTTCTTACTGGGTATTACATCAACTTAGAAGCTTCATCTGTGTTCTACTATGGTGCTTATAGTGTCTCCGCATACCACAGCACGCGACATAGCTTTGCAGACAATAAGTACAACCCTTTCAGAGAGAAGAGCGGCCAATGTGACGATCTGGCTTTAAGTCGATTCGATAACAAACGACGAAAACGGACGGATTTCTCAGGTTTTTACTACATATGAACACTTTTCACATTCTCCCGTGCAACTTGGCTCCTAGTCCTCCTTTCATGCAGAACCTTAAGGTCCTAGCTCATGTCGAAGGCACCAAAGCCAGCTAAAAAGTCAATAATCGATACCTGAAACTTGAATTGTACTACTTCTTACTGGCTATTACATCAACTTAGAAGCTTCATCTGTGTTCTATTATGGTGCTTTTAGTGACTCCGCATACCGCAGCACGCGACATAGCTTTGCAGACGTTAATTACAACCGTTTCAGAGAGAAGAGCGGCCAATGTGACGATCTGGCTTTAAGTCGATTCGATAACACATGACGAAAACGGACGAAGTTCTCAGGTTTTTACTACATATGACTACTTTGCACATTCTCCCGTGCAACGCGGCTGCTAGTCCCACTTTCATGCAAAATCTTAAGTTCCTAGCTCATGTCCAAGGTATCAAAGAAGGGTAAAAAGTCAATAATCGATACCTAAAACTTGAATTTTGCTACTTCTTACTGGCTATTACATCAACTTAGAAGCTTCATCTGTGTTCTACTATGGTGCTTTTAGTGTCTCCGCATACCGCAGCACGCGACATAGCTTTGCAGACGATAAATGTAACCGTTTCAGACAGAAGTGCGGCCAGTGTGACGATCTGGCTTTAAGTCGATTCGATAACAAATAAGGAAAACGGACGGATTTCTCAGGTTTTTGCTACATATGAACACTTTTCACATTCTCCCGTGCAACGCCGATGCTAGTCTTCCTTTCATGCAAAATCATAAGTTCCTAGCTCATGTCCAAGGTATCAAAGAAGGGTAAAAAGTCAATTATCGACACCTAAAACTTGAATTGTACTACTTCTTACTGGCTATTACATCAACTTAGAAGCTTCATCTGTGTTCTACTATGGTGCTTTTAGTGTCTCCGCATACCGCAGCACGCGACATAGCTTTGCAGACGACAAGTACAACCGTTTCAGAGAGAAGAGCGGCCAATGTGACGATCTGGCTTTAAGTCGATTCGATAACAAATGACGAAAACGGACGGATTTCTCAGGTTTTTACTACTTATGAAAACTTTTCACATTCTCCCTTGCAACGCGGCTGCTGGTCCTTTCATGCAAAACCTTAAGTTCCTAGCTCATGTCCAAGGCACCAAAGAAGGGTAAAAAGTCAAGAATGGATACCTAAAACTTGGATTGTACTACTTCTTACTGGCTATTACATCAACTTAGAAGCTTCATCTGTGTTCTATTATGGTGCTTTTAGTGACTCCGCATACCGCAGCACGCGACATAGCTTTGCAGACGACAAGTACAACCGTTTCAGAGACAAGAGCGGTCAATGTGACGATCTGGCTTTAAGTCGATTCGATAACAAATGACGAAAACGGACGGATTTCTCAGGTTTTTACTACATATGAACGCTTGTCACATTCTCCCGTGCAACGCGGCTGCTACTCCTCCTTTCATGCAAGATCATAAGTTCCTAGCTCATGTCCAAAACACCAAAGAAGGGTAAAAAGTCAATAATCGATACCTAAAGCTTGAATTTTTTTACTTCTTACTGGCTATTACATCAACATAGATGCTTCATCTGTGTTTTACTATGGTGCTTTTAGTGTCTCCGCATACCGCAGCAAGCGACTTAGCTTTGCACACGATACATACAACAATTTTAGAGAGAAGAGCGGCCAATGTGACGATCTGGCTTTAAGTCGATTCGATAACAAATGACGAAAACGGACAGATTTCTCAGGTTCTTACTACATATGAAAATTTTTCACATTCTCCTGTGCAACGCGGCCGTTAGTCCTCGTTTGATGCAAAATCTTAAGTTCCTAGCTCATGTCCAAGGCACCAAAGAAGGGTAAAAAGAAAATATTCTATACGTAAAACTTGAATTTTACTACTTCTTACTGGGTATTACATCAACTTAGAAGCTTCATCTGTGTTGTACTATGGTGCTTATAGTGTCTCCGCATACCACAGCACGCGACATAGCTTTGCAGACAATAAGTACAACCCTTTCAGAGAGAAGAGCGGCCAATTTGACCATCTGGCTTTAAGTCGACTCTATAACAAACGACGAAAACGGACGGATTTCTCAGGTTTTTACTACATATGAACACTTTTCACATTCTCCCGTGTAACTCGACTCCTAGTCCTCCTTTCATGCAGAACCTTAAGGTCCTAGCTCATGTCGAAGGCACCAAAGCCAGCTAAAAAGTCAATAATCGATACCTGAAACTTGAATTGTACTACTTCTTACTGGCAATTACATCAACTTAGAAGCTTCATCTGTGTTCTACCATGGTGCTTTTGGTATCTTCGCATACTGCAGCACGCGACGTAGCTTTTCAGACGATAAGTACAACCATTTTAGAGAGAAGAGCGGCCAATGTGACGATCGGGCTTTAAGTCGATTCGATAACAAATGACGAAAACGGACGGATTTCTCAGGTTTTTACTACATATGAACACTTTTCACATTCTCCCGTGCAATTCGGCTGCTAGTCCTCCTTTCATGCAGAATCTTAAGGTCCTAGCTCATGTCCAAGACAGCAAAGAAGGCTAAAAAGTCAATAATCGATACCTAAAACTTGAATTGTACTACTTCTTACTGGCTATACATCAACTTAGAAGCTTCATCTGTGTTCTACTATGGTGCTTTTAGTGTCTCCGCATACCGCAGCACGCGACATAGCTTTGCAGACAATAAATGTAACCGTTTCAGACAGAAGAGCGGCCAATGTGATGATCTGGCTTTAAGTCGATTCGATAACAAATGACGAAAGCGGACAGATTTCTCAGGTTTTTACTACATATGAAAACTTTTCACATTCTCCCTTGCAACGGGGCTGCTAGTCCTCCTTTACTGCAAAATCGTAAGTTCCTAGCTCATGGCCATAGCACCAAAGAAGGGTAAAAAGGCAATAATCGATACCTAAAACTTGAATTTTGCTACTTCTTACTGGCTACTACATCAACTTAGAAGCTTCATCTGTGTTCTACTATGGTGCTTTTAGTGTCTCCGCATACCGCAGCACGCGACATAGCTTTGCAGACGATAAATGTAACCGTTTCAGACAGAAGTGCGGCCAGTGTGACGATCTGGCTTTAAGTCGATTCGATAACAAATGACGAAAACGGACGGATTTCTCAGGTTTTTGCTATATATGAACACTTTTCACATTCTCCCGTGCAACGCCGATGCTAGTCCTCCATTCATGCAAAATCATAAGTTCCTAGCTCATGTCCAAGGCATCAAAGAAGGGTAAAAAGTCAATAATCGATACCTAAAACTTGAATTGTACTACTTCTTACTGGCTATTACATCAACTTAGAAGCTTCATCTGTGTTCTACTATGGTGCTTTTAGTGTCTCCGCATACCGCAGCACGCGACATAGCTTTGCAGACGACAAGTACAACCGTTTCAGAGAGAAGAGCGGTCAATGTGACGATCTGGCTTTAAGTCGATTCGATAACAAATGACGAAAACGGATAGATTTCTCAGGTTTTTACTACTTATGAAAACTTTTCACATTCTCCCGTGCAACGCGGCTGCTAATCCTCCTTTCATGCAAAACCTTACGTTCCTAGCTCATGTATAAGGCAACAAAGACGGGTTGAAAGTCAATAATGGATACCTAAAACTTGAATTGTACTACTTCTTACTGGCTTCTTCATCAATTTAGAAGCTTCATCTGTGTTCTACTATGGTGTTTTTAGTGTCTCCGCATACCGCAGCACGCGACATAGCTTTGCAGACGAAAAATACAACCATTTCAGAGAAAAGAGCGGCCAATGTGACGATCTGGCTTTAAGTCGATTCGATGACAAATGACGAAAACGGACGGAT
The DNA here is from genome assembly GCF_023897955.1 of Schistocerca gregaria. Lineage (NCBI taxonomy): Eukaryota > Metazoa > Arthropoda > Insecta > Orthoptera > Acrididae > Schistocerca > Schistocerca gregaria. The sequence continues at coordinate 3,863,333 of NW_026061742.1, read as the reverse complement.
TTCTCAGGATTTTACTACATACGAACGCTTTTCACATTTTCCCGTGCAACGGGGCTGCTACTCCTCCTTTGATGCAAAATCTTAAGTTCGTAGCTCATGTCGAAGGCACCAATGAAGGGTAAAAAGTCAATAATCGATACCTAAAGCTTGAATTTTTCTACTTCTTACTGGCTATTACATCAACTTGGAAACTTCATCTGTGTTCTACTATGGTGCTTCTAGTGTCTCCGCATACCGCATCACGCGACATAGCTTTGCAGACGATAAATGCAACCGTTTCAGACAGAAGTGCGGTGAGTGTGACGATCTGGCTTTAAGTCGATTCGATAACTAATGACGAAAACGGACGGATTTCTCAGGTTTTTACTACTTACGAACGCTTTTCACATTCTCCCGTGCAACGCGGCTGCTACTCCTCCTTTCATGCAAAATCATAAGTTCCTAGCTCATGTCCAACGCACCAAAGAAGGGTAAAAAGTCAATAATCGATACCTAAAGCTTGAATTTTTTTACTTCTTACTGGCTATTACATCAACTTAGAAGCATCATCTGTGTTTTACTATGGTGCTTTTAGTGTCTCCGCATACCGCAGCAAGCGACTTAGCTTTGCACACGATACGTACAACCATTTTAGAGAGAAGAGCGGCCAATGTGACGATCTGGCTTCAAGTCGATTCGATAACAAATGACGAAAACGGACCGATTTCTCAGGTTCTTACTACATATGAAAATTTTTCACATTCTCCCGTGCAAGCGGATGTTAGTCCTCGTTTGATGCAAAATCTTAAGTTCCTAGCTCATGTCCAAGGCACCAAAGAAGGGTAAAAAGTCAATAATCGACACGTAAAACTTGAATTGTACTACTTCTTACTGGGTATTACATCAACTTAGAAGCTTCATCTGTGTTCTACTATGGTGCTTATAGTGTCTCCGCATACCACAGCACGCGACATAGCTTTTCAGACAATAAGTACAACCCTTTCAGAGAGAAGAGCGGCCAATGTGACGATCTGGCTCTAAGTCGATTCGATAACAAACGACGAAAACGGACGGATTTCTCAGGTTTTTACTACATATGACCACTTTGCACATTCTCCCGTGCAACGCGGCTGCTAGTCCCACTTTCGTGCAAAATCTTAAGTTCCTAGCTCATGTCCAAGGTACCAAAGAAGGGTAAAAAGTCAATAATCGATACCTAAAACTTGAATTGTACTACTTCTTACTGGCTATACATCAACTTAGAATCTTCATCTGTGTTCTACTATGGTGCTCTTGGTGTCTTCGCATACTGCAGCACGCGACATAGCTTTTCAGACGATAAGTACAACCATTTTAGAAAGAAGAGCGGCCAATGTGACGATCGGGCTTTAAGTCGATTCGATAACAAATGACCAAATCTGACGGATTTTTCAGGTTTTTACTACATACGAACGCTTTTCACATTCTCCCGTGCAACGCGGCTGCTAGTCCTCCTTTCATGCAAAATCATAAGGTCCTAGCTCATGTCCAAGGCACCAAAGCCATCTAAAAAGTCAATAATCGATACCTAAAACTTGAACTGTACTACTTCTTACTGGCTATTACATCAACTTAGAAGCTTCATCTGTGTTCTACTATGGTGCTTTTAGTGTTTCCGCATAACGCAGCACGCGACATAGCCTTGCAGACGATAAGTACAACCGTTTCAGACAGAAGTACGGCCAATGTGACGATCTGGCTTTAAGTCGATTCGATAACAAATGAAGAAAACGGACAGATTTCTCATGTTTATACTACTTATGAAAACTTTTCACATTCTCAACTGCAACGCGGCTGCTAAATCTCCTTTCATGCAAAATCTTAAGTTCCTAGCTCATGTATAAGGCAACAAAGAAGGGTAAAAAGTCAATAACGGATACCTAAAACTTGAATTGTACTACTTCTTACTGGCTATTACATCAATTTAGAAGCTTCATCTGTGTTCTACTATGGTGCTTTTAGTGTTTCCGCATAACGCAGCACGCGACATAGCCTTGCAGACGATAAGTACAACCGTTTCAGAGAGAAGAGCGGCCAATGTGACGATCTGGCTTTAAGTCGATTCGATAACAAATGACGAAAACGGACAGATTTCTCAGGTTCTTACTACATATGAAAATTTTTCACATTCTCCCGTGCAACGCGGCTGTTAGTCCTCGTTTGATGCAAAATCTTAAGTTCCTAGCTCATGTCCAAGGCACCAAAGAAGGGTAAAAAGTCAATAATCGATATGTAAAACTTGAATTGTACTACTTCTTACTGGGTATTACATCAACTTAGAAGCTTAATCTGTGTTGTACTATGGTGCTTATAGTGTCTCCGCATACCACAGCACGCGACATAGCTTTGCAGACAATAAGTACAACCCTTTCAGAGAGAAGAGCGGCCAATGTGACGATCTGGCTTCAAGTCGATTCGATAACAAACGACGAAAACGGACGGATTTCTCAGTTTTTTACTACATATGAACACTTTTCACATTCTCCCGTGCAACTCGGCTCCTAGTCCTCCTTTCATGCAGAACCTTAAGGTCCTAGCTCATGTCGAAGGCACCAAAGCCAGCTAAAAAGTCAATAATCGATACCTCAAACTTGAATTGTACTACTTCTTACTGGTAATTACATCAACTTAGAAGCTTCATCTGTGTTCTACTATGGTGCTTTAGGTGTCTTCGCGTACTGCAGCGCGCGACATAGCTTTTCAGACGATAAGTACAACCATTTTAGAGACAAGAGCGGCCAATGTGACGATCGGGCTTTAAGTCGATTCGATAACAAATGACGAAAATAGACGGATTTCTCAGGTTTTTACTACATATGAACACTTTTCACATTCTCCCGTGCAACTCGGCTGCTAGTCATCCTTTCATGCAGAATCTTAAGGTCCTAGCTCATGTCCAAGACAGCAAAGAAGGGTAAAAAGTCAATAATCGATACCTAAAACTTTAATTGTACTACTTCTTACTGGCTATACATCAACTTAGAAGCTTCATCTGTGTTCTACTATGGTGCTTTTAGTGTCTCCGCATACCGCAGCACGCGACATAGCTTTGCAGACAATAAATGTAACCGTTTCAGACAGAAGAGCGGCCAATGTGACGATCTGGCTTTAAGTCGATTCGATAACAAATGACGAAAGCGGACAGATTTCTCAGGTTTTTACTACATATGAAAACTTTCCACATTCTCCCTTGCTACGGGGCTGCTAGTCCTCCTTTACTGCAAAATCGTAAGTTCCTAGCTCATGGCCATGGCACCAAAGAAGGGTAAAAAGTCAATAATCGATACCTAAAACTTGAATTTTGCTACTTCTTACTGGCTATTACATCAACTTAGAAGCTTCATCTGTGTTCTACTATGGTGCTTTTAGTGTCTCCGCATACCGCAGCACGCGACATAGCTTTGCAGACGATAAACGCAACCGTTTCAGACAGAAGTGCGGTGAGTGTGACGATCTGGCTTTAAGTCGATTCGATAACGAATGATGAAAACGGACGGATTTCTGAGGTTTTTACTACATACGAACGCTTTTCACATTCTCCCGTGCAACGCGGCTGCTACTCCTCCTTTCATGCAAAATCATAAGTTCCTAGCTCATGTCCAAGGCACCAAAGAAGGGTAAAAAGTCAATAATCGATACCTAAAGCTTGAATTTTTTTACTTCTTACTGGCTATTACATCAACTTAGAAGCATCATCTGTGTTTTACTATGGTGCTTTTAGTGTCTCCGCATACCGCAGCAAGCGACTTAGCTTTGCACACGATACGTACAACCATTTTAGAGAGAAGAGCGGCCAATGTGACGACCTGGCTTTAAGTCGATTCGATAACAAATGACGAAAACGGACCGATTTCTCAGGTTCTTACTACATATGAAAATTTTTCACATTCTCCCGTGCAAGCGGCTGTTAGTCCTCGTTTGATACAAATTCTTAAGTTCCTAGCACATGTCCAAGGCACCAAAGAAGGGTAAAAAGTCAATAATCGACACGTAAAACTTGAATTGTACTACTTCTTACTGGGTATTACATCAACTTAGAAGCTTCATCTGTGTTCTACTATGGTGCTTATAGTGTCTCCGCATACCACAGCACGCGACATAGCTTTTCAGACAATAAGTACAACCCTTTCAGAGAGAAGAGCGGCCAATGTGACGATCTGGCTCTAAGTCGATTCGATAACAAACGACGAAAACGGACGGATTTCTCAGGTTTTGTACTACATATGACCACTTTGCACATTCTCCCGTGCAACGCGGCTGCTAGTCCCACTTTCATGCAAAATCTTAAGTTCCTAGCTCATGTCCAAGGTACCACAGAAGGGTAAAAAGTCAATAATCGATACCTACAACTTGAATTGTACTACTTCTTACTGGCTATACATCAACTTAGAATCTTCATCTGTGTTCTACTATGGTGCTTTTGGTGTCTTCGCATACTGCAGCACGCGACATAGGTTTTCAGACGATAAGTACAACCATTTTAGAGAGAAGAGCGGCCAATGTGACGATCGGGCTTTAAGTCGATTCGATAACAAATGACCAAATCTGACGGATTTTTCAGGTTTTTACTACATATGAACACTTTTCACATTCTCCCGTGCAACTCGGCTGCTAGTCCTCCTTTCATGCAGAATCTTAAGGTCCTAGCTCATGTCCAAGACAGCAAAGAAAGGTAAAAAGTCAATAATCGATACCAAAAACTTGAATTGTACTACTTCTTACTGGCTATACATCAACTTAGAAGCTTCATCTGTGTTCTACTATGGTGCTTTTAGTGTCTCCGCATACCGCAGCACGCGACATAGCTTTGCAAACAATAAATGTAACCGTTTCAGGCAGAAGAGCGGCCAATGTGACGATCTGGCTTTAAGTCGATTCGATAACAAATGACGAAAGCGGACAGATTTGTCAGGTTTTTACTACATATGAAAACTTATCACACTCTCCCGTGCAACGGGGCTGCTAGTCCTCCTTTGATGCAAAATCTTAAGTTACTAGCTCATGTCCAAGGCACCAAAGAAGGGTAAAAAGTCAATAATCGATACCTAAAACTTGAATTTTGTTACTTCTTACTGGCTATTACATCAACTTAGAAGCTTCATCTGTGTTCTACTATGGTGCTTTTAGTGTCTCCGCATACCGCAGCACGCGACATAGCTTTGCAGACGATAAATTTAACCGTTTCAGACAGAAGTGCGGCCAGTGTGACGATCTGGCTTTAAGTCGATTCGATAACAAATAAGGAAAACGGACAGATTTGTCAGGTTTTTACTACATATGAACGCTTTTCACATTCTCCCGTGCAACGCGGCTGCTAGTCCTCCTTTCATGCAATATCATAAGTTCCTAGCTCAAGTCCAAGGCACCAAAGAAGGGTAAAAAGTCAATAACCTATACCTAAAACTTGAATTGTACTACTTCTTACTGGCTATTACATTAACTTAGAAACTTCATCTGTGTTCTACTATGGTGCTCTTAGTGTCTCCACATACCGCAGCACGCGACATGGCTTTGCAGACGATAAATGTAACCGTTTCAGACAGAAGTACGGCCAATGTGACGATCTGGCTTTAAGTCGATTCGATAACAAATGAAGAAAACGGACGGATTTCTCAGGTTTTTACTACATACGAACGCTTTTCACATTCTCCCGTGCAACGCGGCTGCTAGTCCTCCTTTCATGCAAAATCATAAGGTCCTAGCTCATGTCCAATGCACCAAAGCCATCTAAAAAGTCAATAATCGATACCTAAAACTTGAACTGTACTACTTCTTACTGGCTATTACATCAACTTAGAAGCTTCATCTGTGTTCTACTATGGTGCTTTTAGTGTTTCCGCATAACGCAGCACGCGACATAGCCTTGCAGACGATAAGTACAACCGTTTCAGACAGAAGTACGGCCAATGTGACGATCTGGCTTTAAGTCGATTCGATAACAAATAAGGAAAACGGACGGATTTCTCAGGTTTTTACTACATACGAACGCTTTTCACATTCTCCCGTGCAACGCGGCTGCTAGTCCTCCTTTCATGCAAAATCATAAGGTCCTAGCTCATGTCCAAGGCACCAAAGCCATCTAAAAAGTCAATAATCGATACCTAAAACTTGAACTTTACTACTTCTTACTGGCTATTACATCAACTTAGAAGCTTCATCTGTGTTCTACTATGGTGCTTTTAGTGTTTCCGCATAACGCAGCACGCGACATAGCCTTGCAGACGATAAGTACAACCGTTTCAGAGAGAAGAGCGGCCAATGTGACGATCTGGCTTCAAGTCGATTCGATAACAAACGACGAAAATAGACGGATTCCTCAGGTTTTTACTACATATGAACACTTTTCACATTCTCCCGTGCAACTCGGCTGCTAGTCATCCTTTCATGCAGAATCTTAAGGTCCTAGCTCAAGTCCAAGACAGCAAAGAAGGGTAAAAAGTCAATAATCGATACCTAAAACTTGAATTGTACTACTTCTTACTGGCTAGACATCAACTTAGAAGCTTCATCTGTGTTCTACTATGGTGCTTTTAGTGTCTCCGCATACCGCAGCACGCGACATAGCTTTGCAGACAATAAATGTAACCGTTTCAGACAGAAGAGCGGCCAATGTGACGATCTGGCTTCCAGTCGATTCGATAACAAACGACGAAAACGGACGGATTTCTCAGGTTTTTACTACATATGAACACTTTTCACACTCTCCCGTGCAACTCGGCTCCTAGTCCTCCTTTCATGCAGAACCTTAAGGTCCTAGCTCATGTCGAAGGCACCAAAGCCAGCTAAAAAGTCAATAATCGATACCTGAAACTTGAATTGTACTACTTCTTACTGGCTATACATCAACTTAGAATCTTCATCTGTGTTCTACTATGGTGCTTTTGGTGTCTTCGCATACTGCAGCACGCGACATAGCTTTTCAGACGATAAGTACAACCATTTTGGAGAGAAGAGCGGCCAATGTGACGATCGGGCTTTAAGTCGATTCGATAACAAATGACGAAATCCGACGGATTTTTCAGGTTTTTACTACATATGAACACTTTTCACATTCTCCCGTGCAACTCGGCTGCTAGTCATCTTTTCATGCAGAATCTTAAGGTCCTAGCTCATGTCCAAGACAGCAAAGAAGGGTAAAAAGTCAATAATCGATACCTAAAACTTGAATTGTACTACTTCTTACTGGCTATACATCAACTTAGAAGCTTCATCTGTGTTCTACTATGGTGCTTTTAGTGTTTCCGCATAACGCAGCACGCGACATAGCTTTGCAGACGATAAATGCAACCGTTTCAGACAGAAGTGCGGTGAGTGTGACGATCTGGCTTTAAGTCGATTCGATAACAAATGATGAAAACGGACGGATTTCTGAGATTTTTACTACATACGAACGCTTTTCACATTCTCCCGTGCAACGCGGCTGCTACTCCTCCTTTCATGCAAAATCATAAGTTCCTAGCTCATGTCCAAGGCACCAAAGAAGGGAAAAAGTCAATAATCGATACCTAAAGCTTGAATTTTTTTACTTCTTACTGGCTATTACATCAACTTTGAAGCTTCATCTGTGATTTACTATGGTGCTTTTAGTGTCTCCGCATACCGCAGCAAGCGACTTAGCTTTGCACACGATACGTACAACCATTTTAGAGAGAAGAGCGGCCAATGTGACGATCTGGCTTTAAGTCGTTTCGATAACAAATGACGAAAACGGACCGATTTCTCAGGTTCTTACTACATATGAATATTTTTCACATTCTCCCGTGCTACGCGGCTGTTAGTCCTCGATTGATGCAAAATCTTAAATTCCTAGCTCATGTCCAAGGCACCAAAGAAGGGTAAAAAGTCAATAATCGACACGTAAAACTTGAATTGTACTACTTCTTACTGGGTATTACATCAGCTTAGAAGCTTCATCTGTGTTCTACTATGGTGCTTATAGTGTCTCCGCATACCACAGCACGCGACATAGCTTTTCAGACAATAAGTACAACCCTTTCAGAGAGAAGAGCGGCCAATGTGACGATCGGGCTTTAAGTCGATTCGATAACAAATGACGAAATCTGACGGATTTTTCAGGTTTTTACTACATATGAACACTTTTCACATTCTCCCGTGCAACTCAGCTGCTAGTCCTCCTTTCATGCAGAATCTTAAGGTCCTAGCTCATATCCAAGACAGCAAAGAAGGGTAAAAAGTCAATAATCGATACCCAAAACTTGAATTGTACTACTTCTTACTGGCTATACATCAACTTAGAATCTTCATCTGTGTTCTACTATGGTGCTTTTGGTGTCTTCGCATACCGCAGCACGCGACATAGCTTTGCAGACTATAAATGTAACCGCTTCAGGCAGAAGAGCGGCCAATGTGACGATCTGGCTTTAAGTCGATTCGATAACAAATGACGAAAGCGGACAGATTTCTCAGGTTTTTACTACATATGAAAACTTATCACACTTTCCCGTGCAACGGGGCTGCTAGTCCTCCTTTGATGCAAAATCTTAAGTTCCTAGCTCATGTCCAAGGCACCAAAGAAGGGTAAAAAGTCAATACTCGATACCTAAAACTTGAATTTTGTTACTTCTTACTGGCTATTGCATCAACTTAGAAGCTTCATCTGTGTTCTACTATGGTGCTTTTAGTGTCTCCGCATACCGCAGCACGCGACATAGCTTTGCAGACGATAAATTTAACCGTTTCAGACAGAAGTGCGGCCAGTGTGACGATCTGGCTTTAAGTCGATTCGATAACAAATAAGGAAAACGGACAGATTTGTCAGGTTTTTACTACATATGAACGCTTTTCACATTCTCCCGTGCAACGCGGCTGCTAGTCCTCCTTTCATGCAATATCATAAGTTCCTAGCTCAAGTCCAAGGCACCAAAGAAATGTAAAAAGTCAATAACCTATACCTAAAACTTGAATTGTACTACTTCTTACTGGCTATTACATTAACTTAGAAACTTCATCTGTGTTCTACTATGGTGCTTTTAGTGTCTCCACATACCGCAGCACGCGACATGGCTTTGCAGACGATAAATGTAACCGTTTCAGACAGAAGTACGGCCAATGTGACGATCTGGCTTTAATTCGATTCGATACCAAATAAGGAAAACGGACGGATTTCTCAGGTTTTTACTACATACGAACGCTTTTCACATTCTCCTGTGCAACGCGGCTGCTAGTCCTCCTTTCATGCAAAATCATAAGGTCCTAGCTCATGTCCAAGGCACCAATGCCATCTAAAAAGTCAATAATCGATACCTAAAACTTGAACTGTACTACTTCTTACTGGCTATTACATCAACTTAGAAGCTTCATCTGTGTTCTACTATGGTGCTTTTAGTGTTTCCGCATAACGCAGCACGCGACATAGCCTTGCAGACGATAAGTACAACCGTTTCAGAGAGAAGAGCGGCCAATGTGACGATCTGGCTTTAAGTCGATTCGATAACAAATGACGAAAACGGACAGATCTCTCAGGTTCTTACTACATATGAAAATTTTTCACATTCTCCCGTGCAACGCGGCTGTTAGTCCTCGTTTGATGCAAAATCTTAAGTTCCTAGCTCATGTCCAAGGCACCAAAGAAGGGTAAAAAGTCAATAATCGATATGTAAAACTTGAATTGTACTACTTCTTACTGGGTATTACATCAACTTAGAAGCTTAATCTGTGTTGTACTATGGTGCTTATAGTGTCTCCGCATACCACAGCACGCGACATAGCTTTGCAGACAATAAGTACAACCCTTTCAGAGAGAAGTGCGGCCAATGTGACGATCTGGCTTCAAGTCGATTCGATAACAAACGACGAAAACGGACGCATTTCTCAGGTTTTTACTACATATGAACACTTTTCACATTCTCCCGTGCAACTCGGCTCCTAGTCCTCCTTTCATGCAGAACCTTAAGGTCCTAGCTCATGTCGAAGGCACCAAAGCCAGCTAAAAAGTCAATAATCGATACCTGAAACTTGAATTGTACTACTTCTTACTGGCAATTACATCAACTTAGAAGCTTCATCTGTGTTCTACTATGGTGCTTTTGGTGTCTTCGCATACTGCAGCGCGCGACATAGCTTTTCAGACGATAAGTACAACCATTTTAGAGACAAGAGCGGCCAATGTGACGGTCGGGCTTTAAGTCGATTCGATAACAAATGACGAAAATAGACGGATTTCTCAGGTTTTTACTACATATGAACACTTTTCACATTCTCCCGTGCAACTCGGCTGCTAGTCATCCTTTCATGCAGAATCATAAGTTCCTAGCTCATGTCCAAGGCACCAAAGAAGGGTAAAAAGTCAATAATCGACACGTAAAACTTGAATTGTACTACTTCTTACTGGGTATTACATCAGCTTAGAAGCTTCATCTGTGTTCTACTATGGTGCTTATAGTGTCTCCGCATACCACAGCACGCGACATAGCTTTGCAGACAATAAGTACACCCCTTTCAGAGAGAAGAGCGGCCAATGTGACGATCTGGCTTCAAGTCGATTCGATAACAAACGACGAAAACGGGCTGATTTCTCAGGTTTTTACTACATATGAACACTTTTCACATTCTCCCGTGCAACTCGGCTCCTAGTCCTCCTTTCATGCAGAACCTTAAGGTCCTAGCTCATGTCGAAGGCACCAAAGCCAGCTAAAAAGTCAATAATCGATACCTGAAACTTGAATTGTACTACTTCTTACTGGCGATTACATCAACTTAGAAGCTTCATCTGTGTTCTATTATGGTGCTTTTAGTGACTCCGCATACCGCAGCACGCGACATAGCTTTGCAGACGATAATTACACCCGTTTCAGAGAGAAGAGCGGCCAATGTGACGATCTGGCTTTATGTCGATTCGATAACAAATGACGAAAACGGACGGATTTCTCAGGTTTTTACTACATATGACCACTTTGCACATTCTCCCGTGCAACGCGGCTGCTAATCCCACTTTCATGCAAAATCTTAAGTTCCTAGCTCATGTCCAAGGTACCAAAGAAGGGTAAAAAGTCAATAATCGATACCTAAAACTTGAATTGTACTACTTCTTACTGGCTATACATCAACTTAGAATCTTCATCTGTGTTCTACTATGGTGCTTTTGGTGTCTTCGCATACTGCAGCACGCGACATACCTTTTCAGACGATAAGTACAACCATTTTAGAGAGAAGAGCGGCCAATGTGACGATCGGGCTTTAAGTCGATTCGATAACAAATGACGAAAACGGACGGATTTCTCAGGTTTTTACTACATATGAACACTTTTCACATTCTCCCGTGCAACTCGGCTGCTAGTCCTCCTTTCATGCAGAATCGTAAGGTCCTAGCTCATGTCCAAGGGACCAAAGAAGGGTAAAAAGTCAATAATCGATACCTAAAACTTGAATTGTACTACTTCTTACTGGCTATACATCAACTTAGAAGCTTCATCTGTGTTCTACTATGGTGCTTTTAGTGTCTCCGCATACTGCAGCACGCGACATAGCTTTGCAGACAATAAATGTAACCGTTTCAGACAGAAGAGCGGCCAATGTGACGATCTGGCTTTAAGTCGGTTCGATAACAAATGACGAAAGCGGACAGATTTCTCAGGTTTTTACTACATATGAAAACTTATCACATTCTCCCGTGCAACGGGGCTGCTAGTCCTCCTTTGATGCAAAATCTTAAGTTCCTAGCTCATGTCCAAGGCACCAAAGAAGGGTAAAAAGTCAATAATCGATACCTAAAACTTGAATTTTGCTACTTCTTACTGGCTATTACATCAACTTAGAAGCTTCATCTGTGTTCTACTATGGTGCTTTTAGTGTTTCCGCATAACGCAGCACGCGACATAGCCTTGCAGACGATAAGTACAACCGTTTCAGAGAGAAGAGCGGCCAATGTGACGATCTGGCTTTAAGTCGATTCGATAACAAATGACGAAATCGGACGGATTTCTCAGGTTTTTACTACATATGAACACTTTTCACATTCTCCCGTGCAACTCGGCTGCTAGTCCTCCTTTCATGCAGAATCTTAAGGTCCTAGCTCATGTCCAAGACAGCAAAGAAGGGTAAAAAGTCAATAATCGATACCTAAAACTTGAATTGTACTACTTCTTACTGGCTATAAATCAACTTAGAAGCTTCATCTGTGTTCTACTATGGTGCTTTTAGTGTCTCCGCATACCGCAGCACGCGACATAGCTTTGCAGACAATAAATGTAACCGTTTCAGACAGAAGAGCGGCCAATGTGACGATCTGGCTTTAAGTCGATTCGATAATAAATGACGAAAGCGGACAGATTTCTCAGGTTTTTACTACATATGAAAACTTTTCACATTCTCCCGTGCAACGGGGCTGCTAGTCCTCCTTTGATGCAAAATCTTAAGTTCCTAGCTCATGTCCAAGGGACCAAAGAAGGGTAAAAAGTCAATAATCGATACCTAAAACTTGAATTTTGCTACTTCTTACTGGCTATTACATCAACTTAGAAGCTTCATCTGTGTTCTACTATGGTGCTTTTAGTGTCTCCGCATACCGCAGCACGCGACATATCTCTGCAGACGATAAACGTAACCGTTTCAGACAGAAGTGCGGCCAGTGTGACGATCTGGCTATAAGTCGATTCGATAACAAATAAGGAAAACGGACGGATTTGACACGTTTTTACTACATATGAACGCTTTTCACATTCTCCCGTGCAACGCGGCTGCTAGTCCTCCTTTCATGCAATATCATAAGTTCCTAGCTCAAGTCCAAGGCACCAAAGAAGGGTAAAAAGTCAATAACCTATACCTAAAACTTGAATTGTACTACTTCTTACTGGCCATTACATTAACTTAGAAACTTCATCTGTGTTCTACTATGGTGCTTTTAGTGTCTCCGCATACCGCATCACGCGACATAGCTTTGCAGACGATAAATGCAACCGTTTCAGACAGAAGTGCGGTGAGTGTGACGATCTGGCTTTAAGTCGATTCGATAACAAATGACGAAAACGGACGGCTTTCTCAGGTTTTTACTACATACGAACGCTTTTCACATTCTCCCGTGCAACGGGGCTGCTAGTCCTCCTTTGATGCAAAATCTTAAGTTCCTAGCTCATGTCGAAGGCACCAAAGAAGGGTAAAAAGTCAATAATCGATACCTAAAGCTTGAATTTTTCTACTTCTTACTGGCTATTACATCAACTTAGAAACTTCATCTGTGTTCTACTATGGTGCTTTTAGTGTCTCCGCATACCGCAGCACGCGACATAGCTTTGCAGACGATAAATGTAACCGTTTCAGAGAGAAGAGCGGCCAGTGTGACGATCTGGCATTAAGTCGATTCGATAACAAATGACGAAAACGGACGGATTTCTCAGGTTTTTGCTACATATGAACACTTTCCACATTCTGCCGTGCAACGCGGCTGCTAGTCCTCCTTTCATGCAAAATCATAAGGTCCTAGCTCAAGTCCAAGGCACCAAAGCCATCTAAAAAGTCAATAATCGATACCTAAAACTTGAACTGTACTACTTCTTACTGGCTATTACATCAACTTAGAAGCTTCATCTGTGTTCTACTATGGTGCTTTTAGTGTTTCCGCATAACGCAGCACGCGACATAGCCTTGCAGACGATAAGTACAACCGTTTCAGAGAGAAGAGCGGCCAATGTGACGATCTGGCTTTAAGTCGATTCGATAACAAATGACGAAAACGGACAGATTTCTCAGGTTCTTACTACATATGAAAATTTTTCACATTCTCCCGTGCAACGCGGCAGTTAGTCCTCGTTTGATGCAAAATCTTAAGTTCGTAGCTCATGTCCAAGGCACCAAAGAAGGTAAAAAGGCAATAATCGATGCGTAAAACTTGAATTGTACTACTTCTTACTGGGTATTACATCAACTTAGAAGCTTCATCTGTGTTCTACTATGGTGCTTTTAGTGTCTCCGCATACCGCAGCACGCGACATAGCTTTGCAGACGATAAATGCAACCGTTTCCGACAGAAGTGCGGTCAGTGTGACGATCTGGCTTCAAGTCGATTTGATAACAAATGACCAAAACGGACAGATTTCTCAGGTTTTTAATACTTATGAAAACTTTTCACATTCTCCCGTGCACCGCGGCTGCTAGTCATCCTTTCATGCAAATCCTTAAGGTCCTAGATCATGTCCAAGGCACCAAAGATAGCTAAAAAGTCAATAATCGATACCTAAAACTTGAACTGTACTACTTCTTACTGGCTATTACATCAACTTAGAAGCTTCATCTGTGTTCTACTATGGTGCTTTTAGTGTCTCCGCATACCGCAGCTCGCGACATAGCTTTGCAGACGATATGTACTACCGTTGTAGAGAGAAGAGCGGCCAATGTGACGATCTGGCTTTAAGTCGATTCGATAACAAATGACGAAAACGGACGGATATCTCAGGTTTTTACTACATATGAACACTTTCCACATTCTCCCGTGCAACGCGGCTGCTAATCCTCCTTTCATGCAAAATCTTAAGTTCCTAGCTCATGTCCAAGGCACCAAAGAAGGGTACAAAGTCAACAATCGATAACTAAAACTTGAATTGTACTACTTCTTACTGGCTATTACATCAACTTAGAAGCTTCATCTGTGTTCTACTATGGTACTTTTAGTGTCTCCGCATACCGTAGCACGCGACATAGCTTTTCAGACGATAAGTACAACCATTTTAGAGAGAAGAGCGCCCAATGTGACGATCGGTCTTTAAGTCCATTCCATAACAAATGACGAAAACGGACGGATTTCTCAGGTTTTTACTACATATGAACACTTTTCACATTCTCCCGTGCAACTCGGCTGCTAATCCTCCTTTCATGCAGAATCTTAAGGTCCTAGCTCATGTCCAAGGCAGCAAAGAATGGTAAAAGTCAATAATCGATACCTAAAACTTGAATTGTACTACTTTTGAAAGGCTATTACATCAACGTAGATGCTTCATCTGTCTTCTACTATGGTGCTTTTAGCGTCTCCGCATACCGCAGCATGCAACATTGCTTTGCAGACGATAAGTACAACCGTTTCAGAGAGAAGAGCGGCCAATGTGACGATCTGGCTTTAAGTCGAGTCGATAACAAATGACGAAAACGGACGGATTTCTCAGGGATTTTACTACATATGAACACTTTTCATATTCTCCCTTGCAACGCGGCTGCTAGTCCTCCTTTCATGCAAAATCTTAAGTTCCTAGCTCATGTCCAAGGCACCAAAGAAGGGTAAGAAGTCAATAATCGATACCTAAAACTTGAATTTTACTACTTCTTACTGGCTATTACATCAACTTAGAAGCTTCATCTGTGGTCTACTATGGTGCTTTTAGTGTCTCCTCATACCGCAGCACGCGACATAGCTTTGCAGACGATAAATGTAACCGTTTCAGACAGAAAAGCGGCCAATGTGACGATCTGGCTTTAAGTCGAGTCGATGACAAATGACGAAAACGGACGGATTTCTCAGGGATTTTACTACATATGAACACTTTTCACAATCTCCCGTGCAACGGGGCTGCTAGTCCTCCTTTGATGCAAAATCGTAAGTTCCTAGCTCATGTCCAAGGCACCAAAGAAGGGTAAAAAGTCAATAATCGATACCTAAAACTTCAATTTTACTACTTCTTACTGGCTATTACATCAACTTAGAAGCTTCATCTGTGTTCTACTATCGTACTTTTAGTGTCTCCGCATACCGCAGCACGCGACATAGCTTTGCAGACGATAAATGTAACCGTTTCAGACAGAAGTGCGGCCAGTGTGACGATCTGGCTTTAAGTCGATTCGATAACAAATAACTAAAACGGACGGATTTCTCAGGTTTTTTCTACATATGAACACTTTTCACATTCTCCCGTGCAACTCGGCTCCTAGTCCTCCTTTCATGCAGAACCTTAAGGTCCTAGCTCATGTCGAAGGCACCAAAGCCAGCTAAAAAGTCAATAATCGATACCTGAAACTTGAATTGAACTACTTCTTACTGGCTATTACATCAACTTAGAAGCTTCATCTGTGTTCTACTATGGTGCTTTTAGTGTCTCCGCATACCGCAGCACGCGACATAGCTTTGCAGACAATAAATGTAACCGTTTCAGACAGAAGAGCGGCCAATGTGACGATCTGGCTTTAAGTCGATTCGATAATAAATGACGAAAGCGGACAGATTTCTCAGGTTTTTACTACATATGAAAACTTTTCACATTCTCCCGTGCAACGGGGCTGCTAGTCCTCCTTTGATGCAAAATCTTAAGTTCCTAGCTCATGTCCAAGGGACCAAAGAAGGGTAAAAAGTCAATAATCGATACCTAAAACTTGAATTTTGCTACTTCTTACTGGCTATTACATCAACTTAGAAGCTTCATCTGTGTTCTACTATGGTGCTTTTAGTGTCTCCGCATACCGCAGCACGCGACATAGCTTTGCAGACGATAAACGTAACTGTTTCAGACAGAAGTGCGGCCAGTGTGACGATCTCGCTTTAAGTCGATTCGATTACAAATAAGGAAAACGGACGGATTTCTCAGGTTTTTGCTACATATGAACACTTTTCACATTCTCCCGTGCAAAGCCGATGCTAGTCCTCCTTTCATGCAAAATCATAAGTTCCTGGCTCATGTCCAAGGCATCAAAGAAGGGTAAA
Source organism: Schistocerca gregaria (assembly GCF_023897955.1). Classification (NCBI taxonomy): domain Eukaryota; kingdom Metazoa; phylum Arthropoda; class Insecta; order Orthoptera; family Acrididae; genus Schistocerca; species Schistocerca gregaria. The sequence continues at coordinate 3,846,679 of NW_026061742.1, read as the reverse complement.
AAGTCAATAATCGATACCTAAAACTTGAATTGTACTACTTCTTACTGGCTATTACATCAACTTAGAAGCTTCATCTGTGTTCTACTATGGTGCTTTTAGTGTCTCCGCATACCACAGCACGCGACATAGCTTTGCAGACGACAAGTACAACCGTTTCAGAGAGAAGAGCGGTCAATGTGACGATCTGGCTTTAAGTCGATTCGATAACAAATGACGAAAACGGACGGATTTCTCAGGTTTTAACTACTTATGAAAACTTTTCACATTCTCCCGTGCAACGCGGCTGCTAATCCTCCTTTCATGCAATACCTTACGTTCCTAGCTCATGTATAAGGCAACAAAGACGGGTAGAAAGTCAATAATGGATACCTAAAACTTGAGTTGTACTACTTCTTACTGGCTTCTACATCAATTTAGAAGCTTCGTCTGTGTTCTACTATGGTGTTTTTAGTGTCTCCGCATACCGCAGCACGCGACATAGCTTTGCAGACGAAAAATGCAACCATTTCAGAGAAAAGAGCGGCCAATGTGACGATCTGGCTTTAAGTCGATTCGATAACAAATGACGAAAACGGACGGATTTCTCAGGATTTTACTACATACGAACGCTTTTCACATTCTCCCGTGCAACGGGGCTGCTAGTCCTCCTTTGATGCAAAGTCTTAAGTTCGTAGCTCATGTCGAAGGCACCAAAGAAGGGTAAAAAGTCAATAATCTATACCTAAAGCTTGAATTTTTCTACTTCTTACTGGCTATTACATCAACTTAGAAACTTCATCTGTGTTCTACTATGGTGCTTTTAGTGTCTCCGCATACCGCAGCACGCGACATAGCTTTGCAGACGATAAATGCAACCGTTTCCGACAGAAGTGCGGTCAGTGTGACGATCTGGCTTCAAGTCGATTTGATAACAAATGACCAAAACGGACAGATTTCTCAGGTTTTTAATACTTATGAAAACTTTCCACATTCTCCCGTGCACCGCGGCTGCTAGTCATCCTTTCATGCATATCCTTAAGGTCCTAGATCATGTCCAAGGCACCAAAGATAGCTAAAAAGTCAATAATCGATACCTAAAACTTGAACTGTACTACTTCTTACTGGCTATTACATCAACTTAGAAGCTTCATCTGTGTTCTACTATGGTGCGTTTAGTGTCTCCGCATACCGCAGCTCGCGACATAGCTTTGCAGACGATATGTACTACCGTTGTAGAGAGAAGAGCGGCCAATGTGACGATCTGGCTTTAAGTCGATTCGATAACAAATGACGAAAACGGACGGATTTCTCAGGTTTTTACTACATATGAACACTTTCCACATTCTCCCGTGCAACGCGGCTGCTAATCCTCCTTTCATGCAAAATCTTAAGTTCCTAGCTCATGTCCAAGGCACCAAAGAAGGGTACAAAGTCAACAATCGATAACTAAAACTTGAATTCTACTACTTCTTACTGGCTATTACATCAACTTAGAAGCTTCATCTGTGTTCTACTATGGTACTTTTAGTGTCTCCGCATACCGTAGCACGCGACATAGCTTTTCAGACGATAAGTACAACCATTTTAGAGAGAAGAGCGCCCAATGTGACGATCGGTCTTTAAGTCCATTCCATAACAAATGACGAAAACGGACGGAGTACTCAGGTTTTTACTACATATGAACACTTTTCACATTCTCCCGTGCAACTCGGCTGCTAATCCTCCTTTCATGCAGAATCTTAAGGTCCTAGCTCATGTCCAAGGCAGCAAAGAATGGTAAAAGTCAATAATCGATACCTAAAACTTGAATTGTACTACTTTTGAAAGGCTATTACATCAACGTAGATGCTTCATCTGTCTTCTACTATGGTGCTTTTAGCGTCTCCGCATACCGCAGCATGCAACATTGCTTTGCAGACGATAAGTACAACCGTTTCAGAGAGAAGAGCGGCCAATGTGACGATCTGGCTTTAAGTCGAGTCGATAACAAATGACGAAAACGGACGGATTTCTCAGGGATTTTACTACATATGAACACTTTTCATATTCTCCCTTGCAACGCGGCTGCTAGTCCTCCTTTCATGCAAAATCTTAAGTTCCTAGCTCATGTCCAAGGCACCAAAGAAGTGTAAGAAGTCAATAATCGATACCTAAAACTTGAATTTTACTACTTCTTACTGGCTATTACATCAACTTAGAAGCTTCATCTGTGGTCTACTATGGTGCTTTTAGTGTCTCCTCATACCGCAGCACGCGACATAGCTTTGCAGACGATAAATGTAACCGTTTCAGACAGAAAAGCGGCCAATGTGACGATCTGGCTTTAAGTCGAGTCGATGACAAATGACGAAAACGGACGGATTTCTCAGGGATTTTACTACATATGAACACTTTTCACAATCTCCCGTGCAACGGCGCTGCTAGTCCTCCTTTGATGCAAAATCGTAAGTTCCTAGCTCATGTCCAAGGCACCAAAGAAGGGTAAAAAGTCAATAATCGATACCTAAAACTTCAATTTTACTACTTCTTACTGGCTATTACATCAACTTAGAAGCTTCATCTGTGTTCTACTATCGTGCTTTTAGTGTCTCCGCATACCGCAGCACGCGACATAGCTTTGCAGACGATAAATGTAACCGTTTCAGACAGAAGTGCGGCCAGTGTGACGATCTGGCTTTAAGTCGATTCGATAACAAATAACTAAAACGGACGGATTTCTCAGGTTTTTTCTACATATGAACACTTTTCACATTCTCCCGTGCAACTCGGCTCCTAGTCCTCCTTTCATGCAGAACCTTAAGGTCCTAGCTCATGTCGAAGGCACCAAAGCCAGCTAAAAAGTCAATAATCGATACCTGAAACTTGAATTGAACTACTTCTTACTGGCTATTACATCAACTTAGAAGCTTCATCTGTGTTCTACTATGGTGCTTTTAGTGTCTCCGCATACCGCAGCACGCGACATAGCTTTGCAGACAATAAATGTAACCGTTTCAGACAGAAGAGCGGCCAATGTGACGATCTGGCTTTAAGTCGATTCGATAATAAATGACGAAAGCGGACAGATTTCTCAGGTTTTTACTACATATGAAAACTTTTCACATTCTCCCGTGCAACGGGGCTGCTAGTCCTCCTTTGATGCAAAATCTTAAGTTCCTAGCTCATGTCCAAGGGACCAAAGAAGGGTAAAAAGTCAATAATCGATACCTAAAACTTGAATTTTGCTACTTCTTACTGGCTATTACATCAACTTAGAAGCTTCATCTGTGTTCTACTATGGTGCTTTTAGTGTCTCCGCATACCGCAGCACGCGACATAGCTTTGCAGACGATAAACGTAACTGTTTCAGACAGAAGTGCGGCCAGTGTGACGATCTCGCTTTAAGTCGATTCGATTACAAATAAGGAAAACGGACGGATTTCTCAGGTTTTTGCTACATATGAACACTTTTCACATTCTCCCGTGCAAAGCCGATGCTAGTCCTCCTTTCATGCAAAATCATAAGTTCCTGGCTCATGTCCAAGGCATCAAAGAAGGGTAAAAAGTCAATAATCGATACCTAAAACTTGAATTGTACTACTTCTTACTGGCTATTACATCAACTTAGAAGCTTCATCTGTGTTCTACTATGGTGCTTTTAGTGTCTCCGCATACCACAGCACGCGACATAGCTTTGCAGACGACAAGTACAACCGTTTCAGAGAGAAGAGCGGTCAATGTGACGATCTGGCTTTAAGTCGATTCGATAACAAATGACGAAAACGGACGGATTTCTCAGGTTTTAACTACTTATGAAAACTTTTCACATTCTCCCGTGCAACGCGGCTGCTAATCCTCCTTTCATGCAATACCTTACGTTCCTAGCTCATGTATAAGGCAACAAAGACGGGTAGAAAGTCAATAATGGATACCTAAAACTTGAGTTGTACTACTTCTTACTGGCTTCTACATCAATTTAGAAGCTTCGTCTGTGTTCTACTATGGTGTTTTTAGTGTCTCCGCATACCGCAGCACGCGACATAGCTTTGCAGACGAAAAATGCAACCATTTCAGAGAAAAGAGCGGCCAATGTGACGATCTGGCTTTAAGTCGATTCGATAACAAATGACGAAAACGGACGGATTTCTCAGGATTTTACTACATACGAACGCTTTTCACATTCTCCCGTGCAACGGGGCTGCTAGTCCTCCTTTGATGCAAAGTCTTAAGTTCGTAGCTCATGTCGAAGGCACCAAAGAAGGGTAAAAAGTCAATAATCTATACCTAAAGCTTGAATTTTTCTACTTCTTACTGGCTATTACATCAACTTAGAAACTTCATCTGTGTTCTACTATGGTGCTTTTAGTGTCTCCGCATACCGCAGCACGCGACATAGCTTTGCAGACGATAAATGCAACCGTTTCCGACAGAAGTGCGGTCAGTGTGACGATCTGGCTTCAAGTCGATTTGATAACAAATGACCAAAACGGACAGATTTCTCAGGTTTTTAATACTTATGAAAACTTTTCACATTCTCCCGTGCACCGCGGCTGCTAGTCATCCTTTCATGCAAATCCTTAAGGTCCTAGATCATGTCCAAGGCACCAAAGATAGCTAAAAAGTCAATAATCGATACCTAAAACTTGAACTGTACTACTTCTTACTGGCTATTACATCAACTTAGAAGCTTCATCTGTGTTCTACTATGGTGCTTTTAGTGTCTCCGCATACCGCAGCTCGCGACATAGCTTTGCAGACGATATGTACTACCGTTGTAGAGAGAAGAGCGGCCAATGTGACGATCTGGCTTTAAGTCGATTCGATAACAAATGACGAAAACGGACGGATTTCTCAGGTTTTTACTACATATGAACACTTTCCACATTCTCCCGTGCAACGCGGCTGCTAATCCTCCTTTCATGCAAAATCTTAAGTTCCTAGCTCATGTCCAAGGCACCAAAGAAGGGTACAAAGTCAACAATCGATAACTAAAACTTGAATTGTACTACTTCTTACTGGCTATTACATCAACTTAGAAGCTTCATCTGTGTTCTACTATGGTACTTTTAGTGTCTCCGCATACCGTAGCACGCGACATAGCTTTTCAGACGATAAGTACAACCATTTTAGAGAGAAGAGCGCCCAATGTGACGATCGGTCTTTAAGTCCATTCCATAACAAATGACGAAAACGGACGGAGTTCTCAGGTTTTTACTACATATGAACACTTTTCACATTCTCCCGTGCAACTCGGCTGCTAATCCTCCTTTCATGCAGAATCTTAAGGTCCTAGCTCATGTCCAAGGCAGCAAAGAATGGTAAAAGTCAATAATCGATACCTAAAACTTGAATTGTACTACTTTTGAAAGGCTATTACATCAACGTAGATGCTTCATCTGTCTTCTACTATGGTGCTTTTAGCGTCTCCGCATACCGCAGCATGCAACATTGCTTTGCAGACGATAAGTACAACCGTTTCAGAGAGAAGAGCGGCCAATGTGACGATCTGGCTTTAAGTCGAGTCGATAACAAATGACGAAAACGGACGGATTTCTCAGGGATTTTACTACATATGAACACTTTTCATATTCTCCCTTGCAACGCGGCTGCTAGTCCTCCTTTCATGCAAAATCTTAAGTTCCTAGCTCATGTCCAAGGCACCAAAGAAGGGTAAGAAGTCAATAATCGATACCTAAAACTTGAATTTTACTACTTCTTACTGGCTATTACATCAACTTAGAAGCTTCATCTGTGGTCTACTATGGTGCTTTTAGTGTCTCCTCATACCGCAGCACGCGACATAGCTTTGCAGACGATAAATGTAACCGTTTCAGACAGAAAAGCGGCCAATGTGACGATTTGGCTTTAAGTCGAGTCGATGACAAATGACGAAAACGGACGGATTTCTCAGGGATTTTACTACATATGAACACTTTTCACAATCTCCCGTGCAACGGGGCTGCTAGTCCTCCTTTGATGCAAAATCGTAAGTTCCTAGCTCATGTCCAAGGCACCAAAGAAGGGTAAAAAGTCAATAATCGATACCTAAAACTTCAATTTTACTACTTCTTACTGGCTATTACATCAACTTAGAAGCTTCATCTGTGTTCTACTATCGTGCTTTTAGTGTCTCCGCATACCGCAGCACGCGACATAGCTTTGCAGACGATAAATGTAACCGTTTCAGACAGAAGTGCGGCCAGTGTGATGATCTGGCTTTAAGTCGATTCGATAACAAATAACTAAAACGGACGGATTTCTCAGGTTTTTGCTACATATGAACACTTTTCACATTCTTCAGTGCAACGCGGCTGCTACTCCTCCTTTCATGCAAAATCATAAGTTCCTAGCTCATGTCCAAGGCACCAAAGAAGGGTAAAAAGTCAATAATCGATACCTAAAACTTGAATAGTACTACTACTCACTGGCTATTACATCAACTTAGAAGCTTCATCTGTGTTCTACTATGGTGCTTTTAGTGTTTCCTCATACCGCAGCACGCGATATAGCTTTGCAGACGACAACTACAACCGTTTCAGAGAGAAGAGCGGCCAATGTGACGATCTGGCTTTAAGTCGATTCGATAACAAATGCCGAAACGGACAGATTTATCATGTTTTTACTACTTATGAAAACTTTTCACATTCTCAAATGCAACGCGGCTGCTAATCCTCCTTTCATGCAAAATCTTAAGTTCCTAGCTCATGTCCAAGGCACCAAAGAAGGGTAAGAAGTCAATAATCGATACCTAAAACTTGAATAGTACTACTACTTACTGGCTATTACATCAACTTAGAAGCTTCATCTGTGTTCTACTATGGTGCTTTTAGTGTCTCCGCATACCGCAGCACGCGATATAGCTTTGCAGACGACAAGTACAACCGTTTCAGAGAGAAGAGCGGCCAATGTGACGATCTGGCTTTAAGTCGATTCGATAACAAATGACGAAAACGGACAGATTTCTCATGTTTTCACTACTTATGAAAACTTTTCACATTCTCCCGTGCAACGCGGCTGCTGGTCCCCCTTTCATGCAAAACCTTAAGTTCCTAGCTCATGTCCCAGGCACCAAAGAAGGGTAAAAAGTCAAGAATGGATACCTAAAACTTAAATTGTACTACTTCTTACTGGCTATTACATCAACGTAGATGCTTCATCTGTCTTCTACTATGGTGCTTTTAGCGTCTCCGCATACCGCAGCATGCGACATTGCTTTGCAGACGATAAGTACAACCGTTTCAGAGAGAAGAGCGGCCAATGTGACGATCTGGCTTTAAGTTGAGTCGATAACAAATGACGAAAACGGACGGATTTCTCAGGGATTTTACTACATAAGAACACTTTTCACATTCTCCCGTGCAACGGGGCTGCTAGTGCTCCTTTGATGCAAAATCTTAAGTTCCTAGCTCATGTCCAAGGCACCAAAGAAGGGTAAAAAGTCAATAATCGATACCTAAAATTTCAATTTTACTACTACTTACTGGCTATTACATCAACTTAGAAGCTTCATCTGTGTTCTACTATGGTGCTTTTAGTGTCTCCTCATACCGCAGCACGCGATATAGCTTTGCAGACGACAAGTACAACCGTTTCAGAGAGAAGAGCGGCCAATGTGACGATCTGGCTTTAAGTCGATTCGATAACAAATGACGAAAACGGACAGATTTTCTCATGTTTTTACTACTTATGAAAACTTTTCACATTCTCAAGTGTAACGCGGCTGCTAATCCTCCTTTCATGCAAAATCATAAGTTCCTAGCTCATGTCCAAGGCACCAAAGCCATCTAAAAAGTCAATAATCGATACCTAAAACTTGAACTGTACTACTTCTTACTGGCTATTACATCAACTTAGAAGCTTCATCTGTGTTCTACTATGGTGCTTTTAGTGTTTCCGCATAACGGAGCACGCGACATAGCTTTGCAGACGATAAGTACAACCGTTTCTGAGAGAAGAGCGGCCAATGTGACGATCTGGCTTTAAGTCGATTCGATAACAAATGACGAAAACGGACAGATTTCTCAGGTTTTTACTACATATGAAAACTTTTCACATTCTCCCGTGCAACGCGGCTGCTATTCCTCCTTTGATGCAAAATCTTAAGTTCCTAGCTCATGTATAAGGCAACAAAGAAGGGTAAAAAGTCAATAATGGATACCTAAAACTTGAATTGTATTACTTCTTACTGGCTATTACATCAATTTAGAAGCTTCATCTGTGTTCTACTATGGTGCTTTTAGTGTCTCCGCATACCGCAGCACGCGACATAGCTTTGCAGACGGAAAATACAACCATTTCAGAGAGAAGAGCGGCCAATGTGACGATCTGGCTTTAAGTCGATTCGATAACAAATGACGAAAACGGACAGATTTCTCAGGTTTTTACTACATATGAAAACTTTTCACATTCTCCCGTGCAACGCGGCTGCTATTCCTCCTTTGATGCAAAATCCTAAGTTCCTAGTTCATGTCGAAGGCACCAAAGAAGGGTAAAAAGTCAATAATCGATACCTAAAGCTTGAATTTTTCTACTTCTTACTGGCTATTACATCAACTTAGAAGCTTCATCTGTGTTCTACTATCGTGCTTTTAGTGTCTCCGCATACCGCAGCACGCGACATAGCTTTGCAGACGATAAATGTAACCATTTCAGACAGAAGTGCGGCCAGTGTGACGATCTGGCATTAAGTCGATTCGATAACACATGACGAAAACGGACGGATTTCTCAGGTTTTTTCTACATATGAACACTTTTCACATTCTCCCGTGCAACTCGGCTCCTAGTCCTCCTTTCATGCAGAACCTTAAGGTCCTAGCTCATGTCGAAGGCACCAAAGCCAGCTAAAAAGTCAATAATCGATACCTGAAACTTGAATTGAACTACTTCTTACTGGCAATTACATCAACTTAGAAGCTTCATCTGTGTTCTACTATGGTGCTTTTGGTGTCTTCGCATACTGCAGCACGCGACATAGCTTTGCAGACGATATGTACTACCGTTGTAGAGAGAAGAGCGGCCAATGTGACGATCGGGCTTTAAGTCGATTCGATAACAAATGACGAAAACGGACGGATTTCTCAGGTTTTTACTACATATGAACACTTTTCACATTCTCCCGTGCAACTCGGCTGCTAGTCCTCCTTTCATGCAGAATCGTAAGGTCCTAGCTCATGTCCAAGACAGCAAAGAAGGGTAAAAAGTCAATAATCGATACCTAAAACTTGAATTGTACTACTTCTTACTGGCTATACATCAACTTAGAAGCTTCATCTGTGTTCTACTATGGTGCTTTTAGTGTCTCCGCATACTGCAGCACGCGACATAGCTTTGCAGACAATAAATGTAACCGTTTCAGACAGAAGAGCGGCCAATGTGACGATCTGGCTTTAAGTCGGTTCGATAACAAATGACGAAAGCGGACAGATTTCTCAGGTTTTTACTACATATGAAAACTTATCACATTCTCCCGTGCAACGGGGCTGCTAGTCCTCCTTTGATGCAAAATCTTAAGTTCCTAGCTCATGTCCAAGGCACCAAAGAAGGGTAAAAAGTCAATAATCGATACCTAAAACTTGAATTTTGCTACTTCTTACTGGCTATTACATCAACTTAGAAGCTTCATCTGTGTTCTACTATGGTGCTTTTAGTGTTTCCGCATAACGCAGCACGCGACATAGCCTTGCAGACGATAAGTACAACCGTTTCAGAGAGAAGAGCGGCCAATGTGACGATCTGGCTTTAAGTCGATTCGATAACAAATGACGAAAACGGACAGATTTCTCAGGTTCTTACTACATATGAAAATTTTTCACATTCTCCCGTGCAACGCGGCAGTTAGTCCTCGTTTGATGCAAAATCTTAAGTTCGTAGCTCATGTCCAAGGCACCAAAGAAGGTAAAAAGGCAATAATCGATACGTAAAACTTGAATTGTACTACTTCTTACTGGGTATTACATCAACTTAGAAGCTTCATCTGTGTTCTACTATGGTGCTTATAGTGTCTCCGCATACCACAGCACGCGACATAGCTTTGCAGACAATAAGTACAACCGTTTCAGAGAGAAGAGCGGCCAATGTGACGATCTGGCTTTAAGTCGATTCGATAACAAACGACGAAAACAGACGGATTTCTCAGGTTTTTTCTACATATGAACACTTTTCACATTCTCCCGTGCAACTCGGCTCCTAGTCCTCCTTTCATGCAGAACCTTAAGGTCCTAGCTCATGTCGAAGGCACCAAAGCCAGCTAAAAAGTCAATAATCGATACCTGAAACTTGAATTGAACTACTTCTTACTGGCAATTACATCAACTTAGAAGCTTCATCTGTGTTCTACTATGGTGCTTTTGGTGTCTTCGCATACTGCAGCACGCGACATAGCTTTTCAGACGATAAGTACAACCATTTTAGAGAGAAGAGCGGCCAATGTGACGATCGGGCTTTAAGTCGATTCGATAACAAATGACGAAATCGGACGGATTTCTCAGGTTTTTACTACATATGAACACTTTTCACATTCTCCCGTGCAACTCGGCTGCTAGTCCTCCTTTCATGCAGAATCTTAAGGTCCTAGCTCATGTCCAAGACAGCAAAGAAGGGTAAAAAGTCAATAATCGATACCTAAAACTTGAATTGTACTACTTCTTACTGGCTATAAATCAACTTAGAAGCTTCATCTGTGTTCTACTATGGTGCTTTTAGTGTCTCCGCATACCGCAGCACGCGACATAGCTTTGCAGACAATAAATGTAACCGTTTCAGACAGAAGAGCGGCCAATGTGACGATCTGGCTTTAAGTCGATTCGATAATAAATGACGAAAGCGGACAGATTTCTCAGGTTTTTACTACATATGAAAACTTTTCACATTCTCCCGTGCAACGGGGCTGCTAGTCCTCCTTTGATGCAAAATCTTAAGTTCCTAGCTCATGTCCAAGGGACCAAAGAAGGGTAAAAAGTCAATAATCGATACCTAAAACTTGAATTTTGCTACTTCTTACTGGCTATTACATCAACTTAGAAGCTTCATCTGTGTTCTACTATGGTGCTTTTAGTGTCTCCGCATACCGCATCACGCGACATAGCTTTGCAGACGATAAATGCAACCGTTTCAGACAGAAGTGCGGTGAGTGTGACGATCTGGCTTTAAGTCGATTCGATAACAAATGACGAAAACGGACGGATTTCTCAGGTTTTTCCTACATACGAAAATTTTTCACATTCTCCCGTGCAACGCGGCAGTTAGTCCTCGTTTGATGCAAAATCTTAAGTTCGTAGCTCATGTCCAAGGCACCAAAGGAGATAAAGGCAATAATCGATACGTAAAACTTGAATTGTACTACTTCTTACTGGGTATTACATCAACTTAGAAGCTTCATCTGTGTTCTACTATGGTGCTTATAGTGTCTCCGCATACCACAGCACGCGACATAGCTTTGCAGACAATAAGTACAACCGTTTCAGAGAGAAGAGCGGCCAATGTGACGATCTGGCTTTAAGTCGATTCGATAACAAACGACGAAAACAGACGGATTTCTCTGGTTTTTTCTACATATGAACACTTTTCACATTCTCCCGTGCAACTCGGCTCCTAGTCCTCCTTTCATGCAGAACCTTAAGGTCCTAGCTCATGTCGAAGGCACCAAAGCCAGCTAAAAAGTCAATAATCGATACCTGAAACTTGAATTGAACTACTTCTTACTGGCTATTACATCAACTTAGAAGCTTCATCTGTGTTCTACTATGGTGCTTTTAGTGTCTCCGCATACCGCAGCACGCGACATAGCTTTGCAGACAATAAATGTAACCGTTTCAGACAGAAGAGCGGCCAATGTGACGATCTGGCTTTAAGTCGATTCGATAATAAATGACGAAAGCGGACAGATTTCTCAGGTTTTTACTACATATGAAAACTTTTCACATTCTCCCGTGCAACGGGGCTGCTAGTCCTCCTTTGATGCAAAATCTTAAGTTCCTAGCTCATGTCCAAGGGATCAAAGAAGGGTAAAAAGTCAATAATCGATACCTAAAACTTGAATTTTGCTACTTCTTACTGGCTATTACATCAACTTAGAAGCTTCATCTGTGTTCTACTATGGTGCTTTTAGTGTCTCCGCATACCGCAGCACGCGACATAGCTTTGCAGACGATAAACGTAACTGTTTCAGACAGAAGTGCGGCCAGTGTGACGATCTCGCTTTAAGTCGATTCGATTACAAATAAGCAAAACGGACGGATTTCTCAGGTTTTTGCTACATATGAACACTTTTCACATTCTCCCGTGCAACGCCGATGCTAGTCCTCCTTTCATGCAAAATCATAAGTTCCTGGCTCATGTCCAAGGCATCAAAGAAGGGTAAAAAGTCAATAATCGATACCTAAAACTTGAATTGTACTACTTCTTACTGGCTATTACATCAACTTAGAAGCTTCATCTGTGTTCTACTATGGTTTTTTTAGTGTCTCCGCATACCGCAGCACGCGACATAGCTTTGCAGACGATAAATGCAACCGTTTCCGACAGAAGTGCGGTCAGTGTGACGATCTGGCTTCAAGTCGATTTGATAACAAATGACCAAAACGGACAGATTTCTCAGGTTTTTAATACTTATGAAAACTTTTCACATTCTCCCGTGCACCGCGGCTGCTAGTCATCCTTTCATGCAAATCCTTAAGGTCCTAGATCATGTCCAAGGCACCAAAGATAGCTAAAAAGTCAATAATCGATACCTAAAACTTGAACTGTACTACTTCTTACTGGCTATTACATCAACTTAGAAGCTTCATCTGTGTTCTACTATGGTGCTTTTAGTGTCTCCGCATACCGCAGCTCGCGACATAGCTTTGCAGACGATATGTACTACCGTTGTAGAGAGAAGAGCGGCCAATGTGACGATCTGGCTTTAAGTCGATTCGATAACAAATGACGAAAACGGACGGATTTCTCAGGTTTTTACTACATATGAACACTTTCCACATTCTCCCGTGCAACGCGGCTGCTAATCCTCCTTTCATGCAAAATCTTAAGTTCCTAGCTCATGTCCAAGGCACCAAAGAAGGGTACAAAGTCAACAATCGATAACTAAAACTTGAATTGTACTACTTCTTACTGGCTATTACATCAACTTAGAAGCTTCATCTGTGTTCTACTATGGTACTTTTAGTGTCTCCGCATACCGTAGCACGCGACATAGCTTTGCAGACGATAAATGTAACCGTTTCAGACAGAAAAGCGGCCAATGTGACGATCTGGCTTTAAGTCGAGTCGATGACAAATGACGAAAACGGACGGATTTCTCAGGGATTTTACTACATATGAACACGTTTCACAATCTCCCGTGCAACGGGGCTGCTAGTCCTCCTTTGATGCAAAATCGTAAGTTCCTAGCTCATGTCCAAGGCACCAAAGAAGGGTAAAAAGTCAATAATCGATACCTAAAACTTCAATTTTACTACTTCTTACTGTCTATTACATCAACTTAGAAGCTTCATCTGTGTTCTACTATCGTGCTTTTAGTGTCTCCGCATACCGCAGCACGCGACATAGCTTTGCAGACGATAAATGTAACCGTTCCAGACAGAAGTGCGGCCAGTGTGACGATCTGGCTTTAAGTCGATTCGATAACAAATAACTAAAACGGACGGATTTCTCAGGTTTTTGCTACATATGAACACTTTTCACATTCTCCAGTGCAACGCGGCTGCTAATCCTCCTTTCATGCAGAATCTTAAGGTCCTAGCTCATGTCCAAGGCAGCAAAGAATGGTAAAAGTCAATAATCGATACCTAAAACTTGAATTGTACTACTTTTGAAAGGCTATTACATCAACGTAGATGCTTCATCTGTCTTCTACTATGGTGCTTTTAGCGTCTCCGCATACCGCAGCATGCAACATTGCTTTGCAGACGATAAGTACAACCGTTTCAGAGAGAAGAGCGGCCAATGTGACGATCTGGCTTTAAGTCGAGTCGATAACAAATGACGAAAACGGACGGATTTCTCAGGGATTTTACTACATATGAACACTTTTCATATTCTCCCTTGCAACGCGGCTGCTAGTCCTCCTTTCATGCAAAATCTTAAGTTCCTAGCTCATGTCCAAGGCACCAAAGAAGGGTAAGAAGTCAATAATCGATACCTAAAACTTCAATTTTACTACTTCTTACTGGCTATTACATCAACTTAGAAGCTTCATCTGTGGTCTACTATGGTGCTTTTAGTGTCTCCTCATACCGCAGCACGCGACATAGCTTTGCAGACGATAAATGTAACCGTTTCAGACAGAAAAGCGGCCAATGTGACGATCTGGCTTTAAGTCGAGTCGATGACAAATGACGAAAACGGACGGATTTCTCAGGGATTTTACTACATATGAACACGTTTCACAATCTCCCGTGCAACGGGGCTGCTAGTCCTCCTTTGATGCAAAATCGTAAGTTCCTAGCTCATGTCCAAGGCACCAAAGAAGGGTAAAAAGTCAATAATCGATACCTAAAACTTCAATTTTACTACTTCTTACTGTCTATTACATCAACTTAGAAGCTTCATCTGTGTTCTACTATCGTGCTTTTAGTGTCTCCGCATACCGCAGCACGCGACATAGCTTTGCAGACGATAAATGTAACCGTTCCAGACAGAAGTGCGGCCAGTGTGACGATCTGGCTTTAAGTCGATTCGATAACAAATAACTAAAACGGACGGATTTCTCAGGTTTTTGCTACATATGAACACTTTTCACATTCTCCAGTGCAACGCGGCTGCTACTCCTCCTTTCATGCAAAATCATAAGTTCCTAGCTCATGTCCAAGGCACCAAAGAAGGGTAAAAAGTCAATAATCGATACCTAAAACTTGAATAGTACTACTACTCACTGGCTATTACATCAACTTAGAAGCTTCATCTGTGTTCTACTATGGTGCTTTTAGTGTCTCCTCATACCGCAGCACGCGATATAGCTTTGCAGACGACAACTACAACCGTTTCAGAGAGAAGAGCGGCCAATGTGACGATCTGGCTTTAAGTCGATTCGATAACAAATGCCGAAACGGACAGATTTATCATGTTTTTACTACTTATGAAAACTTTTCACATTCTCAAATGCAACGCGGCTGCTAATCCCACTTTCATGCAAAATCATAAGTTCCTAGCTCATGTCCAAGGCACCAAAGCCATCTAAAAAGTCAATAATCGATACCTAAAACTTGAACTGTACTACTTCTTACTGGCTATTACATCAACTTAGAAGCTTCATCTGTGTTCTACTATGGTGCTTTTAGTGTTTCCGCATAACGCAGCACGCGACATAGCTTTGCAGACGATAAGTACAACCGTTTCAGAGAGAAGAGCGGCCAATGTGACGATCTGGCTTTAAGTCGAGTCGATAACAAATGACGAAAACGGACGGATTTCTCAGGGATTTTACTACATATGAACACTTTTCATATTCTCCCTTGCAACGCGGCTGCTAGTCCTCCTTTCATGCAAAATCTTAAGTTCCTAGCTCATGTCCAAGGCACCAAAAAAGGGTAAGAGGTCAATAATCGATACCTAAAACTTGAATTTTACTACTTCTTACTGGCTATTACATCAACTTAGAAGATTCATCTGTGTTCTACTATGGTGCTTCTAGTGTCTCCGCATACTGCAGCACGCGACATAGCTTTGCAGACGATAAATGTAACCGTTTCAGACAGAAGTGCGGCCAGTGTGACGATCTGGCTTTTAGTCGATTCGATAACAAATAACGAAAACGTACGGATTTCTCAGGTTTTTGCTACATATGAACACTTTTCACATTCTCCCGTGCAACGCGGCTGCTACTCCTCCTTTCATGCCAGATCATAAGTTCCTAGCTCATGTCCAAGGCACCAAAGAAGGGTAAAAAGTCAATAATCGATACCTAAAACTTGAATAGTACTACTACTTACTGGCTATTACATCAACTTAGAAGCTTCATCTGTGTTCTACTATGGTGCTTTTAGTGTCTCCGCATACCGCAGCACGCGATATAGCTTTGCAGACGACAAGTACAACCGTTTCAGAGAGAAGAGCGGCCAATGTGACGATCTGGCTTTAAGTCGATTCGATAACAAATGACGAAAACGGACAGATTTCTCATGTTTTCACTACTTATGAAAACTTTTCACATTCTCCCGTGCAACGCGGCTGCTGGTCCCCCTTTCATGCAAAACCTTAAGTTCCTAGCTCATGTCCCAGGCACCAAAGAAGGGTAAAAAGTCAAGAATGGATACCTAAAACTTGAATTGTACTACTTCTTACTGGCTATTACATCAACGTAGATGCTTCATCTGTCTTCTACTATGGTGCTTTTAGCGTCTCCGCATACCGCAGCATGCGACATTGCTTTGCAGACGATAAGTACAACCGTTTCAGAGAGAAGAGCGGCCAATGTGACGATCTGGCTTTAAGTTGAGTCGATAACAAATGACGAAAACGGACGGATTTCTCAGGGATTTTACTACATAAGAACACTTTTCACATTCTCCCGTGCAACGGGGCTGCTAGTGCTCCTTTGATGCAAAATCTTAAGTTCCTAGCTCATGTCCAAGGCACCAAAGAAGGGTAAAAAGTCAATAATCGATACCTAAAATTTCAATTTTACTACTTCTTACTGGCAATTACATCAACTTAGAAGCTTCATCTGTGTTCTACTATGGTGCTTTTAGTGTCTCCGCATACTGCAGCACGCGACATAGCTTTGCTGACGATAAATGTAACCGTTTCAGACAGAAGTGCGGCCAGTGTGACGATCTGGCTTTTAGTCGATTCGATAACAAATAACTAAAACGGACGGATTTCTCAGGTTTTTGCTACATATGAACACTTTTCACATTCTCCCGTGCAACGCGGCTGCTACTCCTCCTTTCATGCAAAATCATAAGTTCCTAGCTCATGTCCAAGGCACCAAAGAAGGGGAAAAGTCAATAATCGATACCTAAAACTTGAATAGTACTACTACTTACTGGCTATTACATCAACTTAGAAGCTTCATCTGTGTTCTACTATGGTGCTTTTAGTGTCTCCTCATACCGCAGCACGCGATATAGCTTTGCAGACGACAAGTACAACCGTTTCAGAGAGAAGAGCGGCCAATGTGACGATCTGGCTTTAAGTCGATTCGATAACAAATGACGTAAACGGACAGATTTTCTCATGTTTTTACTACTTATGAAAACTTTTCACATTCTCAAGTGTAACGCGGCTGCTAATCCTCCTTTCATGCAAAATCATAAGTTCCTAGCTCATGTCCAAGGCACCAAAGCCATCTAAAAAGTCAATAATCGATACCTAAAACTTGAACTGTACTACTTCTTACTGGCTATTACATCAACTTAGAAGCTTCATCTGTGTTCTACTACGGTGCTTTTAGTGTTTCCGCATAACGGAGCACGCGACATAGCTTTGCAGACGATAAGTACAACCGTTTCTGAGAGAACAGCGGCCAATGTGACGATCTGGCTTTAAGTCGATTCGATAACAAATGACGAAAACGGACAGATTTCTCAGGTTTTTACTACATATGAAAACTTTTCACATTCTCCCGTGCAACGCGGCTGCTATTCCTCCTTTGATGCAAAATCTTAAGTTCCTAGCTCATGTATAAGGCAACAAAGAAGGGTAAAAAGTCAATAATGGATACCTAAAACTTGAATTGTATTACTTCTTACTGGCTATTACATCAATGTAGAAGCTTCATCTGTGTTCTACTATGGTGCTTTTAGTGTCTCCGCATACCGCAGCACGCGACATAGCTTTGCAGACGAAAAATACAACCATTTCAGAGAGAAGAGCGGCCAATGTGACGATCTGGCTTTAAGTCGATTCGATAACAAATGACGAAAACGGACAGATTTCTCAGGTTTTTACTACATATGAAAACTTTTCACATTCTCCCGTGCAACGCGGCTGCTATTCCTCCTTTGATGCAAAATCCTAAGTTCCTAGTTCATGTCGAAGGCACCAAAGAAGGGTAAAAAGTCAATAATCGATACCTAAAGCTTGAATTTTTCTACTTCTTACTGGCTATTACATCAACTTAGAAGCTTCATCTGTGTTCTACTATCGTGCTTTTAGTGTCTCCGCATACCGCAGCACGCGACATAGCTTTGCAGACGATAAATGTAACCATTTCAGACAGAAGTGCGGCCAGTGTGACGATCTGGCATTAAGTCGATTCGATAACACATGACGAAAACGGACGGATTTCTCAGGTTTTTGCTACATATGAACACTTTTCACATTCTCCCGTGCAACGCGGCTGCTACTCCTCCTTTCATGCAAAATCATAAGTTCCTAGCTCATGTCCAAGGCACCAAAGCCATCTAAAAAGTCAATAATCGATACCTAAAACTTTAATAGTACTACTACTTACTGGCTATTACATCAACTTAGAAGCTTCATCTGTGTTCTACTATGGTGCTTTTAGTGTCTCCGCATACCGCAGCACGCGATATAGCTTTGCAGACGACAAGTACAACGGTTTCAGAGAGAAGAGCGGCCAATGTGACGATCTGGCTTTAAGTCGATTCGATAACAAATGACGAAAACGGACAGATTTCTCATGTTTTTACTACTTATGAAAACTTTTCACATTCTCCCGTGCAACGCGGCTGCTAATCCTCCTTTCATGCATAACCTTAAGTTCCTAGCTCATGTATAAGGCAACAAAGAAGGGTAAAAAGTCAATAATGGATACCTAAAACTTGAATTGTACTACTTCTTACTGGCTATTACATCAATTTAGAAGCTTCATCTGTGTTCTACTATGGAGCTTTTAGTGTCTCCGCATACCGCAGCACGCGACATAGCTTTGCAGACGAAAAATACAACAATTTCAGAAAGAAGAGCGGCCAATGTGACGATCTGGCTTTAAGTCGATTCGATAACAAATGACGAAAACGGACAGATTTCTCAGGTTTTTACTACATCTGAAAACTTTTCACATTCTCCCGTGCAACGCGGCTGCTAGTCCTCCTTTGATGCAAAATCTTAAGTTCCTAGCTCATGTCGAAGGCACCAAAGAAGGGTAAAAAGTCAATAATCGATACCTAAAGCTTGAATTTTTCTACTTCTTACTGGCTATTACATCAACTTAGAAGCTTCATCTGTGTTCTACTATCGGGCTTTTAGTGTCACCGCATACCGCAGCACGCGACATAGCTTTGCAGACGATAAATGTAACCGTTTCAGACAGAAGTGCGGCCAGTGTGACGATCTGGCATTAAGTCGATTTGATAACACATGACGAAAACGGACGGATTTCTCAGGTTTTTACTACATACGAACGCTTTTCACATTCTCCCGTGCAACGCGGCTGCTACTCCTCCTTTCATGCAATATCATAAGTTCCTAGCTCAAGTCCAAGGCACCAAAGAAGGGTAAAAAGTCAATAACCTATACCTAAAACTTGAATTGTACTACTTCTTACTGGCTATTACATCAACTTAGAAGCTTCATCTGTGTTCTACTATGATGCTTTTAGTGTCTCCGCATACCGCAGCACGCGACATAGCTTTGCAGACGATAAATGTAACCGTTTCAGACAGAAGTGCGGCCAGTGTGACGATCTGGCATTAAGTCGATTCGATAACACATGACGAAAACGGACGGATTTCTCAGGTTTTTACTACATACGAACGCTTTTCACATTCTCCCGTGCAACGCGGCTGCTAGTCTTCCTTTCATGCAATATCATAAGTTCCTAGCTCAAGTCCAAGGCACCAAAGAAGGTTAAAAAGTCAATAACCTATACCTAAAACTTGAATTGTACTACTTCTTACTGGCTATTACATCAACTTAGAAGCTTCATCTGTGTTCTACTATGGTGCTTTTAGTGTTTCCGCATAACGCAGCACGCGACATAGCCTTGCAGACGATAAGTACAACCGTTTCAGTGACAAGAGCGGCCAATGTGACGATCTGGCTTTAAGTCGATTCGATAACAAATGACGAAAACGGACGGGTTTCTCAGGTTTTTACTACTTATGAAAACTTTTCACATTCTCCCGTGCTACGCGGCTGCTGGTCCTCCTTTCATGCAAAACCTTAAGTTCCTAGCTCATGTCCAAGGCACCAAAGAAGGGTAAAAAGTCAAGAATGGATACCTAAAACTTGAATTGTACTACTTCTTACTGGCTATTACATCAACGTAGATGCTTCATCTGTCTTCTACTATGGTGCTTTTAGCGTCTCCACATACCGCAGCATGCGACATTGCTTTGCAGACGATAAGTACAACCGTTTCAGAGAGAAGAGCGGCCAATGTGACGATCTGGCTTTAAGTCGAGTCGATAACAAATAACGAAAACGGACGGATTTCTCAGGGATTTTACTACATATGAACACTTTTCACATTCTCCCGTGCAACGGGGCTGCTAGTCCTCCTTTGATGCAAAATCTTAAGTTCCTAGCTCATGTCCAAGGCACCAAAGAAGGGTAAAAAGTCAATAATCGATACCTAAAACATCAATTTTACTACATCTTACTGGCTAATACATCAACTTAGAAGCTTCATCTGTGTTCTACTATGGTGCTTTTAGTGACTCCGCATACCGCAGCACGCGACATAGCTTTGCAGACGATAAATGTAACCGGTTCAGACAGAAGTGCGGCCAGTGTGACGATCTGGCATTAAGTCGATTCGATAACAAATAACTAAAACGGACGGATTTCTCAGGTTTTTGCTACATATGAACACTTTTCACATTCTCCCGTGCAACGCGGCTGCTACTCCTCCTTTCATGCAAAATCATAAGGTCCTAGCTCATGTCCAAGGCACCAAAGCCATCTAAAAAGTCAATAATCGATACCTAAAACTTTAATAGTACTACTACTTACTGGCTATTACATCAACTTAGAAGCTTCATCTGTGTTCTACTATGGTGCTTTTAGTGTCTCCGCATACCGCAGCACGCGATATAGCTTTGCAGACGACAAGTACAACGGTTTCAGAGAGAAGAGCGGCCAATGTGACGATCTGGCTTTAAGTCGATTCGATAACAAATGACGAAAACGGACAGATTTCTCATGTTTTTACTACTTATGAAAACTTTTCACATTCTCCCGTGCAACGCGGCTGCTAATCCTCCTTTCATGCAAAACCTTAAGTTCCTAGCTCATGTATAAGGCAACAAAGAAGGGTAAAAAGTCAATAATGGATACCTAAAACTTGAATTGTACTACTTCTTACTGGCTATTACATCAATTTAGAAGCTTCATCTGTGTTCTACTATGGAGCTTTTAGTGTCTCCGCATACCGCAGCACGCGACATAGCTTTGCAGACGAAAAATACAACCATTTCAGAGAGAAGAGCGGCCAATGTGACGATCTGGCTTTAAGTCGATTCGATAACAAATGACGAAAACGGACAGATTTCTCATGTTTTTACTACTTATGAAAACTTTTCACATTCTCCCGTGCAACGCGGCTGCTAATCCTCCTTTCATGCAAAACCTTAAGTTCCTAGCTCATGTATAAGGCAACAAAGAAGGGTAAAAAGTCAATAATGGATACCTAAAACTTGAATTGTACTACTTCTTACTGGCTATTACATCAATTTAGAAGCTTCATCTGTGTTCTACTATGGAGCTTTTAGTGTCTCCGCATACCGCAGCACGCGACATAGCTTTGCAGACGAAAAATACAACCATTTCAGAAAGAAGAGCGGCCAATGTGACGATCTGGCTTTAAGTCGATTCGATAACAAATGACGAAAACGGACAGATTTCTCAGGTTTTTACTACATCTGAAAGTTTTTCACATTCTCCCGTGCAACGCGGCTGCTAGTCCTCCTTTGATGCAAAATCTTAAGTTCCTAGCTCATGTCGAAGGCACCAAAGAAGGGTAAAAAGTCAATAATCGATACCTAAAGCTTGAATTTTTCTACTTCTTACTGGCTATTACATCAACTTAGGAGCTTCATCTGTGTTCTACTATCGTGCTTTTAGTGTCACCGCATACCGCAGCACGCGACATAGCTTTGCAGACGATAAATGTAACCGTTTCAGACAGAAGTGCGGCCAGTGTGACGATCTGGCATTAAGTCGATTTGATAACACATGACGAAAACGGACGGATTTCTCAGGTTTTTACTACATACGAACGCTTTTCACATTCTCCCGTGCAACGCGGCTGCTAGTCCTCCTTTCATGCAATATCATAAGTTCCTAGCTCAAGTCCAAGGCACCAAAGAAGGGTAAAAAGTCAATAACCTATACCTAAAACTTGAATTGTACTACTTCTTACTGGCTATTACATCAACTTAGAAGCTTCATCTGTGTTCTACTATGATGCTTTTAGTGTCTCCGCATACCGCAGCACGCGACATAGCTTTGCAGACGATAAATGTAACCGTTTCAGACAGAAGTGCGGCCAGTGTGACGATCTGGCATTAAGTCGATTCGATAACACATGACGAAAACGGACGGATTTTTCAGGTTTTTACTACATACGAACGCTTTTCACATTCTCCCGTGCAACGCGGCTGCTAGTCCTCCTTTCATGCAATATCATAAGTTCCTAGCTCAAATCCAAGGCACCAAAGAAGGTTAAAAAGTCAATAACCTATACCTAAAACTTGAATTGTACTACTTCTTACTGGCTATTACATCAACTTAGAAGCTTCATCTGTGTTCTACTATGGTGCTTTTAGTGTTTCCGCATAACGCAGCACGCGACATAGCCTTGCAGACGATAAGTACAACCGTTTCAGTGACAAGAGCGGCCAATGTGACGATCTGGCTTTAAGTCGATTCGATAACAAATGACGAAAACGGACGGGTTTCTCAGGTTTTTACTACTTATGAAAAATTTTCACATTCTCCCGTGCTACGCGGCTGCTGGTCCTCCTTTCATGCAAAACTTTAAGTTCCTAGCTCATGTCCAAGGCACCAAAGAAGGGTAAAAAGTCAAGAATGGATACCTAAAACTTGAATTGTACTACTTCTTACTGGCTATTACATCAACGTAGATGCTTCATCTGTCTTCTACTATGGTGCTTTTAGCGTCTCCACATACCGCAGCATGCGACATTGCTTTGCAGACGATAAGTACAACCGTTTCAGAGAGAAGAGCGGCCAATGTGACGATCTGGCTTTAAGTCGAGTCGATAACAAATAACGAAAACGGACGGATTTCTCAGGGATTTTACTACATATGAACACGTTTCACATTCTCCCGTGCAACGGGGCTGCTAGTCCTCCTTTGATGCAAAATCTTAAGTTCCTAGCTCATGTCCAAGGCACCAAAGAAGGGTAAAAAGTCAATAATCGATACCTAAAACATCAATTTTACTACATCTTACTGGCTATTACATCAACTTAGAAGCTTCATCTGTGTTTTACTATGGTGCTTTTAGTGTCTCCGCATACCGCAGCACGCGACATAGCTTTGCAGACGATAAATGTAACCGGTTCAGACAGAAGTGCGGCCAGTGTGACGATCTGGCATTAAGTCGATTCGATAACAAATAACTAAAACGAACGGATTTCTCAGGTTTATGCTACATATGAACACTTTTCACATTCTCCCGTGCAACGCGGCTGCTACTCCTCCTTTCATGCAAAATCATAAGTTCCTAGCTCATGTCCAAGGCACCAAAGCCATCTAAAAAGTCAATAATCGATACCTAAAACTTTAATAGTACTACTACTTACTGGCTATTACATCAACTTAGAAGCTTCATCTGTGTTCTACTATGGTGCTTTTAGTGTCTCCGCATACCGCAGCACGCGATATAGCTTTGCAGACGACAAGTACAACGGTTTCAGAGAGAAGAGCGGCCAATGTGACGATCTGGCTTTAAGTCGATTCGATAACAAATGACGAAAACGGACAGATTTCTCATGTTTTTACTACTTATGAAAACTTTTCACATTCTCCCGTGCAACGCGGCTGCTAATCCTCCTTTCATGCACAACCTTAAGTTCCTAGCTCATGTATAAGGCAACAAAGAAGGGTAAAAAGTCAATAATGGATACCTAAAACTTGAATTGTACTACTTCTTACTGGCTATTACATCAATTTAGAAGCTTCATCTGTGTTCTACTATGGAGCTTTTAGTGTCTCCGCATACCGCAGCACGCGACATAGCTTTGCAGACGAAAAATACAACCATTTCAGAGAGAAGAGCGGCCAATGTGACGATCTGGCTTTAAGTCGATTCGATAACAAATGACGAAAACGGACAGATTTCTCAGGTTTTTACTACATATGAAAACTTTTCACATTCTCCCGTGCAACGGGGCTGCTAGTCCTCCTTTGATGCAAAATCTTAAGTTCCTAGCTCATGTCCAAGGCACCAAAGAAGGGTAAAAAGTCAATAATCGATACCTAAAACTTGACTTTTCCTACTTCTTACTGGCAATTACATCAACTTAGAAGCTTCATCTGTGTTCTACTATGGTGCTTTTAGTGTCTCCGCATACCGCAGCACGCGACATAGCTTTGCAGACGATAAATGTAACCGTTTCAGACAGAGGTGCGGCCAGTGTGACGATCTGGCTTTAAGTCGATTCGATAACAAATAACGAAAACGGACGGATTTCTCAGGTTTTTGCTACATATGAACACTTTTCACATTCTCCCGTGCAACGCGGCTGCTACTCCTCCTTTCATACAAAATCATAAGTTCCTAGCTCATGTCCAAGGCACCAAAGCCATCTAAAAAGTCAATAATCGATACCTAAAACTTGAATAGTACTACTACTTACTGGCTATTACATCAACTTAGAAGCTTCATCTGTGTTCTACTATGGTGCTTTTAGTGTCTCCGCATACCGCAGCACGCGATATAGCTTTGCAGACGATAAGTACAACCGTTTCAGAGAGAAGAGCGGCCAATGTGACATCTGGCTTTAAGTCCATTCGATAACAAATGACGAAAACGGACGGATTTCTCAGGTTTTTACTACTTATGAAAACTTTTCATATTCTCTCGTGCAACGCGGCTGCTGGTCCTCCTTTCATGCAAAACCTTAAGTTCCTAGCTCATGTCCAAGGTACCAAAGAAGCGTAAAACGTCAATAATCGATACCTAAAACTTGAATTGTACTGCTTCTTACTGGCTATTACATCGACTTAGAAGCTTCATCTGTGTTCTACTATGGTGCTTTTAGTGTCTCCGCATACCGCAGCACGCGACATAGCTTTGCAGACGATAAGTACAACCGTTTCAGAGAGAAGAGCGGCCAATGTGTCGATCTGGCTTTAAGTCGATTCGATAACAAATGACGAAAACCGACGGATTTCTCAGGTTTTCACTACATATGAAAACTTTCCAAATTCTCCCGTGCAACGGGGCTGCTAATCCTCCTTTCATGCAAAATCTTAAGTTCCTAGCTCATGTCCAAGGCACCAAAGAAGGGTAAAAAGTCAATAGCCGATACCTAAAACTTGAATTGTACTTCTTCTTACTGGCTATTACATCAAATTAGAAGCTTCATCTGTGTTCTACTATGGTGCTTTTAGTGTCTCCGCATGTAGCAGCTGCGACATAGCATTGCACACGATAAATGTAACCGTTTCAGAGGGAAGAGCGGCCAATGTGACGATCTGGCTTTAAGTCGATTCGATAACAAAAGACAAAAAGGGACGGATTTCTCAGGTTTTTACTACATATGAACACTTTTCACGTTCTCCCGTGAAACTCGTCTGCTAGTCCTCCTTTCATGCAGAATCTTAAGGTCCTAGCTCATGTCAAAGCACCAAAGCAAGCTTAAAGGTCAATAATCCATGCCTAAAACTTGAAATGTAGTACTTCATACTGGCTATTACATCAACTTAGAAGCTTCATCTGTGTTCTACTATGGTGCTTTTAGTGTTTCCGCTTACCGCAGCACGCGACATAGCTTTGCAGACGATAAATGTAACTGTTTCAGACAGAAGTGCGGCCAATGTGACGATCTGGCTTTAAGTTGATTCGATAACAAATGACGAAACCGGACGGGTTTCTCAGGTTTTTACTACATATGAACACTTTTCACATACTCCTGTGATACAGGGCTACTAGTCCTCATTTCATGCAAAATCTTAAGTTCCTAGCTCATGTCCAAGGCACCAAAGAAGGGTAAACAGTCAATAATCGATAAATAAAACTTGAATTGTACTACGTCTTACTGGCTATTACATCAACTTAGAAGTTTCATCCATGTTCTACTATGGTGCTTTTGGTATCTCCACATACCGCAGCACGCGACATAGCTTTGCAGACGATAATTACAACCGTTGTAGAGAGAAGAGTGGCCAATGTGACGATTTGGCTTTAAGTCGATTCGATAACAAATGACGAAAATGACGGATTTCTCAGGCTTTTAGTACATATGAACACTTTTCACATTCTCCCGTGCACCTCGGCTGCTAGTCCTCCTTTCATGCAGGATCTTAAGTTCCTAGCTCATGTCCAAGCCACCAAAGCCAGCTTAATAGTCAGTAATCCTTACCTAAATCTTGAATTGTACTACTTTTTTCTGGGTACTACATCAACTTAGAAGCTTCATCTGTGTTCTACTATGGTGCTTTTAGTGTTTCCGCATACCGCAGCACGCGACATAGCTTTGCAGACGATAAACGTAACTGTTTCAGACAGAAGTGCGGCCAATGTGTCGATCTGGCTTTAAGTAGATTCGATAACAAAAGACGAAAACGGACGTATTTATCAGGTTTTTACTACATATGAACACTTTTCACATTCTCCCGTGCAACAGGGCTACTAGTCCACATTTAATGCAAAATCTTAAGTTCCTAGCTCATGTCCAAGACACCAAAGATTGGTAAACAGTCAATAATCGATAAATAAAACTTGAATTGTACTACTTCTTACTGGATATTACATCAACTTAGAAGCTTCATCCGTGTTCTACTATGGTGATTTTAGTTTCTCCGCATACCGCAGCACGCGACATAGCTTTGCAGACGATAATTACAAACTTTGTAGAGAGAAGAGCGGCCAATGTGACGATCTGGCTTTAAGTCGATTCGATAACAAATGACGAAAACGGACGGATTTCTCAGGCTTTTTGTACATATGAACACTTTTCACATTCTCCCGTGCAACTCGGCAACTAGTCCTCCTTTCATGCAGAATCTTAAGGTCCTAGCTCATGTCCAAGCCACCAAAGCCAGGTTAAAAGTCAATAATCGATACCTAAAACTTGAATTGTGCTACTTTTTACTGGGTATTACATCAACGTAGAAGCTTCATCTGTGTTCTACTATGGTGCTTTTAGTGTCTGCGCATACCGCAGCACGCGACATAGCTTTGCAGATGATAAGTACAACCGTTTCAGAGAGAAAAGCAGTCATTGTGACGATCTGGCTTTAAGTCGATTCGATAACAAATGACGAAAACGGACGGATGTCTCAGGTTTTTGCTACATATGAACACTTTCCACATTCTCCCGTGCAACGCGGCTGCTACTCCTCCTTCATGCAAAATCTTAAGTTCCTAACTCATGTCCAAGGCACCAAAGAACGGTAAAAAGTCAATAATCGATACCTAAAACTTTAATTTTACTACTTCTTACTGTCTATTACATCAACTTAGAACCTTCATATGTGTTCTACTATGGTTCTTTTAGTGTCTCCGCATCCCGCAGCATTCGACATAGCTTTGCAGACGATAAATGTAACCGTTTCAGTCAGAAGTGCGGTCAGTGTGACGATCTGGCTTTAAGTCGATTCGATAACAAATGACGAAAACGGACGGATTTCTCAGGTTTTTAGTCTATATGAAAACTTTTCACATTCTCCCGTGCAGCGCGGTTGCTAGTCCTGCTTTCATGCAAAGTCTTAAGTACTTAGCTCATGTCCAAGGCACCAAAGAAGGGTACATAGTCAACAATCGATAACTAAACCTTGATTTGTACTACTTCTTACTGGCTATTACATCAACTTAGAAGCTTCATCTGTGTTCTACCATGGTGCATTTAGTGTCTCCGCATATAGCAGCACGCGACATAGCTTTGCCGACGACAAGTACAACCGTTTCAGAGAAAAGAATGGCCAATGTGACGATCTGCCTTTAAGTCGATTCGACAACAAATGACAAAAAGTAACAGATTTCTCAAGTTTTTACTACATATGAACATTTTTCACTTTCTCCTGTGCAACTCGGCTGCTAGTCCTCCTTTCATGCAGAATCTTAAGGTCCTAGTTCATGTCCAAGGCACCAAAGCCAGCTTAAAGGTCAATATTCCATGCCTAAAACTTGAATTGTACTACTTCTTACAGGCTATTACATCAACTAAGAAGCTTCATCTGTGTTCCGCTATGGTGCTTTTAGTGTTTCCACATACCGCAGCAAGCGACATAGCGTTGCAGACGATAATTGTAACTGTTTCAGACAGAAGTGCGGCCAATGTAACGATCTGGCTTTAAGTAGATTCGATAACAAAGGACGAAAACGGACGGATTTCTCAGGTTTTTACTACATATGAACACTTTTCACATTCTTCCGTGCAACAGGGCTACTAGTCCACATTTCATGCAAAATCGTAAGTTCCTAGCTCATGTCCAAGGCACCAAAGATTGGTAAACAGTCAATAATCGATCAATAAAACTTGAATTGTACTACTTCTTACTGGCTATTACATCAACTTAGAAGCTTCATCCGTGTTCTACTATGGTGCTTTTAGTGGCTCCGCATACCGCAGCACGCGACATAGCTTTGCAGACGATAATTACAACCTTTGTAGAGAGAAGAGCGGCCAATGTGACGATCTGGCTTTAAGTCGATTCGATAACAAATGACCATAACGGACGGATTTCTCAGGCTTTTTGAACATAAGAACACTTTTCACATTCTTCCGTGCAACAGGGCTACTAGTCCTCATTTCATGCAAAATCTTAAGTTCCTAGCTCATGTCCAAGGCCCTAAAGAAGGGTAAACAGTCAATAATCGATAAATAAAACTTGAATTGCACTACTTCTTACTGGCTATAACATCAACTTAGAAGTTTCATCTGTGTTCTACTATGGTGCTTTTAGTGTCTCCGCATGCCGCAGCACGCGACATAGCATTGCAGACGATAATTACAACCGTTTCAGAGAGAAGAGCGGCCAATGTGACGATCTGGCTTTAAGTCGATTCGATAACAAATGACGAAAACGGACGGATTTCTCAGGTTTTTACCACATATGAACACTTTCCAAATTCTCCCGAGTAACGCGGCTGCTAGTCCTCCTTACATGCAAAATCTTAAGTTCCTAGCTCATGTCCAAGGCACCAAAGAAGGGTAAAAAGTCAATAGCCGATTCCTAAAACTTGAATTGTACTTCTTCTTACTGGGTATTACATCAACTTAGATGCTTCATCTGTGTTCTACTATGGTGCTTTTAGTGTCTCCGCATATAGCAGCACGCGACATACCATTGCACACGATAAATGTAACCGTTTCAGAGCGAAGAGCGGCCAATGTGACGATCTGGCTTTAAGTCGATTCGATAACAATAGACGAAAACGGACAGATCTCTCAGGTTCTTACTACATAAGAAAATTTTTCACATTCTCCCGTGCAACGCGGCTGTTAGTCCTCGTTGATGCAAAATCTTAAGTTCCTAGCTCATGTGCAAGGCACCAAAGAATGGTAAAAAGTCAATAATCGATACCTAAAACTTGAATTGTACTACTTCTTACTGGCTATTACGTCAACTTAGAAGCTTCATCTGTGTTCTACTATGGTGCTTTTAGTGTCTCCGCATAACGCAGCACGCGACATAGCTTTGCAGACGATAAGTACAACCGTTTCAGAGAGAAGAGCGGCCAATGTGACGATCTGGCTTTAAGTCGATTCGATAACAAATGACGAAAACGGACGGATTTCTCAGGTTTTTACTACTTATGAAAACTTTTCACATTCTCCCGTGCAACGCGGCTGCTGGTCCTCCTTTCATGCAAATCCTTAAGTTCCTAGCTCATGTCCAAGGCACCAAAGAAGTGTAAAAAGTCAATAATCGATACCTAAAACTTGAATTGTACTGCTTCTTACTGGCTATTACATCGACTTAGAAGCTTCATCTGTGTTCTACTATGGTGGTTTTAGTGTCTCCGCATACCGCAGCACGCGACATAGCTTTGCAGATGATAAGTACAACCGTTTCAGAGAGAAAAGCAGTCATTGTGACGATCTGGCTTTAAGTCGATTCGATAACAAATGACGAAAACGGACGGATGTCTCAGGTTTTTGCTACATATGAACACTTTCCACATTCTCCCGTGCAACGCGGCTGCTACTCCTCCTTCATGCAAAATCTTAAGTTCCTAGCTCATGTCCAAGGCACCAAAGAACGGTAAAAAGTCAATAATCGATACCTAAAACTTTAATTTTACTACTTCTTACTGTCTATTACATCAACTTAGAACCTTCATATGTGTTCTACTATGGTTCTTTTAGTGTCTCCGCATCCCGCAGCATTCGACATAGCTTTGCAGACGATAAATGTAACCGTTTCAGTCAGAAGTGCGGTCAGTGTGACGATCTGGCTTTAAGTCGATTCGATAACAAATGATGAAAACGGACGGATTTCTCAGGTTTTTAGTCTATATGAAAACTTTTCACATTCTCCCGTGCAGCGCGGTTGCTAGTCCTGCTTTCATGCAAAGTCTTAAGTACTTAGCTCATGTCCAAGGCACCAAAGAAGGGTACATAGTCAACAATCGATAACTAAACCTTGATTTGTACTACTTCTTACTGGCTATTACATCAACTTAGAAGCTTCATCTGTGTTCTACCATGGTGCATTTAGTGTCTCCGCATATAGCAGCACGCGACATAGCTTTGCCGACGACAAGTACAACCGTTTCAGAGAAAAGAATGGCCAATGTGACGATCTGCCTTTAAGTCGATTCGACAACAAATGACAAAAAGTAACAGATTTCTCAAGTTTTTACTACATATGAACATTTTTCACTTTCTCCTGTGCAACTCGGCTGCTAGTCCTCCTTTCATGCAGAATCTTAAGGTCCTAGTTCATGTCCAAGGCACCAAAGCCAGCTTAAAGGTCAATATTCCATGCCTAAAACTTGAATTGTACTACTTCTTACAGGCTATTACATCAACTAAGAAGCTTCATCTGTGTTCTGCTATGGTGCTTTTAGTGTTTCCACATACCGCAGCAAGCGACATAGCGTTGCAGACGATAATTGTAACTGTTTCAGACAGAAGTGCGGCCAATGTAACGATCTGGCTTTAAGTAGATTCGATAACAAAGGACGAAAACGGACGGATTTCTCAGGTTTTTACTACATATGAACACTTTTCACATTCTTCCGTGCAACAGGGCTACTAGTCCACATTTCATGCAAAATCGTAAGTTCCTAGCTCATGTCCAAGGCACCAAAGATTGGTAAACAGTCAATAATCGATCAATAAAACTTGAATTGTACTACTTCTTACTGGCTATTACATCAACTTAGAAGCTTCATCCGTGTTCTACTATGGTGCTTTTAGTGGCTCCGCATACCGCAGCACGCGACATAGCTTTGCAGACGATAATTACAACCTTTGTAGAGAGAAGAGCGGCCAATGTGACGATCTGGCTTTAAGTCGATTCGATAACAAATGACGAAAACGGACGGATTTCTCAGGCTTTTTGTACATAAGAACACTTTTCACATTCTTCCGTGCAACAGGGCTACTAGTCCTCATTTCATGCAAAATCTTAAGTTCCTAGCTCATGTCCAAGGCCCTAAAGAAGGGTAAACAGTCAATAATCGATAAATAAAACTTGAATTGCACTACTTCTTACTGGCTATAACATCAACTTAGAAGTTTCATCTGTGTTCTACTATGGTGCTTTTAGTGTCTCCGCATGCCGCAGCACGCGACATAGCATTGCAGACGATAATTACAACCGTTTCAGAGAGAAGAGCGGCCAATGTGACGATCTGGCTTTAAGTCGATTCGATAACAAATGACGAAAACGGACGGATTTCTCAGGTTTTTACCACATATGAACACTTTCCAAATTCTCCCGAGTAACGCGGCTGCTAGTCCTCCTTACATGCAAAATCTTAAGTTCCTAGCTCATGTCCAAGGCACCAAAGAAGGGTAAAAAGTCAATAGCCGATTCCTAAAACTTGAATTGTACTTCTTCTTACTGGGTATTACATCAACTTAGATGCTTCATCTGTGTTCTACTATGGTGCTTTTAGTGTCTCCGGATATAGCAGCACGCGACATACCATTGCACACGATAAATGTAACCGTTTCAGAGCGAAGAGCGGCCAATGTGACGATCTGGCTTTAAGTCGATTCGATAACAATAGACGAAAACGGACAGATCTCTCAGGTTCTTACTACATAAGAAAATTTTTCACATTCTCCCGTGCAACGCGGCTGTTAGTCCTCGTTGATGCAAAATCTTAAGTTCCTAGCTCATGTGCAAGGCACCAAAGAATGGTAAAAAGTCAATAATCGATACCTAAAACTTGAATTGTACTACTTCTTACTGGCTATTACGTCAACTTAGAAGCTTCATCTGTGTTCTACTATGGTGCTTTTAGTGTCTCCGCATAACGCAGCACGCGACATAGCTTTGCAGACGATAAGTACAACCGTTTCAGAGAGAAGAGCGGCCAATGTGACGATCTGGCTTTAAGTCGATTCGATAACAAATGACGAAAACCGACGGATTTCTCAGGTTTTTACTACATATGAAAACTTTCCAAATTCTCCCGTGCAACGGGGCTGCTAATCCTCCTTTCATGCCAAATCTTAAGTTCCTAGCTCATGTCCAAGGCACCAAAGAAGGGTAAAAAGTCAATAGCCGATACCTAAAACTTGAATTGTACTTCTTCTTACTGGCTATTACATCAAATTAGAAGCTTCATCTGTGTTCTACTATGGTGCTTTTAGTGTCTCCGCATGTAGCAGCTGCGACATAGCATTGCACACGATAAATGTAACCGTTTCAGAGGGAAGAGCGGCCAATGTGACGATCTGGCTTTAAGTCGATTCGATAACAAAAGACAAAAAGGGACGGATTTCTCAGGTTTTTACTACATATGAACACTTTTCACGTTCTCCCGTGCAACTCGTCTGCTAGTCCTCCTTTCATGCAGAATCTTAAGGTCCTAGCTCATGTCAAAGCACCAAAGCAAGCTTAAAGGTCAATAATCCATGCCTAAAACTTGAAATGTAGTACTTCATACTGTCTATTACATCAACTTAGAAGCTTCATCTGTGTTCTACTATGGTGCTTTTAGTGTTTCCGCTTACCGCAGCACGCGACATAGCTTTGCAGACGATAAATGTAACTGTTTCAGACAGAAGTGCGGCCAATGTGACGATCTGGCTTTAAGTCGATTCGATAACAAATGACGAAACCGGACGGGTTTCTCAGGTTTTTACTACATATGAACACTTTTCACATACTCCTGTGATACAAGGCTACTAGTCCTCATTTCATGCAAAATCTTAAGTTCCTAGCTCATGTCCAAGGCACCAAAGAAGGGTAAAAAGTCAATAATCGATACCTAAAACTTTAATTTTACTACTTCTTACTGTCTATTACATCAACTTAGAACCTTCATATGTGTTCTACTATGGTTCTTTTAGTGTCTCCGCATCCCGCAGCATTCGACATAGCTTTGCAGACGATAAATGTAACCGTTTCAGTCAGAAGTGCGGTCAGTGTGACGATCTGGCTTTAAGTCGATTCGATAACAAATGACGAAAACGGACGGATTTCTCAGGTTTTTAGTACATAT
Organism: Schistocerca gregaria; assembly: GCF_023897955.1. Lineage (NCBI taxonomy): Eukaryota > Metazoa > Arthropoda > Insecta > Orthoptera > Acrididae > Schistocerca > Schistocerca gregaria. The sequence goes on along the minus strand of NW_026061742.1, from coordinate 3,812,996 downwards.
GAACACTTTTCACATTCTCCCGTGCAGCGCGGTTGCTAGTCCTGCTTTCATGCAAAGTCTTAAGTACTTAGCTCATGTCCAAGGCACCAAAGAAAGGTACATAGTCAACAATCGATAACTAAACCTTGATTTGTACTACTTCTTACTGGCTATTACATCAACTTAGATGCTTCATCTGTGTTCTGCCATGGTGCATTTAGTGTCTCCGCATATAGCAGCACGCGACATAGCTTTGCCGACGACAAGTACAGCCGTTTCAGAGAAAAGAATGGCCAATGTGACGATCTGCCTTTAAGTCGATTCGACAACAAATGACAAAAAGTAACAGATTTCTCAAGTTTTTACTACATATGAACATTTTTCACTTTCTCCTGTGCAACTCGGCTGCTAGTCCTCCATTCATGCAGAATCTTAAGGTCCTAGTTCATGTCCAAGGCACCAAAGCCAGCTTAAAGGTCAATATTCCATGCCTAAAACTTGAATTGTACTACTTCTTAAAGGCTATTACATCAACTAAGAAGCTTCATCTGTGTTCTGCTATGGTGCTTTTAGTGTTTCCGCATACCGCAGCACGCGACATAGCGTTGCAGACGATAATTGTAACTGTTTCAGACAGAAGTGCGGCCAATGTAACGATCTGGCTTTAAGTAGATTCGATAACAAAGGACGAAAACGGACGGATTTCTCAGGTTTTTACTACATATGAACACTTTTCACATTCTTCCGTGCAACAGGGCTACTAGTCCACATTTCATGCAAAATCGTAAGTTCCTAGCTCATGTCCAAGGCACCAAAGATTGGTAAACAGTCAATAATCGATCAATAAAACTTGAATTGTACTACTTCTTACTGGCTATTACATCAACTTAGAAGCTTCATCCGTGTTCTACTATGGTGCTTTTAGTGGCTCCGCATACCGCAGCACGCGACATAGCTTTGCAGACGATAATTACAACCTTTGTAGAGAGAAGAGCGGCCAATGTGACGATCTGGCTTTAAGTCGATTCGATAACAAATGACGAAAACGGCCGGATTTTTCAGGCTTTTTGTACATATGAACACTTTTCACATTCTTCCGTGCAACAGGGCTACTAGTCCTCATTTCATGCAAAATCTTAAGTTCCTAGCTCATGTCCAAGGCCCTAAAGAAGGGTAAACAGTCAATAATCGATAAATAAAACTTGAATTGCACTACTTCTTACTGGCTATAACATCAACTTAGAAGTTTCATCTGTGTTCTACTATGGTGCTTTTAGTGTCTCCGCATGCCGCAGCACGCGACATAGCATTGCAGACGATAATTACAACCGTTTCAGAGAGAAGAGCGGCCAATGTGACGATCTGGCTTTAAGTCGATTCGATAACAAATGCCGAAAACGGACGGATTTCTCAGGTTTTTACCACATATGAACACTTTCCAAATTCTCCCGAGTAACGCGGCTGCTAGTCCTCCTTACATGCAAAATCTTAAGTTCCTAGCTCATGTCCAAGGCACCAAAGAAGGGTAAAAAGTCAATAGCCGATTCCTAAAACTTGAATTGTACTTCTTCTTACTGGGTATTACATCAACTTAGATGCTTCATCTGTGTTCTACTATGGTGCTTTTAGTGTCTCCGCATATAGCAGCACGCGACATACCATTGCACACGATAAATGTAACCGTTTCAGAGCGAAGAGCGGCCAATGTGACGATCTGGCTTTAAGTCGATTCGATAACAAATGACAAAAACTGACGGATTTCTCAGGTTTTTAGTACATATGAACACTTTTTACGTTCTCCCGTGCAACTCGGCTGCTAGTCCTCCTTTCATGCAGAATCTTAAGGTCCTAGCTCATGTCCAAGGCACCAAAGCCAGCTTAAAGGTCAATAATCCATGCCTAAAACTTGAATTGTACTACTTCTTACTGGCTATTACATCAACTTAGAAGCTTCATCTGTGTTCTACTATGGTGCTTTTAGTGTTTCCGCATACCGCAGCACGCGACATAGCTTTGCAGACGACAAATGTAACTGTTTCAGACGGAAGTGCGGCCAATGTGACGATCTGGCTTTAAGTAGATTCGATAACAAATGACGAAAACGGACGGATTTTTCAGGTTTTTTCTACATATGAACACTTTTCACATTCTCCCGTGCAGCTCGGCTGCTGGCCTTCCTTTCATGCTGAATCTTAAGGTCCTAGCTCATGTCCAAGGCACCAAAGCCAGCTTGTTGTTGTTGTTGTTGTTGTGGTCTTCAGTCCTGAGACTGGTTTGATGCAGCTCTCCATGCTACTCTATCCTTTGCAAGCTTCTTCATCTCCCAGTACCTACTGCAACCTACATCCTTCTGAATCTGTTTAGTGTACTCATCTCTCGGTCTCCCTCTACGATTTTTACCCTCCACACTGCCCTCCAATGCTAAATTTGTGATCCCTTGATGCCTCAAAACATGTCCTACCAACCGATCCCTTCTTCTAGTCAAGTTGTGCCACAAACTTCTCTTCTCCCCAATCCTATTCAATACCTCCTCACTAGTTACGTGATCTATCCACCTTATCTTCAGTATTCTTCTGTAGCACCACATTTCGAAAGCTTCTATTCTCTTCTTGTCCAAACTAGTTATCGTCCATGTTTCACTTCCATACATGGCTACACTCCAAACAAATATTTTCAAAAATGACTTCCTGACACTTAAATCTATATTCGATGTTAACAAATTTCTCTTCTTCAGAAACGCTTTCCTTGCCATTGCCAGTCTACATTTTATATCCTCTCTACTTCGACCATCATCAGTTATTTTACTTCCTAAATCGCAAAACTCCTTTACTACTTTACGTGTCTCATTTCCTAATCTAATTCCCTCAGCATCACCCGATTTAATTGGACTACATTCCATTATCCTCGTTTTGCTTTTGTTGATGTTCATCCTATATCCTCCTTTTAAGACACTGTCCATTCCGTTCAACTGCTCTTCCAAGTCCTTTGCCGTCTCTGACAGAATTACAATGTCATCGGCGAACCTCAAAGTTTTTACTTCGTCTCCATGAATTTTAATACCTACTCCAAATTTTTCTTTTGTTTCCTTTACTGCTTGCTCAATATACAGATTGAATAACATCGGGGAGAGGCTACAACCCTGTCTGACTCCTTTCCCAACCACTGCTTCCCTTTCATGCCCCTCGACTCTTATGACTGCCATCTGGTTTCTGTACAAATTGTAAATAGCCTTTCGCTCCCTGTATTTTACACCTGCCACCTTTAGAATTTGAAAAAGAATATTCCAGTCAACATTGTCAAAAGCTTTCTCTAAGTCTACAAATGCTAGAAACGTAGGTTTGCCTTTTCTTAATCTTTCTTCTAAGATAAGTCGTAAGGTCAGTATTGCCTCACGTGTTCCAACATTTCGACGGAATCCAAACTGATCCTCCCCGAGGTCCGCATCTACCAGTTTTTCCATTCGTCTGTAAAGAATTCGCGTTAGTATTTTGCAGCTGTGACTTATTAAACTGATAGTTCGGTAATTTTCACATCTGTCAGCACCTGCTTTCTTTGGGATTGGAATTATTATATTCTTCTTGAAGTCTGAGGGTATTTCGCCTGTCTCATACATCTTGCTCACCAGCTGGTAGAGTTTAGTCATGACTGGCTCTCCCAAAGCCGTCAGTAGTTCTAATGGAATGTTGTCTACTCCGGGGGCCTTGTTTCGACTCACGTCTTTCAGTGCTCTGTCAAACTCTTCACGCAGTATCGTATCACCCATTTCGTCTTCATCTACATCCTCTTCCATTTCCATAATATTGTCCTCAAGTACATCACCCTTGTATAAACCTTCTATATACTCCTTCCACCTTTCTGCCTTCCCTTCTTTGCTTAGAACTAGGTTGCCATCTGAGCTCTTGATATTCATACACGTGGTTCTCTTCTCTCCAAAGGTCTCTTTAATTTTCCTGTAGGCAGTATCCATCTTACCCCTAGTGAGATAAGCTTCTACATCCTTACATTTGTCCTCTAGCCATCCCTGTTGAGCCATTTTGCACTTCCTGTCGATCTCATTTTTGAGACGTTTGTATTCCTTTTTGCCTGCTTCATTTACTGCATTTTTATATTTTCTCCTTTCATCAATTAAATTCAATATTTCTTCTGTTACCCAAGGATTTCTAGCAGCCCTCGTCTTTTTACCTACTTTATCCTCTGCTGCCTTCACTACTTCATCCCTCAGAGCTACCCATTCTTCTTCTACTGTATTTCTTTCCCCTATTCCTGTCAATTGTTCCCTAATGCTCTCCCTGAAACTCTGTACAACCTCTGGTTCTTTCAGTTTATCCAGGTCCCATCTCCTTAATTTCCCACATTTTTGCAGTTTCTTCAGTTTTAATCTACAGGTCATAACCAATAGATTGTGGTCAGAGTCCACATCTGCCCCTGGAAATGTCTTACAACTTAAAACCTGGTTCCTAAATCTCTGTCTTACCATTATATAATCTATCTGATACCTTTTAGTATCTCCAGGATTCTTCCACGTATACAACCTTCTTTCATGATTCTTAAACCAAGTGTTACCTATGACTAAGTTGTGCTCTGTACAAAATTCTACTAGGCGGCTTCCTCTTTCATTTCTTAGCCCCAATCCATATTCACCTACTATGTTTCCTTCTCTCCCTTTTCCTAGACTCGAATTCCAGTCACCCATTACTATTAAATTTTCGTCTCCCTTCACTATCTGAATAATTTCTTTTATTTCATCGTACATTTCTTCAATTTCTTCGTCATCTGCAGAGCTAGTTGGCATATAAACTTGTACTATTGTAGTAGGTGTGGGCTTCGTATCTATCTTGGCCACAATAATGCGTTCACTATGCTGTTTGTAGTAGCTTACCCGCATTCCTATTTTCCTATTCATTATTAAACCTACTCCTGCATTACCCCTATTTGATTTTGTGTTTATAACCCTGTCATCACCTGACCAGAAGTCTTGTTCCTCCTGCCACCGAACTTCACTAATTCCCACTATATCTAACTTTAACCTATCCATTTCAATTTTTAAATTTTCTAACCTACCTGCCCGATTAAGGGATCTGACATTCCACGCTCCGATCCGTAGAACGCCAGTTTTCCTTCTCCTGATAACGACATCCTCCTGAGTAGTCCCCGCCCGGAGATCCGAATGGGGGACTATTTTACCTCCGGAATATTTTACCCAAGAGGATGCCATCATCATTTAATCATACAGTAAAGCTGCATGTCCTCGGGAAAAATTACGGCTGTAGTTTCCCCTTGCTTTCAGCCGTTCGCAGTACCAGCACAGCAACGCCGTTTTGGTTAATGTTGCAAGGCCAGATCAGTCAATCATCCAGACTGTTGCCCCCGCAACTACTGAAAAGGCTGCTGCCCCTCTTCAGGAACCACACGTTTGTCTGGCCTCTCAACAGATACCCCTCCGTTGTGGTTGCACCTACGGTACGGCCATCTGTATCGCTGAGGCACGCAAGCCTCCCCACCAACGGCAAGGTCCATGGTTCATGGGGGGAAAGCCAGCTTAAAAGACAATAATCCATACCTAAAACTTGAATTGTACTACTTCTTACTCACTATTACATCAACTTAGAAGCTTCATCTGTGTTCTACTATTGTGCTTTTAGTGTCTCCGCATACCGCAGCACGCGACATAGCTTTGCAGACGATAAGTACAACCGTATCAGAGAGAAGAGCGGCCAATGTGACGATCTGGTTTTAAGTCGATTCGATAACAAATGACGAAAACGGACGGATTTCTCAGGTTTTTAATACATATGAACACTTTTCACATTCTCCCGTGCTACAGGGCTGCTAGTCCTCATTTCATGCAAAATCTTAACTTCCTAGTTCATGTCCAAGGCACCAAAGAAGGGTAAACAGTCAATAATCGATAAATAAAACTTGAATTGTACTACTTCTTACTGGCTATTACATCAACTTAGAAGCTTCATCCGTGTTCTACTATGGTGCTTTTAGTGTCTCCGCATACCGCAGCACGCGACATAGTTTTGCAGACGATAATTACAACCGTTGTAGAGAGAAGAGCGGCCAATGTGACGATTTGGCTTTAAGTCGATTCGATAGCAAATGACGAAAACGGACGGATTTCTCAGGTTTTTTGTACATATGAACACTTGTCACATTGTCCCGTGCAACGCAGCTGCTAATCCTCCTTTCAAAATCTTAAGTTCCTAGCTCATGTCGAAATCACCAAAGAAGGGTAAAAAGTCAATAATCGATACCTAAAACTTGATTTTTACTATTTCTTACTGGCTATTACATCAACTTAGAAGCTTCATCTGTGTTCTACTATGGTGCTTTTAGTGTCTCCGCATATCACAGCACGCGACTTGGCTTTGCACGCGATAAATGTTACCGTTTCAGAGGGAAGAGCTGCCAATGTTACGATCTGGCTTTAAGTCGATTTGATAACAAGTGACGAAAACGGACGGACTTTTCAGGTTTTTGCTACATATGGACAAGTTTCACATTCTCCCGTGCAACAGGCCTACTAGTCCTCATTTCATGCAAAATCTTAAGTTCCTAGCTCATGTCCAAGGCACCAAAGAAGGGTAAACAGCCAATAATCGATAAATAAAACTTGAATTGTACTGCTTCTTACTGGCTATTACATCAACTTAGAAGCTCCATATGTATTCTACTATGGTGCCTTTAGTGTCTCCGCATACCGCAGCACGCGACATAGCTTTGCAGACGATAAGTACAACCGTATCAGAGAGAAGAGCGGCCAATGTGAGGATGTGGCTTTAAGTCGATTCGATAACAAATGAAAAAAAGGGACGGATTTCACAGGTTTTTACTACATATGAACACTTTTCACGTTCTCCCGTGCAACTCGGCTGCTAGACCTCTCTCTCATGTCGAATCTTAAGGTCCTAGCTCATGTCCAAGCCACCAAAGAAGGGTAATAAGTCAATAATCGATAACTAAAACTTGAATTGTACTACTTCTTACTGGCTATTACATCAACTTAGAAGTTTCAACTGTGTTCTACTATAGTGCTTTTAGTGTTTCCGCATATTGCAGCACGCGACATTGCTTTGCGGACGATAAGTACAACCGTTTCAGAGAGAAGAGCGGCCAATGTGACGATCTGGCATTAAGTCGATTCGATAACAAATGATGAAAACGGACGGATTTCTCAGGGTTTTACTACATATGAACACTTTCCACATTCTCCCTTGCAACGCGGCTGCTAGTCCTCCTTTCATGCAACATCTTTAGTTCCTAGCTCATGTCTAAGGCACCAAAGAAGGGTAAAAAGTCAATAATCGATACCTAAAACTTGAATTTTACAACTTGTTACTGGCCATTGCATCAACTTAGAAGCTTCATCTGTGTTCTACTATGGTGCTTTTAGTGTCTCCGCATACCGCAGCACGCGACATAGCTTTGCAGACGGTAAGTACACCCGTTTCAGAGTGAAGAGCGGCCAATGTGACGATCTGTCTTTAAGTCGATTCGATAACAAATGTGTAAAACGGACTGATTTCTCAGGGTTTTACTACATATGAACACTTTCCACATTCTCCCGTGCAACGCGGCTGCTAGTCCTCCTTTGATGCAGAATTTCAAGGTCCTAGCTCATGTCCAAGGCACCAAAGCCAGCTTAAAACTCAATAATCCATGCCTAAAACTTGAATTGTACTACTTCTTACTGGCTATTACATCAACTTAGAAGCTTCATCTGTGTTCTACTATGGAGCTTTTAGTGTCTCCGCATACCGCAGCACGCGACATAGCTTTGCAGTCGATAATTACAACCGTTTCAGAGAGAAGAGCGGCCAATGTGACGATCTGGCTTTAAGTCGATTCGATAACAAATGACCAAAGGGGACGGATTTCTCAGGTTTTTACTACATATGAACTTTTCACGTTCTCCCGTGCAACTCGGCTGCTAGTCCTCCTTTCATGTCGAAACTTAAGGTCCTAGCTCATGTCCAAGCCACAGAGAAGGGTAAAAAAGTCAATAATCGATACCTAAACCTTGAATTGTACTACTTCTTACTGGCTAATACATCAACTTAGAAGCTTCATCTGTGTTCTACTATGGTGCTTTTAGTGTCTCCGTATACCGGAGCACACGACATGGCTTTGCAGACGATAAGTACACCCGTTTCAGAGAGAAAAGCGACCAATGTGACGATCTTGCTTTAAGTCGATTCGATAACAAATGACGAAAACGGACGGATATCTCAGGTTTTTACTACATATGAACACTTTCCACATTCTCCCGTGCAAGGCGGCTGCTGGTCTTCCTTTTATGCAAAATCGTAAGTTCCTAGCTCATGTCCAAGGCACAAAAGAAGGGTAAAAAATCAAAATCGATACCTACAAATTGAATTGTACTACTTCTTACTGGCTATTACATCTACTTAGAAGCTTCAACTGTGTTCTACTATGGTGCTTTCATTGTCTCTGCATACCGCAGCACGCGACATAGCTTTGCAGACGATGAGTACAACCGTTTCAGAGAGAAGAGCGGCCAATGTGTTGATCTGGCTTTAAGTCGATTAGATAACAATTGACGAAAACGGACGGATTTCTCAGGTTGTTACTACATATGAACACTTTCCACATTCTCCCGTGCAACGCGGCTGCTAGTCCTCCATAAATGCTAAATCTTAATTTCCTAGCTCATGTCCAAATCACCGAAGAAGGGTAAACAGTCAATAATCGATAAATAAAACTTGAATTGTACTACTTCTTACTGGCTATTACATCAACTTAGAAGCTTCATCTGTATTCTACTATGGTGCCTTTAGTGTCTCCGCATACCGCAGCACGCGACATAGCTTTGCAGATGATAAGTACACTCGTTTCAGAGAGAAGAGCGGCCAATGTGACGATCTGGCTTTAAGTCGATTCGTTAACAAATGACGAAAACGGACGGATGTCTCAGTTTTTTACTACATATGAACACTTTCCAAATTGTCCCGAGCGACGCGGTTGCTAGTCCTCCTTTCATGCAAAATCTTAAGTTCCTAGCTCATGTCCAAGGCACCAAAGCCAGCTTAAAGGACAATAATCCATGCCTAAAACTTGAATTGCACTACTTCTTACCTACTATTACATCAACTTAGAAGCTTCATCTGTGTTCTACTATTGTGCATTTAGTGTCTCCGCATACCGCAGCACGCGACATAGCTTTGCAGACGATAAGTACAACCGTTTCAGAGAGAAGAGCGGCCAATGTGACTTTCTGACTTTAAGTCGATTCGATAACAAATGACAAAAAGGGACGCATTTCTCAGGTTTTTACTACATATGAACACTTTTCACGTTCTCCCGTGCAACTCGGCTGCTAGTCCTCTTTTCATGCAGAATGTTAAGGTCCTAGCTCATGTCCAAGGCACCAAAGCCAGCTTAAAGGTCAATAATCCATGCCTAAAACTTGAATTGTACTACTTCTTACTGGCTATTACATCAACTTAGAAGCTTCATCTGTGTTCTACTATGGTGCTTTTAGTGTTTCCGCATACCGCAGCACGCGACATAGCTTTGCAGACGACAAATGTAACTGTTTCAGACGGAAGTGCGGCCAATGTGACGATCTGGCTTTAAGTAGATTCGATAACAAATGACGAAAACGGACGGATTTCTCAGGTTTTTTCTACATATGAACACTTTTCACATTCTCCCGTGCAGCTCGGCTGCTAGTCTTCCTTTCATGCTGAATCTTAAGGTCCTAGCTCATGTCCAAGGCACCAAAGCCAGCTTGTTGTTGTTGTTGTTGTTGTTGTGGTCTTCAGTCCTGAGACTGGTTTGATGCAGCTCTCCATGCTACTCTATCCTGTGCAAGCTTCTTCATCTCCCAGTACCTACTGCAACCTACATCCTTCTGAATCTGCTTAGTGTACTCATCTCTCGGTCTCCCTCTACGATTTTTACTCTCCACACTGCCCTCCATTGCTAAATTTGTGATCCCTTGATGCCTAAAAACGTCCTACCAACCGATCCCTTCTTCTAGTCAAGTTGTGCCACAAACTTCTCTTCTCCCCAATCCTATTCAATACCTCCTCATTAGTTACGTGATCTATCCACCTTATCTTCAGTATTCTTCTGTAGCACCACATTTCGAAAGCTTCTATTCTCTTCTTATCCAAACTAGTTATCGTCCATATTTCACTTCCATACATGGCTACACTCCAAACAAATATTTTCAAAAATGACTTCCTGACACTTAAATCTATATTCGATGTTAACAAATTTCTCTTCTTCAGAAACGCTTTCCTTGCCATTGCCAGTCTACATTTTATATCTTCTCTACTTCGACCATCATCAGTTATTTTACTTCCTAAATCGCAAAACTCCTTTACTACTTTAAGTGTCTCATTTCCTAATCTAATTCCCTCAGCATCACCCGATTTAATTGGACTACATTCCATTATCCTCGTTTTGCTTTTGTTGATGTTCATCTTATATCCTCCTTTCAAGACACTGTCAATTCCGTTCAACTGCTCTTCCAAGTCCTTTGCCGTCTCTGACAGAATTACAATGTCATCGGCGAACCTCAAAGTTTTTACTTCGTCTCCATGAATTTTAATACCTACTCCAAATTTTTCTTTTGTTTCCTTTACTGCTTGCTCAATATACAGATTGAATAACATCGGGGAGATGCTACAACCCTGTCTCACTCCTTTCCCAACCACTGCTTCCCTTTCATGCCCCTCGACTCTTATGACTGCCATCTGGTTTCTGTACAAATTGTAAATAGCCTTTCGCTCCCTGTATTTTACACCTGCCACCTTTAGAATTTGAAAAAGAATATTCCAGTCAACATTGTCAAAAGCTTTCTCTAAGTCTACAAATGCTAGAAACGTAGGTTTGCCTTTTCTTAATCTTTCTTCTAAGATAAGTCGTAAGGTCAGTATTGCCTCACGTGTTCCAACATTTCGACGGAATCCAAACTGATCCTCCCCGAGGTCCGCATCTACCAGTTTTTCCATTCGTCTGTAAAGAATTCGCGTTAGTATTTTGCAGCTGTGACTTATTAAACTGATAGTTCGGTAATTTTCACATCTGTCAGCACCTGCTTTCTTTGGGATTGGAATTATTATATTCTTCTTGAAGTCTGAGGGTATTTCGCCTGTCTCATACATCTTGCTCACCAGCTGGTAGAGTTTAGTCATGACTGGCTCTCCCAAAGCCGTCAGTAGTTCTAATGGAATGTTGTCTACTCCGGGGGCCTTGTTTCGACTCAGGTCTTTCAGTGCTCTGTCAAACTCTTCACGCAGTATCGTATCACCCATTTCGTCTTCATCTACATCCTCTTCCATTTCCATAATATTGTCCTCAAGTACATCACCCTTGTATAAACCTTCTATATACTCCTTCCACCTTTCTGCCTTCCCTTCTTTGCTTAGAACTAGGTTGCCATCTGAGCTCTTGATATTCATACACGTGGTTCTCTTCTCTCCAAAGGTCTCTTTAATTTTCCTGTAGGCAGTATCCATCTTACCCCTAGTGAGATAAGCTTCTACATCCTTACATTTGTCCTCTAGCCATCCCTGTTGAGCCATTTTGCACTTCCTGTCGATCTCATTTTTGAGACGTTTGTATTCCTTTTTGCCTGCTTCATTTACTGCATTTTTATATTTTCTCCTTTCATCAATTAAATTCAATATTTCTTCTGTTACCCAAGGATTTCTAGCAGCCCTCGTCTTTTTACCTACTTTATCCTCTGCTGCCTTCACTACTTCATCCCTCAGAGCTACCCATTCTTCTTCTACTGTATTTCTTTCCCCTATTCCTGTCAATTGTTCCCTAATGCTCTCCCTGAAACTCTGTACAACCTCTGGTTCTTTCAGTTTATCCAGGTCCCATCTCCTTAATTTCCCACATTTTTGCAGTTTCTTCAGTTTTAATCTACAGGTCATAACCAATAGATTGTGGTCAGAGTCCACATCTGCCCCTGGAAATGTCTTACAACTTAAAACCTGGTTCCTAAATCTCTGTCTTACCATTATATAATCTATCTGATACCTTTTAGTATCTCCAGGATTCTTCCACGTATACAACCTTCTTTCATGATTCTTAAACCAAGTGTTACCTATGACTAAGTTGTGCTCTGTACAAAATTCTACTAGGCGGCTTCCTCTTTCATTTCTTAGCCCCAATCCATATTCACCTACTATGTTTCCTTCTCTCCCTTTTCCTAGACTCGAATTCCAGTCACCCATTACTATTAAATTTTCGTCTCCCTTCACTATCTGAATAATTTCTTTTATTTCATCGTACATTTCTTCAATTTCTTCGTCATCTGCAGAGCTAGTTGGCATATAAACTTGTACTATTGTAGTAGGTGTGGGCTTCGTATCTATCTTGGCCACAATAATGCGTTCACTATGCTGTTTGTAGTAGCTTACCCGCATTCCTATTTTCCTATTCATTATTAAACCTACTCCTGCATTACCCCTATTTGATTTTGTGTTTATAACCCTGTCATCACCTGACCAGAAGTCTTGTTCCTCCTGCCACCGAACTTCACTAATTCCCACTATATCTAACTTTAACCTATCCATTTCAATTTTTAAATTTTCTAACCTACCTGCCCGATTAAGGGATCTGACATTCCACGCTCCGATCCGTAGAACGCCAGTTTTCCTTCTCCTGATAACGACATCCTCCTGAGTAGTCCCCGCCCGGAGATCCGAATGGGGGACTATTTTACCTCCGGAATATTTTACCCAAGAGGATGCCATCATCATTTAATCATACAGTAAAGCTGCATGTCCTCGGGAAAAATTACGGCTGTAGTTTCCCCTTGCTTTCAGCCGTTCGCAGTACCAGCACAGCAACGCCGTTTTGGTTAATGTTGCAAGGCCAGATCAGTCAATCATCCAGACTGTTGCCCCCGCAACTACTGAAAAGGCTGCTGCCCCTCTTCAGGAACCACACGTTTGTCTGGCCTCTCAACAGATACCCCTCCGTTGTGGTTGCACCTACGGTACGGCCATCTGTATCGCTGAGGCACGCAAGCCTCCCCACCAACGGCAAGGTCCATGGTTCATGGGGGGAAAGCCAGCTTAAAAGACAATAATCCATACCTAAAACTTGAATTGTACTACTTCTTACTCACTATTACATCAACTTAGAAGCTTCATCTGTGTTCTACTATTGTGCTTTTAGTGTCTCCGCATACCGCAGCACGCGACATAGCTTTGCAGACGATAAGTACAACCGTATCAGAGAGAAGAGCGGCCAATGTGACGATCTGGTTTTAAGTCGATTCGATAACAAATGACGAAAACGGACGGATTTCTCAGGTTTTTAATACATATGAACACTTTTCACATTCTCCCGTGCTACAGGGCTGCTAGTCCTCATTTCATGCAAAATCTTAACTTCCTAGTTCATGTCCAAGGCACCAAAGAAGGGTAAACAGTCAATAATCGATAAATAAAACTTGAATTGTACTACTTCTTAATGGCTATTACATCAACTTAGAAGCTTCATCCGTGTTCTACTATGGTGCTTTTAGTGTCTCCGCATACCGCAGCACGCGACATAGTTTTGCAGACGATAATTACAACCGTTGTAGAGAGAAGAGCGGCCAATGTGACGATTTGGCTTTAAGTCGATTCGATAGCAAATGACGAAAACGGACGGATTTCTCAGGTTTTTTGTACATATGAACACTTGTCACATTGTCCCGTGCAACGCAGCTGCTAATCCTCCTTTCATGCAAAATCGTAAGTTCCTAGCTCATGTCCAAGGCACAAAAGAAGGGTAAAAAAGTCAAAATCGATACCTAAAATTTGAATTGTACTACTTCTTACTGGCTATTACATCTACTTAGAAGCTTCAACTGTGTTCTACTATGGTGCTTTCATTGTCTCTGCATACCGCAGCACGCGACATAGCTTTGCAGACGATGAGTACAACCGTTTCAGAGAGAAGAGCGGCCAATGTGACGATCTGGCTTTAAGTCGATTAGATAACAATTGACGAAAACGGACGGATTTCTCAGGTTTTTACTACATATGAACACTTTCCACATTCTCCCGTGCAACGCGGCTGCTAGTCCTCCATAAATGCTAAATCTTAATTTCCTAGCTCATGTCCAAATCACCGAAGAAGGGTAAACAGTCAATAATCGATAAATAAAACTTGAATTGTACTACTTCTTACTGGCTATTACATCAACTTAGAAGCTTCATATGTATTCTACTATGGTGCCTTTAGTGTCTCCGCACACCGCTGCACGCGACATAGCTTTGCAGACGATACGTACAACCGTATCAGAGAGAAGAGCGGCCAATGTGACGATCTGGCTTTAAGTCGATTCGTTAACAAATGACGAAAACGGACGGATGTCTCAGTTTTTTACTACATATGAACACTTTCCAAATTGTCCCGAGCGACGCGGTTGCTAGTCCTCCTTTCATGCAAAATCTTGTTCCTTGCTCATGTCCAAGGCACCAAAGCCAGCTTAAAGGACAATAATCCATGCCTAAAACTTGAATTGCACTACTTCTTACTGACTATTACATCAACTTAGAAGCTTCATCTGTGTTCTACTATTGTGCATTTAGTGTCTCCGCATACCGCAGCACACGACATAGCTTTGCAGACGATAAATGTAACTGTTTCAGACAGAAGTGCGGCCAATGTGACGATCGGGCTTTAAGTAGATTCGATAAGAAATGAAAAAAAGTTACAGATTTCACAGGTTTTTACTACATATGAACACTTTTCAAATTCTCACGTGCAACAGGGCTACTAGTCCTCATTTCATGCAAAATCTTAAGTTCCTAGGTCATGTCCAAGGCACCAAAGAAGAGTAAAAAAACTCAATTATCGATACCTAAAACTTGAACTGTACTACTTCTACTGTCTATTACATCAACTCAGAAGCTTCAACTGTGTTCTACTATGGTGCTTTTAGAGTCTCCGCATATCGCAGCACGCGACATAGGTTGGCACACGATAAATGTAACCGTTTCAGAGAGAAGAGCGGCCAATGTGACGATCTGGCTTTAAGTCGATTCGTTAACAATTGACGAAAACGGACGGATTTCTCAGGTTTTTACTACATATGGACACTTTTTTCATTCTCCCGTGCAACAGGGCTACTAGTCCTCATATCATGCAAAATCTTAAGTTCCTAGCTCATGTCCAAGGCACCAAAGAAGGGTAAACAGTCAATTATCGATAAATAAAACTTGAATTGTACTACTTCTTACTGGCTATTACATCTACTTAGAAACTTCAACTGTGTTCTACTATGGTGCTTTCATTGTCTCCGCATACCGCAGCACGCGACATAGCTTTGCAGACGATAAGTACAACCGTTTCAGAGAGAAGAGCGGCCAATGAGACGATCTGGCTTTAAGTCGATTCGATAACAATTGACGAAAACGGACGAATTTCTCAGGGTTTTCTACATATGAACATTTTTCACATTCTCCCGTGCAACGCGGCTGCTAGTCCTCCTTTGATGCAGAATCTCAAGGTCCTAGCTCATGTCCAAGGCACCAAAGCCAGCTTAAAAGTCAATAATCCATGCCTAAAACTTGAATTGTACTACTTCTTACTGGCTATTACATCAACTTAGAAGCTTCATCTGTGTTCTACTATGGTGCTTTTAGTGTGTCCGCATACCGCAGCACGCGACATAGCTTTGCAGACGGTAAGTACACCCGTTTCAGAGTGAAGAAATGGCCTATGTGACGATCTGTCTTTTAGTCGATTCGATAACAAATGTCGAAAACGGACGGATTTCTCAGGGTTTTACTACATATGAACACTTTCCACATTCTCCCGTGCAACGCGGTTGCTAGTCCTCCTTTCATGCAAAATCTTAAGTTCCTAGCTCATGTCCAAGGCACCAAAGAAGGATAAAAAGTCAATAATCGATTCCTAAAACCTGAATTGTACTACTTCTTACTTGCTATTACATCTACTTAGAAGCTTCAACTGTGTTCTACTATGGTGCTTTCATTGTCTCCGCATACCGCAGCACGCGACATAGCTTTGCAGTCGATAATTACAACCGTTTCAGAGGGAAGAGCGGCCAATGTGACGATCTGGCTTTAAGTCGATTCGTTAACAATTGACGAAAACGGACGGATTTCTCAGGTTTTTACTACATATGGACACTTTTCTCATTCTCCCGTGCAACAGGGCTACTAGTCCTCATTTCAGGCAAAGTCCTAAGTTCCTAACTCATGCCCAAGTCACCAAAGAAGGGTAAACGGTCAATAATCGATAAATAAAACTTGAATTGTACTACTTCTTACTGGCTATTACATCAACTTAGAAGCTTCATCTGTGTTCTACTATGGTGCTTTTAGTGTCTCCGCATACCGCAGCACGCGACATAGCTTTGCAGACGGTAAGTACACAAGTTTCAGAGTGAAGAGCGGCCAATGTGACGATCTGTCTTTAAGTCGATTCGATAACAAATGACGAAAACGGACGGATTTCTCAGGGTTTTACTACATATGAACACTTTCCACAATCTCCCATGCAACGCGGCTGCTAGTCCCCCTTTGATGCAGAATCTCAAGGTCCTAGCTCATGTCCAAGGCACCAAAGCCAGCTTAAATGTCAATAATCCATGCCTAAAACTTGAATTGTACTACTTCCTACTGGCTATCATCAACTTAGAAGCTTCATCTGTGTTCTACTATGGTGCTTTTAGTGTCTCCACATATCACAGCACGCGACATAGCTTTGCACACGATAAATGAAACCGTTTCTCGAAGGAAGAGCGGCCAATGTGACGATCTGGCTTTAAGTCGATTTGATAACAGATGACGAAAACGGACGGACTTCTAAGGTTCTTACTACATATGAACACTTTTCACATTCTCCCGTGCAACAGGGCTACTAGTCCTCATTTCATGCAAAATCTTAAGTTCGTAGCTCATGTCCAAGGCACCAAAGAAGGATAAAAAGTCAATAATCGATTCCTAAAACCTGAATTGTACTACTTCTTACTTGCTATTACATCTACTTAGAAGCTTCAACTGTGTTCTACTATGGTGCTTTCATTGTCTCCGCATACCGCAGCACGCGACATAGCTTTGCAGTCGATAATTACAACCGTTTCAGAGGGAAGAGCGGCCAATATGACGATCTGGCTTTAAGTCGATTCGTTAACAATTGACGAAAACGGACGGATTTCTCAGGTTTTTACTACATATGGACACTTTTCTCATATCCCGTGCAACAGGGCTACTAGTCCTCATTTCAGGCAAAGTCCTAAGTTCCTAACTCATGCCCAAGTCACCAAAGAAGGGTAAACGGTCAATAATCGATAAATAAAACTTGAATTGTACTACTTCTTACTGGCTATTACATCAACTTAGAAGCTTCATCTGTGTTCTACTATGGTGCTTTTAGTGTCTCCGCATACCGCAGCACGCGACATAGCTTTGCAGACGGTAAGTACACAAGTTTCAGAGTGAAGAGCGGCCAATGTGACGATCTGTCTTTAAGTCGATTCGATAACAAATGACGAAAACGGACGGATTTCTCAGGGTTTTACTACATATGAACACTTTCCACAATCTCCCATGCAACGCGGCTGCTAGTCCCCCTTTGATGCAGAATCTCAAGGTCCTAGCTCATGTCCAAGGCACCAAAGCCAGCTTAAATGTCAATAATCCATGCCTAAAACTTGAATTGTACTACTTCCTACTGGCTATCATCAACTTAGAAGCTTCATCTGTGTTCTACTATGGTGCTTTTAGTGTCTCCACATATCACAGCACGCGACATAGCTTTGCACACGATAAATGAAACCGTTTCTCGAAGGAAGAGCGGCCAATGTGACGATCTGGCTTTAAGTCGATTTGATAACAGATGACGAAAACGGACGGACTTCTAAGGTTCTTACTACATATGAACTCTTTTCACATTCTCCCGTGCAACAGGGCTACTAGTCCTCATTTCATGCAAAATCTTAAGTTCGTAGCTCATGTCCAAGGCACCAAAGAAGGTTAACAGTCAATAATCGATAAATAAAACTTGAAGTTTACTACTTCTTACTGGCTATTAAATCAACTTAGAAGCTTCATCTGTGTTCTACTATGGTGCCTTTAGTGTCTCCGCATACCGCAGCACGCGGCATAGCTTTGCAGACGATAAATATAACCGTTTCAGACAGAAGTGTGCCCAATGTGACGATCTGGATTTAAGTCGATTCCATAACAAATGACGAAAACGGACGGATTTCTCAAGTTTTTACCACATATGAACACTTTTCACATTCTCCCGTGCAACGCGGCTGCTAGTCCACCTTTCATGCAAAATCTTAAGTTCCTAGCTCAAGTCCAAGGCACCATAGAAGGGTAAAAAGTCAATAATCGATACCTAAAACTTGAATTGTACTACATCTTACTGCCTATTACATCAACTTAGAAGCTTCATCTGTGTTCTACTATGGTGCTTTTAGTGTCTCCGCATACCGCAGCACGCGACATAGCTTTGCAGACGATAAATGTACCCGTTTCAGACATAGGTGTGGCCGATGTGACGATCTGGCTTTAAGTCGATTCGATAAGAAATGACGAAAACGGACGGATTTGTCAATTTTTTAAAACATATGAACACTTTTCACATTCTCCCGTGCAACGCGGCTGCTAGTCCTCCTTTAATGCAAAATCTTAAGTTCCTAGCTCATGTCCAAGGCACCAAAGAAGAGTAAAAAGTCAATAATCGATACCTAAAACTTGAATTGTAGTACTTCTTACTGGTTATTACATCAACTTAGAAGCTTCATCTGTGTTCTACTATGGTGCTTTTAGTGTCTCCTCATACCGCAGCACGTGACATAGCTTTGCAGACGATAAATGTAACCGTTTCAGACAGAAGAGCGGCCAATGTGACGATTTGGCTTTAAGTCGATTCGATAACAAATGACGAAAACGGACGGATTTCTCAGGTTTTTACTACATATGAACACTTTTCACATTCGCCCGTGCTACACGGCTGCTAGTCCACCTTTCATGCAAAATATTAGGTTCCTAGCTCATGTCCAAACCACCAAAGAAGGGTAAAAAGTCAATAATCAATACCTGAAACTTGAATTGTACTACTTCTTACTGGCTATTACATCAACTAAGAAGCTTCATCTGTGTTCTACTATTGTGCTTTTATTGTCTCCTAATACCGCAGCACGCGACATAGCTTTGCAAACGATAAATGTAACCGTTTCAGACAGAAGAGCGGCCAAAGAGACGATCTGGCTTTAAGTCGATTCGATAACAAATGACGAGAACGGACGGATTTCTCAGGTTCTTACCACATATGAACACTTTTCACATTCTCCTGAGCAACGCGGCTGCTAGTCCTCCTTTCATGCAAAATCTTAAGTTCCTAGCTCATGTCCGAGTCGCCAAAGAAGGGTAAAAAGTCAATAAACGATACCTAAAACTTGAATAGTACTACTTCTTACTGGCTATTACATCAACTTAGAAGCTTCATCTGTGTTCTACTATGGTGCTTTTAGTGTCTCCGCATACCGCAGCACGTGACATAGCTTTGCAGACGATAAGTACAACCGTTTCAGAGAGAAGAGCGGCCAATGTGACGATCAGGCTTTAAGTCGATTCGATAACAAATGACGAAAACGGACGGGTTTCTCAGGTTTTTACTACATATGAACATTTTTCACATTCGCCCGTGCTACGCGGCTGCTAGTCCTCCTTTAATGCAAAATCTTAAGTTCCTAGGTTTTGTCCAAGGCACCAAAGAAGGGTAAAAAGTCAATAATCAATACCTGAAAATTGAAGTGTACTACTTCTTACTGGCTATTACATCAACTTAGAAGCTTCATCTGTGTTCTACTATGGTGCTTTTAGTGTCTCCGCATACCGCAGCACACGAAATAGCTATGCAGACGATAAATGTAACCGTTTCAGACAGAAGTGTGCCCAATGTGACGATCTGGGATTAAGTCGATTCGATAACAAATGACGAAAACGGACGGATTTCTCAAGTTTTTACCACTTATGAACACTTTTCACATTCTCCCGTGCAACGCGGCTGCTAGTCCACCTTTCATGTAAAATCTTAAGTTCCTTGCTCATGTCAAAGGCACCAAAGAAGGGTGAAAAGTCAATAATCAACACCTAAAACTTGAATTGTACTACTTCTTAATGGTTATTACATCAACTTAGAAGCTTCATCTGTGTTCTACTATGGTGCTTTTAGTGTCTCCGCATACCGCAGCACGTGACATAACTTTGCAGACGGTAAATGTAACCGTTTCAGACACAAGTGCGGCCAATGTGACGATCTGGCTTTTAAGTCGATTCGGTAACAAATGAAGAAAACTAACGGATTTGTCAGGTTTTTACTAGATATGAACACTTTTCACATTCTCCCGTGCAAATCGGCTGCTAATCCTCCTTTCATGCAAAATCTTAAGTTCCTAGCTCAAGTCCAATGCACCATAGAAGGGTAAAAAGTCAATAATCGATACCTACAACTTGAATTGTACTACATCTTACTGCTTATTACATCAACTTAGAAGCTTCATCTGTGTTCTACTATGGTGCTTTTAGTGTCTCCGCATACCGCAGCACGCGACATAGCTTTGCAGACGATAAATGTACCCGTTTCAGACAGAAGTGCGGCTAATGTGACGATCTAGCTTTAAGTCGATTCGATAACAAATGACGAAAACGGACGGATTTCTCAGGTTTTTACTACATATGAACACTTTTCACAATCTCCCGTGCAACTCGGGTGCTAATCCTCCTTTCATGCAAAATCTTAAGTTCATAGCTCATGTCCAAGGCAACAAAGAAGGGTAAAAAGTCAATAATCGATACCTAAAACTTGAATTTTACTACATCTTACTGGCTATTACATCAACTAAGAAGCTTCAATTGTGTTCTACTATGGTGCTTTTATTGTCTCCGCATACCGCAGCACGCGACATAGCTTTGCAGACGATAAATGTAACCGTTTCAGACAGAAGAGCGGCCAAAGAGACGATCTGGCTTTACGTTGATTCGATAACAAATGACGAGAACGGACGGATTTCTCAGGTTCTTACCACATATGAACACTTTTCACATTCTCCTGAGCAACGCGGCTGCTAGTCCTCCTTTCATGCAAAATCTTAAGTTCCTAGCTCATGTCCGAGTCGCCAAAGAAGGGTAAAAAGTCAATAAACGATACCTAAAACTTGAATAGTACTACTTCTTACTGGCTATTACATCAACTTAGAAGCTTCATCTGTGTTCTACTATGGTGCTTTTAGTGTCTCCGCATACCGCAGCACGTGACATAGATTTGCAGACGATAAGTACAACCGTTTCAGAGAGAAGAGCGGCCAATGTGACGATCAGGCTTTAAGTCGATTCGATAACAAATGACGAAAACGGACGGGTTTCTCAGGTTTTTACTACATATGAACATTTTTCACATTCGCCCGTGCTACGCGGCTGCTAGTCCTCCTTTAATGCAAAATCTTAAGTTCCTAGGTTTTGTCCAAGGCACCAAAGAAGGGTAAAAAGTCAATAATCAATACCTGAAAATTGAAGTGTACTACTTCTTACTGGCTATTACATCAACTTAGAAGCTTCATCTGTGTTCTACTATGGTGCTTTTAGTGTCTCCGCATACCGCAGCACACGAAATAGCTATGCAGACGATAAATGTAACCGTTTCAGACAGAAGTGTGCCCAATGTGACGATCTGGGATTAAGTCGATTCGATAACAAATGACGAAAACGGACGGATTTCTCAAGTTTTTACCACATATGAACACTTTTCACATTCTCCCGTGCAACGCGGCTGCTAGTCCACCTTTCATGCAAAATCTTAAGTTCCTTGCTCATGTCAAAGGCACCAAAGAAGGGTGAAAAGTCAATAATCAATACCTAAAACTTGAATTGTACTACTTCTTAATGGTTATTACATCAACTTAGAAGCTTCATCTGTGTTCTACTATGGTGCTTTTAGTGTCTCCGCATACCGCAGCACGTGACATAGATTTGCAGACGATAAGTACAACCGTTTCAGAGAGAAGAGCGGCCAATGTGACGATCAGGCTTTAAGTCGATTCGATAACAAATGACGAAAACGGACGGGTTTCTCAGGTTTTTACTACATATGAACATTTTTCACATTCGCCCGTGCTACGCGACTGCTAGTCCTCCTTTAATGCAAAATCTTAAGTTCCTAGGTTTTGTCCAAGGCACCAAAGAAGGGTAAAAAGTCAATAATCAATACCTGAAAATTGAAGTGTACTACTTCTTACTGGCTATTACATCAACTTAGAAGCTTCATCTGTGTTCTACTATGGTGCTTTTAGTGTCTCCGCATACCGCAGCACACGAAATAGCTATGCAGACGATAAATGTAACCGTTTCAGACAGAAGTGTGCCCAATGTGACGATCTGGGATTAAGTCGATTCGATAACAAATGACGAAAACGGACGGATTTCTCAAGT
This sequence comes from Schistocerca gregaria, assembly GCF_023897955.1. Taxonomy (NCBI): domain Eukaryota; kingdom Metazoa; phylum Arthropoda; class Insecta; order Orthoptera; family Acrididae; genus Schistocerca; species Schistocerca gregaria. Next base: position 3,790,560 of record NW_026061742.1, on the reverse strand, counting down.
TTTTACCACATATGAACACTTTTCACATTCTCCCTTGCAACGCGGCTGCTAGTCCACCTTTCATGCAAAATCTTAAGTTCCTTGCTCATGTCAAAGGCACCAAAGAAGGGTGAAAAGTCAATAATCAATACCTAAAACTTGAATTGTACTACTTCTTAATGGTTATTACATCAACTTAGAAGCTTCATCTGTGTTCTACTATGGTGCTTTTAGTGTCTCCGCATACCGCAGCACGTGACATAACTTTGCAGACGGTAAATGTAACCGTTTCAGACACAAGTGCGGCCAATGTGACGATCTGGCTTTTAAGTCGATTCGGTAACAAATGAAGAAAACTTACGGATTTCTCAGGTTTTTACTAGATATGAACACTTTTCACATTCTCCCGTGCAAATCGGCTGCTAATCCTCCTTTCATGCAAAATCTTAAGTTCATAGCTCATGTCCAAGGCAACAAAGAAGGGTAAAAAGTCAATAATCGATACCTAAAACTTGAATTTTACTACATCTTACTGGCTATTACATCAACTAAGTAGCTTCATCTGTGTTCTACTATGGTGCTTTTATTGTCTCCGCATACCGCAGCACGCGACATAGCTTTGCAGACGATAAATGTAACCGTTTCAGACAGAAGAGCGGCCAAAGAGACGATCTGGCTTTAAGTCGATTCGATAACAAATGACGAGAACGGACGGATTTCTCAGGTTCTTACCACATATGAACACTTTTCACATTCTCCTGAGCAACGCGGCTGCTAGTCCTCCTTTCATGCAAAATCTTAAGTTCCTAGCTCATGTCCGAGTCGCCAAAGAAGGGTAAAAAGTCAATAAACGATACCTAAAACTTGAATAGTACTACTTCTTACTGGCTATTACATCAACTTAGAAGCTTCATCTGTGTTCTACTATGGTGCTTTTAGTGTCTCCGCATACCGCAGCACGTGACATAGATTTGCAGACGATAAGTACAACCGTTTCAGAGAGAAGAGCGGCCAATGTGACGATCAGGCTTTAAGTCGATTCGATAACAAATGACGAAAACGGACGGGTTTCTCAGGTTTTTACTACATATGAACATTTTTCACATTCGCCCGTGCTTAGCGGCTGCTAGTCCTCCTTTAATGCAAAATCTTAAGTTCCTAGGTTTTGTCCAAGGCACCAAAGAAGGGTAAAAAGTCAATAATCAAAACCTGAAAATTGAAGTGTACTACTTCTTACTGGCTATTACATCAACTTAGAAGCTTCATCTGTGTTCTACTATGGTGCTTTTAGTGTCTCCGCATACCGCAGCACACGAAATAGCTATGCAGACGATAAATGTAACCGTTTCAGACAGAAGTGTGCCCAATGTGACGATCTGGGATTAAGTCGATTCGATAACAAATGACGAAAACGGACGGATTTCTCAAGTTTTTACCACATATGAACACTTTTCACATTCTCCCGTGCAACGCGGCTGCTAGTCCACCTTTCATGCAAAATCTTAAGTTCCTTGCTCATGTCAAAGGCACCAAAGAAGGGTGAAAAGTCAATAATCAATACCTAAAACTTGAATTGTACTACTTCTTAATGGTTATTACATCAACTTAGAAGCTTCATCTGTGTTCTACTATGGTGCTTTTAGTGTCTCCGCATACCGCAGCACGTGACATAACTTTGCAGACGGTAAATGTAACCGTTTCAGACACAAGTGCGGCCAATGTGACGATCTGGCTTTTAAGTCGATTCGGTAACAAATGAAGAAAACTTACGGATTTCTCAGGTTTTTACTAGATATGAACACTTTTCACATTCTCCCGTGCAAATCGGCTGCTAATCCTCCTTTCATGCAAAATCTTAAGTTCCTAACTCAAGTCCAATGCACCATAGAAGGGTAAAAAGTCAATAATCGATACCTACAACTTGAATTGTACTACATCTTACTGCTTATTACATCAACTTAGAAGCTTCATCTGTGTTCTACTATGGTGCTTTTAGTGTCTCCGCATACCGCAGCACGCGACATAGCTTTGCAGACGATAAATTTAACCGTTTCAGACAGAAGTGCGGCTAATGTGACGATCTGGCTTTAAGTCGATTCGATAACAAATGACGAAAACGGACGGATTTCTCAGGTTTTTACTACATATGAACACTTTTCACATTCTCCCGTGCAACTCGGGTGCTAATCCTCCTTTCATGCAAAATCTTAAGTTCATAGCTCATGTCCAAGGCAACAAAGAAGGGTAAAAAGTCAATAATCGATACCTAAAACTTGAATTTTACTACATCTTACTGGCTATTACATCAACTAAGAAGCTTCATCTGTGTTCTACTATGGTGCTTTTATTGTCTCCGCATACCGCAGCACGCGACATAGCTTTGCAGACGATAAATGTAACCGTTTCAGACAGAAGAGCGGCCAAAGAGACGATCTGGCTTTAAGTCGATTCGATAACAAATGACGAGAACGGACGGATTTCTCAGGTTCTTACCACATATGAACACTTTTCACATTCTCCTGAGCAACGCGGCTGCTAGTCCTCCTTTCATGCAAAATCTTAAGTTCCTAGCTCATGTCCGAGTCGCCAAAGAAGGGTAAAAAGTCAATAAACGATACCTAAAACTTGAATAGTACTACTTTTTACTGGCTATTACATCAACTTAGAAGCTTCATCTGTGTTCTACTATGGTGCTTTTAGTGTCTCCGCATACCGCAGCACGTGACATAGATTTGCAGACGATAAGTACAACCGTTTCAGAGAGAAGAGCGGCCAATGTGACGATCAGGCTTTAAGTCGATTCGATAACAAATGACGAAAACGGACGGGTTTCTCAGGTTTTTACTACATATGAACATTTTTCACATTCGCCCGTGCTACGCGGCTGCTAGTCCTCCTTTAATGCAAAATCTTAAGTTCCTAGGTTTTGTCCAAGGCACCAAAGAAGGGTAAAAAGTCAATAATCAATACCTGAAAATTGAAGTGTACTACTTCTTACTGGCTATTACATCAACTTAGAAGCTTCATCTGTGTTCTACTATGGTGCTTTTAGTGTCTCCGCATACCGCAGCACACGAAATAGCTATGCAGACGATAAATGTAACCGTTTCAGACAGAAGTGTGCCCAATGTGACGATCTGGGATTAAGTCGATTCGATAACAAATGACGAAAACGGACGGATTTCTCAAGTTTTTACCACATATGAACACTTTTCACATTCTCCCGTGCAACGCGGCTGCTAGTCCACCTTTCATGCAAAATCTTAAGTTCCTTGCTCATGTCAAAGGCACCAAAGAAGGGTGAAAAGTCAATAATCAATACCTAAAACTTGAATTGTACTACTTCTTAATGGTTATTACATCAACTTAGAAGCTTCATCTGTGTTCTACTATGGTGCTTTTAGTGTCTCCGCATACCGCAGCACGTGACATAACTTTGCAGACGGTAAATGTAACCGTTTCAGACACAAGTGCGGCCAATGTGACGATCTGGCTTTTAAGTCGATTCGGTAACAAATGAAGAAAACTTACGGATTTCTCAGGTTTTTACTAGATATGAACACTTTTCACATTCCCCCTTGCAAATCGGCTGCTAATCGTCCTTTCATGCAAAATCTTAAGTTCCTAGCTCAAGTCCAAGGCACCATAGAAGGGTAAAAAGTCAATAATCGATACCTAAAACATGAATTGTACTACATCTTACTGCCTATTACATCAACTTAGAAGCTTCATCTGTGTTCTACTATGGTGCCTTTAGTGTCTCCGCATACCGCAGCACGCGACATAGCTTTGCAGACGATAAATGTACCCGTTTCAGACATAGGTGTGGCCGATGTGACGATCTGGCTTTAAGTCGATTCGATAACAAATGACGAAAACGGACGGATTTCTCGGGTTTTTAAAACATATGAACACTTTTCACATTCTCCCGTGCAACGCAGCTGCTAGTCCTCCTTTAATGCAAAATCTTAAGTTTCTAGCTCATGTCCAAGGCACCAAAGAAGAGTAAAAAGTCAATAATCGATACCTAAAACTTGAATTGTAGTACTTCTTACTGGTTATTACATCAACTTAGAAGCTTCATCTGTGTTCTACTATGGCGCTTTTAGTGTCTCCGCATACCGCAGCACACGACATAACTTTGCAGACGATAAATGTAACCGTTTCAGAGAGAAGAGAGGCCAATGTGACGATCTGGCCTTAAGTCGATTTGATAACAAATGACGAAAACGGCCGAATACCTTAGGTTTTTACTACAAATGAACACTTTTCACACTCTCCCGTGTATCGCAGCTACTAGTCCTCCTTTCATGCAAAATCTTAAGGTCCTAGCTCACGTCCAAGGCACCAAAGCCGGCTAAAAAGTCAATAATCGATAACTAAAACGTGAATTGTACTACTTTTTACTTGCTATTACATAAACTTAGAAGCTTTTTCAGTGTTCTACTATGGTGCTTTTTGTGTCTCCGCATACCGCAGCACTCGACATAGCTTTGCAGACGATAAATGTAACCGTTTCAGAGAGAAGAGCAGACAATGTAACGTCCTGGCTTTAAGTCAATTCGATATCAAATGAAGAAAACCGACAGATTTCTCAGTTTTTTACTACATATGAACGCTTTAACACATTTTCCCGTGCAACGCGGCTGCTAGTCCTCCTTTCATGCAAAATCTTATGGTCCTAGCTCATGTCCAAGTGACTAAAGCCGGTTAAAAACTCAATAATCGAAAACTAAAACTTCAATTGTACTACCTATTACATCAACTTAGAAGCTTCTACTGTGTTCTACTATAAGGCTTTTAGTGTCTCCGCATACCGCACCCAACGACATAACTTTGCAGACGGTAAATGTAACCGTTTCAGAGGGAAGAGCGGCCAATGTGATGATCGGGCTTTAAGTCGATTCGGTAACAAATGAAGAAAACGGACGGATTTCTCAGGTTTTTACTAGATATGAACACTTTTCACATTCTCCCGTGCAACTCGGCTGCTAATCCTCCTTTCATGCAAAATCTTAAGTTCCTAGCTCAAGTCCAAGGCACCATAGAAGGGTAAAAAGTCAATAATCGATACCTAAAACTTGAATTGTACTACATCTTACTGCCTATTACATCAACTTAGAAGTTTCATCTGTGTTCTACTATGGTGCTTTTAGTGTCTCCGCATACCGCAGCACGCGACATAGCTTTGCAGACGATAAATTTAACCGTTTCAGACAGAAGTGCGGCTAATGTGACGATCTGGCTTTAAGTCGATTCGATAACAAATGACGAAAACGGACGGATTTCTCAGGTTTTTACTACATATGAACACTTTTCACATTCTCCCGTGCAACTCGGGTGCTAATCCTCCTTTCATGCAAAATCTTAAGTTCATAGCTCATGTCCAAGGCAACAAAGAAGGGTAAAAAGTCAATAATCGATACCTAAAACTTGAATTTTACTACATCTTACTGGCTATTACATCAACTAAGAAGCTTCATCTGTGTTCTACTATGGTGCTTTTATTGTCTCCGCATACCGCAGCACGCGACATAGCTTTGCAGACGATAAATGTAACCGTTTCAGACAGAAGAGCGGCCAAAGAGACGATCTGGCTTTAAGTCGATTCGATAACAAATGACGAGAACGGACGGATTTCTCAGGTTCTTACCACATATGAACACTTTTCACATTCTCCTGAGCAACGCGGCTGCTAGTCCTCCTTTCATGCAAAATCTTAAGTTCCTAGCTCATGTCCGAGTCGCCAAAGAAGGGTAAAAAGTCAATAAACGATACCTAAAACTTGAATAGTACTACTTTTTACTGGCTATTACATCAACTTAGAAGCTTCATCTGTGTTCTACTATGGTGCTTTTAGTGTCTCCGCATACCGCAGCACGTGACATAGATTTGCAGACGATAAGTACAACCGTTTCAGAGAGAAGAGCGGCCAATGTGACGATCAGGCTTTAAGTCGATTCGATAACAAATGACGAAAACGGACGGGTTTCTCAGGTTTTTACTACATATGAACATTTTTCACATTCGCCCGTGCTTAGCGGCTGCTAGTCCTCCTTTAATGCAAAATCTTAAGTTCCTAGGTTTTGTCCAAGGCACCAAAGAAGGGTAAAAAGTCAATAATCAATACCTGAAAATTGAAGTGTACTACTTCTTACTGGCTATTACATCAACTTAGAAGCTTCATCTGTGTTCTACTATGGTGCTTTTAGTGTCTCCGCATACCGCAGCACACGAAATAGCTATGCAGACGATAAATGTAACCGTTTCAGACAGAAGTGTGCCCAATGTGACGATCTGGGATTAAGTCGATTCGATAACAAATGACGAAAACGGACGGATTTCTCAAGTTTTTACCACATATGAACACTTTTCACATTCTCCCGTGCAACGCGGCTGCTAGTCCACCTTTCATGCAAAATCTTAAGTTCCTTGCTCATGTCAAAGGCACCAAAGAAGGGTGAAAAGTCAATAATCAATACCTAAAACTTGAATTGTACTACTTCTTAATGGTTATTACATCAACTTAGAAGCTTCATCTGTGTTCTACTATGGTGCTTTTAGTGTCTCCGCATACCGCAGCACGTGACATAACTTTGCAGACGGTAAATGTAACCGTTTCAGACACAAGTGCGGCCAATGTGACGATCTGGCTTTTAAGTCGATTCGGTAACAAATGAAGAAAACTTACGGATTTCTCAGGTTTTTACTAGATATGAACACTTTTCACATTCCCCCTTGCAAATCGGCTGCTAATCGTCCTTTCATGCAAAATCTTAAGTTCCTAGCTCAAGTCCAAGGCACCATAGAAGGGTAAAAAGTCAATAATCGAAACCTAAAACATGAATTGTACTACATCTTACTGCCTATTACATCAACTTAGAAGCTTCATCTGTGTTCTACTATGGTGCCTTTAGTGTCTCCGCATACCGCAGCACGCGACATAGCTTTGCAGACGATAAATGTACCCGTTTCAGACATAGGTGTGGCCGATGTGACGATCTGGCTTTAAGTCGATTCGATAACAAATGACGAAAACGGACGGATTTCTCGGGTTTTTAAAACATATGAACACTTTTCACATTCTCCCGTGCAACGCAGCTGCTAGTCCTCCTTTAATGCAAAATCTTAAGTTTCTAGCTCATGTCCAAGGCACCAAAGAAGAGTAAAAAGTCAATAATCGATACCTAAAACTTGAATTGTAGTACTTCTTACTGGTTATTACATCAACTTAGAAGCTTCATCTGTGTTCTACTATGGCGCTTTTAGTGTCTCCGCATACCGCAGCACACGACATAACTTTGCAGACGATAAATGTAACCGTTTCAGAGAGAAGAGAGGCCAATGTGACGATCTGGCCTTAAGTCGATTTGATAACAAATGACGAAAACGGCCGAATACCTTAGGTTTTTACTACAAATGAACACTTTTCACACTCTCCCGTGTATCGCAGCTACTAGTCCTCCTTTCATGCAAAATCTTAAGGTCCTAGCTCACGTCCAAGGCACCAAAGCCGGCTAAAAAGTCAATAATCGATAACTAAAACGTGAATTGTACTACTTTTTACTTGCTATTACATAAACTTAGAAGCTTTTTCAGTGTTCTACTATGGTGCTTTTTGTGTCTCCGCATACCGCAGCACTCGACATAGCTTTGCAGACGATAAATGTAACCGTTTCAGAGAGAAGAGCAGACAATGTAACGTCCTGGCTTTAAGTCAATTCGATATCAAATGAAGAAAACCGACAGATTTCTCAGTTTTTTACTACATATGAACGCTTTAACACATTTTCCCGTGCAACGCGGCTGCTAGTCCTCCTTTCATGCAAAATCTTATGGTCCTAGCTCATGTCCAAGTGACTAAAGCCGGTTAAAAACTCAATAATCGAAAACTAAAACTTCAATTGTACTACCTATTACATCAACTTAGAAGCTTCTACTGTGTTCTACTATAAGGCTTTTAGTGTCTCCGCATACCGCACCCAACGACATAACTTTGCAGACGGTAAATGTAACCGTTTCAGAGGGAAGAGCGGCCAATGTGATGATCTGGCTTTAAGTCGATTCGGTAACAAATGAAGAAAACGGACGGAGTTCTCAGGTTTTTACTAGATATGAACACTTTTCACATTCTCCCGTGCAACTCGGCTGCTAATCCTCCTTTCATGCAAAATCTTAAGTTCCTAGCTCAAGTCCAAGGCACCATAGAAGGGTAAAAAGTCAATAATCGATACCTAAAACTTGAATTGTACTACATCTTACTGCCTATTACATCAACTTAGAAGTTTCATCTGTGTTCTACTATGGTGCTTTTAGTGTCTCCGCATACCGCAGCACGTGACACAGCTTTGCAGACGATAAATGTAACCGTTTCAGACAGAAGTGCGGCCATTGTGACGATCTGGCTTTAAGTCGATTCGATAACAAATGACGAAAACGGACGGATTTCTCAGGTTTTTACTACATATGAACACTTTTCACATTCGCCCGTGCTACACGGCTGCTAGTCCTCCTTTCATGCAAAATATTAAGTTCCTAGCTCATGTCCAAGGCACCAAAGAGGGTAAAAAGTCAATAATCGATACCTAAAACTTGAATTTTACTACATCTTACTGGCTATTACATCAACTAAGAAGCTTCATCTGTGTTCTACTATGGTGCTTTTAGTGTCTCCGCATACCGCAGCACGCGACATAGCTTTGCAGACGATGTAACCGTTTCAGACAGAAGACCGGCCAATGTGACGATCTGGCTTTAAGTCGATTCGATAACAAATGACGAAATCTCACGGATTTCTCAGGTTTTTACTACATATGAACACTTCTCACTGTCGCCTGTGCACCGCGGCTGCTAGTCCTCCTTTCATGCAAAATCTTAAGCTCCTAGCTCATGTCCAAGGCACCAAAGAAGGGTTAAAAGTCAATAATCGATACCTAATACTTGCATAGTACTACTTCTTACTGTCTATTACATCAACTTAGAAGCTGCATCTGTGTTCTACTATGGTGCTTTTAGTGTCTCCGCATACCACAGCACGCGACATAGCTTTGCAGACGATAAATGTAACCGTTTCAGACAGAAGAGCGGCCAAAGAGACGATCTGGCTTTAAGTCGATTCGATAGCAAATGACGAGAACGGACGGATTTCTCAGGTTCTTACCACATATGAACACTTTTCACATTCTCCTGAGCAACGCGGCTGCTAGTCCTCCTTTCATGCAAAATCTTAAGTTCCTAGCTCATGTCCGAGTCGCCAAAGAAGGGTAAAAAGTCAATAATCGATACCTAAAACTTGAATAGTACTACTTCTTACTGGCTATTACATCAACTTAGAAGCTTCATCTGTGTTCTACTATGGTGCTTTTAGAGTCTCCGCATACCACAGCACGCGACATAGCTTTGCAGACAATAAGTACAACCCTTTCAGAGAGAAGAGCGGCCAATGTGACGATCTGGCTTTACGTCGATTCGATAACAAACGACGAAAACGGACGGATTTCTCAGGTTTTTACTACATATGAACACTTCTCACATTCTCCCGTGCAACTCGGCTCCTAGTCCTCCTTTCATGCAGAACCTTAAGGTCCTAGCTCATGTCCAAAGCACCAAAGAAGAGTAAAAAGTCAATAATCTATACCTAAAACACGAATTGTACTACATCTTACTGGCTATTACGTCTACTTAGAAGCTTCATCTGTGTTCTACTATGGTGCTTTTAGTGTCTCTGTATACCGCAGCACGCGACATAGCTTTGCAGACGATAAATGTAACCGTTTCAGAGAGAAGAGCAGACAATGTAACGTCCTGGCTTTAAGTCAATTCGATAACAAATGAAGAAAACCGGCAGATTTCTCAGTTTTTTACTACATATGAACGCTTTAACACATTTTCCCGTGCAACGCGGCTGCTAGTCCTCCTTTCATGCAAAATCTTATGGTCCTAGCTCATGTCCAAGTGACTAAAGCCGGTTAGAAACTCAATAATCAAAAACTAAAACTTCAATTGTACTACCTATTACATCAACTTAGAAGCTTCTACTGTGTTCTACTATAAGGCTTTTAGTGTCTCCGCATACCGCACCCAACGACATAGCTTTGCAGACATAAAATAAAACCGTTTCAGAGAGAAGAGCGACCTATGTAACGATCTTGCTTTAAGTCGATTTGATAACAATGACGAAAACGGAAAGATTTCTCAGGTTCTTACTACATATGATCACTTTTCACATTTTCCCGTGCAACGCGGCTTCTAGTCCTTCTTTCATGCAAAATCTTAAGGTCCTAGCTCATGCCCAAGGCACCAAAGCCGGCTAAAAAGTCAATAATCGATTGCTAAAACGTGAATTTTACTACTTCTTACTGGGTATTACATCAACTTAGAAGCTACTACTGTGTTATACTGTGCTGATTTTTGTGTCTCCGCATACCGCAGCACGCGACATAGCTTTGCAGACGATAAATGTAACCGTTTCAGAGACATGAGCGGCCAATGTGACGATCTGGCTTTAAGTCGATTCGATAACAAATGACCAAAACCGACGGATTTCTCAGGTTTTTACTTCATATGAACACTTTTCACCTTCTCCCCGAAACGAGGCTGCTAGTCCTCCTTTCATGCAAAATCTTAAGGTCCTAGCTCATGTCCAAGGCACCAAAGCCGGCTAAAAGGTCAGTAATCGAAAACTAAAACTTGAATTGTGCTACTTCTTACTGGCTATTACATCAACTTAGAAGCTTCTTCTGTGTTCTAGTATAGTGCTTTTAGTGTCTCCGCATACCGCACCCAGCGACATAGCTTTGCAGACGATAAATGTAACCGTTTCAGAGGGTAGACCGGCCAATGTGACGATCTGCCTTTAAGTCGAATCGAAAACAAATTACGAACACGGACAGATTTCTCAGGTTTTTACTACATATGAACACTTTTCACATTCTCCCGTGCAACGCGGATGCTAGTAGTCCTTTTATTCAAAATCGTAACGTCCTAGCTCATGCCCAAGGCACCAAAAAAGGCTAAATAGTCAATAATCGATAACTAAAACGTGAATTGTACTACTTCTTACTAGGTATTACATCAACTTAGAAGCTACTTCTGTGTTCTACTATGGTGATTTTAGAGTCCCGCATAACGCAGCACGCGACATAGCTTTGCAGACGATAAATGTAACCGTTTCAGAGAGAAGAGCGGCCAATGTGACGATCTGCCTTTAAGTCGAATCGAAAACTAATTACGAACACGGATGGATTTCTCAGGTTTTTACTACATATGAACACTTTTCACATTCTCCCATGCAACGCGTCAAATAGTGCTCCTTTCATGCAAAATCTTAAGGTCCTAGCTGCTGTACAAGGCACCAAAGCCGGGTGAAAAGTGAATAATCGATAACGAATACTTGAATTGCACTACTTCTTACTGGCTATAACATCAACTTAGAAGCTTCATCTGTGTTCTAGTATAGTGCTTTTAGTGTCTCCGCCTAACATAGCTCGCGACATAGCTTAGCAGACGATATATGTAACCGTTTCAGAGAGAAGAGCGCCCAATGTGACGATCTGGCCTTAAGTCGATTTGATAACAAATGACGAAAACGGCCGAATACCTTAGGTTTTTACTACAAATGAACACTTTTCACACTCTCCCGTGTATCGCAGCTACTAGTCCTCCTTTCATGCAAAATCTTAAGGTCCTAGCTCACGCCAAGGCACCAAAGCCGGCTAAAAAGTCAATAATCGATAACTAAAACGTGAATTGTACTACTTTTTACTTGCTATTACATAAACGTAGAAGCTTTTTCAGTGTTCTACTATGGTGCTTTTTGTGTCTCCGCATACCGCAGCACGCGACATAGCTTTGCAGACGATAAATGTAACCGTTTCAGAGAGAAGGGCAGACAATGTAACGTCCTGGCTTTAAGTCAATTCGATAACAAATGAAGAAAACGCACAGATTTCTCAGTTTTTTACTACATATGAACACTTTAACACATTTTCCCGTGCAACGCCGCTGCTAGTCCTCCTTTCATGCAAAATCTTATGGTCCTAGCTCATGTCCAATGACTAAAGCCGGCTAAAACTCAATAATCGAAAACTAAAACTTCAATTGTACTACCTATTACATCAACTTAGAAGCTTCTACTGTGTTCTACTATGAGGCTTTTAGTGTCTCCGCATACCGCACCCAACGACATAGCTTTGCAGACGGTAAATGTAACCGTTTCAGAGGGAAGAGCGGCCAATGTGATGATCTGGCTTTAAGTCGATTCGATAACAAATGTCGAACACGGACGGATTTCTCAGGTTTTTACTACATATGAACACATTTCACATTCTCCCGTGCAACACGGCTGCTAGTCCTCCTTTCATGCCAAATCTTAAGGTCCTAGCTGCTGCACAAGGCACCAAAGTCGGGTGAAAAGTGAATAATCGATAACGAATACTTGAATTGCACTACTTCTTACTGGCTATAACATCAACTTAGAAGCTTCATCTGTGTTCTAGTATAGTGCTTTTAGTGTCTCCGCATAACGTAGCTCGCGACATATCTTTGGAGACGATAAATGTAACGGTTTCAGAGGGAAGAGCGGCCAATGTAACGATCTGGCTTTAATTCGATTCGAAAACAATTGAAGAAAACATACGGATTTCTCAGGTTTTCACTACATATGAACACTTTTCACATTCTCCCGTGCCACGCGGCTGCTATTCCTCCTTTCATGCAAAATCTTAAGATCCTAGCTCATGTCCAAGGCACCAAACCCGGCTAAAAAGTCAATAATCGATATCTAAAACGTGAATTGTGCTACTTCTTACTGGCTATTACATAAACTCAGAAGTTTTTTCAGTGTTTTACTATGGTGCTTTTAGTGTCTCCGCATACCGCAGCACGCGACATAGCATTGCAGACGATAAATGTAACCGTTTCAGAGAGAAGGGCAGACAATGTAACGTCCTGGCTTTAAGTCAATTCGATAACAAATGAAGAAAACGCACAGATTTCTCAGTTTTTTACTACATATGAACACTTTAACACATTTTCCCGTGCAACGCCGCTGCTAGTCCTCCTTTCATGCAAAATCTTATAGTCCTAGCTCATGTCCAAGTGACTAAAGCCGGCTAAAAACTCAATAATCGAAAACTAAAACTTCAATTGTACTACCTATTACATCAACTTAGAAGCTTCTGCTGTGTTCTACTATGAGGCTCTTAGTGTCTCCGCATACCGCACCCAACGACATAGCTCTGCAGACGGTAAATGTAACCGTTTCAGAGGGAAGAGCGGCCAATGTGATGATCTGGCTTTAAGTCGATTCGATAACAAATGTCGAACACGGACGGATTTCTCAGGTTTTTACTACATATGAACACATTTCACATTCTCCCGTGCAACACGGCTGCTAGTCCTCCTTTCATGCCAAATCTTAAGGTCCTAGCTGCTGCACAAGGCACCAAAGTCGGGTGAAAAGTGAATAATCGATAACGAATACTTGAATTGCACTACTTCTTACTGGCTATAACATCAACTTAGAAGCTTCATCTGTGTTCTAGTATAGTGCTTTTAGTGTCTCCGCATAACGTAGCTCGCGACATATCTTTGGAGACGATAAATGTAACGGTTTCAGAGGGAAGAGCGGCCAATGTAACGATCTGGCTTTAATTCGATTCGAAAACAATTGAAGAAAACATACGGATTTCTCAGGTTTTCACAACATATGAACACTTTTCACATTCTCCCGTGCCACGCGGCTGCTAGTCCTCCTTTCATGCAAAATCTTAAGATCCTAGCTCATGTCCAAGGCACCAAACCCGGCTAAAAAGTCAATAATCGATATCTAAAACGTGAATTGTGTTACTTCTTACTGGCTATTACATAAACTCAGAAGTTTTTTCAGTGTTTTACTATGGTGCTTTTAGTGTCTCCGCATATCGCAGCACGCGACATAGCATTGCAGACGATAAATGTAACCGTTTCAGAGAGAAGAGCGGCGAATGTACGTCCTGGCTTTAAGTCAATTCGATAACAAATGAAGAAAACCGACAGATTTCTCAGTTTTTTACTATATATGAACACTTTAACACATTTTCCCGTGCAACACGGCTGCTAGTTCACCTTTCACGCAAAATCTTAAGGTCCTAGCTCATGTCCAAGGCACCAAAGCCGGCTAAAAAGTCAATAATCGATATCTAAAACGTGAATTGTGCTACTTCTTACTGGCTATTACATAAACTCAGAAGTTTTTCAGTGTTTTACTATGGTGCTTTTAGTGTCTCCGCATACCGCAGCACGTGACATAGCTTTTCAGACGATAAATGTAACCGTTTCAGAGAGGAGAGCGGCCAATGTACAAATTAACAAATTACGAAAACGGACGGATTTCTCAGGTTTTTACTACATATGAACACTTTTCACATTCTCCCGTGCAACGCGGCTAATAGTCCTCCTTTCATGCAAAATCTTAATGTCCCAGCTGCTGTACAAGGTACCAAAGCCGGGTGAAAAGTGAATAATCGATAACGAATACTTGAATTACACTACTTCTTACTGGCTATAACATCAACTTAGAAGCTTCATCTGTGTTCTAGTATAGTGCTTTTAGTGTCTCCGCATTACGTAGCTCGCGACATATCTTTGGAGACGATAAATGTAACGGTTTCAGAGGGAAGAGCGGCCAATGTACGATCTGGCTTTAAGTCGATTCGATAACAATTGACGAAAACATACGGATTTCTCAGATTTCACTACATATGAACCTTTTCACATTCTCCCGTGCAACGCAGCTGCTAGTCCTCCTTTCATGCAAAATCTTATGGTTCCACCTCATGTCCAAGGAACCAAAGCCGGCTAAAAATCAATAATCAATAACCAATACTTGAATTGTACTGCTTCTGACTGGCTATTACGACAACTCAGAAGCTTCTTCTGTGTTCAACTATGGTGCTTTTAGTGTCTCCGCATATCGCAGCACGCGACATAGCTTTGCAGACGATAAATGTAACCGTTTCAGAGAGAAGAGCCGCATATGTGACGATCTGGCTTGAAGTCGATTCGATAACATATGACGAAAACGGAGGGATTTCACAGGTTTTACTATATATGAACATTTTTCACATTCTCCCGTGCAAAGCGGCTGCTACACTTCCCTTCATGCAAAATCGTAAAGTCCTAGCTCATTTCCAAGGCACCAAAGAAAAGTAAAAGTCAATAATCGATAACTAAAACTTGAATTATACTGTTTCTTACTGGCTATTACATCAACTGAGAACCTTTATCTGTGTTCTACTATGGTGCTTTTAGTGTCTCCGCAAACCGCAGCACGCGACATAGCTTCGCAGACGACAAATGTAACCGTTTCAGAGAGAAAAGCGGCGAATGTACGTCCTGGCTTAAAGTCGATTTGATAACAAATGACGAAAACGGGCGAATATCTTACTAGCTATTACATAGCCGGGTAAATAGTCAAAAGTCGATAACTAAAACTTGAATTGTACTACCTGTTACTGGCTATTACATCAACTTAGAAGTTTCATCTGTGTTCTACTATGGTGCTGTTAGTGTCTCCGCATACCGCAGCACGCGACATAGCTTTGCAGACGATAAATGTAACCGTTTCAGAGAGAAGAGCGACCAATGTGACGATGTGGCTTTAAGTCGATTTGATAAGAAATGACGATAACGGACGGATTTCTCAGGTTTTTACTACATATGAACACTTTTCACATTCTCCCGTGCAACGCAGCAGCTAGTCCTCCTTTGATGCAAAGTCTTAAGGTCCTAGCTCATGTCCAAGACCACAAAGCCAGCTAAAAAGTCAATAATCGATATCTAAAACGTTATTGCACTACTTCTTACTGGCTATTACATCAACTTAGAAGTATCATCTGTGTTCTACTACGGTTCTGTTAGTGTCTCCACGTACCGCAGCACGCGACATAGCTTTGCAGACGATAAATGTAACCGTTTCAGAGAGAAGAGTGTCCAATGTGACGATCTGGCTTTAAGTCGATTTGATAAGAAATGACGAAAACGGACGGATTTCTCAGGTTTTTGCTACATATGAACACTTTTCACATTCTCCCGCGCAACGGAGCTGCTAGTCCTCCTCTGATGCAAAGTCTTAAGGTCCTAGCTCATGTCCAAGACCCCAAAGCCAGCTAAAAACTCAATAAAGGATATCTAAAACGTTATTGCACTACTTCTTACTGGCTATTACAACAACTTAGAAGTTTCTTCAGTGTTCTACTATGGTGCTGTTAGTGTCTCTGCATACCGCAGCACGCGACATAGCTTTGCAGACGATAAATGTAACCGTTTCAGAGAGAAGAGCGACCAATGTGACGATCTGGTTTTAAGTCGATTTGATAAGAAATGACGAAAATGGACGGATTTCTCAGGTTTTTACTACATATGAACACTTTTCACATTCTCCCGTGCAACGCAACTGTTAGTCCTCCTTTGATGCAAAACCTTAAGGTCCTAGCTCATGTCCAAGTCCCCTAAGCCAGCTAAAAAGTCAATAATCGGTACCTAAAACGTTATTGTACTACTTCTTACTGGCTATTACATCAACTTAGAAGTTTCATCTGTTTTATACTATGGTGCTGTTAGAGTCTCCGCATGCCGCAGCACGCGACATAGCTTTGCAGACGATAAATATAACCGTTTCAGAGAGAAGAGCGACCAATGTGACGATCTGGCTTTAAGTCGACTCGATAGCAAATGACGACAAAGGACGGATTTCTCTGGTTTTTACTACATATGAACACTTTTCGTATTCTCCCGAACAACGCTGATGCTAGTCCTTCCTTTATGCAAAATCGTAAGGTCCTAGCTCATGTCCAAGGCACCAAAGCCGGCACAAAAGGCAATAATCGATAAGTAAAACCTGATTTGTACTGCTTCTTACTGGCTATTACATCAACTTGGAAGCTTCTACTGTGTTCTACTATGGTGCTGTTAGTGTCTCCGCATACCGCAGCACGCGACATAGCTTTGCAGACGATAAATGTAAGCGTTTCAGAGATATGAGCGGCCAATGAGACGATCTGACATTAAGTCGATTCGGTAACAAATGACGAAAACGGACGGATTTCTCAGGTTTTTACTACATATGAACACTATTTACATTCTCCCGTGCAACGCAGCTGCTAGTCATCTTTTGATGCAAAATCTTAAGGTCCTAGCTCATGTCCAAGTCCCCAAAGCCAGCTTAAAAGTCAATAATCGGTATCTAAAACGTTATTGTACTACTCTTTACTGGCTATTACATCAACTTAGAAGTTTCATCTGTTTTCTACTATGGTGCTGTTAGTGTCTCCGCATACCACAGCACGCGACATAGCTTTGCAGACGATAAATGTAACCGTTTCAGAGAGAAGAGCGACCAATGTGACGATCTGGCTTTAAGTCGATTTGATACGAAATGACGAAAACGGACGGATTTCTCAGGTTTTTGCTACATTTGAACACTTTTTACCTTCTCCCGTGCAACGCAGCTGCTAGTGCTCCTTTGATGCAAAGTCTTAAGATACTAACTCATGTCCAAGACCCCAAAGCCAGCTAAAAAGTCAATAATCGGTATCTAAAACGTTATTGTACTACTTCTTACTGGCTATTACATCAACTTAGAAGTTTCATCTGTGTTCTACTATGAACCTGTTAGTGTCTCCGCATACCGCAGCACGCGACATAGCTTTGCAGACGATAAATGTAACCGTTTCAGGGAGAAGAGCGACCAATGTGACGATCTGGCTTTAAGTCGCTTTTATAAGAAATGACGAAAACGGACGGATTTCTCAGGTTTTTACTACATATGAACACTTTTCACATACTCCCGTGCAACGAGGCTGCTAGTCTTAGTTTCATGCAAAATCTTAAGGTCTTAGCTCATGTCCAAGACCTCAAAGCCAGCTAAAAAGTCAATAATCGATATCTAAAACGTTATTGCACTACTTCTTGCAGGCTATTACATCAACTTAGAAGTTTCATCTGTTTTCTACTATGGTGCTGTTAGTGTCTCCGCATACCGCAGCACGCGACATGGCTTTGCAGACAATAAATGTAACCGTTTCAGAGAGAAGAGCGACCAATGTGACGATCTGGCTTTAAGTCGATTTGATAAGAAATGACGATAACGGTCGGATTTCTCAGGTTTTTACTACATATGAACACTTTTCACATCCTCCCGTGCAACGCAGCTGCTAGTCCTCCTTTGATGCAAAGTCTTAAGGTCCTAGCTCATGTCCAAGACCACAAAGCCAGCTAAAAAGTCAATAATCGATATCTAAAACGTTATTGCACTACTTCTTACTGGCTATTACATCAACATAGAAGTTTCATCACTGTTCTACTGTGGTGCTGTTAGTGTCTCTGCATACCGCAGCACGCGACATTGCTTTGCAGACGATAAATGTAACCGTTTCAGAGAGAAGGGCGACCAATGTGACGATCTGGCTTTAAGTCGATTTGATAAGAAATGACGAAAATGGACGGATTTCTCAGGTTTTTACTACATATGAACATTTTTCACATTCTCCCGTGCAACGCAGCTGCTAGTTCTCCTTTGATGCAAAATCTTAAGGTCCTAGCTCATGTCCAAGGCCCCAAAGCCAGCTAAAAAGTCAATAATCGGTATCTAAAACGTTATTGTACTACTTCTTACTGGCTATTACATCAACTTAGAAGTTTCATCTGTGTTCTACTATGGTCCTGTTAGTGTCTCCGCATACCGCAGCACGCGACATAGCTTTGCAGACGATAAAAGTAACCGTTTCAGAGAGAAGAGCGATCAATGTGACGATCTGGCTTTAAGTCGATTTGATAAGAAATGACGAAAACGGACGGATTTCCCAGTTTTTACTACATATGAACACTTTTCACATTCTCCCCTGTAATGCAGCTGCTAGTCCTCCCTTGATGCAAAATCTTAAGGTCCTAGCTCATGTCCAAGTCCCCAAAGCCAGCTAAAAAGTCAATAATCGATATCTAAAACGTTATTGCACTACTTCTTACTGGCTATTACATCAACTTAGAAGTTTCATTAGTGTTCTACTATGGTGCTGTTAGTGTCTCCGCATACCGCAGCACGCGACTTTGCTTTGCAGACGATAAATGTAACCGTTTCAGAGAGAAGAGCGACTAATGTGACGGTCTGGCTTTAAGCCGATTTGATAACAAATGACGAAAACGGACGGATTTCTCAGGTTTTTACTACATATGTACACTTTTCACAATCTCCCGTGCAACGCGGCTGTTAGTCCTCCTTTCATGCAAAATCTTAAGTTCCTAGCTCATGTCCAAGGCACCAAAGAAGGGTAAAAAGTCAATAATCGATAATTAAAACTTGAATTGTACTACTTCTTATTGGCTATTGCATCATCTTAGAAGCTTCATCTGTTTTCTACTATGGTGCTTTTAGTGTCTCGGCATACCGCAGCACGCGACATAGCTTTGCAGACGATAAATGTAATCGTTGCAGAGAGAAGAGCGGCCAATCTGACGATCTGGCTTTAAGGCGATTCGATAACAAATGACTAAACGGACGAGTTTCTTAGGTTTTTACTACATATGAACACTTTTCACATTCTCCCGTGCAACGCGACTGCTAGTCCTCCTTTCATGCAAAATCTTAAGTTCCTAGCTCATTTCCAAGGCACCGAAGAAGGGGAAAAAGTTTATAATCGATATCAAAACCTGATTTGAACTACTTCTTACTGGCTATTACATCAACTTAGAAGCTTCATCTGAGTTCTACTATGGTGCGTTCAGTGTCTGCGCATACCGCAACACGCGACATAGGTTTGCAGACGATAAGTACAACCGTTTCAGAGAGAATTACGGCCTATGTGAAGATCTGGCTTTAAGCCGATTCGATAACAAATGACGAAAACGGACGGATTTCTCACGTTTTTACTACATATGAACACTTTTCACATTCGCCTGTGCAACGCAGCCGCTAGTCCTCCTTTCATGCAAAATGTTAAGTTCCTAGCTCATGTCCAAGGCACCAAAGAAGGGTAAAAAGTCAATAATCCATACCTAAAACTTGAATTGTACTACTTCTCACTGGCTATTACATCGACTCAGAAGCTTCATCTGTGTTCTACTATGGTTCTTTTAGTGTCTGCGCATACCGCAGCACGCGACATAGCTTTGCAGACGATAAATGTAACCGTTTCAGACAGAAGAGCGGCCAATGTGATAATCTGGCTTTAAGTCATTTCGATAACAAATGAGGAAACGGACAGATTTCTTAGGTTTTTACTACATATGAACACTTTTCACATTCTCCCGTGCAACGCGGCTGCTAGTCCTCCTTTCATGCAAAATCTTAAGTTCCTAGTCATGTCCAAGGCACCAAAGAAGGGTAAAAAGCCAATAATCGATACTTAAAACTTGAATTGTACTACTTCTTACTGGCTATTACATCAACTTAGAAGTTTCATCAGTGTTCTACTATGGTGCTGTTAGTGTCTCTGCATACCGCAGCACGCAACATAGCTTTGCAGACGATAAATGTAACCGTTTCAGAGAGAAGAGCGACCAATGTGACGATCTGGCTTTAAGTCGCTTTTATAAGAAATGACGAAAACGGACGGATTTCTCAGGTTTTTACTACATATGAACACTTTTCACACTCTCCCGTGCAACGCAGCTGCTAGTCCTCCTTTGATGCAAAATCTTAAGGTCCTAGCTCATGTCCAAGTCCCCAAAGCCAGTTAAAAAGTCAATAATCGATATCTAAAACGTTATTGTACTACTTCCTACTGGCTATAACATCAACTTAGTAGCTTCGTCTGTGTTCTACTATGGTGCTCTTAGTGTCTCCACATACCTCAGCACGCGACATAGCTTTGCAGACGATAAATGTGACCGTTTCAGAGAGAAGAGCGACCAATGTGAAGACCTGGCTTTAAGTCGATTTGATAAGAAATGACGAAAACGGACGGATTTCTCATGTTTTAGTACATATGAACACTCTTCACATTCTCCCGGGCAACGCAGCTGCTAGTCCTCCTTTGATGCAAAATCTTAAGGTCCTAGCTCATGTCCAAGGCCCCAAAGCCAGCTAAAAAGTCAATAATCGGTTTCTAAAACGTTATTGTACTACTTCTTACTGGCTATTACATCAACTTAGAAGTTTCATCAGTGTTCTACTATGGTGCTGTTAGTGTCTCCGCATACCGCAGCACGCGACATAGCTTTGCAGACGATAAATGTAACCATTTCAGGGAGAAGAGCGACCAATGTGACGAACTGGCTTTAAGTCGATTTGATAAGAAATGACGAAAATTGACTGATTTCTCAGGTTTTTACTACATATGAACACTTTTCACATTCTCCCGGGCAACGCAGCTGCTAGTCCTCCTTTGATGCAAAATCTTAAGGTCCTAGCTCATGTCCTAGGCCCCAATGCAGGCTAAAAAGTCAATAATCGATATCTAAAACGTTATTGTACTACTTCTTACTGGCTATTACATCGACTTAGAGGTTTCATCTGTGTTCTACTATGGTGCTTTTAGTGTCTCCGCATACCGCAGCAGGCGACATAGCTTTGCAGACGAGTAATGTAACCTTTTCAGAGAGAAGAGCGTCCAATGTGACGTCCTGGCTTTAAGTCGATTTGATAAGAAATTACGAAAACGGACGGATTTCTCAGGTTTTTACTGCACATGCACACTATTTACATTCTCCCGTGCAACGGAGCATCTAGTCCACCTTTGTTGCAAAATCTTAAGGTCCTAGCTCATGTCGAAGGCCCCAAAGCCAGCTAAAAAGTCAATAATCGATATCTAAAACGTTATTGTACTACTCCTTACTGGCTATTACAATAACTGAGAAATTTCATCTGTGTTCTATTAAGGTGCTGTTAGTGTCTCCGCATACCGCAGCACGCGACGTAGCTTTGCAGACGATAAATGTAACCGTTTCAGGGAGAAGAGCGACCAATGTGACGATCTGGCTTTAAGTCGATTTGATAAGAAATGACGAATACGGACGGATTTCTCAGGTTTTCACTGCATATGAACACTTTTCACATTCTCCCGTGCAACACAGCTGCTAGTTCTCCTTTGATGCAAAATCTTAAGGTCCTAGCTCATGTCCAAGGCCCCAAAGCCAGCTAAAAAGTCAATAATCGGTATCTAAAACGTTATTTTACTACTTCTTACTCGCTATTACATCAACTTAGAAGTTTCATCTGTGTTCTACTATGAACCTGTTAGTGTCTCCGCATACCGCAGCACGCGACATAGCTTTGCAGACGATAAATGTAACCGTTTCAGGGAGAAGAGCGACCAATGTGACGATCTGGCTTTAAGTCGATTTGATAAGAAATGACGAAAACGGACTGATTTCTCAGGTTTTCACTACATATGAACACTTTTGACATTCTCCCGTGCAACGGAGCTGCTAGTCCTCCTTTGATGCAAAGTCTTAAGGTCCTAGCTCATGTCCAAGACCCCAAAGCCAGATAAAAAGTCAATAATCCATATCTAAAACGTTATTGCAATACTTCTTACTGGCTATTACAACAAGTTAGAAGTTTCATCAGTGTTCTACTATGGTGCTGTTAGTGTCTCTGCATACCGCAGCACGCGACATAGCTTTGCAGACGATAAATGTTACGGTTTCAGACAGAAGAGTGACCAATGTGACGATCTGGCTTTAAGTCGATTTGATAAGAAATGACGAAAATGGACGGATTTCCCAGTTTTTACTACATATGAACACTTTTCACATTCTCCCGTGCAACGCAGCTGCTAGTCCTCCTTTGATGCAAAATCTTAAGGTCCTAGCTCATGTCCAAGTCCCCAAAGCCAGCTAAAAAGTCAATAATCGATATCTAAAACGTTATTGTACTACTTCCTACTGGCTATAACATCAACTTAGTAGCTTCGTCTGTGTTCTACTATGGTGCTCTTAGTGTCTCCACATACCGCAGCACGCGACATAGCTTTGCAGACGATAAATGTGACCGTTTCAGAGAGAAGAGCGACCAATGTGAAGACCTGGCTTTAAGTCGATTTGATAAGAAATGACGAAAACGGACGGATTTCTCATGTTTTAGTACATATGAACACTCTTCACATTCTCCCGGGCAACGCAGCTGCTAGTCCTCCTTTGATGCAAAATCTTAAGGTCCTAGCTCATGTCCAAGTCCCCAAAGCCAGCTAAAAAGTCAATAATCGATATCTAAAACGTTATTGCACTACTTCTTACTGGCTATTACATCAACTTAGAAGTTTCATCAGTGTTCTACTATGGAGCTGTTAGTGTCTCCGCATACCGCAGCACGCGACATTGCTTTGCAGACGATAAATGTAACCGTTTCAGAGAGAAGAGCGACCAATGTAACGACCTGGCTTTAAGTCGATTTGATAAGAAATGACGAAAACGGTCGGATTTCTCAGGTTTTTACTACATATGAACACTTTTCACATTCCCCCATGCAACTCGGCTGCTAGTCCTCCTTTCAAGCAGAATCTTACGGTCCTAGCTCATGTCCAAGGCACCAAAGCCAGC
Source organism: Schistocerca gregaria (assembly GCF_023897955.1). Lineage (NCBI taxonomy): Eukaryota > Metazoa > Arthropoda > Insecta > Orthoptera > Acrididae > Schistocerca > Schistocerca gregaria. Next base: position 3,767,064 of record NW_026061742.1, on the reverse strand, counting down.
TAAAAAGTCAATAATCGATACCTAAAACTTGAATTGTGCTACCTCTTACTGGATATTACATCAACTTAGAAGCTTTATCTGTGTTCTACTATGGTGCTTTTAGTGCCTCCGCATACCGCAACACGCGACATAGCTTTGCAGACGATAAGTACAACCGTTTCAGAGAGAAGGGCGGCCAATGTGACGGTCTGGCTTTAAGCCGATTCGATAACAAATGACGAAAACGGACGGATTTCTCAGGTTTTTACTACATATGAACACTTTTCACAATCTCCCGTGAAACGCGGCTGTTAGTCCTCCTTTCATGCAAAATCTTAAGTTCCTAGCTCATGTCCAAGGCACCAAAGAAGGGTAAAAAGTCAATAATCGATAATTAAAACTTGAATTGTACTACTTCTTATTGGCTATTGCATCATCTTAGAAGCTTCATCTGTTTTCTACTATGGTGCTTTTAGTGTCTCGGCATACCGCAGCACGCGACATAGCTTTGCTGGCGATAAATGTAATCGTTTCAGAGAGACGAGCGGCCAATCTGACGATCTGGCTTTAAGGCGATTCGATAACAAATGACTAAACGGACGAATTTCTTAGGTTTTTGCTACATATGAACACTTTTCACATTCTCCCGTGAAACGCGACTGCTAGTCCTCCTTTCATGCAAAATCTAAAGTTCCTAGCTCTTTTCCAAGGCACCGAAGAAGGGTAAAAAGTTTATAATCGATACCTAAAACTTGATTTGAACTACTTCTTACTGGCTATTACATCAACTTAGAAGCTTCATCTGAGTTCTACTATGGTGCGTTCAGTGTCTGCGCATACCGCAACACGCGACATACGTTTGCAGACGATAAGTACAACCGTTTCAGAGAGAATTGCGGCCTATGTGAAGATCTGGCTTTAAGCCGAATCGATAACAAATGACGAAAACGGACGGATTCCTCACGTTTTTACTACATATGAACACCGTTTCACATTCGCCTGTGCAACGCAGTCGCTAGTCCTCCTTTCATGCAAAATGTTAAGTTCCTAGCTCATGTCCAAGGCACCAAACAAGGGTAAAAAGTCAATAATCCACACCTAAAAATTTGAATTGTACTACCTCTCACTGGCTATTACATCGACTCAGGAGCTTCATCTGTGTTCTACTATGGTTCTTTTAGTGTCTGCGCATACCACAGCACGCGACATAGCTTTGCAGACGATAAATGTAACCGTTTCAGACAGAAGAGCGGCCAATGTGATAATCTGGCTTTAAGTCATTTCGATAACAAATGAGGAAACGGACGGATTTCTTAGGTTTTTACTACATATGAACACTTTTCACATTCTCCCGTGCAACGCGGCTGCTAGTCCTCCTTTCATGCAAAATCTTAAGTTCCTAGCTCATGTCCAAGGCACCAAAGAAGGGTAAAAAGCCAATAATCTATACTTAAAACTTGAATTGTACTACTTCTTACTGGCTATTACATCAACTTAGAAGCTTCATCTGTGTTTTACTATGGTGCTTTTAGTGTCTCCGCATACCGCAGCACGCGACTTAGCTTTGCAGACGATAAATGTAATCGTTTCAGACAGAAGAGCGGTCAATGTGACGATCTGGCTTTAAGTCGATTCGATAACAAATGACGAAACGGACGGATTTCTCAGGTTTTTACTACACTTGAACACTTTTCACATTCTCCCCTGCAACTCGGCTGCTAGTCCTCCTTTCATGCAAAATCTTAAGTACCTAGCTCATGTCCAAGGCACCAAAGAAGGGTAAAACGTCAATAATCCATAACTAAAACTTGAATTATACTACTTCTCACTGGCTATTACATCGACTTAGGAGCTTCATCTGTGTTCTACTATGGTTCTTTTAGTGTCTCCGCATACCACAGCACACGACATAGCTTTGCAGACGATAAATGTAACCGTTTCAGACAGAAGAGCGGCCAATGTGATAATCTGGCTTTAAGTCATTTCGACAACAAATGAGGAAACGGACGGATTTATTAGGTTTTTACTACATATGAACACTTTTCACATTCTCCCGTGCAACGCGGCTGCTAGTCCTCCTTTCATGCAAAATCTTAAGTTCCTAGCTCATGTCCAAGGCACCAAAGAAGGGTAAAAAGCCAATAATCTATACTTAAAACTTGAATTGTACTACTTCTTACTGGCTATTACATCAACTTAGAAGCTTCATCTGTGTTTTACTATGGTGCTTTTAGTGTCTCCGCATACCGCAGCACGCGACTTAGCTTTGCAGACGATAAATGTAATCGTTTCAGACAGAAGAGCGGTCAATGTGACGATCTGGCTTTAAGTCGATTCGATAACAAATGACGAAAAGGACGGAATTCTCAGGTTTTTACTACACTTGAACACTTTTCACATTCTCCCCTGCAACTCGGCTGCTAGTCCTCCTTTCATGCAAAATCTTAAGTACCTAGCTCATGTCCAAGGCACCAAAGAAGGGTAAAACGTCAATAATCCATAACTAAAACTTGAATTATACTACTTCTCACTGGCTATTACATCGACTTAGGAGCTTCATCTCTGTTCTACTATGGTTCTTTTAGTGTCTCCGCATACCACAGCACACGACATAGCTTTGCAGACGATAAATGTAACCGTTTCAGACAGTAGAGCGGCCAATGTGACGATCTGGCTTTAAGTCTTTTCGATAACAAATGACGAAAACGGACGGAGTTCTCAGGTTTTTACTACACATGAACACTTTTCACATTCTCTTGTGCAACTCGGCTGCTAGTCCTCCTTTCATGCAGAATCTTTAAGTCCTAGCTCGTGTCCAAGGCACCAAAGCCAGCTAAAAAGGCAATAATCGATACCCAATACTTGAATAGTACTACTTCTTACTGGCTATTGCATCAACTAAGAAGATTCATCTGTGTTCAACTTTGGTGTTTTTAGTGTCTTCGCATACCGCAGCACGCGAAATAGCTTAGCAGACGATAAGTAAAACTGTTTCAGAGAGAAGAGCGGTCATTGTGACGATCTGGCTTAAGTCGTTTCGATAACAAATGACGAAAACGGACGGATTTCTCAGGTTTTTACTACATATGAACACTTTTCACATTCTCCGGTGCAACGCGGCTGCTAGTCCTCCTTTCATGCAAAATCTTAAGTACCTAGCTCATGTCCAAGGCACCAAAGAAGTGTAAAAAGTCAAAAATCGATACATAAAACTTGAATTGTACTACTTCTCACTGCCTATTACATCAACTTAGAAGTTTCATCTGTGTTCCGCTATGGTGCTGTTAGTGTCTCCGCATACCGCAGCACGCGACGTAGCTTTGCAGACGATAAATGTAACCGTTTCAGAGAGAAGAGCGACCAATGTGACGATCTGGCTTTAAGTCGACTCGATAACAAATGACGACAAAGGACGGATTTCTCGGGTTTTTACTACATATGAACACTTTTCGTATTCTCCCGAACAACGCTGATGCTAGTCCTTCTTTTATGCAAAATCGTAAGGTCCTAGCTCATGTCCAAGACACCAAAGCCGGCACAAAAGGCAATAATCGATGAGTAAAACCTGATTTGTACTGCTTCTTACTGGCTATTACATCAACTTGGAAGCTTCTTCTGTTTTCTACTATGGTGCTGTTAGTGTCTCCGCATACCGCAGCACGCGACATAGCTTTGCAGACGATAAATGTAACCGTTTCAGAGATATGAGCGGCCAATGAGACGATCTGACATTAAGTCGATTCGGAAACAAATGACGAAAACGGACGGATTTCTCAGGTTTTTACTACATATGAACACTATTTACATTCTCCCGTGCAACGCAGCTGCTAGTCATCTTTTGATGCAAAATCTTAAGGTCCTAGCTCATGTCCAAGGCCCCAAAGCCAGCTAAAAAGTCAATAATCGATATCTAAAACGTTATTGTACTACTCTTTGCTGGCTATTACAATAACTGAGAAATTTCATCTGTGTTCTACTATGGTGCTGTTAGTGTCTCCGCATACCGCAGCACGCGACGTAGCTTTGCAGACGATAAATGTAACCGTTTCAGGGAGAAGAGCGACCAATGTGACGATCTGGCTTTAAGTCGATTTGATAAGAAATGACGAAAATGGACGGATTTCTCAGGTTTTTACTACATATGAACGCTTTTCACATTCTCCCGTGCAACGCAGCTGCTAGTTCTCCTTTGATGGAAAATCTTAAGGTCCTAGCTTATGTCCAAGACCAAAAAGCCAGCTAAAAAGACAATAATCGGTATCTAAAACGTTATTGTACTACTTCTTGCAAGCTATTACATCAACTTAGAAGTTTCATCTGTTTTCTACTATGGTGCTGTGAGTGTCTCCGCATACCGCAGCACGCGACATAGCTTTGCAGACAATAAATGTAACCGTTTCAGAGGGAAGAGCGACCAATGTGACGATCTGGCATTAAGTCGATTTGATAAGAAATGACGATAACGGACGGATTTCTCAGGTTTTTACTACATATGAACACTTTTCACATTCTCCCGTGCAACGCAGCTGCTAGTCCTCCTTTGATGCAAAGTCTTAAGGTCCTAGCTCATGCCCAAGACCACAAAGCCAGCTAAAAAGTCAATAATCGATATCTAAAACGTTATTGCACTACTTCTTACTGGCTATTACATCAACTTAGAAGTTTCATCACTGTTCTACTCTGGTGCTGTTAGTGTCTCTGCATACCGCAGCACGCGACATTGCTTTGCAGACGATAAATGTAACCGTTTCAGAGAGAAGGGCGACCAATGTGACGATCTGGCTTTAAGTCGATTTGATAAGAAATGACGAAAACGGACGGATTTCTCAGGTTTTTACTACATATGAACACTTTTCACATTCTCCCGTGCAACGCAGCTGCTAGTTCTCCTTTGATGCAAAATCTTAAGGTCCTAGCTCATGTCCGAGGCCCCAAAGCCAGCTAAAAAGTCAATAATCGGTATCTAAAACGTTATATTACTACTTCTTACTGGCTATAACATCAACTTAGAAGTTTCGTCTGTGTTCTACTATGGTGCTCTTAGTGTCTCCACATACCGCAGCACGCGACATAGCTTTGCAGACGATAAATGTGACCGTTTCAGAGAGAAGAGCGACCAATGTGAAGACCTGGCTTTAAGTCGAATTGATAAGAAATGACGAAAACGGACGGATTTCTCGTTTTTTAGTACATATGAACACTCTTCACATTCTCCCGGGCAACGCAGCTGCTAGTCCTCCTTTGATGCAAAATCTTAAGGTCCTAGCTCATGTCCAAGGCCCCAAAGCCAGCTTAAAAGTCAATAATCGGTTTCTAAAACGTTATTGTACTACTTCTTACTGGCTATTACATCAACTTAGAAGTTTCATCAGTGTTCTACTATGGTGCTGCTAGTGTCTCCGCATACCGCAGCACGCGACATAGCTTTGCAGACGATAAATGTAACCATTTCAGGGAGAAGAGCGACCAATGTGACGATCTGGCTTTAAGTCGATTTGATAAGAAATGACGAAAACGGACGGATTTCTCAGGTTTTTACTACATATGAACACTTTTCACATTCTCCCGTGCAACGCAGCTGCTAGTTCTCCTTTGATGCAAAATCTTAAGGTCCTAGCTCATGTCCGAGGCCCCAAAGCCAGCTAAAAAGTCAGTAATCGGTATCTAAAACGTTATATTACTACTTCTTACTGGCTATAACATCAACTTAGAAGCTTCGTCTGTGTTCTACTATGGTGCTCTTAGTGTCTCCACATACCGCAGCACGCGACATAGCTTTGCAGACGATAAATGTGACCGTTTCAGAGAGAAGAGCGACCAATGTGAAGACCTGGCTTTAAGTCGAATTGATAAGAAATGAAGAAAACGGACGGATTTCTCATGTTTTAGTACATATGAACACTCTTCACATTCTCCCGGGCAACGCAGCTGCTAGTCCTCCTTTGATGCAAAAGATTAAGGTCCTAGCTCATGTCCAAGGCCCCAAAGCCAGCTTAAAAGTCAATAATCGGTTTCTAAAACGTTATTGTACTACTTATTACTGGCTATTACATCAACTTAGAAGTTTCATCAGTGTTCTACTATGGTGCTGCTAGTGTCTCCGCATACCGCAGCACGCGACATAGCTTTGCAGACGATAAATGTAACCATTTCAGGGAGAAGAGCGACCAATGTGACGATCTGGCTTTAAGTCGATTTGATACGAAATGACGAAAACGGACGGATTTCTCAGGTTTTTGCTACATTTGAACACTTTTTACCTTCTCCCGTGCAACGCAGCTGCTAGTGCTCCTTTGATGCAAAGTCTTAAGGTACTGAGTCATGTCCAAGACCCAAAAGCCAGCTAAAAAGTCAATAATCGATATCTAAATCGTTATTGCACTACTTCTTACTGGCTATTACATCAACTTAGAAGTTTCATCAGTGTTCTACTATGGTGCTGTTTGTGTCTCTGCATACCGCAGCACGCAACATAGCTTTGCAGACAATAAATGTAACCGTTTCAGAGAGAAGAGCCACCAATGTGACGATCTGGCTTTAAGTCGCTTTTATAAGAAATGACGAAAACGGACGGATTTCTCAGGTTTTTACTACATATGAACTCTTTTCACATACTCCCGTGCAACGAGGCTGCTAGTCTTAGTTTCATGCAAAATCTTAAGGTCTTAGATCATGTCCAAGACCCCAAAGCCAGCTAAAAAGTCAATAATCGATATCTAAAACGTTATTGTACTACTTCTTACTGGCTATTACATCAACTTAGAAGTTTCATCTGTTCTACTGTGGTGCTGTTAGTGTCTCTGCATACCGCAGCACGCGACATTGCTTTGCAGACGATAAATGTAACCGTTTCAGAGAGAAGGGCGACCAATGTGACGATCTGGCTTTAAGTCGATTTGATAAGAAATGACGAAAACGGACGGATTTCTCAGGTTATTACTACATATGAACACTTTTCACATTCTCCCGTGCGACGCAGCTGCTAGTTCTCCTTTGATGCAAAATCTTAAGGTCCTAGCTCATGTCCGAGGCCCCAAAGCCAGCTAAAAAGTCAATAATCGGTATCTAAAACGTTATATTACTACTTCTTACTGGCTATAACATCAACTTAGAAGCTTCGTCTGTGTTCTACTATGGTGCTCTTAGTGTCTCCACATACCGCAGCACGCGACATAGCTTTGCAGACGATAAATGTGACCGTTTCAGAGACAAGAGCGACCAATGTGAAGACCTGGCTTTAAGTCGAATTGATAAGAAATGACGAAAACGGACGGATTTCTCATGTTTTGTACATATGAACACTCTTCACATTCTCCCGGGCAACGCAGCTGCTAGTCCTCCTTTGATGCAAAATCTTAAGGTCCTAGCTCATGTCCAAGGCCCCAAAGCCAGCTTAAAAGTCAATAATCGGTTTCTAAAACGTTATTGTACTGCTCCTTACTGGCTATAACATCAACTTAGAAGTTTCATCTGTTTTCTACTATGGTGCTGTTAGGGTCTCCGCTTACCGCAGAACGCGACATAGCTTTGCAGACGATAAATGTGACCGTTTCAGAATGAAGAGCGACCAATGTGAAGACCTGGTTTTAAGTCGATTTGATAAGAAATGACAAAAACGGACGGATTTCTAAGGTTTTTACTACATATGAACACTTTTGACCTTCTCCCGGGCAACGCAGCTGCTAGTCCTCCTTTGATGCAAAATCTTAAGGTCATAGCTCATGTCCTAGGCCCCAAAGCCAGCTAAAAAGTCAATAATCGATATCTAAAACGTTATTGTACTACTTCTTACTGGCTATTACGTCAACTTAGAAGTTTCATCTGTGTTCTACTATGGTGCTGTTAGTGTCTCCGCATACCGCAGCACGCGACATAGCTTTGCAGACGAGTAATATAACCTTTTCAGACAGAAGAGCGTCCAATGTGACGTCCTGGCTTTAAGTCGATTTGATAAGAAATTACGAAAACGGACGGATATCTCAGGTTTTTACTGCATATGAACACTTTTTACATTCTCCGTGCAACGGAGCATCTAGTCCTCGTTTGATGCAAAATCTTAAGGTCCTAGCTCATGTCCAAGGCCCCAAAGCCAGCTAAAAAGTCAATAATCGATATCTAAAACGTTATTGTACTACTCCTTACTGGCTATTACAATAACTGAGAAATTTCATCTGTGTTCTATTAAGGCGCTGTTAGTGTCTCCGCATACCGCAGCACGCGACGTAGCTTTGCAGACGATAAATGTAACCGTTTCAGGGAGAAGAGCGACCAATGTGACGATCTGGCTTTAAGTCGATTTGATAAGAAATGACGAAAACGGACGGATTTCTCAGGTTTTCACTACATATAAACACTTTTCACATTCTCCCGTGCAACGCAGCTGCAAGTTCTCCTTTGATGCAAAATCTTAAGGTCCTAGCTCATGTCCAAGGCCCCAAAGCAAGCTAAAAAGTCAATAATCGGAATCTAAAACGTTATTGTACTACTTCTTACTGGCTATTACATCAACTTAGAAGTTTCATCACTGTTCTACTGTGGTGCTGTTAGTGTCTCTGCATACCGCAGCACGCGACATTGCTTTGCAGACGATAAATGTAACCGTTTCAGAGAGAAGGGCGACCAATGTGACGATCTGGCTTTAAGTCGATTTGATAAGAAATGACAAAAATGGACGGATTTCTCAGGTTTTTACTACATATGAACATTTTTCACATTCTCCCGTGCAACGCAGCTGCTAGTTCTCCTTTGATGCAAAATCTTAAGGTCCTAGCACATGTCCAAGGCCCCAAAGCCAGCTAAAAAGTCAATAATCGGTATCTAAAACGTTATTGTACTATTTCTTACTGGCTATTACATCAACTTAGAAGTTTCATCTGTGTTCTACTATGGTCCTGTTAGTGTCTCCGCATACCGCAGCACGCGACATAGCTTTGCAGACGATAAATGTAACCGTTTCAGAGAGAAGAGCGATCAATGTGACGATCTGGCTTTAAGTCGATTTGATACGAAATGACGAAAACGGATGGATTTCTCAGGTTTTCACTACATATGAACACTTTTGACATTCTTACGTGATACGGAGCTGCTAGTCCTCCTTTGATGCAAAGTCTTAAGGTCCTAACTCATGTCCAAGACCCCAAAGCCAGCTAAAAAGTCAATAATCGATATCTAAAACTTGAATTGTACTACCTCTCACTGGCTATTACATCGACTCAGGAGCTTCATCTGTGTTCTACTATGGTTCTTTTAGTGTCTGCGCATACCGCAGCACGCGACATAGCTTTGCAGACGATAAATGTAACCGTTTCAGACAGAAGAGCGGCCAATGTGATAATCTGGCTTTAAGTCATTTCGATAACAAATGAGGAAACGGACAGATTTCTTAGGTTTTTACTACATATGAACACTTTTCACATTCTCCCGTGCAACGCGGCTGCTAGTCCTCCTTTCATGCAAAATCTTAAGTTCCTAGCTCATGTCCAAGGCACCAAAGAAGGGTAAAAAGCCAATAATCAATACTTAAAACTTGAAGTGTACTACTTCTTACTGGCTATTACATCAACTTAGAAGTTTCATCAGTGTTCTACTATGGTGCTGTTAGTGTCTCCGCATACCGGAGCACGCGACATAGCTTTGCAGACGATAAATGTAACCATTTCAGGGAGAAGAGCGACCAATGTGACGATCTGGCTTTAAGTCGATTTGATAAGAAATGACGAAAACGGACGGAATTCTCAGGTTTTTACTACATATGAACACTTTTCACATTCTCCCGTGCAACTCAGCTGCTAGTTCTCCTTTGATGCAAAATCTTAAGGTCCTAGCTCATGTCCAAGTCCCAAAGCCAGCTAAAAAGTCAATAATCTGTATCTGAAACGTTATTGTACTACTTCTTACAGGTTATTGCATCAACTTAGAAGTTTCATCAGTGTTCTACTATGGTGCTGTTTGTGTCTCTGCATACCGCAGCACGCAACATATCTTTGCAGACGATAAATGTAACCGTTTCAGAGAGAAGAGCGACCAATGTGACGATCTGGCTTTAAGTCGCTTTTATAAGAAATGACGAAAACGGACGGATTTCTCAGGTTTTTACTACATATGTACACTTTTCACATTCTCCCGTGCAACGCAGCTGCTAGTCCTCCTTTGATGCAAAATCTTAAGGTCCTAGCTCATGTCCAAGTCCCCAAAGCCAGCTAAAAAGTCAATAATCGATATTTAAAAGTTATTGTACTATTTCTTACTGGCTATAACATCAACTTAGAAGTTTCATCTGTTTTCTACTATGGTGCTGTTAGGGTCTCCGCTTACCGCAGCACGCGACATAGCTTTGCAGACGATAAATGTGACCGTTTCAGAGAGAAGAGCGACCAATGTGAAGACCTGGTTTTAAGTCGATTTGATTAGAAATGACAAAAACGGACGGATTTCTAAGGTTTTTACTACATATGAACACTTTTCACACTCTCCCGGGCAACGCAGCTGCTAGTCCTCCTTTGATGCAAAATCTTAAGGTCCTAGCTCATGTCCTAGGCCCCAAAGCCGGCTAAAAAGTCAATAATCGATATCTAAAACGTTATTGTACTACTTCTTACTGGCTATTACATCGACTTAGAAGTTTCATCTGTGTTCTACTATGGTGCTGTTAGTGTCTCCGCATACCGCAGCACGCGACATAGCTTTGCAGACGAGTAATGTAACCTTTTCAGAGAGAAGAGCGTCCAATGTGACGTCCTGGCTTTAAGTCGATTTGATAAGAAATTACGAAAACGGACGGATTTCTCAGGTTTTTACTGCACATGAACACTTTTTACATTCTCCCGTGCAACGGAGCATCTAGTCCTCCTTTGATGCAAAATCTTAAGGTCCTAGCTCATGTCCAAGTCCCCAAAGCCAGCTAAAAAGTCAATAATCGATATTTAAAAGTTATTGTACTATTTCTTACTGGCTATAACATCAACTTAGAAGTTTCATCTGTTTTCTACTATGGTGCTGTTAGGGTCTCCGCTTACCGCAGCACGCGACATAGCTTTGCAGACGATAAATGTGACCGTTTCAGAGAGAAGAGCGACCAATGTGACGATCTGGCTTTAAGTCGATTTGATAAGAAATGACGAATACGGACGGATTTCTCAGGTTTTCACTGCATATGAACACATTTCACATTCTCCCGTGCAACACAGCTGCTAGTTCTCCTTTGATGCAAAATCTTAAGGTCCTAGCTCATGTCCAAGGCCCAAAGCCAGCTAAAAAGTCAATATTCGATATCTAAAACGTTATTGTACTACTTCCTACTGGCTATAACATCAACTTAGTAGCTTCGTCTGTGTTCTACTATGGTGCTCTTAGTGTCTCCACATACCGCAGCACGCGACATAGCTTTGCAGACGATAAATGTAACCATTTCAGGGAGAAGAGCGACCAATGTGACGAACTGGCTTTAAGTCGATTTGATAAGAAATGACGAAAATTGACGGATTTCTCAGTTTTTTACTACATATGAACACTTTTCACATTCTCCCGTGCAACTCAGCTGCTAGTTCTGCTTTGATGCAAAATCTTAAGGTCCTAGCTCATGTCCAAGTCCCCAAATCCAGCTAAAAAGTCAATAATCGGTACCAAAAACGTTATTGTACTACTTCTTACTGGCTATTACATCAACTTAGAAGTTTCATCCGTTTTCTACTATGGTGCTGTTAGTGTCTCCGCATATCGCAGCACGCGACATAGCTTTTCAGACGATAAACATAACCTTTTCAGAGAGAAGAGCGACCAATGTGACGATATGGCTTTAAGTCGATTTGATCAGAAATGACGAAAACGGACGGATTTCTCAGGTTTTTACTACATATGAACACTTTTCACATTCTCCCGTGCAACGCAGCTGCTAGTCCTCCTTTGATGCAAAGTCTTAAGGTCCTAGCTCATGTCCAAGACCCCAAAGCCAGATAAAAAGTCAATAATCGATATCTAAAACGTTATTGCACTACTTTCTTACTGGCTATTACATCAACTTAGAAGCTTCATCTGTGTTCTACTATGGTGCTTTTAGTGCCTCCGCATACCGCAACACGCGACATAGCTTTGCAGACGATAAGTACAACCGTTTCAGAGAGAAGGGCGGCCAATGTGACGGTCTGGCTTTAAGCCGATTCGATAACAAATGACGAAAACGGACGGATTTCTCAGGTTTTTACTACATATGAACACTTTTCACAATCTCCTGTGCAACGCGGCTGTTTGTCCTCCTTTCATGCAAAATCTTAAGTTCCTAGCTCATGTCCAAGGCACCAAAGAAGGGTAAAAAGTTAATAATCGATAATTAAAACTTGAATTGTACTACTTCTTATTGGCTATTGCATCATCTTAGAAGCTTCATCTGTTTTCTACTATGGTGCTTTTAGTGTCTCGGCATACCGCAGCACGCGACATAGCTTTGCTGACGATAAATGTAATCGTTTCAGAGAGACGAGCGGCCAATCTAACGATCTGGCTTTAAGGCGATTCGATAACAAATGACTAAACGGACGAATTTCTTAGGTTTTTACTACATATGAACACTTTTCACATTCTCCCGCGAAACGCGACTGCTAGTCCTCCTTTCATGCAAAATCTAAAGTTCCTAGCTCATTTCCAAGGCACCGAAGAAGGGTAAAAAGTTTATAATCGATACCTAAATCTTGATTTGAACTACTTCTTACTGGCTATTACATCAACTTAGAAGCTTCATCTGAGTTCTACTATGGTGCGTTCAGTGTCTGCGCATACCGCAACACGCGACATAGGTTTGCAGACGATAAGTACAACCGTTTCAGAGAGAATTACGGCCTATGTGAAGATCTGGCTTTAAGCCGATTCGATAACAAATGACGAAAACGGACGGATTCCTCACGTTTTTACTACATATGAACACCGTTTCACATTCGCCTGTGCAACGCAGCCGCTAGTCCTCCTTTCATGCAAAATGTTAAGTTCCTAGCTCATGTCCAAGGCACCAAAGAAGGGTAAAAAGTCAATAATCCATACCTAAAACTTGAATTGTACTACCTCTCACTGGCTATTACATCGACTCAGGAGCTTCATCTGTGTTCTACTATGGTTCTTTTAGTGTCTGCGCATACCACAGCACGCGACATAGCTTTGCAGACGATAAATGTAACCGTTTCAGACAGAAGAGCGGCCAATGTGATAATCTGGCTTTAAGTCATTTCGATAAAAAATGAGGAAACCGACGGATTTCTTAGGTTTTTACTACATATGAACACTTTTCACATTCTCCCGTGCAACGCGGCTGCTAGTCCTCCTTTCATGCAAAATCTTAAGTTCCTAGCTCATGTCCAAGGCACCAAAGAAGGGTAAAAAGCCAATAATCTATACTTAAATCTTGAATTGTACTACTTCTTAGTGGCTATTACATCAACTTTGAAGCTTCATCTGTGTTTTACTATGGTGCTTTTAGTGTCTCCGCATACCGCAGCACGCGACTTAGCTTTGCAGACGATAAATGTAATCGTTTCAGACAGAAGAGCGGTCAATGTGACGATCTGGCTTTAAGTCGATTCGATAACAAATGACGAAACGGACGGATTTCTCAGGTTTTTACTACACATGAACACTTTTCACATTCTCCCCTGCAACTCGGCTGCTAGTCCTCCTTTCATTCAAAATCTTAAGTACCTAGCTCATTTCCAAGGCACCAAAGAAGGGTAAAACGTCAATAATCCATAACTAAAACTTGAATTATACTACTTCTCACTGGCTATTACATCGACTTAGGAGCTTCATCTGTGTTCTACTATGGTTCTTTTAGTGTCTCCGCATACCACAGCACACGACATAGCGTTGCAGACGATAAATGTAACCGTTTCAGACAGTAGAGCGGCCAATGTGACGATCTGGCTTTAAGTCTTTTCGATAACAAATGACGAAAACGGACGGAGTTCTCAGGTTTTTACTACACATGAACACTTTTCACATTCTCCCGTGCAACTCGGCTGCTAGTCCTCCTTTCATGCAGAATCTTTAAGTCCTAGCTCGTGTCCAAGGCACCAAAGCCAGCTAAAAAGGCAATATTCGATACCTAAAACTTGAATTGTACTACTTCTTACTGGATATTACAACAACCTAGAAGCGTCATCTGTGTTCTACTATAGTGCTTGTAGTGTCTCCACATACCGCAGCACGCGACATAGCTTTGCAGACGATAAATATAACCGTTTCAGACAGAAGAGCGGCCAATGTGGCTATCTATCTTTAAGTCGATTCGATAACAAATGACGAAAACGGACAGATTTCTCAGGTTTTTACTACATATGAACACTTATCACATTCTCCCGTGCAACTCGGCTGCTAGTCCTCCTTTCATGCAAAATCTTAAGTACCTAGCTCACGTCCAAGGCACCAAAGAAGGGTAAAAAGTCAAAAATCGATACATAAAACTTGAATTGTACTACTTCTCACTGCCTATTACATCAACTTAGAAGCTTCATCTGTGTTCTACTATGGTGCTTTTAGTGCCTCCGCATACCGCAACACGCGACATAGCTTTGCAGACGATAAGTACAACTGTTTCAGAGAGAAGGGCGGCCAATGTGACGATCTGGCTTTAAGCCGATTCGATAACAAGTGAAGAAAACGGACGGATTTCTCAGGTTTTTACTACACATGAACACTTTTCACAATCTCCCGTGCAACGCGGCTGCTAGTCCTCCTTTCATGCAAAATCTTAAGTTCCTAGCACATGTCCAAGGCACCAATGAAGGGTAAAAAGTCAATAATCGATAATTAAAACTTGAATTGTACTACTTCTTATTGGCTATTGCATCATCTTAGAAGCTTCATCTGTGTTCTACTATGTTGCTTTTAGTGTCTCGGCATACCGCAATACGCGACATAGCTTTGCAGACGATAAATGTAACCGTTTCAGACAGTAGAGCGGCCAATGTGGCTATCTGGCTTTAAGTCGATTCGATAACAAATGACGAAAACGGACAGATTTCTCAGGTTTTTACTACATATGAACACTTTTCACATTCTCCCATGCAACTCGGCTGCTAGTCCTCCTTTCAAGCAGAATCTTTCGGTCCTAGCTCATGTCCAAGGCACCAAAGCCAACTAAAAAGTCAATAATCGATACCTAAAACTGGAATTGTGCTACCTCTTACTGGATATTACATCAACTTAGAAGCTTCATCTGTGTTCTACTTTGGTGCTTTTAGTGTCTTCGCATACCGCAGCACGCGAAATAGCTTTGCAGACGATAAGTAAAACTGTTTCAGAATGAAGAGCGGTCATTGTGACGATCTGGCTTAAGTCGTTTCGATAACAAATGACGAAAACGGACAGATTTCTCAGGTTTTTACTACATATGAACACTTTTCACATTCTCCCGTGCAACGCGACTGCTAGTACTCCTTTCATGCAAAATCTTAAGTTCCTAGATCATTTCCAAGGCACCGAAGAATGGTAAAAAGTTTATAATCGATACCTAAAACTTGATTTGTACTACTTCTTACTGGCTATTACATCAACTTAGAAGCTTCATCTGTGATCTACTATGGACCTTTTAGTGTCTCCGCATATCGCAGCACGCGGCATAGCTCTGCAAACGATAAATCTAACCGTTTCAGACAGAAGTGCGGCCAATGTGACGATCTGGGTTTTTTAGTCGATTCGATAAGAAATGACGAAAACGGACGGATTTCTCAAGTTTTTTTTACATATGAACACTTTTCACATTCTCCCAAGCAACGCGGCAGCTAATCCTCCTTTCATGCAGAATCTTAAGGTCCTAGCTCATGTCCAAGGCACCAAAGCCAGCTAAAATGTCAATAATTGATACCTAAAACTTGAATTCTACTACATCTTACTGGCTGTTACATCAACTTAGAAGCTTCATCTGTGTTCTACTATGGTGCTTTAAGTGCCTCCGCATACCGCAGCACGCGACATAGCTTTGCAGACGATAAATGTAACCGTTTCAGACAGAAGTGCGGCCAATGTGACGATCTGGCTTTAAGTCGATTCGATAACAAATGACGAAAACGGACTTGTTTCTCAGGTTTTTACTACATATGAACACTTTTCACATTCTCCCGTGCTACTCGGCTGCTAGTCCTCCTTTCATGCCGAATCTTAAAGTCCTTGCTCTTGTCCAAGACACCAAAGCCAGCTAACAAGGCAATGATCGATACCTAAAACTTCAATTGTACTACTTCTTACTGGATATTACATCAACTTAGAAGCTTCATCTGTGTTCTACTATGGTGCTTTTAGTGCCTCCGCATACCGCAACACGCGACATAGCTTTGCAGACGATAAGTACAACCGTTTCAGAGAGAAGGGCGGCTAATGTGACAATCTGGCTTGAAGCCGATTGGATAACAAATGACGAAAACGGACGGATTTCTCAGGTTTTTACTACATATGAACACTTTTCACAATCTCCCGTGCAACGCGGCTGTTAGTCCTCCTTTCATGCAAAATCTTAAGTTCCTAGCTCATGTCCAAGGCACCAAAGAAGGGTAAAAAGTCAATAATCGATAATTAAAACTTGAATTGTACTACTTCTTATTGGCTATTGCATCATCTTAGAAGCTTCATCTGTTTTCTACTATGGTGCTTTTAGTGTCTCGGCATACCGCAGCACGCGACATAGCTTTGCAGACGATAAATGTAATCGTTTCAGACAGAAGAGCGGCCAATGTGACGATCTGGCTTTAAGGCGATTAGATAACAAATGACGAAACGGACGAATTTCTTAGGTTTTTACTACATATGAACACTTTTCACATTCTCCCGTGCAACGCGACTGCTAGTACTCCTTTCATGCAAAATCTTAAGTTCCTAGCTCATTTCCAAGGCACCGAAGAAGGGTAAAAAGTTTATAATCGATACCTAAAACTTGATTTGAACTACTTCTTGCTGGCTATTACATCAACTTAGAAGCTTCATCTGTGTTCTACTATGGTGCTTTTAGTGTCTCCGCATACCGCAGCACGTGACATAACTTTGCAGACGATAAATGTAACCGTTTCAGACACAAGTGCGGCCAATGTGACGATCTGTCATTAAGTCGATTCGGTAACTAATGAAGAAAACGGACGGATTTCTCAGGTTTTTACTAGATGTGAACACTTTTCACATTCTCCCGTGCAACTCGGCTGCTAATCCTCCTTTCATGCAAAATCTTAAGTTCCTAGCTCAAGTCCAAGGCACCATAGAAGGGTAAAAAGTCAATAATTGATACCTAAAACTTGAATTGTACTACTTCTTACTGGCTATTACATTAACTTAGAAGCGTCATCTGTGTTCTACTATGGTGCTTTTAGTGTCTCCGCATACCGCAGCACGCGACATAGCTTTGCAGACGATAAATGTAATCGTTTCAGACAGAAGAGCGGCCAATGTGACGATCTGGCTTTAAGTCGATTCGATAACAAATGACGAAAACGGATGGATTTCTCAAGTTTTTACTACATATGAACACTTTTCACATTCTCCCGTGCAACGCGGCTGCTAATCCTTATTTCATGCAGAATCTTAATGTCCTAGCTCATGTCCAAGGCACCAAAGCCAGCTAAAACGTCAATAATCGATACCTAAAACTTGAATTCTACTACCTCTTATTGGCTATTACATCAACTTAGAAGCTTCATCTGTGTTCTGCTATGGTGCGTTTAGTGTCTCCGCATACCGCAGCACGTGACATAGCTTTGCAGACGATAAATGTAACCGTTTCAGACAGAAGAGCGGCTAATGTGACCATCTGGCTTTAAGTCGGTTCAATAACAAATGACGAAAACGGACGGATTTCTCAGGTTTTTACTGCATATGAACACTTTTCACATTCTCTCGTGCAACTCGGCTGCTAGTCCTCCTTTCATGCAGAATCTTAATGTCCTAGGTCATGTCCAAGGCACCAAAGCCAGCTAAAAAGTCAATAATCGATACCCAATACTTGAATAGTACTACTTCTTACTGGCTATTGCATCAACTAAGAAGATTCATCTGTGTTCTACTATGGTGCTTTTAGTGTCCCCGCACACCGCAGCACGCGACATAGCTTTGCAGACGATAAGTACAACCGTTTCAGAGAGAACAGCGGCCAATGTGACGATCTGGCTTTAAGTCATTTCGATAACAAATGACGAAACGGACGGATTTCTTAGGTTTTTACTACATATGAACACTTTTCACATTCTCCCGTGCAACGCGGCGGCTAGTCCTCCTTTCATGCAAAATCTTAAATTCCTAGCTCATGTCCAAGGCACCAAAGAAGGGTACAAAGCAAATAATCGATACTTAAAATTTGAATTGTACTACTTCTTACTGGCTATTACATCAACTTAGAAGCTTCATCTGTGTTCTACTATGGTGCTTTTAGTGTCTCCGCATGCCGCAGCACGCGACGTAGTTTTGCAGACGATAGTTACAACCTTTATAGAGAGAAGAGCGGCCAATGTGTCGATCTGGCTTTAAGTCGATTCCATAACAAATGACGAAAACGGACGTATTTCTCAGGTTTTTACTACAGATGAACTCTTTTCACTTTCTCCCGTGCCACGCGGCTGCTAGTCCTCCTTTCATGCAGAATCTTAAGGTCCTAGCTCATGTCCAAGGCACCAAAGCCAGCTAACAAGTCAATAATCGATACCAAAAACTTGAATTCTACTACATCTTACTGGCTATTACATCAACTTAGAAGCTTCATCTGTGGTCTACTATGGTGCTTTTAGTGTCTCCGCATACCGCAGCACGCGACATAGCTTTGCAGACGATAAATGTAACCGTTTCAGACAGAATAGCGGCCAATGTGACCATCTGGCTTTAAGTCGGTTCAATAACAAATGACGAAAACGGACGGATTTCGCAGGTTTTTACTACATATGAACACTTTTCACATTCTCCCGTGCAACTCGGCTGCTAGTCCTCCTTTCATGCCGAATCTTAAAGTCCTTGCTCATGTCCAAGACACCAAAGCCTGCTAACAACGCAATAATCGATACCTAAAACTTCAATTGTACTACTTCTTACTGGATATTACATCAACTTAGAAGCGTCATCTTTGTTCTACTATGGTGCTTTTAGTGTCTCCACATACCGCAGCACGCGACATAGCTTTGCAGACGATAAGTACAACCGTTTCAGAGAGAAGAGCGGCCAATGTGACCATCTGGTTTTAAGTCGAATCGATAACAAATGACGATCACGGAAAGATTTCTCTGGTTCTTACTACATATGAACACTTTTAAAATTCGCCCGTGCAACGCGGCCGCTAGTCCTCCTTTCATGCAAAATGTTAAGTTCCTAGCTCATGTCCAAGGCACCAAAGAAGGGTAAAAAGTCAATAATCCGTAACTAAAACTTGAATTGTACTACTTCTCACTGGCTATTACAGCGACTTAGGAGCTTCATCTGTGTTCTACTATGGTGCTTTTAGTGTCTCCGCATACAGCAGCACACGACATAGCTTTGCAGACGATAAATGTAACCGTTTCAGACAGAAGTGCGGCCAATGTGACGATCTGGCTTTAAGACGATTCGATAACAAATGACGAAAACGGACGGATTTCTCAGCTTTTTACTACATATGAACACTTTTCACATTCTCCCATGCAACGCGGCTGCTAGTCCTCCTTTCCTGCTAATCTTAAGTTCCTAGAACATGTCCAAGGCACCAAAGAAATGTAAAAAGTCAATAATCGGTACATAAAACTTGAATTGTACTACTTCTTACTGGCTATTACATCAACTTAGAAGCTTCATCTGTGTTCTACTATGGTGCTTTTAGTGCCTCCGCATACCGCAACACGCGACATAGCTTTGCAGACGATAAGTACAACCGTTTCAGAGAGAAGGGCGGCCAATGTGTAGATCTGGCTTTAAGCCGATTCGATTACAAATGACGTAAACGGACGGATTTCTCAGGTTTTTACTACATATGAACACTTTTCACAATCTCTCGTGCAACGCGGCTGCTAGTCCTCCTTTCATGCAAAATCTGAAGTTCCTAGCTCATGTCCAAGGCAGCAAAGAAGGGTAAAAAGTCAATAATCGATACCTAAAACTTAAATTGTACTACTTCTTACTGGCTATTACATTAATTTAGAAGCGTCATCTGTGTTCTACTATGGTGCTTTTAGTGTCTCCGCATACCGCAGCACGCGACATAGCTTTGCAGACGATAAATGTAATCGTTTCAGACAGAAGAGCGGCCAATGTGACGATCTGGCTTTAAGTCGATTCGATAACAAATGACGAAAACGGATGGATTTCTCAAGTTTTTAGTACATATGAACACTTTTCACATTCTCCCGTGCAACGCGGCTGCTAATCCTCCTTTCATGCAGAATCTTAATGTCCTAGCTCATGTCCAAGGCACCAAAGCCAGCTAAAAAGTCAATAATCGATACCCAATACTTGAATAGTACTACTTCTTACTGGCTTTTGCATCAACTAAGAAGATTCATCTGTGTTCTACTATGGTGCTTTTAGTGTCCCCGCACACCGCAGCACGCGACATAGCTTTGCAGACGATAAGTACAACCGTTTCAGAGAGAAGAGCGGCCAATGTGACGATCTGGCTTTAAGTCGATTCGATAACAAATGACGAACACGGACGGATTTCTCAGGTTTTTACTACATATGAACACTTTTCACATTCGCCTGTGCAACGCGGCGGCTAGTCCTCCTTTCATGCAAAATGTTAAGTTCCTAGCTCATGTCCAAGGCACCATACAAGGGTAAAAAGTCAATAATCCATATTTAAAACTTGAATTGTACTACCTCTCACTGGCTATTACACCGACTCACGAGCTTCATCTGTGTTCTACTATGGTTCTTTTAGTGTCTCCGCATACCGCAGCACGCGACATAGCTTTGCAGACGATAAATGTAACCGTTTCAGACAGAAGAGCGGCCAATGTGACAATCTGGCTTTAAGTCATTTCGATAACAAATGAAGAAACGGACGGATTTCTTAGGTTTTTACTACATATGAACACTTTTCACATTCTTCCGTGCAACGCGGCGGCTAGTCCTCCTTTCATGCAAAATCTTAAGTTCCTAGCTCATGTCCAAGGCACCAAAGAAGGGTACAAAGCCAATAATCGATACTTAAAACTTGAATTGTACTACTTCTTACTGGCTATTACATCAACTTAGAAGCTTCATCTGTGATCTACTATGGTGCTTTTAGTGTCTCCGCATGCCGCAGCACGCGACATAGCTTTGCAGACGATAAATGTAATCGTTTCAGACAGAAGAGCGGCCAATGTGACGATCTGGCTTTAAGTCGATTCGATAACAAATGACGAAAACGGATGGATTTCTCAAGTTTTTACTACATATGAACACTTTTCACATTCTCCCGTGCAACGCGGCTGCTAATCCTCCTTTCATGCACAATCTTAATGTCCTAGCTCATGTCCAAGGCACCAAAGCCAGCTAAAACGTCAATAATCGATACCTAAAACTTGAATTCTACTACCTCTTATTGGCTATTACATCAACTTAGAAGCTTCATCTGTGTTCTACTATGGAGCTTTTAGTGTCTCCGCATCCCGCAGCACGCGACATAGCTTTGCAGACGATAAATGTAACCGTTTCAGAGAGAAGGGCGGCCAATGTGACAATCTGGCTTGAATCCGATTGGATAACAAATGACGAAAACGGACGGATTTCTCAGGTTTTTACTACATATGAACACTTTTCACAATCTCCCGTGCAACGCGGCTGTTAGTCCTCCTTTCATGCAAAATCTTAAGTTCCTAGCTCATGTCCAAGGCACCAAAGAAGGGTAAAAAGTCAATAATCGATAATTAAAACTTGAATTGTACTACTTCTTATTGGCTATTGCATCATCTTAGAAGCTTCATCTGTTTTCTACTATGGTGCTTTTAGTGTCTCGGCATACCGCAGCACGCGACATAGCTTTGCAGACGATAAATGTAATCGTTTCAGACAGAAGAGCGGCCAATGTGACGATCTGGCTTTAAGGCGATTCGATAACAAATGACGAAACGGACAAATTTCTTAGGTTTTTACTACATATGAACACTTTTCACATTCTCCCGTGCAACGCGACTGCTAGTACTCCTTTCATGCAAAATCATAAGTTCCTAGCTCATTTCCAAGGCACCGAAGAAGGGTAAAAAGTTTATAATCGATACCTAAAACTTGATTTGAACTACTTCTTACTGGCTATTACATCAACTTAGAAGCTTCATCTGAGTTCTACTATGGTGCGTTCAGTGTCTGCGCATACCGCAGCACGCGACATAGCTTTGCAGACGATAAATGTAACCGTTTCAGACAGAAGAGCGGCTAATGTGACCATCTGGCTTTAAGTCTGTTCAATAACAAATGACGAAAACGGACGTATTTCTCAGGTTTTTACTACATATGAACTCTTTTTACTTTCTCCCGTGCCACGCGGCTGCTAATCCTCCTTTCATGCAGAATCTTAAGGTCCTACCTCATGTCCAAGGCACCAAAGCCAGCTAACAAGTCAATAATCGATACCTAAAACTTGAATTCTACTACATCTTACTGGCTATTACGTCAACTTAGAAGCTTCATCTGTGGTATACTATGGTGCTTTTAGTGTCTCCGCATAACGCAGCACGCGACATAGCTTTGCAGATGGTAAATGTAACCGTTTCAGACAGAAGAGCGGCTAATGTGGCGATCTGTCTTTAAGTCGATTCGATAACAAATGACGAAAGCGGACAGATTTCTCAGGTTTTTACTACATATGAACACTTTTCACATTCTCCCATGCAACTCGGCTGCTAGTGCTCCTTTCAAGCAGAATCTTTCGGTCCTTGCTCATGTCCAAGGCACCTAAGCCAGCTAAAAAGTCAATAATCGATACCCAATACTTGAATAGTACTACTTCTTACTGGCTATTGCATCAACTAAGAAGATTCATCTGTGTTCTACTATGGTGCTTTTAGTGTCCCCGCACACCGCAGCACGCGACATAGCTTTGCAGACGATAAGTACAACCGTTTCAGAGAGAAGAGCGGCCAATGTGACGATCTGGCTTTAAGTCGATTCGATAACAAATGACGAACTGGGACGGATTTCTCAGGTTATACCTACATATGAACACTTTTCACATTCGCCTGTGCAACGCAGCCGCTAGTCCTCCTTTCATGCAAAATGTTAAGTTCCTAGCTCATGTCCAAGGCACCAAACAAGGGTAAAAAGTCAATAATCCATATCTAAAACTTGAATTGTACTACCTCTCACTGGCTATTACATCGACTCAGGAGCTTCATCTGTGTTCTACTATGGTTCTTTTAGTGTCTCCGCATACCGCAGCACGCGATTAGCTTTGCAGACGATAAATGTAAAAGTTTCAGACAGAAGAGCGGCCAATGTGACAATCTGGCTTTAAGTCATTTCGATAACAAATGACGAAACGGACGGATTTCTTAGGTTTTTACTACATATGAACACTTTTCACATCCTCCCGTGCAACGCGGCGGCTAGTCCTCCTTTCATGCAAAATCTTAAGTTCCTAGCTCATGTCCAAGGCACCAAAGAAGGGTACAAAGCCGATAATCGATACATAAAACTTGAATTGTACTACTCCTTACTGGCTATTATATCAACTTAGAAGCTTCATCTGTGTTCTACTATGGTACTTTTAGTGTCTCCGCATGCCGCAGCACGCGACGTAGCTTTGCAGACGATAATTACAACCTTTATAGAGAGAAGAGCGGCAAATGTGTCGATCTGGCTTTAAGTCGATTCCATAACAAATGACGAAAACGGACGTATTGCTCAGGTTTTTACTACATATGAACTCTTTTCACATTCTCCCGTGCCATGCGGCTGCTAGTCCTCCTTTCATGCAAAATCTTAAGATCCTAGCTCTTGTCCAAGGCACCAAAGAAGGGTAAAAGGTCAGTAATCGATACCTAAAACGTGAATTGTACTACTTCTTACTAGCTGTTACATCAACTTAGAAGCTTCATCTGTGGTCTACTATGGTGCTTTTAGTGTCTCCGCATACCGCAGCACGCGACATAGCTTTGCAGATGATAAATGTAACCGTTTCAGACAGAAGAGCGGCTAATGTGACGATCTGTCTTTAAGTCGATTCGATGACAAATGACGAAAGCGGACAGATTTCTCAGGTTTTTACTACATATGAACACTTTTCACATTCTCCCATGCAACTCGGCTGCTAGTCCTCCTTTCAAGCAGAATCTTTCGGTCCTAGCTCATGTCCAAGGACACCAAAGCCAGCTAAAAAGTCAATAATCGATACCTAAAACTAGAATTGTGCTACTTCTTACTGGCTATTACATCAACTTAGAAGCTTCATCTGTGTTCTACTTTGGTGCTTTTAGTGTCTTTGCATACCGCAGCGCGCGACATAGCTTTGCAGACGATAAGTACAACTGTTTCAGAGAGAAGAGCGGTCATTGTGACGATCTGGCTTAAGTCGTTTCGATAACAAATGACGAAAACGGACGGATTTCTCAGGTTTTTACTACATATGAACACTTTTCACATTCTCTCGTGCAACTCGGCTGCTAGTCCTCCTTTCATGCAGAATCTTAAAGTCCTAGGTAATGTCCAAGGCACCAAAGCCAGCTAAAAAGTCAATAATCGATAACTAAAACTTGAATTGTACTACTTCTTACTGGCTATTACATCAACTTAGAAGCTTCATCTGTGGTCTACTATGGTGCTTTTAGTGTCTCCGCATACCGCAGCACGCGACATAGCTTTGCAGACGATAAATGTAATCGTTTCAGACAGAAGAGCGGCCAATGTGACGATCTGGCTTTAAGTTGATTCGATAACAAATGACGAAAACGGATGGATATCTCAAGATTTTACTACATATGAACACTTTTCACATTCTCCCGTGCAACGCGGCTGCTAATCCTCCTTTCATGCAGAATCTTAATGTCCTAGCTCATGTCCAAGGCACCAAAGCCAGCTAAAACGTCAATAATCGATACCTAAAACTTGAATTCTACTACTTCTTACTGGCTATTACATCAACTTAGAAGCTTCATCTGTGTTCTACTATGGTGCTTTTAGTGTCTCCGCATACCGCAGCACGCGACATAGCTTTGCAGACGATAAATGTAACCGTTTCAGACAGAAGAGCGGCTAATGTGACCATCTGGCTTTAAGTCGGTTCAATAACAAATGACGAAAACGGACGGATTTCTCAGGTTTTTACTACATATGAACACTTTTCACATTCTCTCGTGCAACTCGGCTGCTAGTCATCCTCTCATGCAGAATCTTAAGGTCCTAGGTAATGTCCAAGGCACCAAAGCCAGCTAAAAAGTCAATAATCGATACCCAATACTTGAATAGTACTACTTCTCCTGGCAATTGCATCAACTAAGAAGATTCATCTGTGTTCTACTATGGTGCTTCTAGTGTCCCCGCACACCGCAGCACGCGACATAGCTTTGCAGACGATAATTACAACCGTTTCAGAGAGAAGAGCGGCCAATGTGACGATCTATCTTTAAGTCGATTCGATAACAAATGACGAACACGGACGGATTTCTCAGGTTTTTACTACATATGAACACTATTCACATTCGCCTGTGCAACGCAGCCGCTAGTCCTCCTTTCATGCAAAATGTTAAGTTCCTAGCTCATGTCCAAGGCACCAAACAAGGGTAAAAAGTCAATAATCCATATTTAAAACTTGAATTGTACTACCTCTCACTGGCTATTACATCGACTCAGGAGCTTCATCTGTGTTCTACTAAGGTTCTTTTAGTGTCTCCGCATACCGCAGCACGCGACATAGCTTTGCAGACGATAAATGTAACCGTTACAGACAGAAGAGCGGCCAATGTGAGAATCCGGCTTTAAGTCATTTCGATAACAAATGACGAAACGGACGGATTTCTTAGGTTTTTACTACATATGAACACTTTTCACATTCTCCCGTGCAACGCGGCGGCTAGTCCTCCTTTCATGCAAAATCTTAAGTTCCTAGCTCATGTCCAAGGCACCAAAGAAGGGTACAAAGCCAATAATCGATACATAAAACTTGAATTGTACTACTTCTTACTGGCTATTATATCAACTTAGAAGCTTCATCTGTGTTCTACTATGGTGCTTTTAGTGTTTCCGCATGCCGCAGCACGTGACGTAGCTTTGCAGCCGATAATTACAACCTTTATAGAGAGAAGAGCGGCCAATGTGTCGATCTGGCTTTAAGTCGATTCCATAACAAATGACGAAAACGGACGTATTTCTCAGGTTTTTACTACATATGAACTCTTTTCACATTCTCCCGTGCCACGCGGCTGCTAGTCCGCCTTTCATGCAAAATCTTAAGATCCTAGCTCTTGTCCAAGGCACCAAAGAAGGGTAAAAGGTCAGTAATCGATACCTAAAACTTGAATTGTACTACTTCTTACTAGCTATTACATCAACTTAGAAGCTTCATCTGTGGTCTAATATGGTGCTTTTAGTGTCTCCGCATACCGCAGCACGCGACATAGCTTTGCAGATGATAAATGTAACCGTTTCAGACAGAAGAGCGGCTAATGTGGCGATCTGTCTTTAAGTCGATTCGATAACAAATGACGAAAGCGGACAGATTTCTCAGGTTTTTACTACATATGAACACTTTTCACATTCTCCCATGCAACTCGGCTGCTAGTCCTCCTTTCAATCAGAATCTTTCGGTCCTAGCTCATGTCCAAGGCACCAAAGCCAGCTAAAAAGTCAATAATCGATACCTAAAACTAGAATTGTGCTACTTCTTACTGGCTATTACATCAACTTAGAAGCTTCATCTGTGTTCTACTATGGTGCTTTTAGTGTCTCCGCATACCGCAGCACGCGACATAGCTTTGCAGACGATAAATGTAACCGTTTCAGACAGAATAGCGGCCAATGTGATGATCTGGCTTTAAGTCGATTCGATAACAAATGACGAAAACTGACGGATTTCTCAAGTTTTTACTACATATGAACACTTTTCACATTCTCTCGTGCAAATCGGCTGCTAGTCCTCCTTTCATGCAGAATCTTAAAGTCTTAGCTCGTGTCCAAGGCACCAAAGCCAGCTAAAAAGGCAATAATCGATACCTAAAACTTGAATTGTACTACTTCTTACTGGATATTACAACAACCTAGAAGCGTCATCTGTGGTCTACTATGGTGCTTCTAGTGTCTCCGCATACCGCAGCACGCGACATAGCTTTGCAGACGATAAATGTAACCGTTTCAGACAGAATAGCGGCCAATGTGATGATCTGGCTTTAAGTCGATTCGATAACAAATGACGAAAACTGACGGATTTCTCAAGTTTTTACTACATATGAACACTTTTCACATTCTCTCGTGCAAATCGGCTGCTAGTCCTCCTTTCATGCAGAATCTTAAGGTCCTAGGTCATGTCCAAGGCACCAAAGCCAGCTAAAAAGTCAATAATCGATACCCAATACTTGAATAGTACTACTTCTTACTGACTATTGCATCAACTAAGAAGATTCATCTGTGTTCTACTATGGTGCTTTTAGTGTCCCCGCACACCGCAGCACGCGACATAGCTTTGCAGACGATAAGTACAACCGTTTCAGAGAGAAGAGCGGCCAATGTTACGATCTGGCTTTAAGTCGATTCTATAACAAATGACGAACACGGACGGATTTCTCAGGTTTTTACTACATATGAACACTATTCATATTCGCCTGTGCAACGCAGCCGCTAGTCCTCCTTTCATGCAAAATGTTAAGTTCCTAGCTCATGTCCAAGGCACCAAACGAGGGTAAAAAGTCAATAATCCATATTTAAAACTTGAATTGTACTACCTCTCACTGGCTATTACATCGACTCAGGAGCTTCATCTGTGTTCTACTATGGTTCTTTTAGTGTCTCCACATACCGCAGCACGCGACATAGCTTTGCAGACGATAAATGTAACCGTTTCAGACAGAAGAGCGGCCAATGTGACAATCTGGCTTTAAGTCATTTCGATAACAAATGACGAAACGGACGGATTTCTTAGGTTTTTACTACATATGAACACTTTTCACATTCTCCCGTGCAACGCGGCGGCTAGTCCTCATTTCATGCAAAATCTTAAGTTCCTAGCTCATGTCCAAGGCACCAAATTAGGGTACAAATCCAATAATCGATACTTAAAACTTGAATTGTACTACTTCTTACTGGCTATTATATCAACTTAGAAGCTTCATCTGTCTTCTACTATGGTGCTTTTAGTGTCTCCGCATGCCGCAGCACGCGACGTAGCTTTGCAGACGATAATTACAACCTTTATAGAGAGAAGAGCGGCCAATGTGTCGATCTGGCATAAGTCGATTCCATAACAAATGACGAAAACGGACGTATTTCTCAGGTTTTTCTTACATATGAACTCTTTTCACATTCTCCCGTGCCACGCGGCTGCTAGTCCTCCTTTCATGCAAAATCTTAAGATCCTAGCTCTTGTCCAAGGCACCAAAGAAGGGTAAAAGGTCAGTAATCGATACCTAAAACTTGAATTGTACCACTTCTTACTAGCTATTACATCAACTTAGAAGCGTCATCTGTGTTCTACTATGGTGCTTTTAGTGTCTCCGCATACCGCAGCACGCGACTTAGCTTTGCAGACGATAAATGTAATCGTTTCAGACAGAAGAGCGGCCAATGTGACGATCTGGCTTTAAGTCGATTCGATAACAAATGACGAAAACTGACGGATTTCTCAAGTTTTTACTACATATGAACACTTTTCACATTCTCCCATGCAACTCGGCTGCTAATTTTCCTTTCATGCAGAATCTGAAGGTCCTAGCTCATGTCCAAGGCACCAAAGCCAGCTAACAAGTCAATAATCGATACCTAAAACTTGAATTCTACTACATCTTACTGGCTATTACATCAACTTAGAATCTTCATCTGTGGTATACTATGGTGCTTTTAGTGTCTCCGCATACCGCAGCACGCGACATAGCTTTGCAGACGATAAATGTAACCGTTTCAGACAGAATAGCGGCCAATGTGACGATCTGGCTTTAAGTCGATTCGATAACAAATGACTAAAACGGTCGGATTTCTCAGGTTTTTACTACACATGAACACTTTTCACATTCTCCCGTGCATCTCGGCTGCTAGTCCTCCTTTCATGCAGAATCTTAAAGTCTTAGCTCGTGTCCAAGGCACCAAAGCCAGCTAAAAAGGCAATAATCGATACCTAAAACTTGAATTGTACTACTTCTTACTGGATATTACAACAACCTAGAAGCGTCATCTGTGGTCTACTATGGTGCTTCTAGTGTCTCCGCATACCGCAGCACGCGACATAGCTTTGCAGACGATAAATGTAACCGTTTCAGACAGAATAGCGGCCAATGTGATGATCTGGCTTTAAGTCGATTCGATAACAAATGACGAAAACTGACGGATTTCTCAAGTTTTTACTACATATGAACACTTTTCACATTCTCCCATGCAACTCGGCTGCTAATCCTCCTTTCATGCAGAATCTTAAGGTCCTAGCTCATGTCCAAGGCACCAAAGCCAGCTAACAAGTCAATAATCGATACCTAAAACTTGAATTCTACTACACCTTACTGGCTATTACATCAACTTGGAAGCTTCATCTGTGGTCTACTATGGTGCTTTTAGTGTCTCCGCATACCGCAGCACGCGACATAGCTTTGCAGATGATAAATGTAACCGTTTCAGACAGAAGAGCGGCTAATGTGGCGATCTGTCTTTAAGTCGATTCGATAACAAATGACGAAAGCGGACAGATTTCTCTGGTTTTTACTACATATGAACACTTTTCAGATTCCCCCATGCAACTCGGCTGCTAGTCCTCCTTTCAAGCAGAATCTTTCGGTCCTAGCTCATGTCCAAGGCAAAAAAGCCAGCTAAAAAGTCAATAATCGATACCTAAAACTAGAATTGTGCTACTTCTTACTGGCTATTACATCAACTTAGAAGCTTCATCTGTGTTCTACTTTGGTGCTTTTAGTGTCTTCGCATACCGCAGCGCGCGACATAGCTTTGCAGACGATAAGTACAACTGTTTCAGAGAGAAGAGCGGTCATTGTGACGATCTG
This sequence comes from Schistocerca gregaria, assembly GCF_023897955.1. Classification (NCBI taxonomy): domain Eukaryota; kingdom Metazoa; phylum Arthropoda; class Insecta; order Orthoptera; family Acrididae; genus Schistocerca; species Schistocerca gregaria. The sequence continues at coordinate 3,737,002 of NW_026061742.1, read as the reverse complement.
GCTTAAGTCGTTTCGATAACAAATGACGAAAACGGACGGATTTCTCAGGTTTTTACTACATATGAACACTTTTCACATTCTCTCGTGCAACTCGGCTGCTAGTCCTCCTTTCATGCAGAATCTTAAAGTCCTAGGTAATGTCCAAGTCACCAAAGCCGGATAAAAAGTCAATAATCGGTAACTAAAACTTGAATTGTACTACTTCTTACTGGCTATTACATCAACTTGGAAGCTTCATCTGTGTTCTACTATGGTGCTTTTAGTGTCTCCGCATACCGCAGCACGCGACATAGCTTTGCAGACGATAAATGGAACCGTTTCGGACAGAAGAGCGGCTAATGTGACCATCTGGCTTTAAGTCGATTCTATAACAAATGACGAAAACGGACGGATTTCTCAGGTTTTTACTACATATGAACACTTTTCACATTCTCTCGTGCAACTCGGCTGCTAGTCCTCCTTTCATGCAGAATCTTAAAGTCCTAGGTAATGTCCAAGGCACCAAAGCCAGCTAAAAAGTCAATAATCGATACCTAATACTTGAATAGTACTATTTCTTACTGGCTATTGCAATCAACTAAGCAGATTCATCTGCGTTCTACTATGGTGCTTTTAGTGTCCCCGCATACCGCAGCACGCGACATAGCTTTGCAGACGATAAGTACAACCGTTTCAGAGAGAAGAACGGCCAATGTGACGATCTGGCTTTAAGTCGATTCGATAACAAATGACGAACACGGACGGATTTCTCAGGTTTTTACTACATATGAACACTATTCACATTCGCCTGTGCAACGCAGCCGCTAGTCCTCCTTTCATGCAAAATGTTAAGTTCCTAGCTCATGTCCAAGGCAACAAACAAGGGTAAAAAGTCAATAATCCATATTTAAAACTTGAATTGTACTACCTCTCACTGGCTATTACATCGACTCAGGAGCTTCATCTGTGTTCTACTATGGTTCTTTTAGTGTCTCCGCATACCGCAGCACGCGACATAGCTTTGCAGACGATAAATGTAACCGTTTCAGACAGAAGAGCGGCCAATGTGACAATCTGGCTTTAAGTCATTTCGATAACAAATGACGAAACGGACGGATTTCTTAGGTTTTTACTACACATGAACACTTTTCACATTCTCCCGTGCAACGCGGCGGCTAGTCCTCATTTCATGCAAAATCTTAAGTTCCTAGCTCATGTCCAAGGCACCAAAGAAGAGTACAAATCCAATAATCGATACTTAAAACTTGAATTGTACTACTTCTTACTGGCTATTATATCAACTTAGAAGCTTCATCTGTCTTCTACTATGGTGCTTTTAGTGTCTCCGCATGCCGCAGCACGCGACGTAGCTTTGCAGGCGATAATTACAACCTTTATAGAGAGAAGAGCGGCCAATGTGTCGATCTGGCTTTAAGTCGATTCCATAACAAATGACGAAAACGGACGTATTTCTCAGGTTTTTACTACATATGAACTCTTTTCACATTCTCCCGTGCCACGCGGCTGCTAGTCCTCCTTTCATGCAAAATCGTAAGATCCTAGCTCTTGTCCAAGGCACCAAAGAAGGGTAAAAGGTCAGGAATCGATACCTAAAACTTGAATTGTACCACTTCTTACTAGCTATTACATCAACTTAGAAGCGTCATCTGTGTTCTACTACGGTGCTTTTAGTGTCTCCGCATACCGCAGCACGCGACTTAGCTTTGCAGACGATAAATGCAATCGTTTCAGACAGAAGAGCGGCCAATGTGACGATCTGGCTTTAAGTCGATTCGATAACAAATGACGAAAACTGACGGATTTCTCAAGTTTTTACTACATATGAACACTTTTCACATTCTCCCATGCAACTCGGCTGCTAATCCTCCTTTCATGCAGAATCTTAAGGTCCTAGCTCATGTCCAAGGCACCAAAGCCAGCTAACAAGTCAATAATCGATACCTAAAACTAGAATTCTACCACATCTTACTGGCTATTACAACAACCCAGAAGCGTCATCTGTGGTCTACTATGGTGCTTCTAGTGTCTCCGCATACCGCAGCACGCGACATAGCTTTGCAGACGATAAATGTAACCGTTTCAGACAGAATAGCGGCCAATGTGATGATCTGGCTTTAAGTCGATTCGATAACAAATGACGAAAACTGACGGATTTCTCAAGTTTTTACTACATATGAACACTTTTCACATTCTCCCATGCAACTCGGCTGCTAATCCTCCTTTCATGCAGAATCTTAAGGTCCTAGCTCATGTCCAAGGCACCAAAGCCAGCTAACAAGTCAATAATCGATACCTAAAACTTGAATTCTACTACACCTTACTGGCTATTACATCAACTTGGAAGCTTCATCTGTGGTCTACTATGGTGCTTTTAGTGTCTCCGCATACCGCAGCACGCGACATAGCTTTGCAGATGATAAATGTAACCGTTTCAGACAGAAGAGCGGCTAATGTGGCGATCTGTCTTTAAGTCGATTCGATAACAAATGACGAAAGCGGACAGATTTCTCAGACTTTTACTACATATGAACACTTTTCAGATTCCCCCATGCAACTCGGCTGCTAGTCCTCCTTTCAAGCAGAATCTTTCGGTCCTAGCTCATGTCCAAGGCAAAAAAGCCAGCTAAAAAGTCAATAATCGATACCTAAAACTAGAATTGTGCTACTTCTTACTGGCTATTACATTAACTTAGAAGCTTCATCTGTGTTCTACTTTGGTGCTTTTAGTGTCTTCGCATACCGCAGCGCGCGACATAGCTTTGCAGACGATAAGTACAACTGTTTCAGAGAGAAGAGCGGTCATTGTGACGATCTGGCTTAAGTCGTTTCGATAACAAATGACGAAAACGGACGGATTTCTCAGGTTTTTACTACATATGAACACTTTTCACATTCTCTCGTGCAACTCGGATGCTAGTCCTCCTTTCATGCAGAATCTTAAAGTCCTAGGTAATGTTCAAGTCACCAAAGCCGGCTAAAAAGTCAATAATCGATAACTAAAACTTGAATTGTACTACTTCTTACTGGCTATTACATCAACTTAGAAGCTTCATCTTTGTTCTACTATGGTGCTTTTAGTGTTTCCGCATACCGCAGCACGCGACATAGCTTTGCAGACGATAAATGGAACCGTTTCAGACAGAAGAGCGGCTAATGTGACCATCTGGCTTTAAGTCGATTCTATAACAAATGACGAAAACGGACGGATTTCTCAGGTTTTTACTACATATGAACACTTTTCACATTCTCTCGAGCAACTCGGCTGCTAGTCCTCCTTTCATGCAGAATCTTAAAGTCCTAGGTAATGTCCAAGGCACCAAAGCCAGCTAAAAAGTCAATAATCGATACCTAATACTTGAATAGTGCTATTTCTTACTGGCTATTGCAATCAACTAAGCAGATTCATCTGTGTTCTACTATGGTGCTTTTAGTGTCCCCGCATACCGCAGCATGCGACATAGCTTTGCAGACGATAAGTACAACCGTTTCAGAGAGAAGAACGGCCAATGTGACGATCTGGCTTTAAGTCGATTCGATAACATATTACGAACACGGACGGATTTCTCAGGTTTTTACTACATATGAACACTTTTCACATTCGCCTGTGCAACGCAGCTGCTAGTCCTCCTTTAATGCAAAATGTTAAGTTCCTAGCTCATGTCCAAGGCACCAAACAAGGTTAAAAATTCAATAATCCATATCTAAAACTTGAATTGTTCTACCTCTCACTGGCTATTACATCGACTCAGGTGCTTCATCTGTGTTCTACTATGGTTCTTTTAGTGTCTCCGCATACCGCAGCACGCGACGTAGCTTTGCAGACGATAAATGTAACCGTTTCAGACAGAAGAGCGGCCAATGTGAGAATCGGGCTTTAAGTCATTTCGATAACAAATGACGAAACGGACAGATTTCTTAGGTTTTTACTACATATGAACACTTTTCACATTCTCCCGTGCAACGCGGCTGCTAGTCCTCCTTTCATGCAAAATATTAAGTTCCTAGCTCATGTCCAAGGCACCAAAGGAGGGTAAAAAGCCAATAATCGATACTTAAAACTTGAATTCTACTACTTCTTACTGGCTATTACATCAATTTAGAAGGTTCATCTGTGTTCTACTATGGTGCTTTTACTGTCTCCGCATACCGCAGCACGCGACATAGCTTTGCAGACGATAAATGTATCCGCTCCAGACAGAAGAGCGGCCAATGTGACGATCGGGCTTTAAGTCGATTCGATAACAAATGACGAAAAAGGACGGATTTCTCAGGTTTTTACTAAATATGAACACTTTTCACATTCTCCCGTGCAACTCGGCTGCTAGTCCTCCTTTCATGCAATATCTTGAGTTCCTAGCTCATGTCCAAGGCACCAAAGAAGGGTAAAAAGTCAATAATCGATACATAAACTTCAATTGTACTACTCCTTACTGGGTATTACATCATCTTAGAAGCTTCATCTGTGTTCTTCTATGGTACTTTTAGTGTCTCTGCATTCCGCAGCACGCGACATAGCTTTGCAGACGATAAACGTAACCGTTTCAGACAGAAGAGCGGCCAATGTGACAATCTGGCTTTAAGTCATTTCGATAACAAATGACGAAACGGACGGATTTCTTAGGTTTTTACTACACATGAACACTTTTCACATTCTCCCGTGCAACGCGGCGGCTAGTCCTCATTTCATGCAAAATCTTAAGTTCCTAGCTCATGTCCAAGGCACCAAAGAAGAGTACAAATCCAATAATCGATACTTAAAACTTGAATTGTACTACTTCTTACTGGCTATTATATCAACTTAGAAGCTTCATCTGTCTTCTACTATGGTGCTTTTAGTGTCTCCGCATGCCGCAGCACGCGACGTAGCTTTGCAGACGATAAATGTAACCGTTTCAGACAGAAGAGTGGCCAATGTGACAATCTGGCTTTAAGTCATTTCGATAACAAATGACGAAACGGACGGATTTCTTAGGTTTTTACTACACATGAACACTTTTCACATTCTCCCCTGCAACGCGGCGGCTAGTCCTCATTTCATGCAAAATCTTAAGTTCCTAGCTCATGTCCAAGGCACCAAAGAAGAGTACAAATCCAATAATCGATACTTAAAACTTGAATTGTACTACTTCTTACTGGCTATTATATCAACTTAGAAGCTTCATCTGTCTTCTACTATGGTGCTTTTAGTGTCTCCGCATGCCGCAGCACGCGACGTAGCTTTGCAGACGATAATTACAACCTTTATAGAGAGAAGAGCGGCCAATGTGTCGATCTGGCTTTAAGTCGATTCCATAACAAATGACGAAAACGGACGTATTTCTCAGGTTTTTACTACATATGAACTCTTTTCACATTCTCCCGTGCCACGCGGCTGCTAGTCCTCCTTTCATGCAAAATCGTAAGATCCTAGCTCTTGTCCAAGGCACCAAAGAAGGGTAAAAGGTCAGTAATCGATACCTAAAACTTGAATTGTACCACTTCTTACTAGCTATTACATCAACTTAGAAGCGTCATCTGTGTTCTACTACGGTGCTTTTAGTGTCTCCGCATACCGCAGCACGCGACTTAGCTTTGCAGACGATAAATGCAATCGTTTCAGACAGAAGAGCGGCCAATGTGACGATCTGGCTTTAAGTCGATTCGATAACAAATGACGAAAACTGACGGATTTCTCAAGTTTTTACTACATATGAACACTTTTCACACTCTCCCATGCAACTCGGCTGCTAATCCTCCTTTCATGCAGAATCTTAAGGTCCTAGCTCATGTCCAAGGCACCAAAGCCAGCTAACAAGTCAATAATCGATACCTAAAACTAGAATTCTACCACATCTTACTGGCTATTACAACAACCCAGAAGCGTCATCTGTGGTCTACTATGGTGCTTCTAGTGTCTCCGCATACCGCAGCACGCGACATAGCTTTGCAGACGATAAATGTAACCGTTTCAGACAGAATAGCGGCCAATGTGATGATCTGGCTTTAAGTCGATTCGATAACAAATGACGAAAACTGACGGATTTCTCAAGTTTTTACTACATATGAACACTTTTCACATTCTCCCATGCAACTCGGCTGCTAATCCTCCTTTCATGCAGAATCTTAAGGTCCTAGCTCATGTCCAAGGCACCAAAGCCAGCTAACAAGTCAATAATCGATACCTAAAACTTGAATTCTACTACACCTTACTGGCTATTACATCAACTTGGAAGCTTCATCTGTGGTCTACTATGGTGCTTTTAGTGTCTCCGCATACCGCAGCACGCGACATAGCTTTGCAGATGATAAATGTAACCGTTTCAGACAGAAGAGCGGCTAATGTGGCGATCTGTCTTTAAGTCGATTCGATAACAAATGACGAAAGCGGACAGATTTCTCAGATTTTTACTACATATGAACACTTTTCAGATTCCCCCATGCAACTCGGCTGCTAGTCCTCCTTTCAAGCAGAATCTTTCGGTCCTAGCTCATGTCCAAGGCAAAAAAGCCAGCTAAAAAGTCAATAATCGATACCTAAAACTAGAATTGTGCTACTTCTTACTGGCTATTACATTAACTTAGAAGCTTCATCTGTGTTCTACTTTGGTGCTTTTAGTGTCTTCGCATACCGCAGCGCGCGACATAGCTTTGCAGACGATAAGTACAACTGTTTCAGAGAGAAGAGCGGTCATTGTGACGATCTGGCTTAAGTCGTTTCGATAACAAATGACGAAAACGGACGGATTTCTCAGGTTTTTACTACATATGAACACTTTTCACATTCTCTCGTGCAACTCGGCTGCTAGTCCTCCTTTCATGCAGAATCTTAAAGTCCTAGGTAATGTTCAAGTCACCAAAGCCGGCTAAAAAGTCAATAATCGATAACTAAAACTTGAATTGTACTACTTCTTACTGGCTATTACATCAACTTAGAAGCTTCATCTGTGTTCTACTATGGTGCTTTTAGTGTTTCCGCATACCGCAGCACGCGACATAGCTTTGCAGACGATAAATGGAACCGTTTCAGACAGAAGAGCGGCTAATGTGACCATCTGGCTTTAAGTCGATTCTATAACAAATGACGAAAACGGACGGATTTCTCAGGTTTTTACTACATATGAACACTTTTCACATTCTCTCGAGCAACTCGGCTGCTAGTCCTCCTTTCATGCAGAATCTTAAGGTCCTAGGTAATGTCCAAGGCACCAAAGCCAGCTAAAAAGTCAATAATCGATACCTAATACTTGAATAGTGCTATTTCTTACTGGCTATTGCAATCAACTAAGCAGATTCATCTGTGTTCTACTATGGTGCTTTTAGTGTCCCCGCATACCGCAGCGCGCGACATAGCTTTGCAGACGATAAGTACAACCGTTTCAGAGAGAAGAACGGCCAATGTGACGATCTGGCTTTAAGTCGATTCGATAACATATTACGAACACGGACGGATTTCTCAGGTTTTTACTACATATGAACACTTTTCACATTCGCCTGTGCAACGCAGCTGCTAGTCCTCCTTTAATGCAAAATGTTAAGTTCCTAGCTCATGTCCAAGGCACCAAACAAGGTTAAAAATTCAATAATCCATATCTAAAACTTGAATTGTTCTACCTCTCACTGGCTATTACATCGACTCAGGTGCTTCATCTGTGTTCTACTATGGTTCTTTTAGTGTCTCCGCATACCGCAGCACGCGACGTAGCTTTGCAGACGATAAATGTAACCGTTTCAGACAGAAGAGCGGCCAAAGTGAGAATCGGGCTTTAAGTCATTTCGATAACAAATGACGAAACGGACAGATTTCTTAGGTTTTTACTACATATGAACACTTTTCACATTCTCCCGTGCAACGCGGCTGCTAGTCCTCCTTTCATGCAAAATATTAAGTTCCTAGCTCATGTCCAAGGCACCAAAGAAGGGTAAAAAGCCAATAATCGATACTTAAAACTTGAATTCTACTACTTCTTACTGGCTATTACATCAATTTAGAAGGTTCATCTGTGTTCTACTATGGTGCTTTTACTGTCTCCGCATACCGCAGCACGCGACATAGCTTTGCAGACGATAAATGTATCCGCTTCAGACAGAAGAGCGGCCAATGTGACGATCGGGCTTTAAGTCGATTCGATAACAAATGACGAAAAAGGACGGATTTCTCAGGTTTTTACTAAATATGAACACTTTTCACATTCTCCCGTGCAACTCGGCTGCTAGTCCTCCTTTCATGCAATATCTTGAGTTCCTAGCTCATGTCCAAGGCACCAAAGAAGGGTAAAAAGTCAATAATCGATACATAAACTTCAATTGTACTACTCCTTACTGGGTATTACATCATCTTAGAAGCTTCATCTGTGTTCTTCTATGGTACTTTTAGTGTCTCTGCATTCCGCAGCACGCGACATAGCTTTGCAGACGATAAACGTAACCGTTTCAGACAGAAGAGCGGCCAATGTGACGATCTGGATTTAAGTCGATTCGATAACAATTGACGTAAACGGACGGATTTTTCAGGTTTTTACTACATATGAACGCTTTTCACATTCTCCCGTGCAACGCGGCTGCTAGTCCTCCTTTCATGCAAAATCTTAAGTTCCTAGCTCATGTCCAAGGCACCAAAGGAGGGTAAAAAGCCAATAATCGCTACCTAAAACTTGAATTCTACTACTTCTTACTGGCTATTACATCAACTTAGAAGCTTCATCTGTGTACTACTATCGTGCTTTTATTGTCTCCGCATACCGCAGCGCGTGACATAGCTTTGCAGGCGATAAGTACAACTGTTTCAGAGAGGAGATGGCCAATGTGACGATCTGGCTTTAAGTCGATTCGATATCAAATGACGAAAACGGACGGATTTAGCACGTTTTTACTACATAAGAACACTTTTCACATTCTCCCATGCAACGCGGCTGCTAGTGCTCCTTTCATGCAAAATCTTAAGTTCGTAGCTCATGTCCAAGGGATCAAAGAAGGGTAAAAAGTCAATAATCGATAACTAAAACTTGAATTCTAGTACTTCTTACTTGCTATTACATCAACTTAGAAGCTTAATCTGTGTTCTACTAAAGTGCTTTTAGTGTCTCCGCATACCGCAGCACGCGACATAGCTTTGCAGACGATAAATGTATCCGTTTCAGACAGAAGAGCGGCCAATGTGACGATCTGGATTTAAGTCGATTCGATAACAAATGACGAAAAAGGACGGATTTCTCAGGTTTTTACTAAATATGAACACTTTTCACATTCTCCCGTGCAACTCGGCTGCTAGTCCTCAATTCATGCAATATCTTAAGTTCCTAGCTCATGTCCAAGGCACCAAAGAAGGGTAAAAAGTCAATAATCGATACCTGAAACATCAATTGTAATACTCCTTACTGGCTATTACATCATCTTAGAAGCTTCATCTGTGTTCTTCTATGGTACTTTTAGTGTCTACGCAAACCACAACACGCGACATAGCTTTGCAGACAATAAATGTATCCGTTTGAGACAGAAGAGCGGCCAATGTGACGATCTGGCTTTAAGTCGATTCGATAACAAATGCCGAAAACGGACGGATTTCTCAGGTTTTTACTACATATGAACACTTTTCACATTCTCCCGTGCAACGCGGCTGCTAGTGCTCCTTTCATGCAAAATCTTAAGTTCGTAGCTCATGTCCAAGGGATCAAAGAAGGGTAAAATGTCAATAATCGATAACTAAAACTTGAATTGTAGTACTTCTTACTGGCTATTACATCAACTTAGGAGCTTAATCTGTGTTCTACTAAAGTGCTTTTAGTGTCTCCGCATACCGCAGCACGCGACATATCTTTGCAGACGATAAATGTGTCCGTTTCAGACAGAAGAGCGGCAAATGTGACGATCTGGCTTTAAGTCCATTCGATAACAAATGACGAAAAAGGACGGAGTTCTCAGGTTTTTACTAAATATGAACACTTTTCACATTCTCCCGTGCAACTCGGCTGCTAGTCCTCCTTTCATGCAATATCTTAAGTTCCTAGCTCATGTCCAATGCACCAAAGAAGGGTAAAAAGTCAATAATCGATACCTAAAACTTCAATAGTACTACTCCTTACTGGCTATTACATCATCTTAGAAGCTTCATCTGTGTTCTTCTATGGTACTTTTAGTGTCTCTGCATTCCGCAGCACGCGACATAGCTTTGCAGACGATAAACGTAACCGTTTCAGACAGAAGAGCGGCCAATGTGACGATCTGGATTTAAGTCGATTCGATAACAATTGACGTAAACGGACGGATTTCTCAGGTTTTTACTACATATGAACACTTTTCACATTCTCACATGCAACGCGGCTGCTAGTGCTCCTTTCATGCAAAATCTTAAGTTCGTAGCTCATGTCCAAGGGATCAAAGAAGGGTAAAAAGTCAATAATCGATAACTAAAACTTGAATTGTAGTACTTCTTACTGGCTATTACATCAACTTAGAAGCTTAATCTGTGTTCTACTAAATGCTTTTAGTGTCTCCGCATTCCGCAGCACGCGACATAGCTTTGCAGTCGATAAACGTAACCGTTTCAGACAGAAGAGCGGCCAATGTGACGATCTGGCTTTAAGTCGATTCGATAACAAATGACGAAAACGGACGGATTTCTCAAGTTTTAACTACATATGAACACTTTCCACATTCTCCCGTGCAACGCGGCTGCTAGCCCTCCTTCCATTCAAAATCTGAAGTTCCTAGCTCATGTCCAATGCACTAAAGAAGGGTAAAAAGTCAACAATCGATAATTAAAACTTGAAATGTACTACTTCTTAATGGCTATTACATCAACTTAGAAGCTTCATCTGTGTACTACTATGGTGCTTTTATTGTCTCCGCATACCGCAGCTCCTGACATAGCTTTGCAGACGATAAGTACAACTGTTTCAGAGAGGAGATGGCCAATGTGATGATCTGCCTTTAAGTCGATTCGATAACAAATTACGAAAACGGACGGATTTATCACGTTTTTACTACATATGAACACTTTTCACATTCTCCCGTGCAACTCGGCTGCTAGTCCTACTTTCATAAAGAATCTTAAGGTCCTAGGTCATGTCCAAGGCACCAAAGCCAGCAAAAAAGTCAATAATCGATACCTAAAACCTGAGTTGTACTACTTCTTACTGGCTATTACATCAACTTAGAAGCTTCATCTGTGTTCTACTATGGTGCTTTTGGTGTCTCCGCATACCGCAGCTCGTGAAATAGCTTTGCAGACGATAAGCACTACTGTTTCAGAGAGGAGATGGCCAATGTGACGATCTGGCTTTAAGTCGATTCGATAACAAATGACGAAAAAGGACGGATTTCTCAGGTTTTTATTAAATATGAACACTTTTCACATACTACCGTGCAACTCGGCTGCTAGTCCTCCTTTCATGCAATATCTTCAGTTGCTAGCTCATGTCCAAGGCACCAAAGAAGGGTAAAAAGTCAATAATCGATACCTAAAATTTCAATTGTACTACTCCTTATTGGCTACTAAATCATCTTAGAAGCTTCATCTGAGTTCTTCTATGGTACTTTTAGTGTCTACGCAAACCACAGCACGCGACATAGCTTTGCAGACGATAGATGTATCCGTTTCAGACAGAAGAGCGGCCAATGTGGCGATCTGGCTTTAAGTCGATTCGATAACAAATGCCGAAAACGGACGGATTTCTCAGGTTTTTACTACATATGAAAACTTTTCACATTCTCCCGTGCAACGCGGCTGCTAGAGCTCCGTTCATGCAAAATCTTAAGTTCGTAGCTCATGTCCAAGGGATCAAAGAAGGGTAAAAAGTCAATAATCGATAACTAAAACTTGAATTGTAGTACTTATAACTGGCTATTACATCAACTTAGAAGCTTAATCTGTGTTCTACTAAAGTGCTTTTAGTGTCTACGCAAACCACAACACGCGACATAGCTTTGCAGACAATAAATGTATCCGTTTGAGACAGAAGAGCGGCCAATGTGACGATCTGGCTTTAAGTCGATTCGATAACAAATGCCGAAAAAGGACGGATTTCTCAGGTTTTTACTACATATGAACACTTTTCACATTCTCCCGTGCAACGCGGCTGCTAGTGCTCCTTTAATGCAAAATCTTAAGTTCGTAGCTCATGTCCAAGGGATCAAAGAAGGGTAAAAAGTCAATAATCGATAACTAAAACTTGAATTGTAGTACTTCTTACTGGCTATTACATCAACTTAGAAGCTTAATCTGTGTTCTACTAAAGTGCTTTTAGTGTCTCCGCATACCGCAGCACGCGACATAGCTTTGCAGACGATAAATGTATCCGTTTCAGACAGAAGAGCGGCCAATGTGACGATCTGGCTTTAAGTCGATTCGATAACAAATGACGAAAAAGGATGGATTTCTCAGGTTTTTACTAAATATGAACACTTTTCACATTCTCCCGTGCAACTCGGCTGCTAGTCCTCCTTTCATGCAATATCTTAAGTTCCTAGCTCATGTCCAAGGCACCAAAGAAGGGTAAAAAGTCAATAATCGATACCTAAAACTTCAATTGTACTACTCCTTACAGTCTATTACATCATCTTAGGAGCTTCATCTGTGTTCTTCTATGGTACTTTTAGTGTCTCCGCATTCCGCAGCACGCGACATAGCTTTGCAGTCTATAAACGTAACCGTTTCAGACAGAATAGCGGCCAATGTGACGATCTGGATTTAAGTCGATTCGATAACAAATGACGAAAACGGACGGATTTCTCAGGTTTTTACTACATATGAACACTTTTCACATTCTCCCATGCAACGCGGCTGCTAGTGCTCTTTCATGCAAAATCTTAAGTTCGTAGCTCATGTCCAAGGGATCAAAGAAGGGTAAAAAGTCAATAATCGATAACTAAAACTTGAATTGTAGTACTTCTTACTGGCTATTACATCAACTTAGAAGCTTAATCTGTGTTCTACTAAAGTGCTTTTAGTGTCTCCGCATACCGCAGCACGCGACATAGCTTTGCAGACGATAAATGTATCCGTTTCAGACAGAAGAGCGGCCAATGTGACGATCTGGCTTTAAGTCGATTCGATAACAAATGACGAAAAAGGATGGATTTCTCAGGTTTTTACTAAATATGAACACTTTTCACATTCTCCCGTGCAACTCGGCTGCTAGTCCTCCTTTCATGCAATATCTTAAGTTCCTAGCTCATGTCCAAGGCACCAAAGAAGGGTAAAAAGTCAATAATCGATACCTAAAACTTCAATTGTACTACTCCTTACAGTCTATTACATCATCTTAGGAGCTTCATCTGTGTTCTTCTATGGTACTTTTAGTGTCTCCGCATTCCGCAGCACGCGACATAGCTTTGCAGTCTATAAACGTAACCGTTTCAGACAGAATAGCGGCCAATGTGACGATCTGGCTTTAAGTCGATTCGATAACAAATGACGAAAACGGACGGATTTCTCAGGTTTTAACTACATATGAACACTTTCCACATTCTCTCGTGCAACGCGGCTGCTAGCCCTCCTTCCATGCAAAATCTGTAGTTCCTAGCTCGTATCCAATGCACCAAAGAAGGGTAAAAAGTCAACAATCGATAATTAAAACTTGAAATGTACTACTTCTTAATGGCTATTACATCAACTTAGAAGCTTCATCTGTGTACTACTATGGTGCTTTTATTGTCTCCGCATACCGCAGCTCGTGACATAGCTTTGCAGACGATAAGTACAACTGTTTCAGAGAGGAGATGGCCAATGTGACGATCTGGCTTTAAGTCGATTCGATAACAAATTACGAAAACGGACGGATTTATCACGTTTTTACTACATAAGAACACTTTTCACATTCTCCCGTGCAACTCTGCTGCTAGTCCTCCTTTCATAAAGAATCTTAAGGTCCTAGGTCATGTCCAAGGCACCAAAGCCAGCAAAAAAGTCAATAATCGATACCTAAAACCTGAGTTGTACTACATCTTACTGGCTATTACATCAACTTAGAAGCTTCATCTGTGTTCTACTATGGTGCTTTTAGTGTCTCCGCATACCGCAGCTCGTGAAATAGCTTTGCAGACGATAAGTACTACTGTTTCAGAGAGGAGATGGCCAATGTGACGATCTGGCTTTAAGTCGATTCGATAACAAATGACGAAAAAGGACGGATTTCTCAGGTTTTTATTAAATATGAACACTTTTCACATTCTCCCGTGCAACTCGGCTGCTAGTCCTCCTTTCATAAAGAATCTTAAGGTCCTAGGTCATGTCCAAGGCACCAAAGCCAGCAAAAAAGTCAATAATCGATACCTAAAACCTGAGTTGTACTACTTCTTACTGGCTATTACATCAACTTAGAAGCTTCATCTGTGTTCTACTATGGTGCTTTTAGTGTCTCCGCATACCGCAGCTCGTGAAATAGCTTTGCAGAAGATAAGTACTACTGTTTCAGAGAGGAGATGGCCAATGTGACGATCTGGCTTTAAGTCGATTCGATAACAAATGACGAAAAAGGACGGATTTCTCAGGTTTTTATTAAATATGAACACTTTTCACATTCTCCCGTGCAACTCGGCTGCTAGTCCTCCTTTCATGCAATATCTTAAGTTCCTAGCTCATATCCAAGGCACCAAAGAAGGGTAAAAATTCAATAATCGATACCTAAAACTTCAATTGTACTACTCCTTACTGGCTACTACATCATCTTAGAAGCTTCATCTGAGTTCTTCTATGGTACTTTTAGTGTCTACGCAAACCACAGCACGCGACATAGCTTTGCAGACGATAGATGTATCCATTTGAGACAGAAGAGCGGAAAATGTGACGATCTGGCTTTAAGTCGATTCGATAACAAATGCCGAAAAAGGACGGATTTCTCAGGTATTTACTACATATGAACACTTTTCACATTCTCCCATGCAACGCGGCTGCTAGTCCTCCTTTCTTGCAAAGTCATAAGTATATAGCTCATGTCCAAGGCACCAAAGAAGGGTAAAAAGTCAATAATCGATACCCTAAACTTGATTTGTACTACTTCTTATTAGCTATTACATCAACTTAGGAGCTTCATCTGTGTTCTACTATGGTGCATTTTTGTGTCTCCGCATACCGCAGCACGCGACATAGCTTTGCAGACTATAAATGTAACCGTTTCAGACACAAGAGCGGCCAATGTGACGATCTGTCTTTAAGTCGATTCGATAACAAAGGACGAAAACGGACGGATTTCTCAGGTTTTTTGTGCATATGAACACTTTTCACATTCTCCCGTTCAACGCGGCTGCTAGTGCTCCTTTCATGCAAAATCATAAGTTCATAGCCCATGTCCAAGGCACCAAAGAAGGGTAAAAAGTCAATAATCGATACCTAAAACTTGAATTCTACTACTTCTTACTGGCTATTACATCAACTTAGAAGCTTCATCTGTGTTCTACTATGGTGCTTTTAGTGTCTCCGCATACCGCAGCACGCGACATAGCTTTGCAGACGATAAATTTAACCGTTTCAGACAGAAGAGCGGCCAATGTGACGATCTGGCTTTAAGTCGATTCGATAACAAATGACGAAAACGGACGGATTACTCAGGTTTTTACTACATATGAACACTTTTCACATACTCCCGTGCAACGCGGCTGCTAGTCCTCCTTCCATGCAAAAACTGAAGTTCCTAGCTCATGTCCAATGCACCAAAGAAGGGTAAAAAGTGAATAATCGATACTTAAAACTTGAATTGTACTACTTCTTACTGGCTATTACATCCACTTAGAAGCTTCATCTGTGTTCTACTATGGTGCTTTTAGTGCCTCCGCATACCGCAGCACGCGACATAGCTTTGCAGACAATAAACGTAACCGTTTCAGACAGAAGAGCGGCAAATGTGACGATCTGGCCTTAAGTCGATTCGATAACAAATGACGAAAACGTACGGATTTCTCAGGTTTTTACTACACATGAA
Organism: Schistocerca gregaria; assembly: GCF_023897955.1. Classification (NCBI taxonomy): domain Eukaryota; kingdom Metazoa; phylum Arthropoda; class Insecta; order Orthoptera; family Acrididae; genus Schistocerca; species Schistocerca gregaria. The sequence goes on along the minus strand of NW_026061742.1, from coordinate 3,721,109 downwards.
CACCTTTCACATTCTCCCGTGCAACTCGGCTGCTAGTCCACGTTTCACGCAATATCTTACGTTCCTAGCTCATGTCCAAGGCACCAAAGAAGGGTAAAAAGTCAATAATCGACACCTAAAACTTGAATTGTACTACATCGTACTGGCTATTACATCAACTTAGAAGCTTCATCTGTGCTGTTCTATGGTAGTTTTAGTGTCTCCGCATACCGCAGCAAGCGACATAGCTTTTCAGACGATAAATGTATCCCTTTTCAGACAGAAGAGCGGCCAATGTGACGATCTGGCTTTAAGTCGATTGGATAACAAATGACGAAAACGGACGGATTTCTCAGGTTTTTACTACATATGAATACTTTTCACATTCTCGCGTGCAACACGGCTGCTAGTGCTCCTTTCATTCAAAATCTTAAGGTCCTAGCTCATGTCCAAGGCACCAAAGCCAGCTAAAAAGCCAATAATCGATACGTAAAACTTGAATTGTAGTACTTCTTACTGCCTATTACATCAACTTAGAAGCTTCATCTGTGTTCTACTATGGTGTTTTTAGTGTCTCGGCATACCGCAGCACTCGACATAGCTTTGCAGACAATAAACGTAACCGTTTCAGACAGAAGAGCGGCCAATGTGACGATCTGGCTTTAAGTCGATTCGATAACAAATGACGAAAACTGACGGATTTCTCAGGTTTTTACTACATATAAACACTTTTCACATTCTCGCGTGCCACGCGGCTGCTAGTGCTCCTTTCATGCAAAATCTTAAGGTCCTAGCTCATGTCCAAGACACCAAAGCCAGCTAAATGTCAATAATCGGTACATAAAACTTGAATTGTAGTACTTCTTACTGGTTATTACATCAACTTAGATGCTTCATCTGTGTTCTACTATGGTGTTTTTATTTTTTCCGCATACCGCAGCACGCGACATAGCTTTGTAGACGATAAGTACAACCGTTTCAGAGACAAGAGCTGCCAATGTGACGATCTGGCTTTAAGTCGATTCGATAACAAATGACGAAAAAGGACGGATTTCTCAGGTTTTTACTACATATGAGACCTTTTCACATTCTCACGTGCAACGTGGCTGCTAGTCATCCTTTCATGCAAAATCTTAAGGTCCTAGCTCATGTCCAAGGCACCAAAGCCAGCAAAAAAGTCAATAATCGATACCTAAAACCTGAGTTTTACTACTTCTTACTGGCTATTACATCAACCTAGAAGCTTCATCTGTGTTCTACTATGGTGCTTTTAGTGTGTCCGCATACCGCAGCACGCGACATAGCTTTGCAGACGATAAATGTAACCGTTTCAGACAGAAGAGCGGCCTAGGTGACGATCTGGCTTTAAGTCGGCTCGATAACAAATGACGAAAACGGACGGATTTCTCAGGTTTTTCCTACATACGAACACTTTTCACATTCTCCCATGCAACGCGGCTGCTAGTCCTCCTTTCATGCAAAATCATAAGTCCCTAGCTCATGTCCAAGGCACTAAAGAAGGGTAAAAAGTCATTAATCGATACCTAAAACTTGAATTGTTCTACTTCTTCCTAGCTATAACATCAACTTAGGAACTTCATCTGTGTTCTACTATGGTGCATTTTTGTGTCTCCGCATACCGCAGCACGCGACATAGCTTTGCAGACGATAAGTACAACCGTTTCAGAGACAATAGCGGCCAATGTGACGATCTGGCTTTAAGTCGATTGGATAACCTATGACGAAAACGGACGGATTTATCAGGTTTATACTACATATGAACACTTTTCACATTCCCCCGTGCAACTCGGCTGCTAGTCCTCCCTTCATGCTGAATCTTAAGGTCCTAGCTCATGTCGAAGGCACCAAAGCCAGCAAAAAAGTCAATAATCGATACCTAAAACCTGAGTTGTACTACTTCTTACTGGCTATTACATCAACTTAGAAGCTTCATCTGTGCTCTACTATGGTGCTTTTAGTGTCTCCACATACCGCAGCACGCGACATAGCTTTGCAGACAATAAACGTAACCGTTTCAGACAGAAGAGCGGCCAATGTGACGATCTGGCTTTAAGTCGATTCGATAACAAATGACGAAAACGGACGGATTTCTCAGGTTTTTCCTACATATGAACACTTTTCACATTCTCCCATGCAACGCGGCTGCTAGTCCTCCTTTCATGCAAAATCATAGGTCCCTAGCTCATGTCCAAGGCACCAAAGAAATGTAAAAAGTCAATAATCGATACCTAGAACTTGAATTGTACTACTTCTTACTACCTATTACATCAACTTAGGAGCTTCATCTGTTTTCTACTATGGTGCTTTTTGTGTCTCCGCATACCGCAGCACGCGACATAGCTTTGCAGACGATAAATGTAACCGTTCCAGACAGAAGGGCGGCCAATGTGACGATCTAGCTTTAAGACAACTAGATAACAAATGACGAAAAAGGACGGATTTATCAGGTTTTTCCTACATAGGAACACTTTTCACATTCTCCCGTGCAACTCGGCTGCTAGTCCACGTTTCATGCAATATCTTAAGTTCCTAGCTCATGTCCAAGGCACCAAAGAAGGGTAAAAAGTCAATAATCGATACCTAAAACTTGAATTCTACTACTTCTTACTGGCTATTACATCAACTTAGAAGCTTCATCTGTGTTCTACAATGAGCTTTTAGTGTCTCCGCATACCGCAGCACGCGATATAGCTTTGCAGACAATAAACGTAACCGTTTCAGACAGAAGAGCGGCTAATGTGACGATCTGGCTTTAAGTCGATTCGATAACAAATGACGAAAACTGACGGATTTCTCAGGTTTTTACTACATATGAACACTTTTCACATTCTCGTGTGCAACGCGGCTGCTAGTGCTCCTTTCATGCAAAATCTTAAGGTCCTAGCTCATGTCCAAGACACCAAAGCCAGCTAAAAGTCAATAATCGGTACATAAAACTTGAATTGTAGTACTTCTTACTAGCTATTACATCAACTTAGATGCTTCATCTGTGTTCTACTATGGTGTTTTTATTTTTTCCGCATACCGCAGACGATAAGTACAACCGTTTCAAAGACAAGAGCTGCCAATGTGACGATCTGGCTTTAAGTCGATTCGATAACAAATGACGTAAAAGGACGGATTTCTCAGGTTTTTACTACATATGAGACCTTTTCACATTCTCACGTGCAACGTGGCTGCTACTCATCCTTTCATGCAAAATCTTAAGGTCCTAGCTCATGTCCAAGGCACCAAAGCCAGCAAAAAAGTCAATAATCGATACCTAAAACCTGAGTTTTACTACTTCTTACTGGCTATTACATCAACTTAGAAGCTTCATCTGTGTTCTACTATGGTGCTTTTAGTGTGTCCGCATACCGCAGCACGCGACATAGCTTTGCAGACGATAAATGTAACTGTTTCAGACAGAAGAGCGGCCAAGGTGACGATCTGGCTTTAAGTCGGCTCGATAACAAATGACGAAAACGGACGGATATCTCAGGTTTTTCCTACATATGAACACTTTACACATTCTCCCATGCAACGCGGCTGCTAGTCCTCCTTTCATGCAAAATCATAAGTCCCTAGCTCATGTCCAAGGCACTAAAGAAGGGTAAAAAGTCAATAATCGATACCTAAAACTTGAATTGTACTACTTCTTACTAGCTATAACATCAACTTAGGAGCTTCATCTGTGTTCTACTATGGTGCATTTTTGTGTCTCCGCATACCGCAGCACGTGACATAGCTTTGCAGATGATAAATGTAACCGTTCCAGACAGAAGAGCGGCCAATGTGACGATCTGGCTTTAAGTCGACTCGATAACAAATGACGAAAACGGACGGATTTCTCAGGTTTTTCCTACATATGAACACTTTTCACATTCTCCCGTGCAACTCGGCTGCTAGTCCACGTTTCATGCAATATCTTAAGTTCCTAGCTCATGTCCAAGGCACCAAAGAAGGGTAAAAAGTCAATAATCGATACCTAAAACTTGAATTCTACTACTTCTTACTGGCTATTACATCAATTTAGAAGCTTCATCTGTGTTCAACTATGAGCTTTTAGTTTCTCCGCATACCGCAGCACGCGACATAGCTTTGCAGACAATAAACGTAACCGTTTCAGACAGAAGAGCGGCCAATGTGACGATCTGGCTTTAAGTCGATTCGATAACAAATGACGAAAACTGACGGATCTCTCAGGTTTTTCCTACATATGAACACTTTTCACATTCTCCCGTGCAACCCGGCTGCTAGTCCACGTTTCATGCAATACCTTTAGTTCCTAGCTCATGTCCAAGGCGCCAAAGAAGGGTAAAAAGTCAATAATCGGTACCTAAAACTTGAATTGTACGACATATTACTGGCTATTACATCAACATAGAAGCTTCATCTGTGTTCTTCTATGGTACTTTTATTGTCTCCGCATACCGCAGCAAACGACATAGCTTTGCAGACGATAAATGTATCCGTTTCAGACAGAAGAGCGGCCAATGTGACGATCTGGCTTTAAGTCGATTCGATAACAAATGACGAAAACGGACGGATTTCTCAGGTTTTTGCTACATATGAACACTTTTCACATTCTTGCGTGCAACTCGGCTGTTAGTCCACGTTTCATGCAATACCTTTAGTTCCTAGCTCATGTCCAAGGCAACAAAGCCAGCTAGAAGTCAATAATCGGTACGTAAAACTTGAATTGTAGTACTTCTTACTGGCTATTACATCAACTTAGATGCTTCATCTGTGTTCTACTATGGTGTTTTTAGTGTCTCCGCATACCGCAGCACGCGACATAGCTTTGCAGGCGATAAGTACAACCGTTTCAGAGACAAGAGCGGCCAATGTGACGATCTGGCTTTAAGTCGATTCGATAACAAATGACGAAAACGGACGGATTTCTCAGGTTTTTACTACATATGAGACCTTTTCACATTCTCACGTGCAACGTGGCTGCTAGTCATCCTTTCATGCAATATCGTAAGGTCCTAGCTCATGTCCAAGGCACCAAAGCCAACAAAAAAGTCAATAATCGATACCTAAAACTTGAATTGTACTACTTCTTACTAGCTATTACATCAACTTAGGAGATTCATCTGTGTTCTACTATGGTGCTTTTTGTGTCTCCGCATACTGCAGCACTCGACATAGCTTTGCAGACGATAAATGTAACCGTTTCAGACAGAAGAGCGGCCAAGGTGACGATCTGGCTTTAAGTCGACTCGATAACAAATGACGAAAACGAACGGATTTCTCAGGTTTTTCCTACATATGAACACTTTTCACATTCTCCCATGCAACGCGGCTGCTAGTCCTCCTTTCATGCAAAATCACAAGTCCCTTGGTCATGTCCAAGGCACTAAAGAAGGGTAAAAAGTCAATAATCGATACCTAAAACTTGAATTGTACTACTTCTTACCAGCTATAACATCAACTTAGGAGCTTCATCTGTGTTCTACTATGGTGCATTTTTGTGTCTCCGCATACCGCAGCACGCGACATAGCTTTGCAGACGATAAATGTAACCGTTTCAGACAGAAGAGCGGCCAATGTGACGATCTGGCTTTAAGTCGATTCGATAACCTATGACGAAAACGGACGGATTTCTAGGGTTTTTACTACATATGAACACTTTTCACATTCTCCCGTGCAACTCGGCTGCTAGTCCACGTTTCATGCAATATCTTAAGTTCCTAGCTCATGTCCAAGGCACCAAAGAAGGGTAAAAAGTCAATAATCGGTACCTAAAACTTGAAGTGTACTACATCTTACTGGCTGTTACATCAACTTAGAAGCTTCATCTTGTTCTTCTATGGTACTTTTAATGTCTCCGCATACCGCAGCACGCGACATAGCTTTGCAGACGATAAATGTATCCGTTTCAGACAGACGATCGGCCAATGTGACGATATGGCTTTAAGTCGATTCGATAACCTATGACGAAAACGGACGGATTTCTAAGGTTTTTACTACATATGAACACTTTTCACATTCTCCCGTGCAACGTGGCTAATAGTCCTAATTTCATGAAAAATCTTAAGTTCTTAGCTCATGTCCAACGCACCAAAGAAGGGTAAAAAGTCAATAATCGATACCTAAAACTTGAATTGTACTACTTCTTCCTGGCTATTACATCAACTTAGAACCTTCATCTGTGTTCTACTATGGTGCTTTTAGTGTCTCCGCATGCCGCAGCACGCGACATAGCTTTGCAGACGATAAGTACGTCCGTTTCAGAGCGATGAGCGGCTAATGTGACGATCTGGCTTTAAGTCGATTGGATAACAAATGACGAAAACGGACGGATTTCTCAGGTTTTTGCTACATATGACCACCTTTCACATTCTTGCTTGCAACGCGGCTGCTAGTGCTCCTTTCATGCAAAATCTTAAGGTACTAGCTCATGTCCAAGGCACCAAAGCCAGCTAAAAGTCAATAATCGGTACGTAAAACTTGAATTGTAGTACTTCTTACTGGCTATTACATCAACTTAGATGCTTCATCTGTGTTCTACTATGGTGTTTTTAGTGTCTCCGCATACCGCAGCACGCGACATAGCTTTGCAGACGATAAGTACAACCGTTTCAGAGACAAGAGCGGCCAATGTGACGATCTGGCTTTAAGTCGATTTGATAACAAATGACGAAAACGGACGGATTTCTCAGGTTTTTACTACATATGAGACCTTTTCACATTCTCACGTGCAACGTGGCGGCTAGTCATCCTTTCATGCAAAATCTTAAGGGCCTAGCTCATGTCCAAGGCACCAAAGCCAGCAAAAAAGTCAATAATCGATACCTAAAACCTGAGTTGTACTACTTCTTACTGGCTATTACATCAACTTAGAAGCTTCGTCTGTGTTCTACTATGGTGCTTCTAGTGTCTCCGCATACCGCAGCACGCGACATAGCTTTGCAGACAATAAACGTAACCGTATCAGACAGAAGAGCGGCCAATGTGACGATCTGGCTTTAAGTCGATTCGATAACAAATGACGAAAACTGACGGATTTCTCAGGTTTTTCCTACATATGAACACTTTTCACATTCTCCCATGCAACACGTCTGCTAGTCCTCCTTTCATGCAAAATCATAAGTCCCTAGCTCATGTCCAAGGCACCAAAGAAGTGTAAAAAGTCAATAATCGATACCTAAAACTTGAATTGTACTACATCTTACTAGCTATTACATCAACTTAGGAGATTCATCTGTGTTCTACAATGGTGCTTTTTGTGTCTCCGCATACTGCAGCACGCGACATAGCTTTGCAGACGATAAATATAACCGTTTCAGACAGAAGAGCGGCCAATGTGACGGTCTGGCTTTAAGTCGATTCGATAACCTATGACGAAAACGGACGGAATTCTAGGGTTTTTACTACATATGAACACTTTTCACATTCTCCCGTGCAACGTGGCTAATAGTCCTAATTTCATGCTAAATCTTAAGTTCTTAGCTCATGTCCAACGCACCAAAGAAGGGTATAAAGTCAATAATCGATACCTAAAACTTGAATTGTACTACTTCTTCCTGGCTATTACATCAACTTAGAACCTTCATCTGTGTTCTACTATGGTGCTTTTAGTGTCTCCGCATGCCGCAGCACGCGACATAGCTTTGCAGACGATAAGTACAACCGTATCAGAGCGAAGGGCGGCTAATGTGACGATCTGGCTTTAAGTCGATTCGATAACAAATGAAGAAAATGGACGGATTTCTCAGATTTTTACTACATATGAACACTTTTCACATTCTCCCGTGTAACGCGGCTGCTAGTCCTCCTTCCATGCAATATCTTAAGGTCCTAGCTCATGTCCAAGGCACCAAAGCCAGCAAAAAAGTCAATAATCGATACCTAAAACCTGAGTTGTACTACTTCTTATTGGCTATTACATCAACTTAGAAGCTTCATATGTGCTCTACTATGGAGCTTTTAGTGTCTCCGCATACCGCAGCACGCGACATAGCTTTGCAGACAATAAACGTAACCGTTTCAGACAGAAGAGAGGCCAATGCGACGATCTGGCTTTAAGTCGATTCGATTAAAATGACGAAAACTGACGGATTTCTCAGGTTTTTACTACATATGAACACTTTTCACATTCTCCTGTGCAACGCGGCTGCTAGTCCTCCTTCCATGCAAAATCTTAAGTTCCTAGCTCATGTCCAAAGCATCAAAGAAGGGTAAAAAGTCAATAATCGATAACTAAAACTTGAATTGTACTACTTCTTACTGGCTATTACATCAACTTAGAAGCTTCATCTGTTTTCTACTATGGTGCTTTTATTGTCTCCACATACCGCAGCACTTGACATAGGTTTGCAGACGATAAGTACAACTGTTTCAGAGAGGAGGGCGGCCAATGTGACGATCTGGCTTTAAGTCGATTCGATAACAAATTACGGAAACGGACGGATTTATCAGGTTTTTACTACATATGAACACTTTTCACATTCTCCCGTGCAACTCGGCAGCTAGTCCTCCTTTCATGAAAAATCTTAAGTTCTTAGCTCATGTCCAAGGCACCAAAGAAGGGTAAAAAGTCAATAATCGATACCTAAAACTTGAATTGTACTACTTCTTACTGGCTATTACATCAACTTAGTAGCTTCATCTGTGCTCTACTATGGTGCTTTTAGTGTCTCGGCTTACCGCAGCGCGTGACATAGCTTTGCAGACGATAAATGTATCCGTTTCAAACAGAAGAGCGGCCAATGTGACGATCTGACTTTAAGTCGATTCGATAACAAATGAAGAAAACTGACGGATTTCTCAGGTTTTTACTACATAAGAACACTTTTTACATTCTCCCGTGCAACTCGGCTGCTAGTCCTCCTTTCATGCAGAATCTTAAGGTCCTAGCTCATGTCCAAGGCACCAAAGCCAGCAAAAAAGTCAATAATCGATACCTAAAACCTGAGTTGTACTACTTCTTACTGGCTATTACATCAACTTAGAAACTTCATCTGTGTTCTACTATGGTGCTTTTAGTGTGTCCGCATACCGCAGCACGCGACATAGCTTTGCAGACAATAAACGTAACCGTTTCAGACAGAAGAACGGCCAATGTGACGATCTGGCTTGAAGTCGATTCGATAACAAATGAAGAATACGGACGGATTTCTCAGGTTTTTACTACATTTGAGAACTTTTCACATTCTCCCGTGCAACGCGGCTGCTAGTCCTCCGTTCATGAAAAATCTTAAGTTCTTAGCTGATGTCTAAGGCCCCAAAGAAGGGTAAAAAGTCAATGATCAATACCTAAAACTTGAATTGTACTACTTCTTACTGGCTATTACATCAACTTAGAAGCTTCATCTGTGCTCTACTACGGTGCTTTTATTGACTCCGCATACCGCAGCACGCAACATAGCTTTGCAGATGATAAGTACAACCGTTTCAAAGAGGAGAACGGCCAATGTGACGATCTGGCTCTAAGTCGACTCGACAACAAATGAGGAAAACGGACGGATTTTTTCAGGTTTTTCCTACATATGAACAATTTCACATTCTCCCATGCAACGCGGCTGCTAGTTCTCCTTTCATGCAAAATCATAAGTCCCTAGCTCATGTCCAAGGCACCAAAGAAGGGTAAAAAGTCAATAATCGACACCTACAACTTGAATTGTACTACTTCTTACTAGCTATTACATCAACTTAGGAGTTTCATCTGTGTTCTACTATGGTGCATTTTGTGTCTCCGCATAACGCAGCACGCGACATAGCTTTGCAGACGATAAACGTAATCGTTTGAGACAGAAGAGCGGCCAATGTGACGATCTTTCTTTAAGTCGATTCGATAACATATGACGAAAACGGAAGGATTTCTCAGGGTTTTACTACATATGAACACTTTTCACATTCTCCCGTGCTACGTGGCTGCTATTCTTCCTTTCATGCATAATCCTAAGTTCTTAGCTCATGTCCAAGGCTCCGAAGAAGGGTAAAAAGTCAATAATCGATACCTAAAACTTGAATTGTACTACTTCTTCCTGGCTATTACATCAACTTAGAAGCTTCATCTGTGTTCTGCTATGGTGCTTTTAGTATCTCCGCATACCGCAGAACGCGACATAGCTTTGCAGACGATAAACGTAACGGTTTCAGACAGAAGAGCGGCCAATGTGACGATCTGACTTTAAGTCGATTCGATAACACATGACGAAAACGGACGGATTTCTCAGGTTTTTACTACATATGAACGCTTTTCACATTCTCGCGTGCAACGCGGCTGCTAGTGCTCCTTTCATGCAAAATCTTAAGGTCCTAGCTCATGTTCAAGGCGCCAAAGCCAGCTAAAAGTCAATAATCGGTACGTAAAACTTGAATTGTAGTACTTCTTACTGGCTATTACATCAACTTAGATGCTTCATCTGTGTTCTACTATGGTGTTTTTAGTGTCTCCGCATACCGCAGCACGCGACATAGCTTTGCAGGCGATAAGTACAACCGTTTCAGAGACAAGAGCGGCCAATGTGACGATCTGGCTTTAAGTCGATTCGATAACAAATGACGAAAACGGACGGATTTCTCAGGTTTTTACTACATATGAACACTTTTCACATTCTCCCGTGCAACTCGGCCGCTAGTCATCCTTTCATCCAAAATCTTAAGTTCTTAGCTCATGTCCAAGGCACCAAAGAAGGATAAAAAGTCAATAATCGATACCTAAAACTTAAATTGTACTACCTTTTAATAGCTATTACTTCAACTTAAGAGCTTCATCTGTGTTCTACTATGGTGCTTTTTGTGTCTCAGCTTACCGCAGCACGCGACATAGCTTTGCAGATGATAAATGTAACCGTTTCAGACAGAAGATCGGCCAATGTGACGATATGGCTTTAACTCGATTCGATAACCTATGACGAAAATGGACGGATTTCTAAGGTTTTTACTACATATGAACACTTTTCACATTCTCCCGTGCAACGTTGGCTAATAGTCCTAATTTCATGCTAAATCTTAAGTTCTTAGCTCATGTCCAACGCATCAAAGAAGGGTAAAAAGTCAATAATCGATACCTAAAACTTGAATTGTACTACTTCTTCCTGGCTATTACATCAACTTAGAACTTTCATCTGTGTTCTACTATGGTGCTTTTAGTGTCTCCGCATGCCGCAGCACGCGACATAGCTTTGCAGACGATAAGTACAACCGTATCAGAGCGAAGAGCGGCTAATGTGACGATCTGGCTTTAAGTCGATTCGATAACAAATGAAGAAAATGGACGGATTTCTCAGATTTTTACTACATATGAACACTTTTCACATTCTCCCGTGTAACGCGGCTGCTAGTCCTCCTTCCATGCAAAATCTTAAGTTCCTAGCTCATGTCCAAGGCATCAAAGAAGGGTAAAAAGTCAATAATCGATAACTAAAACTTGAATTGTACTACCTCTTACTGGCTATTACATTAACTTAGAACCTTCATCTGTGTTCTACTATGGTGCTTTTAGTGTCTCCGCATGCCGCAGCACGCGACATAGCTTTGCAGACGATAAGTACAACCGTTTCAGAGCGACGAGCGGCTAATGTGACGATCTGGCTTTAAGTCGATTCGATTACAAATGAAGAAAATGGACGGATTTTTCAGATTTTTTCTATATATAAACACTTTTCACATTCTCCCGTGTAACGCGGCTGCTAGTCCTCCCTTTATGCAGAATCTTAAGGTCCCAGCTCATGTCCAAGGCACCAAAGCCAGCAAAAAAGTCAATAATCGATACCTAAAACCTGAGTTGTACTACTTCTTATTGGCTATTACATCAACTTAGAAGCTTCATCTGTGCTCTACTATGGTGCTTTTAGTGTCTCCGCATACCGCAGCACGCGACGTAGCTTTGCAGACGATAAGTACAACTGTTTCAGAGTGGAGGGCGGCCAATGTGACGATCTGGCTTTAAGTCGATTCGACAACAAATTACGGAAACCTACGGATTTATCAGGTTTTTACTACATATGAACACTTTTCACATTCTCCCGTGCAACTCGGCTGCTAGTCCTCCTTTCATGCAATATCTTAAGCTCCTAGCTCAAGTCCAAATCAGCAAAGAAGGGTAAAAAGTCAATAATCGATACCTAAAACTTGAATTCTACTACTTCTTACTGGCTATTACATCAACTTAGAAGCTTCATCTGTGTTCTACTATGGTGCTTTTAGTGTCTCCACATACCGCAGCACGCGACATAGCTTTGCAGACGATGAGTACAACTGTTTCAAAGCGAAGAGCGGCTAATGTGACGATCTGGCTTTAAGTCGATTCGATAACAAATGAAGAATACGGACGGATTTCTCAGGTTTTTACTACATATGAAACTTTTCACATTCTCCCATGCAACGCGTCTGCTAGTCCTTCTTTCATGCAAAATCATAACTCACTAGCTCATGTCCAAGGCACCAAAGAAGGGTAAAAAGTCAATAATCGATATCAAAAACGTGAATTTTACTACTTCTTACTGGCTATTAATTCAACTTAGAAGCTTCATCTGTGTTCTACTATGGTGCGTTTAGTGTCTCCACATACCGCAGCACGCGACATAGCTTTGCAGACGATGAGTACAACTGTTTCAAAGCGAAGAGCGGCTAATGTGACGATCTGGCTTTAAGTCGATTCGATAACAAATGAAGAATACGGACGGATTTCTCAGGTTTTTACTACATTTGAAAACTTTTCACATTCTCCCGTGCAACGCGGCTGCTAGTCCTCCGTTCATGAAAAATCTTAAGTTCTTAGCTCATGTCCAAGCCACCAAAGAAGGGTAAAAAGTCAATAATCGATACCTAAAACTTGAATTGTACTACTTCTTACTGGCTATTACATCAACTTAGAAGCTTCATCTGTGCTCTACTATGGTGCTTTTATTGACTCCGCATACCGCAGCACGCAACATAGCTTTGCAGATGATAAGTACAACCGTTTCAGAGAGGAGAACGGCCAATGTGACGATCTGGCTCTAAGTCGACTCGACAACAAATGACGAAAACTGACGGATTTTTTTTAGGTTTTTCCTACATATTAACAATTTCACATTCTCCCTTGCAACGCGGCTGCTAGTCCTCCTTTCATGCAAAATCATTAGTCCCTAGCTCATGTCCAAGGCACCAAAGAAGGGTAAAAAGTCAATAATCGATACCTACAACTTGAATTGTACTACTTCTTACTAGCTATTACATCAACTTAGTAGTTTCATCTGTGTTCTACTATGGTGCATTTTGTGTCTCCGCATAACGCAGCACGCACCATGGCTTTGCAGACGATAAACGTAACCGTTTCAGACAGAAGAGCGGCCAATGTGACGATCTTTCTTTAAGTCGATTTGATAACATATGACGAAAACGGAAGGATTTCTCAGGTTTTTACTACATATGAACACTTTTCACATTCTCACGCTCAACGCGGCTGCTAATCCTCCTTTCATGCAAATTCATAAGTCCGTAGCTCATGTCCAAGGCACCAAAGAAATGTAAAAAGTCAATAATCGATACCTAAAACTTGAATTGTACTACTTCTTACTACCTATTACATCAACTTAGGAGCTTCATCTGTTTTCTACTATGGTGCTTTTTTTGTCTCCGCATACCGCAGCACGCGACATAGCTTTGCAGATGATAAATGTAACCGTTTCAGACAGAAGAGCGGCCAATGTGACGATCTGGCTTTAAGTCGACTCGATAACAAATGACGAAAACGGACGGATTTCTCAGGTTTTTTCTACATATGAAGACTTTTCATATTCTCCCGTGCAACGCGGCTGTTAGTCCTCGTTCCATGCAAAATCTGAAGTTCCTACCTCATGTCCAATGCACCAAAGAAGCGTAAAAAGTCAATATTCGATACTTAAAACTTGAATTGTACTACTTCTTACTGGCTATTACATCAACTTAGAAGCTTCATCTGTGTTCTACTATGGTGCTTTTATTGTCTCCGCATACCGCAGCACGTGAAATAGCTTTGCAGACGATAAGTACTACTGTTTCAGAGAGGAGATGGCCAATGTGACGATCTGGCTTTAAGTCGATTCGATAACAAATTACGAAAACGGACGGATTTATTACGTTTTTACTACATAAGAACACTTTTCACATTCTCCCGTGCAACTCGGCTGCTAGTCCTCCTTTCATGCAGAATCTTAAGGTCCTAGCTCATGTCAAAGGCACCAAAGCCAGCAAAAAAGTCAATAATCGATACCTAAAACCTGAGTTGTACTACTTCTTACTGGCTATTACATCAACTTAGAAACTTCATCTGTGTTCTACTATGGTGCATTTAGTGTCTACGCATACCGCAGCACGCGACATAGCTTTGCAGACAATAAACGTAACCGTTACAGACAGAAGAGCGGCCAATGTGGCGATCTGGCTTGAAGTCGATTCGATAACAAATGACGAAAACTGACGGATTTCTCAGGTTTTAACTACATATGACACTTTTCACATTCTCCCATGCAACGCGTCTGCTAGTCCTCCTTTCATGCAAAATCATAAGTCCCTAGCTCATGTCCACGGCACCAAAGACGGGTAAAAAGTCAATAATCGATACCTAAAACTTGAATTTTCCTACTTCTTCCGAGCTATTACATCAACTTAGGAGCTTCATCTGTGTTCTACTATGGTGCTTTTTGCGTCTCCGCATACCGCAGCACTTGACATTGCTTTGCAGACGATAAATGTATCCGTTTCAGACAGCAGAGCGGCCAAGGTGACGATCTGGCTTTAAGTCGACTCGATAACAAATTACGAAAACGGACGGATTTCTCATTTTTTTCCTACATATGAACACTTTTCACGTTCTCCCATGCAACGCGGCTGCTAGTCCTCCTTTCATGCGATATCAAAAGTCCATAGCTCATGTCCAAGGCACCAAAGAAGGGTAAAAAGTCAATAATCGATACCTAAAACTTGAATTGTACTACTTCTTACTAGCTATTACATGAACTTAGGAGCTTCATCTGTGTTCTACGATGGTGCATTTTCGTGTCTCCGTATACCGCAGCACGCGACATAGCTTTGGAGATGATAAATGTAACCGTTTCAGACAGAAGAGCGGCCAATGTGACGATCTGGCTTTAAGTCGACTCGATAACAAATGACGAAAACGGACGGATTTCTCAGGTTTTTCCTACATATGAACACTTTTCACATTCTCCCGTGCAACTCGGCTGCTAGTCCACGTTTCATGCAATATCTAAAGTTCCTAGCTCATGTCCAAGGCACGAAAGAAGGGTAAAAAGTCAATAATCGATACCTAAAACTTGAATTCTACTACTTCTTACTGGCTATTACATCAATTTAGAAGCTTCATCTGAGTTCTACTATGAGCTTTTAGTGTCTCCCCCTACAGCAGCACGCGACATAGCTTTGCAGACATTAAACGTAACCGTTTCAGACAGAAGAGCGGCCAATGTGACGATCTGGCTTTAAGTCGATTCGATAACAAATGACGAAAACTGACGGATTTCTCAGGTTTTTACTACATATGAAAACTTTTCATATTCTCCCGTGCAACTCGGCTGCTAGTCCTCCTTTCATGCAAAATGTGAAGTTCCTAGCTCATGTCCAATGCACCGAAGAAGTGTAAAAAGTCAATAATCGATACTTAAAACTTGAATTGTACTACTTCTTACTGGCTATTACATCAACTTAGAAGCTTCATCTGTGTTATACTATGGTGCTTTTATTGTCTCCGCATACCGCAGCACGTGAAATAGCTTTGCAGACGATACGTACTACTGTTTCAGAGAGGAGATGGCCAATGTGATGATCTGGCTTTAAGTCGATTCGATAACAAATTACGAAAACGGACGGATTTATCACGTTTATACTACATAAGAACACTTTTAACATTCTCCCGTGCAACTCGGCTGCTAGTCCTCCTTTCATGCAGAATCTTAAGGTCCTAGCACGTGTCCAAGGCACCAAAGAAGGGTAAAAAGTCAATAATCGATACCTAAAACCTGAGTTGTACTACTTCTTACTGGCTATTACATCAACTTAGAAACTTCATTGTGTTCTACTATGGTGCTTTTAGTGTCTACGCATACCGCAGCACGCGACATAGCTTTGCAGACAATAAACGTAACCGTTTCAGACAGAAGAGCGGCCAATGTGGCGATCTGGCTTGAAGTCGATTCGATAACAAATGACGAAAACTGACGGATTTCTCAGGTTTTTACTACATATGAAACTTTTCACATTCTCCCATGCAACGCGTCTGCTAGTCCTCCTTTCATGCAAAATCATAAGTCCCTAGCTCATGTCCACGGCACCAAAGAAGGGTAAAAAGTCAATAATCGATACCTAAAACTTGAATTATTCTACTTCTTCCTAGCTATTACATCAACTTAGGAGCTTCATCTGTGTTCTACTATGGTGCTTTTTGCGTCTCCGCATACCACAGCACTTGACATTGCTTTGCAGACGATAAAAGTACCCGTTTCAGACAGCAGAGCGGCCAAGGTGACGACCTGGCTTTAAGTCGACTCGATAACAAATTACGAAAACGGACGGATTTCTCATTTTTTTCCTACATATGAACACTTTTCACGTTCTCCCATGCAACGCGGCTGCTAGTCCTCCTTTCATGCGATATCAAAAGTCCATAGCTCATGTCCAAGGCACCAAAGAAGGGTAAAAAGTCAATAATCGATACCTAAAACTTGAATTGTACTACTTCTTACTAGCTATTACATGAACTTAGGAGCCTCATCTGTGTTCTACGATGGTGCATTTTCGTGTCTCCGCATACCGCAGCACGCGACATAGCTTTGCAGATGATAAATGTAACCGTTTCAGACAGAAGAGCGGCCAATGTGTCGATCTGGCTTTAAGTCGACTCGATAACAAATAACGAAAACGGACGGATTTCTCAGGTTTTTCCTACATATGAACACTTTTCACATTCTCCCGTGCAACTCGGCTGCTAGTCCAAGTTTCATGCAATATCTTAAGTTCCTAGCTCATGTCCAAGGCACCAAAGAAGGGTAAAAAGTCAATAATCGATACCTAAAACTTGAATTCTACTACTTCATACTGGCTATTACATCAACTTAGAAGCTTCATCTGTGTTCTACTTTGAGCTTTTAGTGTCTCCCCATACCGCAGCACGCGACATAGCTTTGCAGACAATAAACGTAACCGTTTCAGACAGAAGAGCGGCCAATGTGAAGATCTGGCTTTAAGTCGATTCGATAACAAATGACGAAAACTGACGGATTTCTCAGGTTTTTACTACATACGAAAACTTTTCATATTCTCCCGTGCAACTCGGCTGCTAGTCCTCCTTTCATGCAAAATGTGAAGTTCCTAGCTCATGTCCAATGCACCGAAGAAGTGTAAAAAGTCAATAATCGATACTTAAAATTTGAATTGTACTACTTCTTACTGGCTATTACATCAACTTAGAAGCTTCATCTGTGTTATACTATGGTGCTTTTATTGTCTCCGCATACCGCAGCACGTGAAATAGCTTTGCAGACGATAAGTACTACTGTTTCAGAGAGGAGATGGCCAATGTGACGATCTGGCTTTAAGTCGATTCGATAACAAATTACGAAAACGGACGGATTTATCACGTTTTTACTACATAAGAACACTTTTAACATTCTCCAGTGCAACTCGGCTGCTAGTCCTCCTTTCATGCAGAATCTTAAGGTCCTAGCTCTTGTCCAAGGCACCAAAGCCAGCAAAAAAGTCAATAATCGATACCTAAAACCTGAGTTGTACTACTTCTTACTGGCTATTACATCAACTTAGAAGCTTCATCTGTGTTCTACTATGGTTCTTTTAGTATCTCCGCATACCGCAGCACGTGACATTGTTTGCAGACGATAAGTAAACTGTTTCAGAGAGGAGAGCGGCCAGTGTGACGATCTGGCTTTAAGTCGATTCGATAACAAATGACGAAAACTAACGGATTTCTCAGGTTTTTACTACATATGAACACTTTTCACATTCTCCCGTGCTACGCGGCTGCTATTCCTCCTTCCATGCAAAATCGGAAGTTTCTAGCTTATGTCCAATGCACCAAAGAATGGTAAAAAGTCAATAAACGATACTTAAAACTTGAATTGTACTACTCCTTACTGGCTATTACATCAACTTAGAAGCTTCATCAGTGTTCTACTATGGTGCTTTTAGTGTCTCCGCATACCGCACCACGCGACATAGCTTATCAGACAGTAAACTTAACCGTTTCAGAAAGAAGAGCGGCCAATTTGACGATCTGGCTTTAAGTCGATTCGATAACAAATGACGAACACGGATGGATTTCTCAGGCTTTTGCTACATATGAAAGCTTTTCACATTCTCCCGTGCAACGCGGCTGGTAGTCCTCCTTTCATGAAAAATCTTAAGCTCTTAGCTCATGTCCAAGGCACCAAAGAAATGTAAAAAGTCAATAATCGATACCTAAAACTTGAATTGTACTACTTCTTACTACCTATTACACCAACTTAGGAGCTTCATCTGTTTTCTACTATGGTGCTTTTTGTGCCTCCGCATACCGCAGCACGCGACATAGCTTTGCAGATGATAAATGTAACCGTTTCAGACAGAAGAGCGGCCAATGTAACGATCTGGCTTTAAGTCGACTCGATAACAAATGACGAAAACGGACGGATTTCTCAGGTTTTTACTACATATGAACACTTTTCATATTCTCCCGTGCAACGCGGCTGTTAGTCCTCCTTCCATGCAAAATCTGAAGTTCCTAGCTCATGTCCAATGCACCAAAGAAGGGTAAAAAGTCAATAATCGATACTTAAAACTTGAATTGTACTACTTCTTACTGGCTATTACATCAACTTAGAAGCTTCATCTGTGTTCTACTATGGTGCTTTTATTGTCTCCGCATACCGCAGCACGTGAAATAGCTTTGCAGACGATAAGTACTACTGTTTCAGAGAGGAGATGGCCAATGTGACGATCTGGCTTTAAGTCGATTCGATAACAAATTACGAAAACGGACGGATTTCTCACGTTTTTACTACATAAGAACACTTTTCACATTCTCCCGTGCAACTCGGCTGCTAGTCCTCCTTTCATGCAGAATCTCAAGGTCCTAGCTCATGTCCAAGGCACCAAAGCCAGCAAAAAAGTCAATAATCGATACCTAAAACCTGAGTTGTACTACTTCTTACTGGCTATTACATCAACTTAGAAACTTCATCTGTGTTCTACTATGGTGCTTTTATTGTCTCCGCATACCGCAGCACGCGACATAGCTTTGCAGATGATAAGTACAACCGTTTCAGAGAGGAGAGCGGCCAGTGTGACGATCTGGCTCTAAGTCGACTCGACAACAAATGACGAAAACGGACGGATTTCTCAGGTTTTTCCTACATATGAACACTTTTCATATTCTCCCATGCAACGCGGCTGCTAGTCCTCCTTTCATGCAAAATCATAATCCCTAGCTCATGCCCAAGGCATTAAAGAAGGGTAAAAAGTCAATAATCGATATCTAAAACTTGAATTGTACTACTTCTTACTGGCTATTACATCAACTTAGAAGCTTCATCTGTGTTCTACTAAGGTTCTTTTAGTATCTCTGCATACCGCAGCACGTGACATTGCTTTGCAGACGATAAGTACAACTGTTTCAGAGAGGAGAGCGGCCAGTGTGACGATCTGGCTCTAAGTCGACTCGGGAACAAATGACGAAAACGGACGGATTTCTCAGGTTTTTCCTACATGTGAACACATTTCACATTCTCCCATGCAACGCGGCTGCTAGTACTCCTTTCATGCAAAATCATAATCCCTAGCTCATGTCCAAGGCATTAAAGAAGGGTAAAAAGTCAATAATTGATACCTAAAACTTGAATTGTACTACTTCTTACTAGCTATTACATCAACTTAGGAGTTTCATCTGTGTTCTACTATGGTGCATTTAGTGTCTCCGCATAACGCAGCACGCGACATAGCTTTGCAGACAATAAACGTAACCGTTTCAGACAGAAGAGCGGCCAATGTGTTGATCTGGCTTTAAGTCGATTCGATAACAAATGACAAAAACTGACGGTTTTCTCAGGTTTTTCCTACATATGAAACTCTTCACATTCTCCCATGCAACGCGTCTGCTAGTCCTCCTTTCATGCAAAATCATAAGTCCCTAGCTCATGTCCAAGGCACCAAAGAAATGTAAAAAGTCAATAATCGATACCTAAAACTTGAATTTTTCTACTTCTTCCTAGCTATTACATCAACTTAGGAGCTTCATCTGTGTTCTACTATGGTGCTTTTTGTGTCTCCGCATACCGCAGCACGCGACATAGCTTTGCAGACAATAAACGTAATCGTTTCAGAAAGAAGAGCGGCCAATTTGACGATCTGGCTTTATGTCGAATCGATAACAAATGACGAACACGGACGGATTTCTCAGGCTTTTACTACATATGAAAACTTTTCACATTCTCTCGTGCAACGCGGCTGATAGTCCTCCTTTCATGAAAAATGTTAACTTCTTAGCTCATGTCCAAGGCACCAAAGAAGAGTAAAAAGTCAATTATCGATACCTAAAACTTGAATTGTACTACTTTTTACTGGCTATTACATCAACTTACAAGCTTCATCTGTGTTCTACTAGTGTGCTTGTATTGTCTCCGCATACCGCAGCACGCGACATAGCTTTGCAGACGATAAATGTAATCGTTTCAGAGAGAAGAGCGGCCAATGTGACGATCTGGTTTAAAGTCGATCCGTTAACAAATGACGAAAACGGTCGGATTTCTCAGGTTTTAACTACATATGAACACTTTTCACATTCTCCCATGCAACGGGGCTGGTAGTCTTCCTTTCATGCAGAATCTTAAGGTTCTAGCTCATGTCCAAGGCACCAAAGCCAGCAAAAATGTCAATAATCGATACCTAAAACCTGAGTTGTACTACTTCTTACTGGCTATTACATCAAGATAGAATCTTCATCTGTGTTCTACTATTTTGCTTTTAGTGTCTCCGCATACCGCAGCTCGCGACATAGCTTTGCAGACAAGAAACGTAACCGTTACAGACAGAAGAGCGGCCAATGTGACGATCTGGCTTTAAGTCGATTCGATAACAAATGACGAAAACTGACGGATTTCTCAGGTTTTTACTACATAAGAACACTTTTTACATTCTCCCGTGCAACTCGGCTGCTAGTCCTCCTTTCATGCAGAATCTTAAGGTGCTAGCTCATGTCCAAGGCACCAAAGCCAGCAAAAAAGTCAATAATCGATACCTAAAACCTGAGTTGCACTACTTCTTACTGGCTATTACATCAACATAGAAACTTCATCTGTGTTCTACTATGGTGCTTTTATTGTTTCCGCATACCGCAGCACATGACATAGCTTTGCAGACGATAAGTACAACTGTTTCAGAGAGGAGATTGCCAATGTGACGATCTGGCTTTAAGTCGATTCGATAACAAATGACGAATACTGACTGATTTCTCAGGTTTTTACTACATATGAAACTTTTCACATTCTCCCATGCAACGCGTCTGCTAGTCCTCCTTTCATGCAAAATCATAAGTCCCTAGCTCATGTCCAAGGCACCAAAGAAGGGTAAAAAGTCAATAACCGATACCTAAAACTTGAATTTTACTACTTCTTCCTAGCTATTACATCAACTTAGGAGCTTCATCTGTGTTCTACTATGGTGCTTTTTGTGTCTCCGCATACCACAGCACGCGACATTGCTTTGCAGACGATAAGTGTAACCGTTTCAGACAGCAGAGCGGCCAAGGTGACGATCTGGCTTTAAGTCAACTCGATAACAAATGACGAAAACGGCCGGATTTCTCAGGCTTTTACTACATATGAACACTTTTCACATTCTCCCATGCAACGCGGCTGCTAGTCCTCCTTTCATGCAAAATCAAAAATCCCTAGCTCATGTCCAAGGCACCAAAGAAGGTAAAAAGTCAACAATCGATACCTAAAACTTGAATTCTACTACTTCTTACTAGCTATTACATGAATTTAGGAGCTTCATCTGTGTTCTACTATGGTGCATTTTTGTGTCTCCGCATACCGCAGCACGCGACATAGCTTTGCAGACGATAAATGTAACCGTTTCAGACAGAAGAGCGGCCAATGTGACGATCTGGCTTTAAGTCGATTCGATAACAAATGACGAAAACGGACGGTTTTCTCAGGTTTTTACTACATATGAACACTTTTCACATTCTCCCGTGCAACTCGGCTGCTAGTCCACGTTTCATGCAATATCTTAAGTTCCTAGCTCATGTCGAAGGCACCAAAGAAGGGTAAAAAGTCAATAATCGACACCTAAAACTTGAATTGTACTACATCTTATTGGCTATTACATCAACTTAGAAGCTTCATCTGTGTTCTTCTATGGTACTTTTAGTGTCTCCGCATACCGCAGCACGCGACATAGCTTTGCAGACGATAAATGTATCCGTTTCAGACAGAAGAGCGGCCAATGTGACGATCTGGCTTTAAGGCGATTCGATAACAAATGACGAAAACGGACGGATATCTCAGGTTTTTACTACATTTGAACACTTTTCACATTTTCCCGTGCAACTAGGCTGCTATTCCTCCTTTCATGAAATATCTTAAGTTCCTAGCTCATGTCCAAGGCACCAAAGAAGGGTAAAAAGTCAATAATCTATACCTAAAACTTGAATTCTACTACTTCTTACTGGCCATTACATCAACTTAGAACTTTCATCTGTGTTCTTCTATGGTACTTTTAGTGTCTCCGCATACCGCAGCACGCGACATAGCTTTGCAGACGATAAATGTATCCGTTTCAGACAGAAGAGCGGCCAATGTGACGATCTGGCTTTAAGTCGACTCGATAACAAATAACGAAAACGGACGGATTTCTCAGGTTTTTCCTACATATGAACACTTTTCACATTCTCCCGTGAAACGCGGCTGCTAGTCCTCCTTTCATGCAAAATCATAATCCCTAGCTCATGTCCAAGGCATTAAAGAAGGGTAAAAAGTCAATAATCGATACCTAAAACTTGAATTGTACTACTTCTTACTGGCTATTACATCAACTTAGAAGCTTCATCTGTGTTCTACTATGAGCTTTTAGTGTCTCGGTATACCGCAGCACGCGACATAGCATTGCAGACAATAAACGTAACCGTTTCAGACAGAAGAGCGGCCAATGCGTCGATCTGGCTTTAAAACGATTCGATAACATACGATGAAAACGGACGGATATCTCAGATTTTTACTACATTTGAACACTTTTCACATTCTCCCGTGCAACTCGGCTGCTAGTCCTCCGTTCATGCAATATCTTAAGTTAATAGCTCAAGTCCAAGGCACCAAAGAAGGGTTAAATGTCAATAATCGATACCTAAAACTTGAGTTCTACTACTTCTTACTGGCTATTACATCAACTTAGAAGCTTCATCTGTGTTCTACTATTGTGCATTTAGTGTCTCCGTATAACGCAGCACGCGACATAGCTTTGCAGACGATAAACGTAACCGTTTCAGACAGAAGAGCGGCCAATGTGACGATCTGGCTTTAAGTCGATTCGATAACGAATGACGAAAACTGACGGATTTCTCAGGTTCTTCCTACATATGAACACTTTTCACATTCTCCCATGGAACGCCTCTGCTAGTCCTCCTTTCATGCAAAATCATAAGTGCCTAGCTCATGTCCAAGGCACCAAAGAAATGTAAAAAGTCAATAATCGATACCTAAAACTTGAATTTTTCTACTTCTTACTACCTATTACATCAACTTAGGAGCTTCATCTGTTTTCTACTATGGTGCTTTTTGTGTCTCCGCATACCGCAGCACGCGACATAGCTTTGCAGATGATAAATGTAACCGTTTCAGACAGAAAAGCGGCCAATGTGACGATCTGGCTTTAAGTCGACTCTATAAGAAATGACGAAAACGGACGGATTTCTCAGGTTTTTCCTACATATGAACACTTTTCACATTCTCCCGTGCAACGCGGCTGCTAGTCCTCCTTTCATGCAAAATCATAATCCCTAGCTCATGTCCAAGGCATTAAAGAAGGGTAAAAAGTCAATAATCGATACCTAAAACTTGAATTGTACTACTTCTTACTGGCTATTACATCAACTTAGAAGCTTCATCTGTGTTCTACTATGAGCTTTTAGTGTCTCGGTATACCGCAGCACGCGACATAGCATTGCAGACAATAAACGTAACCGTTTCAGACAGAAGAGCGGCCAATGCGTCGATCTGGCTTTAAAACGATTCGATAACAAACGATGAAAACTGACGGATTTCTCAGATTTTTACTACATATGAACACTTTTCACATTCTCCCGTGCAACGCGGCTGCTAGCCCTCCTTTCATGCAAAATCTTAAGTTGCTAGCTCATGTCCAAGGCACCAAAGAAGGGTAAGAAGTCAATAATCGATACTTAAAACTTGAATTGTACTACTTCTTACTGGCTATTACATCAACTTAGAAGCTTCATCTGTGTTCTACTATGGTGCTTTTAGAGTCTCCGCATACCGCAGCACGCGACATAGCTTTGCAGACAATAAACGTAATCGTTTCAGAAAGAAGAGCGGCCAATTTGACGATCTGGCTTTATGTCGAATCGATAACAAATGACGAACACGGACGGATTTCTCAGGCTTTTACTACATATGAAAACTTTTCACATTCTCTCGTACAACGCGGCTGCTAGTCCTCCTTTCATGAAAAATCTTAACTTCTTAGCTCATGTCCAAGGCACCAAAGAAATGTAAAAAGTCAATAATCGATACCTAAAACTTGAATTGTAC